>NC_088177.1:7979481-8579481 GCF_028769735.1 Zonotrichia leucophrys gambelii | reverse complement strand
GCAAAACTCAATTATCCCAGAAGCTACTTATCTGTGCAAATATTTGTGGCATCAGAACTGAAGGTTATAGGGCCAGGTTTGCAAAGAATTATGAATACAGGGTGTGAAGTCCATATAACAATGTTCTTTGACTCAAGACCGTGCTAATGCTAATATTTTCATGTGATTCAATCCCCCTGAAAGCACCAAAAATATTACAAGGCATTCATTTACTTGTTCTGTTCCAGATGTTAGTCTGGTGCTGCTGAGAAGGTGGAAGAGGTCCTGCAAAGCATGGGATGAATATACATATATCATATTCACTGCATCAAAGCTGCTTCTCCTGTGAATTTCAGGGATTCTGCCATGAAAGGAAGGTAAATATTGAGCTGTACATAAGGAGTATGTGTAGATTGTTGCCTATAGCCTCCACTTGCAGGAATCCTTGCAATATTTGTTTCTGTGCACACAAAAGGGTCTCAGAAAAAATCTTGTAGATGAGAAGTCTTCTTCAGCTCAGCCACTGCTCCAAGAGCAAGTGGGATATGTGGCAGCAGACAGATTAAATGTAGCATATCTGTCCTATCAGCACTGGATATTGATGCAGTTGGACTTGTGCTAAGGGACACCTGGGATCCAGCTTTTCCCACTGTCTTCTTTCACTGCACATGAAGGGATTATGCAGATTTAAACCCAAATTGTGTCCCCACAATGTGGACACAGCAGTGGTTTGGACTGAGCACAAGTCTGAGCAGATGTTGGTTATAAATAAACACACCTCTGGTGCTGGGAAGCTGTGCAGCTTGATGCATTTTATTGTCAAAGACTGTCATACAACAGGGAAACTATTTAGTCAAAGTGTCAAATCTCTACCATGGACGTGAAGAGAACATAATTGTTCACTTCAGTGGAAAGAAGATCAATCTCCAAGTGCCTAACAGTGAATAATCCTGAGCTGCTCTCCTAAACCTGCCCTTGCAGTACTTCACTAGCTGATTGCCAGGCTGTATTTCTTTCCTACCATGGATCTACATATTGTGCCATGACAGAATATATTGGTCTTCTAATGGAAAGAGATCACAGTCTCTGAGACTTTGGACTTGCCCACTAATGCCTGGCTGTAAGGTGGAAAATTAAAGTAGACTCTATTTCTTTTGTCTGCAACTTTTTACCTAATCTGAACATGTTAGAATGTAACTTTCCTTATCTGCAACACAAGTTGGTGATTACGGCTCTTGCTAGCAGACACAAAAGTAGAAATTGTAAATGCATATAGCTTTAATTGGAGAAATTATCTTCAGCTATATAGCTGATTATCCAAACCCTAATGTCATTCTTATCAACCTAGAGTTACCTGCTTCTGAAGGTCTGATGTAAATTATAATTAATTTTGTGACTCTCCTCAGCTTAGTATCATTATTCAGTGTGTTTTTCTGACCTAGGCTGGTGCTGGATAATCAAATGCCCTTGCTGTATTTCCAAACACCTCTTTTGAAACATGGAACAGCAATAAGAAAGTACAGTTGCAGGCACATTGAAGGAAATTATAAAAGTGAGATATTATAACAAGTAGCTATCTTTTATCACTTTTTTTGTATTATCAGATAATAAAAATATTTTAATAAGCTAAATAATTCTTCCTAAATTCAATAGTTGATTAATTCCTCTGGGAGGGTGTGTATGGGAAGAAAACCAAACCCCTTCCTTTCTGCTGCCATAGAAACCAATCTTAACCAGAATGTTGTAAATAAAAAGAGCCCCCTCTGGCTTCATATTTGTGTTGAATATGCATTGCCTTTTAAATAGGTAAAAAGACAATTTCTCAAGCAGGTAGTCTGTTGATCCCCCCTTAGATTTGTCTGTATTTGCAGAAACAAGCTGAAGAAGAGATTTTTGACTTAGACCCTAAAGAGTTTTCAGGGCAGCCTGAGCACCCCTACAGATTTTTCCTGTACAGTCAGAAGGCACAGGGCAGAGCAGAGTGCATCTCTCCCCTTGCTGTGCCTTCATCCTTCATCTGCCTGTCATGGACAGTGGGTTCTCATCATTTCAAGTATTTTTTGGTAATAAATCAAACATTTTCTTAGAGTGGGGCAGCTGACAGAGCCACTTTCCTGCAGCTCAGTTCTGATATAAAAAGGAGTGACTCAGGCTCTCCACAGAAAGGAGCTAGTTGGTGCTTTGATTGATGAGTGTCCATCTGACAGCAGTATTTGCATTGTAAAGGACTATGTTTCATTGAAGTGCCACCAGCTAAAATCCCCACAATGAAGGCACTGAAATGACAAATTAAATACTCCCTCTATTGGCATGGAAATTTTGGCACATATCAATTGCTTCATGTCAAAAAAAAATAAAATTACCTCGTACATTTTTGCAAAAATCATGTAAACAGTTGCAAAGATTTTCAGTTCATTTTAGTGTTGAATCTACTTTTTAAACTGCAAACTTTTTTTTTAATGTCTGAAATTACCTTTTTATTCTCAGTGTTATTTTGTTCTACCTCTATATTTCTTGAGAAAATTTCAAAATATGCCAGGATTTTGGAGGCAAAACTCTGCAAACTACTAATGCATCTGTGAACTGAATTAGGAGCTGGTAGGATCTTTCCACATATTATGTCTGTATATCTGCTTTTGGTTCCCTGCAAAAATTGCACATTACAGATAGAAACTCCAGTGCTCTGTCCTTGACACTGGCGAGCTGGGGAGATGAGACTGGGCTGGACTGGGAGCACAACTGTGGGAAATGAAGATCCATCTGTTCTGCTCAGTGCAGCTGCATGTTTCCAGCCATTTCTTTGGTTTCTCCATCCAGGAAGAGTATATATAATGCCAACAGAGGTTAAAAAGACTATGCCACTCACTCCTGCTGCTTCAGGAGGGACACCTGTCTGATTGCTGCAACTCTCCAGA
Organism: Zonotrichia leucophrys gambelii; assembly: GCF_028769735.1. Taxonomy (NCBI): domain Eukaryota; kingdom Metazoa; phylum Chordata; class Aves; order Passeriformes; family Passerellidae; genus Zonotrichia; species Zonotrichia leucophrys. The sequence goes on along the minus strand of NC_088177.1, from coordinate 8,576,587 downwards.
ATAAGTTGAAGTGCTTGTTTTAACATCTAAGGGTGAATCCGAAGACAAGGCTGGGTACAGCCCATTCTGGGCTGTGGGGACATTGATATATACATTTTTTTGTGGGCCATGTGTGGTCCAGCTGCACCATTGTAATGAGGAGAGCTGGCAAAAAGCACACTTAGGAAGGATCCTACACTGCTATCAATCATGCAGCACTTCCAAAAGGATAAACAAGTAGGTGAAAGCAGCCAGATCACAGCCCAGTTATTTCTAGGTATTTTGCCTATATAATGGAAGGCAGTCAGCCTCCCACAGGCTGGGTAATGACAGTGGCTGATTGTCAGTAGGTAAAAAAGACTGTGTCTCTTGCAAGAAATGTATAAATATATCCTGCAGTCACAGCAGGATGAAAGTAGGAACATTCTGTATGGAAATCTGCTGTTCATTTCTGTAGGGTCTGGGTCAGCCATCAAGGCTTTGTGAAGGACATGTGCTGAAGCTGGCTGCTCATGCTGCAAAAGAAAGAATTTCGTGATAGTCTTGTCTTTTTTGCCATTGCTGGTTTCGTTCCGGATGTAGCAGCATTTCTTCTCTGACTGGGCTTTGTGTTCTCACTTTCAAATACATACTTCTACCTTAAAATACAGTGTAGATCAAAAAGTAACTATGTAATGATTGTCTCTTCCTTCTCAACCAGGCTGCACTCAGAGAGAGTATATATAATACTCACTGGCTAGCATGACAAGAGACACCTCAGAACGATTTTTCACTGTTAGCACAGTGCCTGTGAGGTTTGCTCAGCCAATACCAAAAAGAAAAACACTCCTTTCCTTGTCTCTCTTTAGCACCAGGCCCATTTGCTAAGTCACAGCTGTGCAAACACACTGACAGCCAGGGTGTTACCTGGGGGAAACCTCCTGCCACCTCCACAGCCTCCCCCTCCATGGGAGGGTGGTACAGGAAAGAGCAAGGCAGTGTGAGCTCTAGATCTCTCTGCTTTTCTACCTAGCAAGACTGTTCTTTCACAGGAAGGCATGGTTCAGTTCAAGGAAGAATTAAATGCATTCTCTGGGACTTTTCCAGGTGCTAGTGGCTGGGGTGTGCCATAGGATGTGGATGCCAGCATTGGTGTTTCTCAAGGAGAAGCAAAGTCAGGGATGACTCAAAGGCAGAATTTGAGGAAGGTAAAGAAGTGTTATATCCATTTTATCTCTTTGGTAAATGTTTGTTTGACCCGTGGGTTGGGAGTGTTTCAGGGCTCAGTGATACCCTGTACATTCAGAGGTAACTTCAGGCAAACACAGGCAGAGCCCCATGGGGCTGTGGGGTTGGCAGCTGCATCCACAGAATGGATAACAAATTACTTTGGGGATGTAAGCTTGGCACAGGTAATTTAAATTTATTCCCATTTCAAAATGATGCTTGTCTATACTAACAGTCTACTTTTATTTGGAGCAATGAAGTTCATTAGGACAGTTGCTTAGGCTGCAAAATCAAGTATTTTGAGGCTGAAAATTGCCAGATTTATGCTTGTCCATGCAACATTAACTATATGTCCAGTGTCTTCAATTATAGCATCCTATTTTATTTCTCTATAGGGTACCTGCCTTATTCAGTGTTCAAGAAGTGAAAGGAATCAGGACAACTGAACTGGCCTTGGCTAATTGCCTTGTGCCCAGCTTTGTTCCTAATATTTCCCATTTCACTTGTTTTATATTCAACTGCTCAGCCCCCTGTTGTTAGTCTGGTGACACCAGACTGCCCTTCCTCCTGAAGACTTCAGGACCTTTCTAAATGATAACCTTTCCAAGCCTGCTGCAAATTAAACTCTTCATTTTGCAAAGGCAGCTAGGTACAAAAAAATGAAATTATGTACTTGGACCCACAGGCACCTAGACTCAACCTAGCAATATAACCTGGATTTTTGTGTTCCTGACCTTCCATTTTAAGAACAAATCTCTTGTCCTATGCCTAATTACTGATTTCATTACAAATGGGAATCAGAAATCTATGGTCCCTTTTAACTGATATGCAGTAAACTGCTGACATTATATTTTATAAAATTTCAGGTAGGGTGTTTGAAACAAGTAGAAGTAATCAATTAGAACCAGATCTAGATGTGTCTATAAATTACTAAGTGACAAAATCTGAAAGTGAAATCTCTTGATATATCCAGCAATATTAGTGAGAGAGGAGGTTTACATGGAAATTATTTTTCTTTTCACAATAACACCTTGTGAAACTACAAGTTGGAACTTTAAACCAGTATCTTCATCACAGTTCCATCTCTCTGCTTTCTTCTGCAGAGAATGCACTTCCCATAAATCCTTAAGAAGAAATTGTACTGTTAATCCCACTTACCAAATTTTGTGTGACTCTGTGGAGGTGAAACTGGGATTGTGACTGCATTCTACCCCAGCAGCCAGCACAGCTGGTTAGGGTGGGACTGGGAAGGGTTTAGATAATAGGCATGCCAGAAGAGCAGGAGGACATAGGTTGATAACTCTGTATGGGATTGTTCATGGTGAGAGCCCAGGCTCTGTGCTAAGCCAGGTAGATTTCTGCTTGAAAAGTTTAGTGTTTCATTAAAGGCATGAACTACTAAATTTTTGGCCCAGTTGAAAAAGCTTTAAGGGTGAAAATAAAAACATATAATCCTCAAAAAGAAAATAATACAATTATATATCAAAAAAATCTGATAGCACCAAAAGGAAAGGTCTGGCTCTGAGGTGTTGTTAAGACCTTGGATTGTGTTCTTTGCTCAAGAAAAGCTGGTCTTGTCTGAGGAGCAGAGAGAGAAGAGAACAATAGTAGAAGTTGTTCTGGCTCTGATGGAGGCTTGTTTACAGAGTGAAGGATATGTTTACATGTCAGTGTGGAATAAGGCTGCCAAAATTCCTGCCAAAGTATAACCAGCAAAAATAATCCTGCTTGTGTCTTTGGTATTTTCTAAGCCAATTTCTTTACTTAGCATGAAGTCTGCAAGGGGATATCCATTAACATGAAAACCTACTGTGTAATTTAAGAAATAATATTTGTCCTAATCCTTTTTTACTTCTCTCCCTCCCCCTTCCTGTCTCATCCCTGCTGCAGAATGCTGTAGTTCTACTGAATGCTGATGAGACCACACCAAGCCCAAGCCCAGCCACTCACTATTGACCAGCTAAGCTGGCACCATATCAGCATTTAATACTTCTGACAGGGAGGAGATCGATGGAGAAGGCTAGTCATGATATTGAATTTTCTAGGGAAAATGGAACTTCGTTTCCTTTTAGTTTGTTTTTTAATATATTTATTCAAGTCCTACCTGATTATATTCCCTCCTCACCATAGCAAAATCTTCCTGTGTTCAATCTTCTCAATCTGTTTTCTGAAGGTGCACATGCAGAGAGAAGCCAAGACCTTCTTTCAGCATGCAGTGAGAGAGATTTATTATTCATATTTCCTACTATTTCTGTCCACCTGCATGCTTTAGTTGAAATGCTTCTTGATCCAAAAAAGTTTACAGATGAGACTAGAGGATTCGGAAAGGAAACCAAGCCAGAGAAATACCAGAATGGTAGGTGGCATTTTGTAATTCAATTTTTGTGCTATTTGAGACATATATACACTACATTTAAGTAAGATCAATCAGTACAGAATTGCTGTTGAGATCATACTAAAGCTAAGAGGAAAAACAGAGAGGCAGTGGTTGCTGTGAAGCGGCAACTGAATACAAGTGTTTGCCTGTGGGTGAAGCAGCTCTTCAATGAAAAATATGGATGTATTAGAGGGAAAAAAAGGCTCTGAGAAACGAGTCCCAGAACTTAGAAGCTGTAAGTATAATCAATAACATGTAAGTGCTGGTATCTTTGAATTATGGAGGCTTTAAAATATATAAAATATGAGTTACAGTTTCTTTGTGCATTAACAAAGAGGCTGAATTCTCTTAGACACATTACTTTGGAAAGAGCAATGGCATCCATTTTTTCAGGTACTTCTGTCTAATAACAGTCCCTAGACAGTAGGAGCAGTCACACTACTGCACTGCAATATAAAGTATACTTCAAAACCATTTCCCTGACTGCAGCTGTCAAACACAGCATCAATGTGTCCTGCCTGGTGGCATACACGCATTTCTTAAATTAAATAATAGACATCACACAATTTCGTTGAACTACCTCACTGAAAGGTGTGTAGACAATTAACCAAAATGGTAAATTCCATAATCCCAGAATGGTTGATGGTGGAAGGCAAGTCAGGGAGTAATTCAATCCTGCTGCCCTTCTGAAAGCAGAGGCAGCTAAAGCAGATTGGTCAGGATCCTGTCCAGTCAGGTTTGGAATAGCTGCAAGGATGGACACTTTACAGCCTCTCTGTAAGCCTGTTCCAGAGTATGAGAACCCTCTGAGTGAAAAAAGATTTCTCTTATTTATAAATATATTTGCATTTCAGTTTGTGGCCATTACCTCTTGTCTGATCACTGGGCACTGCTGAAAAGAGTCTGAGTCCATTTTCCTTACTCTCCCATCAGGTATTATTATGCATTGCTGAGACCACCCTGAGCATTCCTTTCTCCAGCCTGAGCAGCCTCAGCTCTCTCAGCTTCATCTTGTATCTGAAAGCCCTTTTTAGTTCTTGTTGATTGGCTGGATCACCTTATCACAGATTCAGGGCATCACATGTTTACAGAGTGAAGGATATGTTTACATGTCAGTGTGGAATAAGGCTGCCAAAATTCCTGCCAAAGCATAACCAGCAAAAATAATCCTGCTTGTGTCTTTGGTATTTTCTAAGCCAATTTCTTTACTGGAGAATCCTCAGCTGGACACAGGACTCCAGATGTGTCTCATCAGGGCTGAGTAGAAGGGAACCATAACAAGTATGCTCTGCCCAAAATATGAAGTATTGCAATCCAGCCTGTCAAATTAACCCAAAATGTAATCCCCTGGTCTGGAAGTGCAGGAGTGTGGCTTGTATCATTCCATGCTTTTCCTTACTGGTGACTCTGCAGCTGTAAGCATCTCTGAGCTTAGTAGCACATTTCATTATCAGAAATGTAGTTTTAGAATGAAATCCAAATAATTTATTACAGAAAGTTCACATTAGAGCAGATCTGTGTGTACTGTCTAATGGTGGTGTGCTGCACTGGTCTGTTCAAGGCAGTTGAATTATTCTGAATCAATTCTTATCAGAATGAGATGAGAGTATCCACTCTATTCCTAGGTTTTATGATAATTTGTGTAGAGTCCCTCTACATTAGAGAAAAAACAGATAGCTGCTTAAGCAACCTGAATTTCTACCTGAGAGGCAAACACTATAAACCAGATCATCTGTATCTATTTTCCTATTTCCCTGGGTTTTCCCAGGTTTTCCCTTTTCAAGGAAAGCTTAAATGGTGTGCATGACACTGTGGTGCAAAATGCTTCAGCTGCTGCTGAATCAAAGCTACATTTAGCTCTGGCTGAGGCTTATGAAAAACAGTGTTTACCTTGATCTTTATGCACTACTCACTCTCTGTGGCTGTGGCTGTTTTGCTTCCTGACAGATTTCTTGCTAGTCGTGTGAGAAATCTATGGCAAATGATTTGCAGGGCTTTCCTTCTAGGTCAGCAGTTTGCAAACACTCTTTCAAAAGTCAATTAAAATGTTCCATTTTCTCATTGGCATGAGGATAGTAAATGGAAGAATTTCAAGGCTTAATATGTCTCCCTCTCAGAAACACGTTAGCTTGCACAGTTGTGAGCAGAGGCACTTTATCAGAGATTAGTTTGTTCAGATTTCCTCCTGAAAATTGTTAACAGGGATTTGATTACTGTTGTGGGGAAGGAAGCTGGAAAATAAAGGCAATTGCTGGCTATTTGCTGAAGGAATCAGTTAAAGTAATAGTATCAGTTAAGGGGAGTTGGTGCTGCTTTGGAAGTTCCTATTTGCTTAATTGCAGTCTTTTCCAATGTAGCATCAGGTAAAAATAGAATTCCAATATGTCCTGCACTTCAAGTTGCTTGTGTCTTGTACAGTGTCTTATCTGTATTGTCTACAAGGGAGATCCAAAATGGGAGAGATCTGTGCCTCTCTTCTGGCAGACAAATATTGCTCTGCTGGACAGTTCCTCACCTTGGAGGGGAAATGCTCCCTCTCTCCTCCCTGTCCCACAGTGCCTGTGGGGCACTATTGCAATGCTGCGATGGCCCCAATGAGGGGAGAGAATGATGCACCTGACTCCATTGATATCAGAAGGCTAATCAATTACTTTATTATGCTGTATTACTCTATGCATCTAAAACTGAATCTGCCAAGCACTCAACCCTGCACATAACACTCACACTGCCCAGAATCTTGTGACTGTCCGCCAGCAGTCCTGACACAAACACACACTTGGCCCTGATAGGCCAAGGGAACAAAACACCATCACTTTGGGTAAGCAGCCTCCATACTGCATTCTACTTGGGCACAACACAGGCACAGTAAATGATAAGAATTGTGTTTTCTTTCTCTGAGGTTCAGAGAATGTGAATCTCAGAAATATTCTTGGGAAGAAGTGTGCCTTGCTTTTCTCTGTGAAGAGAAATGGGAGGCTGCCAGGGACACACTTCAGCTTGCAGCCACCCTGTGTCCCTGGCAGCCTCTAGAGCTGAACTGCACATGTTTTCATCCACTCACAGCATTGCTGTCAGAGCCATGGCTTCACCCAACAGTAGTTATTGCTCTGTACAGCTAATTCAGGCTCAGTTAGTCATGCTGCCCTTTGGTGCACAAACTGTGCTGTTGCTGAAGAAAAGTTTTCATTGAATACAAAAAAAAAGAAGCAACTTGCTGCTTTTGTCTGCCCCTCACTGCAAAGTATGGGACTGCCTCCTGCTTAGCCCAGCTCTTTTCACCCAGATATCAGTGGTTTTCATACAGCCTTCCTCAGTCTCGCTACGTTTCACCTCAGGTTGATTATGTTCAGCCTTCCATGGGTATCCCCTGGATTGTTTTCTTCATCAGAGGAATTGTCAAGCTCATCACTTCTTGCTGCTCTGTCTGAACTTTATAATTAGCTGTGCCCTAAGGGCTTGTGGGCCTGAGGAGCTCTGCATTGACCAAAGTGGGTTTGCTCGATAGGCTAAGTGCAAATTTTCTGAGTCTTTCCTGGTACCTACCCAACCTAGCTTATCTTTGCATTGAGCTCCCTCATCTATAATTAACACATGTCAGAGAGGAATCTCTGCTATGAAATTTTCTTATGAGGGTAAGTTCCTCCCTGAAAATATTTATCAAGTTCTGCTCACCTTGACCATAGTAGTGAATTCCTTTGTTCAATAATTCACAGTCCTGTGAAGGACTCAAAAGTTCAAATAGCATTTTAATCACAGATTGGGTGGGATATGCCATAGGCTTTGTACTTTGAGTCTGTCTTCAGAAGAATTAAAGCATTTTTTTCATGGATATGTTTTGATTTTAATTACTCGAAGAAGGTAAGTCAATATTGCCTCAGAATTACTTCTAAATATGTGAAATTTTAGTGCAGGGATATTAATAACCTGACTTTTCCCACTGTGCTTAGTCTCTGCAGCTTTCATTAACTTCAGAGAGACTTGCAGTCACCTGTACTTTCAGCCATAATTTTTCAAGCTTTCTTGACTCATCAGTGACAGAGATGGGAGAATGAGTCATGTTTTTTCATTAATGACTGCTGATTTTGAATACATCAAGGCTTTCATTTCCAGAAATCTCACAATCTCCCTTTTCTTTTGCCTGTCTTCCTCCCAGCCTCTCACCTAAACAATATGGTCAAAGATCTTGTTTTCAAAAGTCAGGATTCTATATTTCCGGGCTTCAGATTAAAACTGAAAATGCAAAGTTCTGAAAAGCACCTGTCACTCACAAAGGTCCTGGCAATGACCCCTTTCATTAAATTTCATCTCCAGTGTTCCTCAGAATTCACTCTGCCAGGTCTGTGAAGCTGAGTTCAGTGTTTTCATCCCATCCTGCTAAATTGAGAAGAATATTTCTATTGATTCTGAAAGCAGGAGGATTAAGCTCTACTGCCTGCTTTGCTCCATTGTGCCAGGGAGTGCCTTATAACAAATTTATAGCATATGCAGCTGTGGTTTTCTGAGGGAAGATCCAATATCTAACTGTTTACATCAGGGGTGACTTTCTGACACAGAGGGTTATTTTATTTTGTTATAAGTGATGCAGTCTTTATGGAAATTAAAATTAATATTTTTTTTAATATGTGCTGCAACTGCCTCAGCAAAAGCCAATCAGTTTAAGAGCATCTCTGTGACTCACCTGAGCTGGGTGCAGCTGAAGACACCTGCTTTTGGACAGAGATAGAGCCATAAGGTCATCTGGGTGATCCTCTTTTTCAGTAGCCTGTGCTTGGAGAGCTTGTGCTTACAGTTTTCAATATTTTTCCTATTGAAATAGTGTGATATTTGAAGAGCTGCTCTCAAAGCAATAGGATTAGGAGCAGCACTTGCTGTTGTGTCTTTTCTATTAGACTGAGACTTCTCACTGTGCTGTTTCTCCATTCTGAGTTTCTACAGACCAAATAATTGAATAGGCAAGAAATTAATCACTTTAATGGTTATTTTTTGAAGGCTGTGAAAAAGGACCTTTTCTCAGTTTGATTATACATGGCAATATATATTTTATCCAAACAAAAATTCAGCTACAATAATTCCTTGAGGCGAAGGTGAAATCAGAATAAATCCACTTAAACACATGAAACATAAACATGAACAGTTACACCAAAAGATGTTACTCTGTTTGCAAATATTTGGGAAAAAGAGATCTACAAGTGTGAGTCAGCAGATGTTAATCTCTGTCTTGGCCATGGATTGTCCATCCCTGGTAGAGAGGACTTGGAAGGTGCTGTTTCATCCCTGTTCCTTATGTGTGTTCTCCCTAGTGCCATAGGTATAAAATCCTGGGGAGCTGATGGTCCAGGCCATGGCAATGGGGTTTGGTGGACAGAACACTGGGCTGGAGGCCTGGGCACCATTTCCTGGTAGCCAACAGGAACATTCCTCTGCTTCTTGGAAAATGAGGCTATGTGAGGCATGCAGCCTTAAAAATGTAAATGTACAAGTCCCTCAGCTCAGGACTTGGAATATTCTATGTCCAAGCAAGGGCTGTCAATTTTCCCTGGCTTGGCACGGGGCTGCTGCATCACTGTTTTCCTCAAACATGTGCCTTTGGAGGCTCCCTCCTGCCAGGTACGTTCCTGTGCTCATAATCCATGGAAACACAGAGATCCCAGGGCTCCTCCTTGCTCCTGGGTGTGGCTTGGGCTGCCAGCCTGGTGAATATCAGTGGAAATGAGCACTGCTGGCTTTACACAGCATCCCACATGCCAGGGCGTGCAGGTGCTGAGGATGCAGAGACCTGGAGGGGGCTGCACCTGCAGGCTCATTGCACCTGCATCATGAGAAGATGTTACCCTTTATTGAAAGCTGTGCTTGAGAAACAACTGATTAACACCTAAAGACATGGGGTAAAATGGCAGAGATTGGTGCTTTGCTGTGCTGTAAACTCTCTTTGGGAAAGACAGATTTATCTCGGTTTTGAAATGTTTAGTTCTTCGTTTCTCTTTTTTACATTACGTGAGGAGGAGAAAATGGGAAAATGATCAGAAAAGTTGCCTGAATATATTTTAATAATAATTTTAACATAAAAAGGCAAAAGTCATAATTTTGTTCAAGTAGTTCATCTCCATTCAGACAATACAGAGGTTATTGCAGAGCTCATGCCTTTGATTTCTTACTTTACTTTGGTTTGTGTACCAACCAATTCTTGTTAAATATTTATGGACAAGATTAAAGACTTTATAAAACTTAGCAGCTGGCAGCTGTCCTCGCCTAAAGGATAATGCAGAGTTTTCATTTTAATTGGATAACTGTGTGACTGAAATATGCAAACCCCAAGGGGAACATGAGAATTGAAATATGTAAAGTATTTTTTTAAAGAAAATGCTCTTTTACATTCTGTACTTTCTTTTTCTCTTGGTAGCTTTTATCTGAAGGTGAAGTTGCGATTTCTTTTCTGTTTCTTCCTTTTTAAACTTTTATTTTGAATTGCTTGGTTTTGGTTGTTTTTCCCACTGAAGTTGAACTTTTTTGATGGGGTTCCTTCTGTTTGTTACAGGCCAGGCGTGGATTAATATGCCTTGTATTCTTTCTTTTGAATTTTTTTCTTCTTTCCCTACACTATTTCCCTTTTTTCTGTTCTGAATTAACTACTTTTATATTAGTGGGAATTTTTGTGTTCCACCCCTTGAAGATTATCTATCAACACAACCCTACAGGCCAAGGTCTTCCACATTAGCTGCCTATGCACACACACTCTCCTTGTGCTTGTCAATATTTCACATACACCTTGCAGCCCAGCTAAAAGAGAGGGCAGCTGTAGCTGAGCAAAAACTGAGGATTGTATTTTAACCCTTTTTCCCTCTGGACCTATTGTTTCTGCCTTCCTAAAACTGTTTTCTTCAGGGTCTTAAGCTGTCCTGTGGCTGCTGAAGTCAATAAGGCAGTGTTTGTCTCGACATGAATGTCATCTGCAGAGTGTGGCAATAACACTGCAACAGTTTCTTTCTTTATCCCTTCATTATTTCTCAAAGATTGTGGAGAATGGCCTCACAACACCAACAATCACTCTCTCAACAGCCTCAGTGGGTGTTGTCAGGGCCCATCAATTTCTAGAGGTCACATTCCTGTGGTAGTTCAGTTTCCAGCTCTTCCTTCTCTAATGATGGGGCTGTGTTTGCATCAACGTGGAATTTCGTTCCTAAAGTCTGGGTCCCAACATTGCTGGCCCAACAGTTCAGCTCAGCTTTGCCACTGAGTTGTGCTGGCTTTAAAATTACTGCTCATCACTTCTTCCAGGACATTGTGACCTAAGCTAAACCAGACATCTGCTGTCCTCCTTGAAGGCGTGGGGGAAGCCAGACACTTCCTTGCAGAGCTGGTGCAGAAAAGAGCACACAGGACAGAGAAAGAAAGGTAAAGGGTCTGTGGAGTGTCACCTGCATGATTTTACTCAGGACTGTGACTTGGATTTGCATTGCTCAATTGGAAATTAGGCAGGACTGTGGAACTGAAGCCTTTCTTCAGATGTGTCTTAAAATGACTCACCAAAGTTGATAGCTGAAGTCCTTATAAGAGAATAAACCCCCAAATTTGCTTTGTAAATAATGACTTGCCATGTCCCTATGAACCCTGGTTTTTTTTACTTCCAGTATTACTTCTCTTTCCCTCTTGGTACTTTGAAGCATTGACAGTTTAGATTTGACACATAAATGTCTCATTAACGTGACCTGCACAAAGCAGGAGTCTTTGGGGCTGCACTGGAGCAGTTGTATCTTTGTGCATTTTTTATGTGTTTTTTTTGCCTTCCAGCAGCAAAAAAGGATAAGGAGTTTTTGAATTTTATTTAAGGATGTAATTATTTCCCAGGCTTGTTTCCTAAAATGACATGGTTGCCTTGCATTTGTTAAGAAATAAGTACTGATAAGAATATTATCATGAAGAAACATCTAATTAAAATACCTTTTTTTAAATTTGTTCCTTCATCTCTTTGTAACAGATAAGAAGAATCAACATATTATATTATACTAATTATGATTTATTTTAATAAATTACATAAAAATTGTATAAAATCTCTTTAGTTCAATTTGTATTCTTTGAATACATAGGAACTCTTATTAGAAGGTGCAAACAAGTTTAGCTGATATTTTTGAAATGAAAAAACCCTTTTAAATACTTTTATCCAGTACTGTATTATCAGTGTATCTTTTTCCTCTTAAATGTTGGGATAACATTTGTAATGCCAAAATTCTTATTTGGATTTGAGGCTCTTCAAAAGCTGTAAAAACAGCTCAGCCAGGGTTTGCAGAGAACAGATCAGAGTGGTCAGAGTGCACCAGGGAGCACTTACCTGCCTTTTGTGCTTCTGGAGGAACACTGACCTCTGGGTTTAGAGGCACACTGGGATTATGTCCTTCCCTTCTGCAGAAGAACTTTAAAACTTTTAAGTGTGGTGCTTAAGTCCCCTCTCTGTCATCCTGTCTTGTGTGTGGGCCAGTAATTCCTACTTTCACCCATCTTTGTTTTAACTGGGATCAAATTCCACTCTGTGGAGATTCAGGCACAGAATCTTCTGGGTTAACTCTTGTAAGGATTTAATATCAGCCTTTTCAAATAGGGACTGTTGGCATATACATTAAATGGACATTATACATGCAGATTAGATGCAATTGTACATGTCTTGTACACTTTATATAAACTCTGTGATGGCATCTCTAATATCTCATTTTTTAAAAAAGGACTGTCATCATCATTTTCTCATCTTTTTTCTGCCACCCAAGTGTTGCTGAGATGCATCCTCACCCCAGTTTTCTTCTTTTCTAATGGAATTTCTGTAGCTGAACAAATATATTGAAAGAAAAAGAAGGTAGGTTATACCCCCAATTTCTTATTCTCATAATCACATTAGTGCTACAAGTAATGTCACCCAGCAAGAGTCCCATTCTTACTCTGCTAATTCACTTTCTGTGTCAGGTCTGTGAGGAAGATAAGGGAGTTATGTCTACTGAAGTGAGTTTTCTATTAACTCTTCTGCTTGGTGTTTTGGATATATAATATTTGGCAGCTTTACTGCTATCTCTTTTCATATGATAAAAAATGTTTGTTGTATGTAGCTTCTGCAATCTCTTACATACTGGACATCTAATCTAGATGTGACAAAGTGATGAGAAAAGGATATCAGAAGTAATATCGTGAAGCCCTTATGATGTTCCATTCTGGTTTTGTTCTGTTTGTCAGAGTTCTTGGGTTGCCCCTCTGTGTGAGAATGCAGGAATAGAGGGCAGAATCCTTTCTATTGCATTTTGGGAAACTTTCACTGGGGTGCATGGACTAGAGAAGTGTGCATCTCAAGAATATCTAAGCTTGGTTTTGGATCATGCTTGTGACATCACCACCCCAACCACCTCTTTTTTTTTTAAACTATTTTCTTTTGGAAGTTTTAAACAGAAAAAAAAATTAAAGAAAATGTTGAAAAACACTGCTAAAAAGTGTAAAACATTGGTGATTTTTTTTACCCTCAGTTGTGTCTAGTTTAGTCTTCACAATTCACATAAAGAGGAGGAACTCTGCAAGACCAAGAGAAGCAGGGAAAAGCAGAATATTTGGTTTCTTGGCAATGTTATAAAAACCCATTGGCTCTGCATAAGCCTTACATGAATTAAAAAGGAGATTTAGTGTTTACTTTGTTGCTGCAAGCAAAATCTCTGTATTACTTTGACTCACATGAGTTACACAAAGGACTGTAATACACTGGTGAGCTGAAAATTGTAGCTAAGGGCTCCATGGAGGAATCTGCTTTGCTTGAGGATGCTTGAGAATTTGTATTATAAAGGTCTCTGAGGTACAGAGTGGTAACTCACAGTGAAAGGGATTTGTGGGTGCCTTGCAGCACGTAGAGCTGATTAACTGCAATTGCTCTTGACCCAGCCTCTGGTTCAGCCCCTGATGGACATCAGTTTTATCCTGAGGGACATCTTTGTTCCAGTCCTGTTCTCAAGACTCATTAACCCAGCAGCTTGCAGGACTTGGTGCCAGCTTGTCAAGATCTAACAATAGATAATCTTCTGCCCTGCCACTGCCTTCCAGCTGCCATCTGTATCTGCACTTCCCATCTTGGCTGCACCCCACCTTTGCAAACTGGCCTGTGGTTTCAGAGACACTGAGCAATATTCAAACCAGGAAAGAATCCCTGATACACAGCTTTCCCCTCTGCCTTCACCAGTTCCTTTCTTCAAGGTGAGTACAGAAAGCTTTTAAGAGATGAGCTGTCTGCATGTGAATTGTCATCTCTGAGGACAGCTCTCTGCAGTTCAGCAGGAATTGGGAATTCTGTGAGAAAAACAGATCCAGGGCTGTTGCAAGCAGCTCTGGTTTTGAGCTGTGCAGTGGAATGTACTTGGAGAAGAGAAATTCCAGCACTGCATGGATGGGTTACATGCAACAGGGAATGACAGCATCCCCTCACTCAGGGAATCGAGGAATGGAGATGTGACCAAAGGAGAAATAATGAAATATTAGGGAGATTTCTCATAAAAGAAAAGAGAAAGGAAAGAAAAATTGGAAACAAAAACCAAACCAAACCAAAACAACCCCAAAAACCAAACCAAAACAAACAAAAAACCCACCAAAAAACAACCCCAAAAAACCCAAAGTGGAGGGATAAGAATTCCAGAGTTGGCAGAAATATAACAAAGCCTCATAAGAAAATGCAGAATAGGGAGACAAAAGTGGATCAGTGCTATTGAAAAGCCCCCACATCTCAGGGAGCCTGTTATTCTGCCATACAGCCTTCAGCCTACAAGAAAGCTCCCTACTGCTGAAAGGAGAGGCATTGGAGCTTACACGACCCTCAGCAAGATTTCAATGGAATTGATATTAAGTAGGTCAAAGGAAAAAAAAGAAGATGGATTTGCTTTTGTCATTAAAATTCTTACAAATGTACTTTAGTTTTCTCTCAACTCTCAGCTTTTGGTTTTTTTTTTTTCATTTTTACATTTAGGATTTAATTATTAGGCAAATTTAGCATATTTCTTTTTTTCTGATCACTCAGATGGAAAAGCAGGACCTACTTTTTGACTTTCAAGCCTTCACAGTGAATCTTCCTCAGGGCTCAAGGAAACTTGAAAAAGTGATTACTTTTCTCTTCTCACCCTACTTCCCCTACCCTGAAATTTCAGTAGGCTTTTGTCACTGTACATTCAGATTGAAAATGAAAAAAGCAATTAGAAGAAATACAGCATATTCCCTTGGGTCCCCACAACCCTATTTATCTGCAGCCTTTGGCCTTAATAGCAGAAGCCCAATATCTGCTTTCTGCCACAGCTTCCAAGGATGTTTATGCATAATAGCACTGGCATGGGGAAACTTCTGAGATGAGGAGGGAACTATGACTAAAGACCCTCCTAAGGCATTCCCTTGAAAAGCAAGCTCAGGATGAAGTATCTGGTTGCTCACAGCTGGAATAGCTACACTTAAACTGCATAGCATGAATTTAATGAAACTTTTTTTTGGTCAGAATACATGGCTGTAGGACAGCTCAATTTTTGTTACTCCCAAGTGATGTTTTATGAGTGTCTCATATTTCGTAAGTGGGCCGTAGAAAGTGTTCCAAGTGCTTTGAAGATTGAAAGGAACACACACTGTTAGTATCAAAGGCAATATCAGCAAAAATCAACACAAGCAAACAGAAGAATACATCCATTTTGGACTTTGCTGTACTGGACAGTTGTTTTACATCAGGGAATTTTTTTGTCCTGAAAGCTGAAGTAAAACAAAAGAGTAAGTAGCAGATTGATGATGAGGGATTCCTTCTACAGACAGTAAAAGGCAGAAGCAGAAAACCAGAACATGGAGTTAGAAGTGTCTTTATCATCCCCCAAAGGGTCTGTGGGGAAGAGTGTGGGATTTAGAGAACATTGTTTTTATCTGTTATCTCTCTCTTGCTGGGAGCCATATGCCCAGTTCATGAATATTTCCAATTGTATTTCTCAGGTGTGCAATCCAGTGGGAGTACAGAGACTGAGAATGTGCTTCACTTTTCCTCCCTATCCTTGTCTGATAGGATTAAGCAGAGGCTGGTGAAATTTACTTTTCCCACTTTTATGTCTCCTGGAGCAGGCAAGGTCTGAGGAAAGCCACAGGCCACAGTTTAGCTGAGCTGTGGGGGCCTTATTCCCTGTTTTAATCTTTTGGATCCACCTAGGGTTAGATAATTATCTGGCATAACCAAAGCAGGGCTCAGGCAGTCCAGATGGAAGTTGGCTTATAGGAATGTAAACTCTCTAAATACTCCACTGGCCATTAGGTATCTTCTTCAAAGAAAGCAGCTTTCTGTAGAAGTATCTTTGCCAGATGCTTGTCTCTTAGTAGGATTCATCCCTCTTCTTATTACTTGCTGGTGGCAGACTGAAAATGCTTACTATAGATTAAGCATTTCACTGATAACTTTGAAGTCTGCAAGGTAAAATTCATCTTCCTTCATCTTCCATTCCAGATGAGGAAATTAAATTTTCTTCCTAATGATGCCTTGCTTTCTAATTTCTCTCCCTGGCAGTCCAGACTCCCAGTCAAGAGACAGACCAGTTCTATGTGGATGTGGAAGAGATTCCCTGCCCCAGAAAGAGGAACAAAATAATTGCAAGGTGGAGAAAGCACCTTAAAATCTTAATCTGTGGACTGGAATGCTAAAAGAGTTCTGAAAAGATCTGTCATGATTTGTTTATAAGAGAGCCTGGCTGAATTTCTATTTTGTGGCAGCTTGTCTGTTCACTCTCACCAGGTGATTTTTCATGCACAATCTATCATCCTAACCAGGGGTCCAAGGTGGTCTGGTACAGCCTTGAAGGTTTTCCTGCTGGACAGATTTGCTCCTGGCAGCTGCACTGGCTGTATTAAAGTTGTTAGGGTAGGTGTGTGTGTGATGTGTGCTGAGGTTCTTTGCAAATCTCCAGGGGGAGCACTGTCATAGACATCTTTTATGGAAAATCTTTTCCTTAGGATTTTTCCTCCTGAGAAGCTGAGAGGCCTCAGGAACAAAATGTAAACAATGGTTATCTGCTGCTGTGGAATGCAACAGGTGGATCTGTGATTGGTTTCATGTGGTTGTTTCTAATTAATGGCCAATCAAAGTGAGCTGGCTCGGACTCTCTGTCTGAGACAGAAGCTTTTGTTATCACTCTTTCTTATTCTATTCTTAGCTAGCCTTCTGATGAAATCCTTTCTTCTATTATTGTAGTATAGTTTTAATGTAATATATATCATAAAATAATAAATCAAGCCTTCTGAAACATGGAGTCAGATCCTCATCTCTTCCCTCATCCTAAGACCCCTGTGAACACTGTCACAGATCACTGTTTGTGTGATTTTATGGGATTTTTCAGCAGACCATGTGTATAACCCTGGCAGCACTGTGGCTTGGGCACATGCCCTCACGGCTCCTCTTCCTCCCCAGCTGGACTGCCTGCCTGCCTGCCTGCAGGGCTTGGTCCCAGCCTGAAAGAGTTAGCAGGGCTGTTGAACTGACATTTATCCTCCCCCAGGCAGTCGGGGAAGAGGCAGGGATGAGGTTATAGATTTTGTTTGCTGCTGGAGCCCTGGCAGCTTGGCAGGAGATGAGGTCGGTATCAGGATCAGAGAGCTGTAAAGCACCTGTCAGGAGGAAGAGCTAGGAGAGGGATTATGACTGTGATGAAGTGAGGATTATAACACTACCTGTTATTTGTGACTGTGCCTAATGACAGGATGCAGCTCTGTGAAGGCTAAAAAGAAAATATATAGCCAGGAATGTGTGCTGGGGTGTAGATCCTCACATTCTCTCGCCAAAATCATTGCATGGGGGTGTCAGAAGACGTCATTTTAACCCAGCAGAGAGGCAAAGTTGCAGCTGGGTGATTCCCTTCCTCCTTGAGCATCATATTTTCTGTTTTGCTGCAACAAATAAAGCAGCAGGCTGGAGCTAATGAGAGGCTACTGGAAAGCAGCATGCGAATAATGTAAATGTCTTAGCATGATAAGATGATGTATTTTCATTAGGTTGGAGCAGCATTGACAGGGCAGCTGAAGGGCCCTTTGGCAATATGAAGGCTAATTACTTGCCATGAAGAAACGAAAACTTGTCAAGTGGGAGCTCTGTCATTGCTCAGTTCAATAAATCAAGGCAATAAATCATGCTCAACAAAGTCCTTGTGCCATTTTAGGATATCTGAAATGTGTGTGGGAGTGGAGAAACCAAACACTGAAACAAAGTGTCATCTCAAAAAGGAGCTGATTTTATGCAGTTTATGAAAAAATTATAACCAC
This sequence comes from Zonotrichia leucophrys gambelii, assembly GCF_028769735.1. Classification (NCBI taxonomy): domain Eukaryota; kingdom Metazoa; phylum Chordata; class Aves; order Passeriformes; family Passerellidae; genus Zonotrichia; species Zonotrichia leucophrys. Next base: position 8,558,751 of record NC_088177.1, on the reverse strand, counting down.
ACTTGGATTTTATTGGGACTTTTTGACCGATGCATATGCAGTGATTGAGGTGGAGAATGGTGGAGAGGGTGCATCTGTAGATTAATGAAAAGGAAAAATAGACATACATTGAAAGAGGTTTATGGTTTTCTTAGGTGCTCAGGATAAGAACTTTAAACCTGCTCCTTGATTCTGGTTCCTCACTGTGTACCCTCCAGATTAGCTCGTCAGAAGTCCTTCCAGAGGCACAAATAGCACCTCTGGGCAAACTGGTGGCCAGGTGGCAGTGGTGCCTCTGTTTCCTGGTTGCCTTCTGGACCAGGGGATCACAGATATATCACAGAGATGAGCACTGCTGTTCCAGCTCCGCTGCTGACCCTCCCCAGCTGGGTAACACTGCTGCTCTTCTGCTGCAGCCTTTGGTAAAATGAAGGAAATAACACAAGCCCAATTTCTAAACTTACCTGAAAACTAAATTTTAAGATACTTCATAAAAATTACTAGCTAAACCTTCTTTATTGTTGTTTTTATTGTAAAAGAGGTTATTAAACCAGGACACCTAAATAAGCTTCACTAGTGTCACAGAGCTGGATTAGATTCAGACTGGAAGAGGTTTCTGTTACTGCTCTGGGCTTGTTCCACGGTCTGATTTGCAATTGCAAATGTTCTCTGGGGAGAGTTGAAGTCCTTTTTGATCCCTCTGAGGTGGTCAGCTTCTGCTGTGTCTGCCTGTTAGTTTCTAATTGAAACAAACAGTTTAGGAGTTCAAAGAGGAATGTTACTCTTGCTTGGTTTTAGCTTTTATTTTTATATTTGTTCTGAAAAAAATACTGTATTGGATATTGTTTTCCCTGTCAGTGATCACAACAATTTAATTTCCTCACAAATTATGAGTATAATTAGTATGTGGCACTCTTCTACTTCTGTGGTAATTTATTTGCTTAAAAAATTTGTTACAGCTGGAGATGAGAGGATCTGGAATTAAAAGTATGTAAAAGCTGTGGCTGTCAAGAATAGCTTAAATTCAAGAAAAGTTTCTTTCTCATATTCCACTGAGTTTAAAATGTTATAAATATTATCTCTTTTCCTACTGAAAATGAAGTGACTTTGGAGATTCCCATTCTATTTTTTAAGGGGTGTGTGATAGCTGACAAATAAGATCTTTGTGGAATTGTGTTGGGAAATGCCCACAGCTGTCCAATCTCACACAATTCCTTCCTCCTTCCTGGGTACAGGGGCGCAGAGAATAAGCTGGAGAAGAGGAATGTTGGTGACAGCAACTGTCATACAACTGGGAAGCAGGATCCTATGGAAAGGGGATCTGCATGGAGCAGAACAAACATCCAGAGAGCTCATACATAAGGAAATACCCAACATACTGATAATGACCTGAAGGTAGCACCAGAAAAATCTATATCATGAGTATTAGCTGAAATTTCTGAGATAAGACTGTTCATCCCTTTTGGTTTCTGAAACAAAAGGCTGAAGTGTTGTAACTAAATGCAATGTTAGAAATTCTGCATTAAGGTTATTTTGCCAAGACTAGTAAAACATGGCTGGAAGATGCATCCAGTTGGTCAACTTTCAGTATTTGGAATAACAAGGTTTCTGCTGCTGAGAGAAAAACATAAAGGTGTTTTTGTAACCAGCACTACAGAACTGCAACAAGAAGTATTAGGTCTAATTTAGCCCTTCTGTAAAACCAGGAAGAATGACAAATGTTTTTGTGGAGATGTGTTTAGTCTATTGTGATACAACTGTAGTTGTGGAAGAGGAAAAAAATCCTTGTGAAATTCCCTTATCTTTACTGGGCAGCTCATTAAAATCTCATTAATGGAATAGTTCAAGTTTTGTCAAGTTCCTTGAGGCAATTCTTTTTATGGAGATAGCAATTTTTTTGCTAGCAACTGAAAGGTGAATTACCCTTGGGCAAAGCATGGAAATACCCTAAGATATTTTCACAGTGAAAAATTTTTATTAGTGGTGAGGTTTCATTCTTCTTTGCTCCTTTTCTTAAAATTGAATTGTGGGTAAGGAATTTTAAAAGCATTGGCATATATCACATTACAGAGAGTCCATCAGCAGTTCTATGATAAACTTCCATTTTTAGGTTGGGTTGTATAAAATCTCAATTTGGGGCTAATAGTCAGCAGTGAAATAAGTTGGAAACCATGCTGCAGAAGAGCTGTGGCATATTTATCTCATATTTCAACATCACTTCTCAGAAACTGAAGTCCTGTATTTAGGTCATCAGTAAGGTCTGAGTGTAAGCCTTTTATAACCAAAAATGACAGTTGCCAGCATAGGGAACAAAAGCCTGATGGGCTGGGGCTAGAAAAAGAGGACTTGCAGGATCCCATTTTCAGAGTATTTAAGTTCCTGACTCAGCTGTAAACCATGGGAGGCAGCCATGTAAATACCAGCAGAGTAGTGAGTTTCAGGTATGGCAAAGCCTGTGCTAATTCGAATATCCTTGTACAAATCCCAGTGCCTGCAGGAGGTTCAGGAATGCTGAGTTAAACACAGTAAAAGGGGACCAGCTTCAAATGCTGCCTGACCTAGATGGACACAGAATTTGGTGTCTTCCAGTCTTGGACTCAGACCTAAAAAAGGATCTGGGGAAGGGTTTCATAAAGATGCTGAGCCAATGTCTTAGTTCAAAATGTGTCTTCTGAACAGCATTTATGCTTAGGGAGGTGCACTGGCTTTCTGTGGGATAAGGCCAGTGTCAGAGCAGGGTGTGTGAGAAGCACACAGCTAAAATACAGGAGGAGATGATGAAGCTGGGTTTCAACTCTGAGACAGGAATGCTGCAGTCTGGATTTATTCATGGGAGCCAGTGCAGACACAATGCTGAGTGGTAACCACATGTCCTCTGAACAGAGAGAGACATAGCTCTTCCAGGATTTTCCTGGGAAGCTGTAAGAAACTTAGAGAAAAGAATTAAAACAATTATTATCTCTCTTTCTGTGACCACTGTTTATAGATAGATACACTCTCCAGAATGTGCTATTCATAGTTCACCAATAATGTGAGAGCTTTTTACTTTGAGACCAATTAAGTCTCACCTTAGTGAGTCAAATTATCAAAGGACCTGCTACTTTCATTAAACTGGATTTTGCCTTCTAATCCACCTGGTGTCTCTCATTCCATCCCTGACTTACCAGCTACAGTGCTGCACTGTGTTTTGTACCACATTACTGTGTGACCTGACTTTCCTGCCAAGGAAGAAGAGAGGGCAGGAGCCCTATAACCTCCTGCACCAGGTGTACCCACCAGGAAATGTGGCTCAGCAGATCTCCCTTTGCATGCAGAGGAATGTTTGATGTGTTCTCCTCTTGCCAGGAGAGCACTGTAACCACTGCATTTCAGAGGAATCCTCCCTCTCAACCTCCCCTGCTGGAGCCCTGCTGGTGTTCAGTGAGAATCTGGCCGTGCTGAGGCGGTGATGAAGAGCAGCCCTCTCCATCTCTCTAACCCTGGGGTGGGTAGGGGAAGGAAGGAGCTTTCTGAGTCTGACACAATGCCCTGATCCAGCCTCTGAAAATCCCAGCCTGGGCTGCTTTTGCTCACTAAGGCTTTCACCTTCCATCTGGGACCACAAATACTGCTTGAGATGAAAGACCTTGACATGTGGGCAAAGCTGCTCACCAGGAAACTTCAGGACCTCCCATTTGTTTCACAGGGGCCATCATGCTGCTATGAAACAGTAATAAAGTAAAACCTGGATCGATTATCTAAAGAAGAAAGATCTATTATTTCTGAGATGTTATTAATCCCAGCTCATCCAGTCTAAATATATTTCAAACTGATTAATATTCTGAGATGTAGCTGTAGGGGCATTCTGTACCCCTCTCAATCTTTCCATTTATAAGCAGGCTAAATTTGCATCCAGAGAGTGCAGCTTGAAGACAGGTGATTTTCCAGTGCTAACAACAATTTTGTACCTGGTTTGCATGCACAACACTGTACACAACCCAGCCAATCAATGCTGATTACTGAGAAGCAGGAAAAGAGAAATCCACTGATAACATTTGAAACTGCTTTCAGAAAAGAATCCTGAGGACTTCTTAACAAAATCTGCATAAAAGACATTATTTTCTCGTATGCAGGCTATGTATTAGCTAAATTTTTTATGTTGTGTTTTTGGTAGTCTCTGATATACAGGCATCCATCCACACACAGTATTCCCTCTAGCACACATCCTGGGAAGTTCAAGAGATCAGCAGGGCCCTCGTGTCTCTGATCACTCTCAGTGGATGTAAGTGCAAATGCAGCAAGGACAATGAGATATGAGCTGCTTTTTCCATTGGAGGCTTTATTGATCAATCTGTAGTGAGAAGGTTTTAGAAGTCAATAACCCTTTTTTTTTTTTTTAAGCAGCTAGGTCTGATCAAACAGTTGAGGAGGTAAAGTAGAACAAGCTTTAGAGAATGTGTGGAATGTCTGGAAGGCAGCTTAGGATATGGGCCTTTCATTCTTTTGAGCAAGGTAGATTTGGGTAGAGGAATCAGTTTTTCTGGTTTTTTTTCCTTGTAGGTGGTTCTAAAGTCCCTCAGTCCTTTGTGCCTTGTATCAAGAGAAGTTGGGCTTTTTTCTCCCCATTCTTAGAGTCATTGAGTGGAAGGGCTTACTTGAGGAACATGAATATATATTTATCAATAATTTCCATAACACACAATTACTGATTGGAGTGTGGATTGATAAAAAGGCAATTTTTTTTGTGGTAATAAATAAATAAAAAGGCACAAATCCCGATCTTCTGCTCTTTGCAAATAAAGTTACACATGTGTCTTGGGATCCCTCTAACTGCTCTGCCATATTAATGATTATTTTTATACATTATAGTAAGGGGTCCCAAGGAGCTCGATAGAAATGTAAAGAAATGGTCCTTGGGGATCTCACTGTCTAAAGCTGGCTGTGAGTCTTAACTTCCCACACTTAAAAAAATATTTTGCTTATGTTTGGTCCAGAGCTGCAATCCAGAAAAAATGAGAAAAAGGCTTATAAATGACACCTGACAGATTTCATTTTTTGAAATGAAATGTGTTCCCTGTGATCTCCAAGAGATTAGAACCAAAAGCCATGCAATTTGTCTCACTTTAGGTGAAACCTCACTCTCCAAAAAGCACCTGGGCTGCTGAATAATAGGATCTTATGACTACACACTTGCAAATATGGGTTTTGGTAGGGCTTGAGACTTTGGAATTTTATTTAATATCATCATCTTGGAAAAGAAGGCTTGTAATTTTAAAGATCAAATATTTTGAGACAGAGAAAATAGATCTGTGAAATGCCAAGCACTGCCTTGACCCTAAATTCTTTGATTTGCAGTGGGATTCATAATGCTTCTGGTTCCTTGGGAGCAATATTTTAAATGTTTCCAAGTTGAATGTACTCCAAAGTTGAAAAGTCTGACCCAGGTTTCCAGTAGAAAAGCTTTATAAAATTTGCAAATCTAAGCTTTCACCATGAAACATAATTTTTTTAGAACTAATTGTCCTTTTTCAACAGAAGTCTGTGTCATCATAAGGCTTTGACTGCTTGTAGTCATAACACTGTGAAAGGTGACAGACAGTAGTGTGGGAAATTACTTCTTTTAGAAAGAAATGGCATTTAAACTGAGCAGAAACCGTTCCAGCTGCATGAAAGAGTGCTCAGAATCTCTGAAAAGAAAGCCATTTGGGTTTAGGTTCTTCATTATCTTCCTGGCTGCAGCATTAGAAAAATGACCAATGATTTCTAAAACACTGAGATTTTTATTCTGTTGTGGTCAATTATATTTCTTATTCTTTCTTTTTTTCTTTCCTTCTTTAATATTCAGAGTCATTTATCTCTGACTCATGTCCAAATCCCTCATTATTTCATTGCCTGGCTTACTTCCAGAACAGCATGGACTCACAAAACTTTGTGCTTCATGATGATACAGGGTAACTATTAAATTCTAGTGCCTGGTAAAATAGCAGCTCAGTGACAAAACTGAAATTTATTAAATATCCTTTTGGTTTTATTCTTCTACAATGGTTCCCATGTTTGGAATACAGTGTAAATATTTTTAATATAAATGATGATATTATTTTTTAAAATGTATTGTGATTTTTATTATACAGAGAAAGGTCTGAAATTCTCACTGTCTGTCTCTTTACATTTCTTACTCCAAGTAAAGGTAAATGACTCCTAGGAGTCTGTCACTTGGTCATGGAATATTCTGTTGTCTTAAGTACAATCACATAGTGCCTTCTGAAAATTCCTTTGCAAAGTATGCAGAATGCTGCATGGGGGGAATTGAATTGAAAAAAAAAAAAAACAAAAACCAACAACCTCTTCTGCTGAAATTCTGGACAATACTGAGATGCCATAAAGCAGTTTGGGGAAGATACTGTACCTTGGAAAGCCTTGGGTCCTTATCCTAATTAAGCTGCATTCCCTCCAGGAGATGGTACCAAGGTGTTTAATGAGCCCTTAATTCCCCTGTGCTGAGCAGCCCATGCTGTGCTGCCACACGACCTCCAAATCCAGATAACTCTCTGAAAAGCTAAAGGGAATACATGCATGGAAGGTAATGCATTAGAGACACAAGAAATCACAGTTCTGTTCCTCTTCAGGTTGTCTCAAATAAGCGTGAGACCTTGCCATTGTTACCCCACTGTACCAGAGGCAATGCTGTATCACTGCCTGCTCTGGATTCTGCCACTGCTGAAGCACAGAGATAATAAGTAATTATATTAATTGAGAGGGGGGCAAGGTGCTCACCAGCTCTGCACCTGAGAGAGCCAAATTTAATGCACCTAGCAGAAGGGTGACTTTTTTAGTCTGCTTCAAGACACACTAAGCAAAGGTATTTAAATTTGTGCTCTTGGAAGACCAAAATAAGCAGGAATTTCAGAAACTAGTTACTGATGGGGGAGGATGGAAAATGTAATAGTAGACTGAAATAATTTATTCCCTGATACATATATGCAGACTAACAGGCACCCTGGCATTACAATTAGTAATGCTGAGGAAGTCTCTGACTTTTTCCAGTGGTGTTCTTCCTTTCATAATTGTCAGCTCAGGTGGGGCACTGATACATAGTGATGATAATGACATTAACTTGTTCTTGAAAGAAATTGAAAATGGCACTGCTAATAATGCCTGAACTGCTGCAGCATCTCTGCAAATTATGAGTGGTTCATCAGCATTGGAGAAAGATCTAAATTGAATGAGGTCCCATATATCTTAATATCAAAGACATATGATATTTGTCTATTTTACTGATTACCAAATGTTAAAACCTTGGAGTTGGAAGAAAAATTGCCCCTTGGAGAGGGCTATAACAAAACACAACTTAATCACTGAATCTGGCCCTGTAAACAGAGAGAAATTTCACTGAATTTTTACAAAAGCAACATAGGCCAATGAAAAATTATCAGTGCTAAACAGAGCAGTAGTTTGGTTATGGATGCAGAAGAATTGGAAAATATTGGTTTATAGACAGGGCAATCAGTAAATTTAATAAGTCACTCCTGTAGTTAGTCAAAGTAATTAACACAAGGGCATATAGGGCAACTTGAGCCAGCAGACTCTGGCACTGGAATAACTGACTGTAAGAGAGCCATTAGCTCATGATTAAGTAGTTTATCACCAGAAGTCAGCTTATGTAGTCATAAGTACTTATTTATAACTATTTCTGACTGGTGCTGGGATTACACAGGGCATTGCACTGCCTGGGAAAATGGAATACACTCTGTTTCATATGGGAATGTTTTCTGCTTTGCTTGTTTCAAGCCAACCACATTCCTGATGAAATGGGGTGTGTTGCTAGCAAAAAAGGAAAGATTGTCCTCTAGTGATCAGGGTAGGAGGGCAGCAAAATTCACAGACAACATTTTCGTTTCTAGGTTTGTGATTTTAGACCTGAGGTCAAAAGGACAAGACGGAAAGCAGGAATTGTTTCCAGGCTGGTCTCTGGAAAAAGGCTCTGCATATTCTAAAAAGAAAAGTTGCTTGGATGAGCATGTTTACCATTAGAGATGCAGCTGGTATATGACTGGGATATAGCAAGGATGGTGTCTTCAGAGATGATGACATCAAAACCCTTTAAATGGGTTCGAGAAGTCTGAGTGCAGTCTTTGAATGTGGGAAACCTGTTCTGAGCTTCAGGAGATTCACTGAACTGAACTGGAGTTGAGTAGGATCATACAGTATTTTCCAGATGAGTTTGTGAAGAAAAGAACACAACTAGAGTGTATCAGCAGAGTTCCCCTTTGTTAAACTTCAGTCTAACCTGTCATCCATTCTGCAAAGATGAAAAAACATTCTCTGATAAAACCAAGTTCACAGTGCCAGCTGGCTCCTGGAAGGTGGAAAATCTGGGAGCAAGAGAACATGTTGCTAACTGTTAATAATGCTTCCTTGTCCCAATTTCCTTTCCTTCTGAAAATGCCCACCTGTAACTTGAAAGGCTATAAATTCCACTGCAGGAGCAATCTTTCCTTTAGTTTTAATAAACAGTATTACTCAGAATTTTCCAGACTGATGGGATTACTGATGCACTACTTTCTATTGTTATGGGGAAAGAAAGAGATTCCTGAGAGCAGAACTCCTCTGCAGAAACACACCTGAGAATTTGTCCCACTTCTTGTTCCTGTCCAGTATAATATTTGTGAATTGTAATTTCCTCTGAATTTTGGTGCTCAGATATCTCTGCTCAACCAATATGAGTCATATTAAAATGCAGTGACTCAGTTGTACACTGCAGCTGGTGTGGATCATGGGAAGATTTGTGTGGACCTACTTAGAAATGGCCAGTCAGCTAGAAAGGCTTGAAAGAGAGTGAGAAATGGGAAGAAGTGAAGGCAGCAGGTAGATCAAGATGAAATTGTTGAACAAATGGATGGAGAAAACTAAAAATAAGAATAGAAGGTGGCAAGAAATATCTTGACTTCAGTGAGTATTTGGCAGTGGCAGTTTTAATAAAAGAAAACTACACAGGAGACCACATGGGGGCAGGGCTAAATCAAAGATAATATCTCTGTGAATATGCCTAGTATTTATGTTAAAATTGACATTTTATGTGAATAGACCTGACTGCTACTGACTCATGGTGCAAGTAAGGGGTAAGTAAAATCATGTATAAACACAGACGGATCACTGATGATATCTAAAATATCTGGCCTCTAATAATGAGCTTTATTTGATTAGAGTTCCTCTCTGAAAGCTCTACAGGATTTTTTCAGTGTGTCATGTGCTCTATTGACCAGTCTCTGTCCAGTGTAGGAAACACAGCTGGTATTTGTTGCCTGGTGTTGGCTGGCCATAAAAATGGCTGATAGATATCATCAAATTATCTTTCCATAGCCCAGTGGAAGTTCATGGCATACACGTCACCAAAAACTTTACTTTGATATGGTGTGAGAGTAGTAAAGAAATATCTAAATTGATGGGACATACATTAGGAATCACAGATTTGTGAAGTCCTAGAAATTGAGTCCTCAGTACTGAAATAAGAGACATTTTCTCTCTTGGGAATTTTACTCTTTGTGATGTTTAAAGAGAAGTGACAGTCATTCAAGCTTGTAGGAAGTAAGGATTAATTCCACAGATTTATTGTTGGAAGCACAGTGTATGTTATCCCTTAATGAAAAGAATTCACAACATGAAACAGATAATGCTGCAGGTTTTCCATAACACAACAAGCAGACTAGATCCAGCCTCCTGAGGCTGTTGGGATTTTAAGGGATTTAAAATTTTGTCTAAGCAGTGATTTTCACGTTATGACTCCTTTCTTGAGTTGTGTCTATAGCTTTTTTTGGTGCTTAATGTGCATCAACCTGTAAAAACTAGGAATCCATGTATTATAAGTCTCTGACAATTCAAGAAGTCCCTGCTGAAAAGTCATGGTTTAATTCATCAGTGTGTGGCTAATTCCTGTTTGTGTCACTCCTCCTGAGGAGTTGCAAGTGATAACTCACACTTGTAGATCGAGCACGTGCATAACAAAGAGTGCTGCTCCCTCAGCCAGCTTCATGAATTTTGTTTAATTGGCAATGCTAATCACAAAATTAAACTTTAATAATCAGGAATCAGTGGGTCATTAATTTGAGATTGCTATAATCACAGGATGCACAAGTGTAGACTTTCATTGGTGAGGTTGAAAAATTAATGTAATTTCCTAAAGACAAATGTGTCATAAGTAGGTATTGAACAAATAGTAATTAAGTGGAAAAGGGTTTCTTTGCTTTCAAGAGTGTCCATGAGTGTGAGTAGTGTGCAAGATTGTGAGCAGGTGTGCATGAGTGTGCAAGAGTGTGAGCAGGCATGCAAGAGTGTCAGTGAGTGTGAGTAGTGTGCAAGAGTGTGAGCGGGTGTGCAAGAGTGCGAGTGAGTGTTAAACATCTGCATGGATGTGTCCATTATTATTGCATCTCACTGCAATTCTTGCTTCTAATTTAACCAGAAAAATAGAATAAAAATATGCACAAGTGAAGTCACTCTCATTTGCTGGTCAGTCTCAATCCTCAGTACAAGAAAGTTTCCATGCACCTTGTGAAGAATGAGGCCTAGTGTCAGCTGTGAAGATCTAATTCTCCCTGCAGGGTGCTGGCCATGTACTCCAAAGTAATGGTTTTCACTAATTGCATGCTGCACTGACCATGGAAACCTTTCACTATCCCATGGCAGAACAGTAGGATTCCTCTGGCTTTTCCATTTAATTGAAAGTGAATAGAAGGGACTGTTGCCATTGTCTTCTGAGACACAGTGGGACTTCCACAAAATTTTAGACAAATGGTTAACACTTTGTTTTACTGCTAACTATCCCTCACTTTCGTTTGGAAAAAAAAATGAACCCTTGACATAAAATACAAGAACTTTCAGTAGGCAGGATTCTCTGGAGGTGTGTCATGCTACCACTTCCAAATTAAATGGAAAATGGGGTTGCTTTGCTGTGGCTCAAAATTAAAGCTCAGGAACAAGAGAAAACCCTACCCACTAAATAAAACAATGAGTAACTTCCTGGAAGTTATATGGCTTTTTTCTCCAGCTTTTTAATGCAAAATTTTGAATAATACTTTTGCAATCATCCACTAGTGATTTTCTTAATGGACATAGTGCAACATTTGGGTTCTAAGTATGTTTTCACCTTCATCAGTTAGTACTTAATCTTCATGCTACTGAATTAGCTTGGAGAAAAATAGGATTACACTCTAATATGTACAAGTAGTCTTGATTAGACAAGATAAATCAAGTCTTCTGTTTAACATTATACTGCATACCTGTGTATTATATTGCACTGTGTAACATTAGAAATGTGTCTTTGAGCCATGTAGGGGTAGAACAGGCTGGAACAGGTGGAGCAGAGCAGGTTCTTTATAGGGAAGGAGCTTTATCTGTCCCTCTGTCTTTGGCACTGAAACTCGAGCTGCACCTCTGTGTGGCAGTGCATTGCTCCTGAAGTGACATTCTTTGAATGCAGAGAAAGGAAAACAAGGTACACGGAGGTTGCTCTAATTTACAAGCTTGTGGAGATGAAGGTGATCTTTATTTTCCATCTGTACTGGACCAAAAAAGAGATTTGCTAGAGAAGCCATTCAGTGATAGCAACAAGAAGGCAAAAGTGAATTCTACTGAGGAGAATCTTAATAAGAAAGGTGAGGGGGCTCCATCAAATTACAAAAGACGGATAAGTGAGGAGAGATCAGTCCTTTTGTCAGCAGAGAAATGATGGTATTTGTTACATTTTTGTGAATATTTAAAATTTTGTCAGGTGGAATTAGGGACCTTTTTTTTAACTTGGTTTTTCCTTCACAGCTTTGGCTTGAATACCTATTTATAGTCCCAGCTATGGGAGCTGCATACAGTCCTGGTGTATGGCTTTGACTAGGATTGCTTTGAAGACTTTTAGGCTTCTGCTTCTTTCATATTTGTCCCTTAAAATCAAAGGAGTTAAACACTTTGCACATGTGACCCTGTGAGTTTGTTGTCAACTGGGTCTTTTTGAAACAAATTTTTCCATTTACAAGGACAAATAGAGTAACTTAAATGAAGGAATATTTGAAAAACCTTGAAGGGAATTACTTCTGCATGTGAGAGCTGTTTTCAGAAGCATTAAGATGAGTTAATTCTGACAAGAATGCCAAGGCTTTAATATGCTAGTTTGTATGCTTGAGGCAGCCAGTAATCAAATGCCCAAGTACCGTATGTACTGGCATTTACAAATCACAAACAGATTTATATATTGGGATTCCACAACTCTATCACAGGAAGATCAGACTCTGCTGTTTAAAACAGATGATAGAAGAAGAATTAAAGATTCACACTTATGAGAATACAAGCATCTGTCTGGTGTTTGTTATATGGAACAGAAAGCAAGAGGAATGCATTTTAAATATCTGAAACAGCCTTTTGAGTAAGGTGCTAACAAATAGTTACCCAGAAGATTTATTTTGGGTAAACAACTTTGCCTCTCTGTTTCCCTCCTCTCAAGGAATAATTATTCTTTCTACTATTCTCATTGGTCTTGCCCATTTAGGCTGTGTAAGGATTAGAGCTGCATCAGAATCTTTTTCTTTTGAGGTGTTTGATTTCTTAAAAATTGTCTCCTACTGCCCCTTATAACATCCCTGATTTGTTAAAAGTAAAAATATCTGGAAATGCAAGCTCTTCTTGAAACTAAAGTTTGGGTAATTTTGTTCAGGGCAGAAGGTTTCTGAAGTTGGCTGATGTCACCTAGAGCAGTCATGACATTCTGAGCTAAGGCATTTACCTGTGGGAAGTGGGAGAATGGCTCAGCAGGGAGTTAATCCTGGACTTCTTACAGCCCAGGCAATTGTCCTCACACTGGATTCTCAAGGAGTCTGGGATTTCTCTTTTCTATTTTAGTATATCTGTGATGCATATGAATATTGAAGAGCTCTGTGGCTCTTGTCTAGTGCACTTGGGAGGCACAGTCACAGCTCTCAAAGTATGGTGCTGATTCCTCCTTTATCTTTTTTAAAATATTTATTTGCAATACCAGTGTAAATTTAGCTAAGAATTAATTTATTCTCCTCTGAAATAGCAAACAGAAAATAAACTAATATAATCCTAAAAAAAATGGATAATGTGTTAAAGTGGTTTAGTGTTGAGCAGTATCTGGTGTAAATGTGGTAGCATAGCCTGAGAGCTTTCAGTCTTGACTTAGCTTCCTGACCTTGGATCTGCCTTGTCCCTCTGGATTTCCCCAGTGGCTGTGGCATGGAGAGAGACCCTGAGCAGTGACTCTGGGCCAGATCCTGACCCATGCTTCCATCTCAGTGTCCTCCTTCCATCTCAGCATCCTCCTTCTGCTCAGCCAGGTCCCTGCTGCCCCCCAGGTCCCTTCTGGTACCAGCCAACCATTGCTGCCTCAAGCACAAACCCTGGTGCATAAAGAGAAGAAGTTTCATTTTTAACTTGTAAAATTGATGGGTGTAGTATTTAAGTCAGTATTTAAGTCACTGCCACTTCTCCTGTGGCAGTGTAATTTCTGAGTGTGCAAAACAGTTAATGAAGTGAACATGTGGGTGAACAATTGCAATTATGGGAATTCTTCACTCACATTCAGGCTTCACATCACAGAGTCTTGCCATAGCTCCAAATGCATGTGGCTTTAACTTTATTGATCTCATTATTTTTAAAAATGTTTCCAGCATTTCATCATTGCCTCAGTTCTGGTTATTTAATCCCATGTTGGTTAAGCAGCACAGTGTTAAAAGCTGCAGACAAAGAGGAGACAAAATAGACTTGTGAGGAGGAGCTCATCACTGCCTGGAAACAGAGGTGTCGGGAGAATTAGCCTATAAATACCAATATGGGAAAAGGTACAGACAAACAAAAGCAAGGCAAGGTACAGATGACAATCAGAAAGCAACCCATGAAGGGAAATCTTCTTGCTTTGGTACAATCCCTGTGGGGATTTAGTGCCCTGGTGGGAACTCATGGTCTGTAGCTGTCAGAATCACGGTGGTGTCAAATCCCAAATGTGTCACAGCCTTCCTGAGTGGCATCAGTCATGTCAGCTTGTTGTGGGGACAAGAAGCTCACACATCCCTGCACAGAAACCCTGAATCAGCTTGTCACCCATGTTATTTAAAAGCAAGCAAAAGGTGAGTTCAAACTTCTAATTCTGCTAAAAAGAGCCCGGTTGGTGCTGGTGCACCCAGGTCTGCCTTGGTGATCACCTTTGCTCTGCGGGCCCCAAGGATGGGACAGGTATTTGGGACATGTCTGTCCACTTTTCCATCCTTCCCTAAACTGGAGCAGGCTGTATACAACCCTTGGAGAGAGACAGGCTGTCTAGCAGAGGATTTCTAGAGCCTGAACAGCAGTTGGTTTTGTTACCCTGCACTGTCATCAGTATAAATTACAGAATTGTTAATGACAATGGCTCTGAAGGGTGCTCCTGCTGGTCAGGCAGCAGCTGTTCTGCAAAGCCTGGTACTTAAAGGGCTTCTTGGTCTGTGCAGTGAGCCAGCCTTTGATGTTTGCAGCTGTAAATACAAGGCAAACAAGATGAAAGATCTCTTTAATTCCAGGGCTGTACTATCAGCTTCAGGGCCTATTGCATGAGTTGTACATGATCCAGAGTTTGTCTCCTTTTGTTTAGAAGGAGAGGCTCAGGTCAGGCTCTGGGGCCCTTGCAGGCTGTGAGCAGTGAAGTTCTGGGAGCTGCTTGCTGCAGGGTAAGAGCTTTTCAGCTGTCCCCAGTTCCTCCCCTGTGTGCAGGACAGCCACTAAATAACCAAGAGGGAAGATGGCTGTGGATAAACTTACTGTACCAGAAAACAGAGTCCCAAGAATTCCAGCAGCCTTCCTCAGCAAAGACAATGTTAATGTAACTCTAATGCATTAGTTCAGGGCTTGGATTGCACTATTCTTGTTTAAATTGGAGCACAAGCCACATGTGAAGTCAGGAGTTATCCATTTGCAGTTTTGTTTCTAGCTTTACATGGTGCACATGATTTTTTTGTGCTGTTTCACAATGTCCAGCACACCAACACTCTCCAAATCCCCTGTTCACCACAACCATTGATGAGAGTCTGTGTGTGTCCTCAGTTCTGGACATTCTGCATGCACTGTGATGGTTTACATTCCATCAGTCTGAAGAATCTGCTCCTATCTGCTTTGGAACAAATTGTGGGTGAATTGAAATAGCTGCTTCCAGCAGCACTTCCTGGAGAAGTGCTTACAATGGCAACAGAGCTAATAGCAGAGGGCTTAGCTGATTCCTGCCCCTGACATGGTGTTTTATTTGCACTAAAAGCACAGATCCTGTGATAGCAGCCTAGCACTGGGTCAGCTGTGCTGATGTCAGTGTAAGCCCTGAGATTTATGGCTCACATTTACTCAGCAGAGGAGCTTTGATTGTTTAAGACATGGCCTTTCCCCAGCTGTTTGTTTTTCCAAGTGCAGAGTCAGGCCAGGCTCCTGTGGCTAAGGCAGGTGCCTGTGCCAGCAGGGCCATCTGTGAGAGCTGTACCCAGCCCTCTACCTGCATCCCACTTCTCTGTATTTACACTTCCAGCCCCTCTGACCCTCAGCTCTGCTGGGTCCTCATGGCAGGAAAGCTGCTCTGCTTCTTTACCCCTCTAAGTGCCCCTTACTGCCAGATCCCCCATAAGAGAACAGCCTCACAGCACTCAGGCTCCTCCTAAATATTAAGGGAACACATATGTCAGTCCTTTGGGAAGTGCTGGATCTCACTCTCACGGTTGGAACATGGATTGTCTGTTAGCACTTGACCATGGTGCCTACCCAAGGGAGAAAGCACAAGAGATGCTGGCCATGCTCTCTGCCTTGGGGCACCTCTGCTCTGGTGAGGCTGTACATGGTGTGCATTGCAGGTTCACCGGAAGAATTGTCAGGCTAGAAATATTCATGCTGCTGTTTGGAAGGGAAAAAAAAAAACAACTGCGAAAATTTTAAGGGAAAAGAAAGGAATTCAGGAAAGCTCTTGCACCTGAATAGCCACTTCTGTCTGGCTTAAAAAACTCCAATGTTGATGTAGCATCCAGGATAAAGCAAAATGAAGGCTTTTGTTTAATGTGTGATCATTGAGACCTGCAAGGCAAGATGTGCATATTGTTTGTGAAAAGACAAGCATTCTAATGGGCTTCAAAGGTTCCTAGATGTTCTGTGGTGTATCATATTTTTGCTGGTTTTGAGGTTATGTCTTTTTGAGAAAAAAAGGGAACAGAGGAAGCAATCTAGGAGACTGCAAAGGAAGTAATGGTGTTCACCAGACCTATTTGATATGCATGTCAGAAAGGCTCCAGGAAATGAAGTTTTTGCTTCCCATCCAGTCCCCTTCTGGCTGGGAAGCCCTGACTGTGAAGTACAACTGTTGTCCTGCTGGGATAAAAATCAACCATCTCTCTTCTTTCAGTGTCAGATGTAACCTCATACCAGGCAGCAGCTCTGAAGCTGGGCAATCAAAGTAGATTCCTTTTCAAATCTGAAAACTCAATCTCCAAAATGCCAGCTTTCTTTTAAGCCTACAGTGTTTTCCATCAGCTGTAATGCTGCCATTCCAATTCACACACATGCTTAGGACACATGGAAAGCAGGAGAGGGGAGGAAACAAGGAGCAAAGCAAAGCTGAGCACATCCCTTCTGTTTTCTCTCTGGCAGTACAGAAGGGGCTGTGTTCACAAGGACACAAATAGGTCCTTATGAACCTAATTCAATTCTCAAAAGGAATTTGTGAAGGTAACAGTTTTATAGTAAACATTTCTTTTCTTTAGCTCTGGCTACACAACAAATGATAACATGAAATCAAACATGACACCCTACCTGCAGGACTTGACTCTGACAGATGGAGCTGTGTTTAAATAGCACCATGTTGCCAGTTCCAATAAAGCAAAATCCACAAAAGTTAAAAGCTAATGGGAGAACTAAAAATGGTAGTTGGAAGTAGACCAGAAATGTGGGAGCAAAGACCATGGAGGAGAAAACTCTTACATGGAGATCAAAACAAAAAGCTGGTCACCAGAGTAGAAAACCAGAAGGACTGATAAATGTATTTCTGAAGTACTGAAACTTGATATTATCCAAGAAAGCTCAAATGTTTCAAGACAAGCCTGGTCAAGGTGTAGATATATTTAGATTGCTTTATAGGTAAAAATGGGACTTCCAAGGTTATTTTTAACTCTGAACAAAAGTTTTACTGAAAATAACATCTCTTTTTGGTGAAGTTTGAGATCACATTTTGGTGATCTCAACACAGCTCCATTGAAGTCATAATATGAATTGCCAATTATATTCAGTGAGGATCTCAAAATCTGCAGCAAGTCTGATAACCCTGGGAGTAGCTTTGAGTCTCGTGTGTTGATGTTGAATTTCAATAATTAAGAACTTCCACAAGTTTAGTCATAAGCCTGTTTTGGAAAAATGAATTGCTCAGACTTCACAACTTCTGCCTTTGTTACAGTATTTACTGTCCTGCTTAAGGTATTGGTTTCCAGTTCTTGGCAATTAATTTCAGCTTCTGTTAAGCTCTTGGGTTTGTGATGAAACTTGCAGGTAGGTATTGACTGAACCTTGAAAATGGGAAAAAAAAAAATCAGAAGGCAAAGAGTAAAAAATTGCAGTTTTTAATTGAAATCTCATGGTTCTGAAGCTTCCAACTCAGGATTGCTAAATTCTTTGGGCTAGCGACCCTGGCACATTGCTCAGGACAGCTGAATGAGTAGTGCTTGTTCAACAAGAATAGCCAAAGCTTCTCCTCTAGGCATATTAAAACCTCAAAATACAAACTGTACAGACTACTAATTGCATATTTTCTTCCCCAAATGCATGAAATTAAGTGATATCAATTCCAAGCACACCGAGAACAGAGCAAAGAACTTCTGCCCTTCACCTGCTGTAAAATTTAAACTTCTCTTAAGCACACTGACAAATCTTTTTATCCTCAGGTGTGGTTGGTATGAGGATTCACATCGTTTATGACACGGTGCTGCTGAGTGTACAACCATGAGGCAGAGATAATAACCCTAAAGATTAAATGCGTGTGAGGAGTCTCTGGTGTCCAGCCCCAGGGACAGCTGGAGCCCCTCAGGGCAAAGTGCCTTGGAAAATTGGTATCCCCTGCATCTCGTGAAGGGTGAGATGGAGCAGGTGGTCCAGGCTCATTGCAGAAAGGGAGGTTTGGAGGGAGGGGTGCAGGATAAAAGGTTGGGTTTAGACCAACAGTGTTGTGGGTTTGAGTGGATTTACAGTGCTCTCCAAGAACTGTGGGTTATTTTCTAATAATCCATGTTAATAAGGAGTGTGAAGGATGCTGCTTGTTGAGCTGCCTGCTGCAAGGTAAAGGATGTGTCTTCTGCTACATTTCATTTGTAAAATGTCTGTTTTGGTGTTTATTTCTATTGCTGGGGCTCAGAATTGGAATAAAATTGATTGTGTGTTAGTGATTGAGCTGTAAGAGCATGCAGAGCCTGTCTAAGGAGAGTCAAATGCCCTCAAGCAGAGACAAGTGACACAAAGCTTAACTTGCTGGGACTACAGGGTTTAGCAGGGGTGCTAGAACAGCTGAATACTGCATCATCCATCAATAAATTGTGAAGGAAACTACTTAAACAAGAGACTCAGGGGCTGAGGGGCTTCCAGGCTGTTCCATGGGGGTCTGGATTTGGTAAAAGTTACCTTTGGACCTTATCTGAACAAGTGGGTGTGGGGAGTTCCTTTGTGAATTGTCGTGCCTTTTGAATCGATGGTCTTGAGGCAGAGCCTCAGCATGGGCTCCCTTCTCTTTTCTGGTATCTGCTTCTCTCTGCCCTGTTGCCTTGACCAGCAGTCCCAGTGGAAGTTTGCACATCAAGGGACCAAGGTAGAGCAAGGAAATCAGTGGAGTAAGGTTTTTTTTTTTTTTTTTTTTTAATCAGTTAGCCTATAAAAGTAACACTTAAACTCTTCTGCTGACCTGTGTGTAGCAGTAGCACAATAACTGTTTCATTGCATTCAGTCTGGTACCTTCCTTGTGTGAGTTGTTAGCTTTGCCTTGCCTTAATGTG
This sequence comes from Zonotrichia leucophrys gambelii, assembly GCF_028769735.1. Classification (NCBI taxonomy): domain Eukaryota; kingdom Metazoa; phylum Chordata; class Aves; order Passeriformes; family Passerellidae; genus Zonotrichia; species Zonotrichia leucophrys. The sequence continues at coordinate 8,539,762 of NC_088177.1, read as the reverse complement.
CATTTTTTTGGATTATTGTTTTTGTAATTAAAAGTATTGGAGGAGCTGGTGTTTCAGCAGGTACAATGGTATTTTTTAGCACAATTAGGTAACTTTAATAAAAATCATTTTCGTGTAGTGGCGTGCCAGAGAGAAAATGGAGAACTGTACAATTTTACTGTAATCATTTAGCAGAAATAAGTGTGAAATGCACATATAGTCTTCTAGCCACATCTTGTCAAAAGCTGGCACAGAACTACCGTCTTGAAGGCCTCTCTTGTAGCAGTTCATACATTACAGCTTGTTATTAAACTTGATTTTTTTCTCTCAGAATTATTACATTGATTCCTTTGTTCCTTTCACCTCAATAGTAAAACTAATAAATTTTCTTGGACAAAAGAAAAGATATTACACCTTTTAAATTACCTATGACTTTGTGTTCTCCCACAGGAGTTCATGCTTCTATTTGTACAAACTATAAAATAATTGAGGCCAGACTTCTGCTTTCATTTTTTCCCCCAACAGCTATTTCACCTTTACTTTAACTAAAGACTTTTCTTATAACTGAGTCTTCCAAGATTTATTGCAATAGAAATTGCTAATGTTGGAAGCTGCTATTACTGGTAAATGTAAGCACAGGAGCTGTGTTGTACCAAATACTAAGGTGCTAGTGAAGAAATAACAAGTAACTTGGGTTTCTGTGACTTTCTGGCAACTTCAGCACTGACTTGAACATTATTTTTTCCCTAATACTCCTGTCTAGGAATGCTGTTACCACATTCTGATCTTTACGGAATTTTTATGTTCGTTTGGTTCAAGCATTATTTTCTAATTTCTTTTGCTGCTGTTTCTTCTCAATGTGCTCGGTTAAAGGCTGTGCATATGACATATATAATAACCTAAAGAGATACAGTCTCTATTAGTAGATAAAAAGCTACCTTTAGGTAATGGTATTTTCTTAGGGGATCCTCTATCAGCTCCTCTTATTGCTGTTTTGCCTGAGGGTCTGTTTTGCAGCTATCCTTTGAATGCACTGGAGTGCCATAAATTTATTTTTAAATTGTGAGGCTTCATTTGCAGAATTGCATCCCTGTGCTGTGTTTTTCCCTTTAGTCCTCCCTGCTGTGTGGCACTGAAGGGGGATCTGTGCTGCTGGGCTGGTCTCTGACATGGCAGGGGAGCTGCTCTCCATTAGGTGTCAAATTTGGATTTAAAAGCTCAATCCTGCAATCTGAATATCTTTTTAAAGAAAAAAATGCCACACATCTATTTTAGTATCTCAAAATATCTCAAGTCTTTCAGTTTTGCAGGGAGCTTATTTAAAGCCTGTCTGCTCAGTCCCAGCTGAGCACCTGATTGTGAACAACTGCGCTGGAAGTTGAATTCTGGAGCTGCATGCTTTCTTTTTTTTTTTATTTTTTCCCCCCTTTGAGCTGTCATGGGTCTAATTACAATCTCTGTGGGCAGGTTTGCTGGGCACAGATTGATGCTTGCTCTCCCTGGCAGGACAGCTGGGGAAAGGAACCTGCAGGGGAGTATTGATCTCCAGGACTTGCCTCGTGCTCAGCCGCACTCTTGGCAGAATTTCAGCTTCCATTGCTGCACTTCATATTTTTGTTCTTTGGGGATGTATAGCAACTGATGGAAAGAAAACAGAGGATTTTGTGAACTAAATGGTCTTTACTCACTGACAAAGTGCTGGGGATATGGCTAAAGTGAGTTATCTGTGCTCAGTTCCCCAGCTCTGCCAGTGGGGATTCCTGCTGCTCCTTGTAGAAACCCCTCGAGGCTGTGCTGCCTCCTCTGAGCTTGCTGATATCTGCTGGCAAATTCTGCCTGTTGCTCAGTAAGCTAAGCTTACCTTCTTCCAGTCTCTTTTTGAACTTAAAACTTACTCTTTATTGAAAGTCAGCTCTGCTTGGTTGCAGCCTAACTTTCTCTGTTGCCTCAGTGCAAGGAAGCAGAGCAGATGTGATTCTTTCCCTTTATTCTAATTCACTCTCCCTAAAAGAAAGTTTGCTATGATAATGTCCGTCAGTAATTTCTGGCCTGGAATATGTAGCATGTATTACGCTGTGCAGCTGATTAATGAATATTTCACTTCATAATCAATGTGAGAAATCTCCCCATTTAAAGCTTTTAACAACAGTTTGCTATTCTGATATTCCTTAAATAGTCAAGATTTGCATTTGTAAATAGCAGCTATTGAATAAATAGGAATATTTGGTATGACTTTTTTTTTGCCCTCAAGTGTGGAGGTTAAGTCAATACACTTTATAGTTTATTCAGACTTAATAAATATGAACCATAAGTAACTGCAGGAGCGCTGCTGGAGCAGTCTGATCTGAGTAAGGGATATCAATGGAATCAAGATAATATGGGAAAAATTTCTGATATATAGCATAAGTTTTTAAAACTGAGCTTCACCTGTTAATTTGGAATTGCTTAAGAGTCTATGTCTTTATGATGGCACCTACAGGTGCTGTCTGGCAAGGAGAACATTGTAGACCACTAAAGCAATTGCTCAGGACCAAGATCTCAGCTCAAGCAGAACATTGTAGTATAAGAGTGAAGGTTTTCTGTCAGGGAGGAATTTTCAGTCAGACCAGAGCAGTGTAGGTAAAACAGAGTTTTTATGGTCTCCTCACTTTTAAATAATGGTTCTTCAAGTTGCTCAGGTTGTCTTAACTAATCGATTCTTTGCACTGTCAGTGCAATCAAACAAGCCTACAGAATAACTGAAGTCATGCTTATGGGGAAGTTCCTTTCCATGCCTGTTTCCATGATGTAACTTCTCAACTGGGTGCAGCTGCCTGTTGCATCCTTTGCTTCACAAACTTACTTTTGAGGTTTTCTTTGAAATCTGATCCCACCCAACACTGATTAGCTTGTAGATGAAAAAATGGAAGAAATCTTCTAGAAATAGTTTCTTTTGAGGCTTTGTCTTCTTCTCTGGCTTTTCTTTTCCATTGCAGTCCAAGCTGATATTTGGCATCTTTGTTTGCAGAACCTCATACTTGATGCTCATAATGTAAGTGCAAGAATTACCATTTATTAGGTAGATGCTTTTGGGCGAAGAGAACTTTCACCTTTTCTAAAAAGAAGCTGATAGTTTGCTAAGCTTGTTCCAAGTAAAAGTTGGCTCTTGTGTCCCTTTGTTACTGCAAGAACCAATCTAAGCCCTGATGTAACACATGCGATGGAGAAAATACAGCTTGTGTCGACTGAGAAAGCAGTTCATAAAGGTCTTTCGCCATCAGAGTTTTGGGAGTTGCCATTTGTCAGTCTTTGCAGAATTCAGTTGGGAAGTTGTCCTCAAAAATACAAAAAAGTTAGAAAAAAGAATGTGCTGTTGAACATGGGTTGCAGAAAATTGATATTTTAAATGAATGATGATACATTGCAGAGATTAGTGATGGCACAGGAGAGTTCTGGGGAAATAATGAGCTGTCTAAATGGTCAGGAAGAAATTTACCTTCATTCTGTCACCTCAGATGCGTGGGAGTGAAAAGTGAAATAATTTATGACAAGGCTATGTACCTCTTAACACTGTAATACATCAGACTTGTGATGTTGTGACACCAATCACCAAAAAATTCTAGGGTTGTGTCATAAATTAGATTGTGCTGTGTCTGATTGGGCTTTTTGTGCTTTACTCACATCAAAAGGCAATTACATTTTGTGCAAACTCAATCTTACTTGTTTAATGGCACATGTAAAATACGCTTTGTAATTTGTCCTTTATTAATATTGTGTAGAGGGGGCTTCTGAAAGTGAGAGACAACTAATTATTTTGTTTCTTAGGTAGTGGGGGTGCCCCTACAGGATTTAGTCTTTATTTAAATGAAATGTACATGTAAAAAAATTATTTTGACTTAAGGGCTGCATCTGTACTTACAGGGATTATTTTAACAGTCTGTATAAGTGCATAAATGATCTCAGCAAGCCAGGGCTCAGCAGACTCTTACACAAAACTGAAGAACACCAAAATCAGATCTGTGTTTGCACAGGGACAAGGGGGAATGGCTTTAAACTGCAAGAGAAGAGGTTTAGGTCAGATGTTGGAGAGAAATTCTCCCACTGAGAGTGGTGAGGCACTGGCACAGGTTGTACAGAGAAGCTGTGGATGCTCCATTCCTGAAAGTGCTCAAGGCCAGGTTGGATGGGGCTCTGAACTACCTGGTCTAGCGAAAGGTGTCCCTTCCCATGGGAGAGGGACTGGAATTTATTGGTCTTTACCTTGCCTTCCAACCCAAACCATTCTATGATTGATCTTGTTCAATATTCCTTTTCTTTTGGTAACGAAATAAACTTGGCAATGACCAAAACTCCCCAAAATTTAGGTTCATGGAACTTCTTGGCAGATCATATTTAAAAGGAGTGATTGAATACCAAGAAAGGGTCTCTACACAAGAAATGAATGACCTTGGAGTAGAGAGCAGCAAGAACAGGATCCAGCTCAGAAGACAAAGCCATGTCTGCTGAAGGAATGGTGGATATTTGCTGGTCCAAGCTGAGAGCTCTAACAGAAACACAGTAGACACCAGTGTGATGGTGACAAATGCAGCAGGAGGATGAATTAGGAGAGGTATTTCCATAGGATGAATATTAGGAAAAGGTTTTTTTATAGAAAAAGTGATAAAATTCTGGAATAGCCTGCCTGGGGAGGTGGTGGAGCCTCCATCCCTGGTTGTATTTATAAAAAGACTGGATGTGGCACTGGGTGCCATGGTTTCTTGAGGTGTTAGGGCTGGGTTGGACCCAATCTTGAAGGTCTCTTCCAACCCAGTGATTCTGTGAGGGTTTGGGATGCTCTGGTGCCTGGTGAGGGACACAATGAAGGATGTGGCTCTGGGCATCCACTGCTGAGTCAGGCTGGCAGGCTGCAAGATTGCACCTGGACTGGGCTAGCTTTTTTGTTTTTTGGGTTTTTTTGTACCTGACTATACATTTTCACTTCTGCCTGTAGAATGTGATTAAGACATCATAAATTAACATGAGTGTTTAAATTAAAGAGTACTGTTGGGATTGAACAAAGTTATAAACAGTCTGGGAATGTGTGTGGGCAGATTTCATCATGAGATTGGGAAAATGCTTATTGAAATACACTCAAGTAGGAGTATGGGGTGAGAAAACTGGAGGTTATAAAGGAGTTATGTGGTGCTGGTTGTAATAACAAGAGCAAAGTGAGGTAGCATATAGCTTGTGCTTAATTGGGCTTGTTAATGGGCATGTCTCTGTGAAAAGAGGCTAAAGAATGTGTTGTTTCCAAAAGTCTGTAATGAGGAAACTGCTTAAAAAGGCCAAAGAAAAAGATAGCATGGTTAACATGTCTTATATGGGTGTGGTTGATGATTACTTTAGGGATTGAACAGATATGACAGGTCTCAGTTCTGCACTCCTACTGCTAATCATTTAAGCTAATTTTACCAGCTGGAAGGTGCAGCTATGCTTTTTTCTTTTTTTTTTGTTAATGTAGAAAGCTTATTTGCTAATGAATGAACAGTTCTTTTTCCTTGAAAAAGAGGTAAATTATTTCTGAAACATTTTTAAAAGGGAGGAAAATTTGTTTTGAGTTTGGTTTGGGAATTTTTAAGCAAGGAGAAGGGGGATTTTTTTTTTCTTAAATAAGTAATATCTTTTTATGTTTATTAAACCTAATCCTAGCTATTTTTCATTACTTACTGTGTTCTGAATAACTGCAGTTCAGACACTGATTTCAATTTGCAAGTAGTACACATTTGACTGAAGGTTACTATTTTTAGAGGATATACATGTCACATCCTGTAGTCAAATTGAGCTTGATATTAGTTCAAGCCTAATATCAAGCTGAAGGGAATTAGTTAAAGTCAAATTGAGCTTGATATTAGTTCAAGCCTAATATCAAGCTGAAGGGAATTAGTTAAAGTGTCAAAAGCCACACACTTATTCTGTGCAGAAAGATAGTGGTGATTACTTATGTCAGCTGCAGCAGCTGGACAGGAAAGAGGAATGATTTAAATACACACTGAAAATGAAGATAGCATTGCTTTTCCCATTAAACTGTTTGTAGGACTGATGCATGAAAACATTTGCTTGTTTTCCAGCACTCAGAGTTGTTGTCCACCTACAATAGCTAAGAGAAGAGTGATATGATTTGTGGCATTATATCTTTACCCCACTGATTTTTACTCTGCATTTCTAAGCAGTTTTCTACCCAGAGCTTTGGATTTAAGTTCTCTTTACAACCTCACATCAGTATCACAGGCATGGTTCTAACCAAAACTGAAGAAAACCAGTGGTTTGGGCCTTTTTGAGGCAACAGAAATGAGCTGAGCATTTCAGATCCAGTTTTAGTTTTGTGGCTCTAGTCTTGCCTCCAGAAATGCCCAGTAAATCCACATTTGGATTTATAGGAGCAGAGTAGCAACCAGGTCATTACTGGTCTGCAAGCTCAGCAAAGAAGAATTTTGTGGTTAGAACTGGACAGAGCTCATGGCCTTGAGTTGCCAAAAAGCTTCATCCCTCCACTTACCAACCATGCTCCTCAGCAGTCAAAACTAAGAGAATGTTGAACTAGTTCACATTTATTTCATCCATGGGGCTGCTAAGTAAGGTCAAAAATTTACAGGGGAAAAAATAGTCAAATGATGATTTTGACAGTTACAAGTGGACACAAGCTAAAATTGGGGAAAACTGCTTTTTAACAACAGGGTTTTGGAAAAAAATAGGACTGATGGTATTTTCTGGTCTTTCCAACACTTCCTATGTGACTTCCTAAGTGTGCATTGGGAAAAGTCCTGTGACTGTCTTTGCCCAAGACCTCTTGGTGCTCCAGCCACTATCAGGGTAGGAAGAGGGGGATAATGAAAAGTAGAGACTCAAAAAATAGAGCAGATCAGTGTGATGAGATATGAAGCTACATATGAAATAATAGTAGCTGAAAAGTGACCTAGAAATTATGGTCAGGAGCAGCTGGACTTTGTGAATCCCTCTGTTTTTCAGTGTCCACCTATTGATTTAATAGAAGGATTTGAATTGCAGCCTGTCCTGTATCCACTGTCTGAGCTGGCTCTTTTCTTCTAGCCCACCTCGTTGGAACTCTTAAACCAAGCACATTTGGATATCTGGGTGTGCATCCCAGCTGAGCCAAACAGGTGGTTTCACTGGCTCCAGCACCACTGGGCTGGGTTTTACACTCAATTCAATAAATGCTAAATTGGGTCAAATTCTCCTTTGATGGAATCAGTGGCAGATGTCATTTGGCTGTGATCTTGTCTGCACTCAGGCCACTTTATGCTCTTCTGGCATGATAAAGGAGGAATGAATGACATAGTGACTTATTTTAGAGCCCCTCTGAGCTGCCAGGGTGATATTGTGGCTTTAGAATAAAGGAAATTTCGGGCTAATTTGCTTTAGTGTAAATGAGCACCAGGGCCATGAGGTTGTCTGGACTGAGTCAATGATGAGATGTTGTGAAAATAAGTTGCTCAGCAGGTTTTAGCTGCTCTGTGGCTGAAGGAGACCCTCTGTAAGGATGCAGGAAGATAACAAAGGATTGTGCAGGTGAGGGGGAGCCAGGGATGAGCTCTCCTGGAGGCTGCAAACCAGCAGGCAAGTGACTGAAATCTGATAGGAATAATATCCATGACATAGAGCCAGGGAATGAAATTGGAAAGTGACATCTCTTGGGACAGATTGAGAAGTAGAAAAAAATTTACCCTGCTTTCCAGGTAATACATGAATGATTTGCTGAAGTGTGGCTGATGGCACTTTGGGCTGATGTCATCTGAAGTTCTCTGCAGGCTTGTTAAGTGACTTTCCCTCCCCTTCCTGAAATAATAGCAGCAAAGTCCCTCAGAAGTTTCTTATTACAGAGGATTTATTCAAGATTTTGCATTTCCATCTGCAGTCTGAACCTCTTCAGTGGTTCACTGCCTCGTTGGTGTGTGAGGTACTTCAGAAGTGAGGTACTAAATCAAATAAACCATTTTATAGCTGTATTGCAGAGTTAAATGGGAGCGGCTTGCTGAGACATAACGCATATTTTGTAAAAATAGCCAGAAACCTATTTCCTTTCAGTGGTTACAATTAAGGTTTTCTTTCAGAAGAAAGGTGGAAGAAAGGCTGCTCAATTATACAGAGGGCTGCAGAAATGCCATTGAATGAATCATTTAATCCTTTTAAGCACAATCCTCCTCCAATTTTCCCTGTTTCGGATATTTCCTGTCTTACATGACACATCCAAGCATAAAAGGGAAAGGTTGGTTAGAGCTTCCCTTGTGCTCTGTCAGTCTGTTCTTGAGAAATACTTGAACATAGAAGTGAACCCCCCATGTACTTGTATTTGCCTAATCCACATAGATGTGAATGGTAATTTATTTACTGTCTGGTTATTATTTAATTTATGGTTCTATTAATTCTGGTTTGTGATGAACATTTTTGTTGTGGGGTTGCGCTGTTGATTCCCTGTGCTTTGTATTTAGGATTTGGTCAAGCATGGCCAGCATAACTCTCTGAAAAGTAATACTAGAGGGTGCCTAGTATTCTCCATTCTAGCAGAAGAAGATTTTAGACCTCAGTGTCCATGAAGAAGTAGTGGCTGACAGATTAGGGTTTAACCATGAAGGAAAAATGTTTTCCCAGCTGCAAACTAATCTGGGAGGTGTAGCTGCTGTTCAAAGGGAAGGAATAAATTCATTTTCCTCATAGACTGCTTACCATACCAGCAGCCATGTCTGAAAATTGTGTACATCTAGAAATGGGATTTATATCCAAGGGTGGTTTGCCCCTTTTACTAAACAGTGTCTGCTGTAGTTGTGGAGTTTTTTTCAAAAAGTGAGTACATAAACATCATAACATGAATTGCTTGCAGAAAGAAAATTGGTTGCTATTTTCCTACAAAATAGTCATCTGTTTTGTTTATTATTCCTGTCACTGTCTATATTTAGCATTATAAAGTCTGCCTTTTGCACTACAGTAAATACTGAAGCCCTTATCTAATTTTTTATGTAATTTGCATATGTTACTATGGAGTTTGTATCTGTTTAGTGAATCCATCTTAGTAGGTGTGCAGGGACTCTTGCTCATCTGATTATGTTTAAATCCTCTTTATTGACAGTTTTTAAATTTCAAAGAAAATGTAAGTCATGTCTTAGCATAGTTAAGCTAAATTGGAATTTAACAACAAAGTTTTAAAATGTGTTTATTTTGTGCTTCAATGTGTTTGCTCCAGTGCTAAATTTTAGCAGGTACTTGCATGCCTTTCTGGAGGGAGGAGTGTTTTATGTGCTGCATGAATTGAAGATTAGTGAAAAATTATATTTTGTGGAAGCATTCCTGTAAAAGCAAGACCAGCATTTATGAGCACTACATACAACATTGTCACTGGGGCTGTGTCTGGGTACCCTTTGGTGTCTTTTTAAAAATACAGCCAATATAACAGACTCATTCTGGTACTTAATGGTGAGCATCATAACACATACAGTCCATCAGTCCTTCCACTGATGTAAGAAAGAAAAGGTTAAACTGGTCATGGTGGGGAAAAAGCCTCTTTTTTTCATATTTTTTTTTTTTTTTGTGCTCTGCTTACCAGTGAGAGTTGCAGGAGTTGTACAGTTGTCCATCTCCTCAAAGGAGCAGCTCTTGCTGGCAGACCTTTGGCCCCAGGTGCCCTCACGTTTTGCAGTGTTATCTGGCATAATTCTTCTTCATCCCTCCTCATTGTAATTTGGCTTCTGGGAAATTTGTTTAGTATTGATTTAACTTCATTTCTGTTAAAAGAAAAAACCTGAGAGCTCTGTATAGCTGTCTGTAATAATGGAATATCCTCAATATCTGATTAATACAGATGGGAAATATATTTTTGCTCTACAGCCAAAGCAATAAATGGGGGGATCAAGTCAGATTGCAATGAGGGAGAAACTTTTCAGGGTATCTGATATATTGAACTTGGACTGATCAAAACAACTGCACAGAAAGAATTCTCTTTTATTTAACTTTCTTTTTCCAATAAAATTCTTAATGGAAAAACACCAGGCAGTCTACATTAAATCCTAGTTTAACCTTTTGGTATTTCTTCAAGCAAGCTGATCTTTTCTTAAGTACCAAAACAAGTTGAATATTAGGGGTTTTTTTCAGTGCGTTTCAGGAAGATGAGCTTGGAGATGATCTAAGGAAGCTTCAGCTGCAATCCTGACAGGTGGTGTGGAGCCATTGGCCACACTGCTCTGTATCACAGGGAAGAAAGAGAGAGAAAACACCTGGACTCAAATGAAAGTTGTGGATATCCCTGCCTGAAAGATGTGAGTTAGGTGGTTGTGCTGCTCCCTGCACTCCAGGGACCATAGTAAACCCCTATGTCATGGTTTGAGCCTGGCACAGAGCCAGTGCCCCCCATGAAAATGCCTCACCCTGGTGTCTGCTGTGAGATGTGACCAGGAATAAGCAAAACAGGCTCCAACTTAAACATAAAGAACACTTTATTACCTAAAACTACAGGAAAAATAGGGAAAGACTATAAGGGAAAGGAAAAAAATTGAAAACCTTACAAAAAAACCATTTTCCTCCTCCCCCACCACCTGACTTTCCAAATCCAATACATTCTCCCAAAACAACTGCCCAGCCTTGGCCCCACACGTTAGTATACTCAAACTTCAGTTCATGAAGAGGAAAGGAGTCCTTCTCGTTCCATAGGCTTCTCCTGGAAACACACTGAAACCTCGTGTGCTTCTTTGTCACTTCGGCACCGCCCGGAAAAAAAAGTCCCTTTGCCTCTTGTGACATTTTCCTTCCATGCCCAGTGCTCTCACCACTGCGCATGGCCAGAGCTGCTTTTAGGGTTGTCTTTCAAGGATGCCTTGTCTCACTCCAAAAAGGCACAGTCTCTGCTTTTGGGACATCTGTCCCCCCCATATTTTTCCAACCCCCTGGGGCCGGGGGGTCCTCACGAAGAACCTTCCTGGTTTTGAGGCACTGCCTCCCCCTAAATGCAGTCTGTGTCACAGGAACAACTGAGTCCATAGCCACGAGAAAAGTCCAGCCAAAAGGCCACTCCAAATCACCTCTCCCCATCCAATCATCTCCACATTCTTCGGGCCAGGTCCTTGTCTTATCTCATCTCCTATCTCCCTTCTTATTCAGCTTCGAGGAGGATTAGCATTTTTGCAAGGCCCCAATCATGCAAGAAAGGGTTAAAAGTTTTCAGTCTCTGTCGGTCCCGGAGCGACTCCCAGACTCCCACGCACGCTGCCCACACGCTGCCGCTCCGGCCGGGCAGTCTTCCTCCCCCCTTCTCCTCCTGGCTGGCTGCTCTCCTGGGGGGGGGGGGGGGGGGGCTGCCCGATGTCTCGATGTCTCTTGGGGCTCCTCCACCCTTCCATCCTTGAAAGCCCCTCACCTCCCCTCTCTGTCCAGGCGCCCCGGGCCTACCGCATGGCGGCTCCTCCCCCGCCCAGCAGCAGCGGTCTGGACGGGGGAGAGATCTGACTTCTTCGCCGCGATGTCCCAAAGAGGAAGTGCCAAGGGCAGTGCCTTGCTTTTAACCCCTGTGTATTCTCGGAGGTGTGTCCAAACCCCACTGGCCACACCGGACGCCAGTCTCAAACCCAAAACCTTCATTGGTTTGACCACAGCTTCCCAGAATTCCCACTCCCTCCTGGTCAAACCACGACACCCTATTTCTGAGAGAGATCCCATAGGAAAGGACTGGCTTGTGTGCAGGAGCTGTGGTTCTGGGAGGTGCAGGGCTGAGCTCACAGCTTGTGCCATCACCACCTCAGGCCAGGTACCCTCCTGCAAAGCCATTCCCTGGCCTGGGTAGATGTCAGACTGCCCTGTTGTGTTCTCTCGTGATGTTCCTTGAGGAACTGGGGCCATAGGGCCTGTGGGACGCAGGAGAGGGGATCCTGAGTCTCAGCCACGTGGGACAATATGACTGCACATAACGTGCTGGAGGAGTAATGCTGGAGCACAACACTCTCAGAGCATTAAACAAACTGCTTTTACTGTTCTCACTTTGTTTTCAAATCTGGTTTGTGTCACACTGTCATGATGCTTACCACTCCCTTTGTGTTTTGAACTAGATCAATGGGTTTGTTGTTGGGTCAAGACAAAGGGCTCGACAGCCCAGGAAACAAATTACTCATATTTCCTCCCCTGTTCAAGCTTTGTCACAGAAGTTGTTAGCTGTGGAAGAAACTTTGTCTTTGTCACTGAGCAGTGTCAATGTCAAAATATCTGGAACAGATAAATGGATATTTTATCTCTACGTAACTCAGCAGCAGCTTTGCTGCATTCAGCTTGTTTTCCTGGTAATAATTTGGTATATTACTGGGAGGACACTGCCATCTCTTCTTATAAAAACAAAAACCAGGCATCTGAGGAAGACCTTCTTCAAGAAGGAGGCTGCCTGTTTGCGGACAGCTGTAATAATTGCAGCAATAATACTAAAAAGCTCTTACTTCAATGTCATAGCAGCCAGATGTGTTTTTGCTGAAGCAGAATTCTTAATTTCTATAGCAGGAAACATATTTTCCATGTCTCCTTTACATGGAAGGCACAAGTGGAAGGCGATTACATCAGAAATCATCCATTTTGTCATGATACTGACTTTTATTTTCCATTGGGCCCTTTTAAGGTTTGTATTTTACAGTCTGTGTCAAAGACCAATTCTGGTCAAGACTTAGTGCACACAGATGAGCTATAAACAGAGTTATGGAAAAGGGCACTCGAGGCCTCTGTAAACATACATCACACTGTGCTTCTGAAAAGCCTGGACCCCATGAGTTTCTCAGGCTCCAGTTTCATTACTGTACCTTCTGCTCTCCTTTTGAGTAACTCCTTAAATCTCTGCTTTGGGGCCTTGTGGTGCTGCACAGTGTGTGAACACCACTACCCTCGTCTTCCTCCCGAGCCATGGCTGTGCTGAGGGGTCATGGGGCACCAAGGCTGAGCATTTATCCACCAAACAGTCCTTCACACAGCAGCACTGCTTTTATGAGCAGTTACTCTGAGCACCTTACTGGCTTATCCTGACGAATGACAAAGCTGTTCTGGTTGAGTTTGTGATTTATCTCTGAAAAGCAGGATCAGGAAAACATTAGTTGCTTTCTCTTGGTCATTTCACTTCATATCAAAATCCTCTGACTGTAATTTTTTTTTAATCTTTACATGTAGCATGGTAGAAAAAAATCAATGCTTAGCTTTGCTTTAACTGTGAAATCATAACTAGTATTTTCAAATCAGTACAGGTAGTGCTGGTTGAGAGAACCTCTGTCTACCAGGATATTTTTGTCCTTCTGTGTCTGTCTCCTGTACTGGAGAAACACCCACTGTGTAAACTGAGAGTGTGTGAGAGCTCTTGCTGAATGGCACAGCTGACTATGAGCAGGGTCAAGACTGATGGCTGGGCAAGGAGGCATCAGATGGCTTGTGGCCACTTCTGTCTCTACACTGTCTCTGACCTTGTTCTGAAGTGTCTTGCTCAAAATGCTGAACATTTGGGGTGTAAGGAAGCCCAGGGCTTGGAGAGAAGGGAGATAGATGGAATAACATGGTCATGATTAAAAGTCTGGTAATAAAGGTCACTTGAGGGAGGAGAGATGTCTGGTCCCGCAGTCTGGCTCACCAGGTGCTGTTTGTAATTTGGTGATGCTTCTCAGGATGAACCCCCAGTGAGGCTTAAATTTGAGCTCAGTGTCTGTGCTGTGAAGTTTAAGCTCCTGTTTTCACTTGGAGGTGGGGTTGCTAGATTTCACCCAGGAACTTCTTTTCCAAGCTCCTCAAGATAGGAAAACAAATGTGATAATGCTAGATTATTTATTGGGATTAATGATGTATATTACCATTATGCATGATCACTGATCTTCCCTGTGTTTTGTGCCCTTTCATGTGAAAAATACATGGAAAAATTCCCCTTTTATTCCCTTGAATGTCTAGTTGGTATGTCTTTGACATTTAGTCTTCTCTATAGGACTATATTTACTCATATGGAATATAAATCACTCTATTTTTTTCCCCCCCAAAACTGTACAAGTATAAAAAAATAGATTGAAATCCTGTTAAAAGACAAGCTGTAGTTTTTTATGATTCTCAGTGCTGCATTTCCACATGTGAGGGTTTTTTTCCTATCCTGGTACATCACATTTATTACCCCCTGCTCATCCTTTCTGTTTTATGAACCATGAAAACTCTGAGGAGCACAGTGAGGGTTTGGTAGCTGTCAAGCAATGCTCTGTGGTATTTCATGTGGTGAGGGGCATCAGCATCATGCTTGGAAGATCAGCCTGATAAAGGGGACACAGAGTAGAAAGGTTGCACAGATGTTCTGGGACCTCAATTCTTGAATTTTATCAACCAGGAGTTTGATTATATTCTGAATTCACTGAAGCAAAGAGTAAATATGAAGCTCTGTGGCCAGAAATCCCTGCAGCAGATATATGCTGTGTGCTAAATCTTACATTTAAACCATGGTGGAGCAAAATCTGCCTCCAAAGCATGGTCTACAGAAGCTGATGCTCACTCCTGCAACGCCCCAGCACCTCAGGCAGGAAGGTGGGATTGCTGCTCTGTGTCTGGAGCAGGAGAGCATCCCCTTCTCCTTGCACAGCTGCAGACACACTTTATTGGCTCTGGATAACCTCTGCTGCTGTGCTTAATGTTGAGCATGGAACACTGAATTTCTATGACTCAAGTGTGTCTGGTTTTTGTGTATTTGAAATTGTTGCTCATTTAACCATGACTAATAGATAGCTTGAGCAGAGATCTCTGAAGAGAGGCTATTCAAGTTGAGAGCACACAAAAAGCCTCATCTAATCAACCTACAATATATACACATCATCTACATTTGCAGTTGCATCTCCCCACACAGTCACTGCTTGTTTGACAAAAATATGTATTTGGGGTAGATTTTGGATTAAACAAATTGAAAAAGGAGTGCTGTACTCAATCTGATCCAAACAAGAAGAGTCAAAATAGAGGGCTGTATATCAAATGCATGCTGCAACAGAGAAGGGTAAACATTAATTTTCATTTGGCTCTTTATGCCAATACTGTCTGAGAGGTGAAGTATTAAAAAAGGTTGCTGTGATCTATTAATGCTGTGAGATACCTGACACTTGAAATTAACCTTGCCAGGTCAAGATAGAGCAGAAAGCATTTAATCTCAGTGCTATCTGTTCAGTTTGCTGGTTGGCATTCCTGCTTCTCTGGACAAAAATATAGCAAATCAAATTTACACTGAAGTTTGTAAGTCTTAGAAGCATCTCTGTAGTGGGAAAAAAATATTCACAACTTCCTACAGCTAATATTTAATCAATTTATTTTCTTTCCTCCTTCAAGAACCAGCAAACACCACAGGTGTTCTTGATTATATTTTTGTTTTGTTAAATAATTGTTAAAATGGAGCTTGAGAGTAAATGTCACTTTTTGAATAATTGGGGAAATTAGTTATTGGGTGCTTGGATCTGTTCCTGTACCTGGTGGTGTCATGAAGCCTTTATGAGCTGTCTTCATCTGAGTGGAGGGGAGAGCTGGCTTTAAAAGGATTTGTTCCCTTCTACCTAAGGGATAAAAGGAGGCCATTTCATCTTCCTGTGTTCCTGTGCTCACTGGTTGTTGCTCTTTTTGGGTTTTCTCTCTCTGGTTGAAGGTGGCAGCTGCTCCGCAGAGTAGGATTGGTTTTACCCATCATGGCTCTGCAACTGCTGAAATGCTCCCTGGATGCAGCACTTGTACATTTCTGCAACAGTGAACACCCTAAAATTCCAATTTCATGTGGAGCCTTTCACTCCCTGAAAGGAATGCCTATAGTTTTTGGGGTTTTTTTTAATTGTTGTCTGGATAAAATATGTTAAACTGTTCACACTCACTTGTGTCCCTTCAATCCAGGATAGGCTCAGAAATGGTGCTGATGTTTCATGAGAAACAATAACATTTCAAAGCAGTTATTTCTGTGCTGTCTTCCCCAGTGATTCATCTTCATGATGGATGCAGAGAAAGAAAAATTGTTAGAGAAAAAGAGAGTCCTACATAATTTCTTGCAGTCCTATGTACTTTTTATTTCTTAAGACCAGATAAGAATAATCAGCATGGTTCTTGTGCTCCACTTTCATTCCCTGAAGGAGATTTCATACTGCAGTTTCTCCAGTGCTTCACAATCTACTTGTTGCTTTGGATTAAAGATACCTGGCCTTCTAAATATTATATACAGTTCTTGCATGTACATTTTTTTCTCTGTTTTCTACCCTTGACAGTCAATGACACAGTCCCAGTGCAATGTGTGGTTACAGTCATTGCTTTTGCTGTCTTAACAGCAAATGCTCCTCATTTTAAATGTCACCCTGAAAGGCCATGATTTGTTGTGAGGTGATTTAACACTGTCTTGTCCCTCTCTGTGACCAAGCACACTCCATGAAGATGCCACCATATTTCTCATGCATCTTATTTGATGTGTGAGAAAGCTCCTGGTTTACCCTTATCAATTACAGCCTTGGTGGTGTGATTTGGGGAACCATTTTAAGAGAAAAACAGGGTCAGAAGGTTTTGGGTCTGCTGAGATATATGTTTGAGTAAGAACAAACCCAGGACAGCACAGCTGCAGGTTGGGGAAATACTCTCCAGACCTTTTGGGAAGGTGTTAGCCGTGAAAGCCAAGGTCCTTCTGGAAGCTCAATGATGGTTACATTGGTCTGGGCTCTGTAAAACCCAAGCCTTGCTAGGTTCACCTTGCTGAGTGGATATTCTGTGCACTTTTGTGCACAAGGTGTCCTTCCTCTATACAACACATTGTTTCTGTGGATGGTAAAGGAAGTAGTATTGTGCATTTCCTACATTCTTCTATGAAAATTTTTATCCAACTTGCATTTTGGTACTTTATCAGCTTTCCTGGACTTATTGTGCTGATGTGAAATAAAATAATTGCAAATCTTTTGCATTGATAACAAACAGGAAACCAAGGGGAAAAAAAAAATGAAGTTAATTGGCATGTGGCTTTAGTATTTTGGTAATTTTGAGTTGTTTGTGATTATAATAGATTCTTGTAACAACAAGCACTTCTAATAATCTGAAGTGTTTTTGAAAAGGAAGAGACTCAGAGACACCAGTCACTGAGTAATGTGTAATTTAAGGACAAGAATAGAGAGCTGGCAAATTATCAGTTTACTTGGCTTAAAGTAAAACCTTTCATTATAGCATGATGTACTTGTATTCACTATGGCTTCTAATCTATGGAGTATATCAATAGAACCCTTCTGAGTTTAAATTGCCTTGAAATTTGAGATGCTGTGAATGTCCTGAACTCTGAAGGAAATTGGCACGTTAGTATTTTTGTTGCTGTGAGGAAAGAGTTTTGGTATTTTTTGTTGCTGGGTTCTTTGTTGATTTTATTTGAGGGAAAGGCTAAAGGACACCACTAAGAAACCTTTTTTTTTTTTTTTTTTTTTACATCTCATCTCAGGCACTGCCCAAAACCCACGAGAAAATAGTATTTTTAATGTTGACTGGACCGTAGTTAGCAAGTTTGGAGCACTCATCTTGCAAGTACTCAGTGTCCCCAGCAGAAGCCAAGGGACAGACCTGGCCCATCCATGGGAGCAATGGATGAGAGGCACCAGGGAGAGCTGAGGTTCCAAGGAACTGCTCTGTCTGGGGGATGTAAGAGACAACCCAGAACTTGGGGATAATGAGGAGTGTTGTGAGGATAATTAGGAGTGCTGTGAGGTTACCAGATTGAAATAGAAGACAGGGCCCATCTTTTGGGGAGGAAAGAGCAGTCTGGCAGCTGTCACTGCACATTAGACGGTTCTGCCTGTGTGTGGAATGTGAAACAGGGAGGATCTCAGGAGGAACTAATGCACTTACTCATGGAAAATTGTATTATTTCCAAACCAGACAGATGAGAGATAAGAAAATGGGCCATTGTTAAAAAATTAACTCCTATGACTGTGCCTAATCTCCTACTTACTACTAAACTAGATTCAAATGTCTGAGATTAAATCTCAGTGTCTTTCCTGCCACTAAAATTAGTGCTTGAATATGGCTCATAAGTTTTGCCTGGATACATTTACACACTTTTCAATCTAAGCTATGTAATAAATGTGTAATTAATTTGTTAATACTAAATAACCCCTTCTTTTCTAATTTCTAGTTGAGTTATTAATTTATTTCATTTCGTGAAAATGCTGTTTGTGATGTTTGCAATAGATTTGTCCATATAAATGCATAGTTCTTTATTATTCTTTTTGACTACTTGGTGCTGCTTTTGATGACTATTTCTGCTTTTTCAAGACAAAAAGAAAAAAATAGTTGCAGAGCTGTGGACAAACAATTTGAAAATAGAATTTCTGTTAGAAGTCCTTTCCTTTCACTTGTGACCCCATAGATGATGTTCTGGGATGTCTTTGTTTACTGCTCTGCTCCAATTGTTTTAGGCTCAAGGAGCACACATATTCTTCACATTCCTCTCCTGTTTTCATTATTTTTTAGGGAGGTAGATATTTTAGATATTCCCCTAGACACAGAAGTCTTACTGAAAATTACAAGGAAGAAAAACTTGGATCCCTCTAAAGAACTTAAACTTGGAGTTGTTTTGTTGGGCTGGGTTAAGTGTGGCACAGGGTGAAAGGTAAGCAATTTTTTTTGTGACAATAAACAATTGGGTGTGAGATTCAATCCTGATTTACATGACATGAAAGTTTAGAGATATAGAGTTATCTATTTTTCCTGAAAAAAGGGTCCAGTAGTCATCAAGAGTCACATTTACATGGCCATACCTTTGACTCAGGCAGGAGCTGGCTGACACACAATATCATAACCTCAGCTATTTTGTCATTTGAGAAAATGCTGAGGGGATATTGAAAGCCATGAATGGAATTTGGCCACAAATCACTTCAGAAATGAAGCACTGACTCTGTTTTGAGGAAAATATGTTGAATGCTGGCATTCTGTATTCTCCCTTATTTGGCCTGAAATCCTCAGTGTTTATTGAGGGTGAAATTCATCTGTGTGCTGTGAGCTATGTGCTCCAAAGAAAGCTTCAGCAAGTTTGTAATGTTGGGTATTTCATATGCTGACTTTCCTGCATAAGGATGAATTTCTCCTTAAAATGAAATGAAGACTGAGAGCACATCAGGCAAAATAATGATAGGATGAAATAAAACTGGTCTATCAGAAGAAATGGCACAGAAATCCAATTTGGGAGAGTAAAATGGGCATAGATATTATTTTGCATTGTAGGCTATTTCACACAAAATGTGGTTACAACAGGAAATCAATGGAAAATAAAAATTACATATAAGACTAACAGCTGAAAACCAAGAGGCTCAACTTTCTCATTCAAATTCTAAGGTAAATGCAGCAGAGGGATAATGTATGGGTTTCATATCTTTAGATAGCTGTAGATTTGCTGTTGCACTATCTCCAATTTAATTCTTGTGCTTCCTTTGGTGGTGTGTTGCCTGTCCTTGTTCTGTGGTGAATGCAGACAAATGTTCTTCATAAATGTTTTTCATGTTATTTCTGTCTGTAATTTCTTATTCTCTGAAGACATTTATGTTTCATGGCATGAGACCTTTTCCATATCTATTTCAACCTGATTCTTGTACCATCACTGTACTTCATTGTGCTACCAGTGTTTGTCCTCTTTTGTTGCCCCACAAATCATGGGGCTGCCCTTAAACCCATTTGTGCCCCTGTGTCTGTTAAACTCCTCAGCTATAAATCAAAATTGCTGTGAAGTAGCTGTAGAAATGTAAATCTGATTAGAGTATGACATGTACTCTTTAATTTTAAACACAAATGGCCAAAGTATTTTCATAACAAAAAAAATATGGTGAGTTTTTTGAAATTAGAAACTGGGCTTGGGTCATTATTTGTTGTTCTCATGAAGGGACAATAAGATTCAAATGTCAGTGGAGCCTTGCTGCTAAATCCCAAAGTTCACTGTAGATAAAAGAAGATTTAGTATCATTTTGCACAAAAGTACAAAAAATGTAGCAACTTTCAGGAGATGGACCCACATAAGGGAAAAACTAAAATTTGATTAATACCTAATACTTTCCTTTTGGCTCAAAGCGCTCTTATGAAGAATCTCCATAGCTCTCCTTGTACCCTCTCCACCTATTTATTTGCATTTCTCTTGAATTTACAGTTCAAAAAACCCCAAACATTTCTTTTTCACCTTTTCTTTTCCCCAGCTGCCTGTTTGAATCCCCAGGGGCCCATTACCTGTGGTACAGTAGCTCTCTTTAGCTGCTGGCTCTGTTTGAGGAATTTTTGTTGTTACCTTTGAAATACTGGAAAATGGGGGAAATCAGTTAGGTGTCTCAGTCTGTGACTCCAGAGAAGATCATTCAGCCATCTGGAGATGAGGAACTACTGGAATCTGAATCAGTTCATGAATTTTCTCTTTTCCAGCTTTTCTATTTAAGTCAAAGGAAGTTTTGATTTTAAAGAAAACACAACAAAGGTACAAACTTCATCCTGTTTTATTGAGCCAATTGCCTTTACTAAGCAATAATTGAGTTTTAAAGGTTTTGATTATAGTGATCAAGCTGTGATTTTTGAGATAATTATTCAGTAAAAACCTTTTTGAGCTTTCAAGATGCATGAAATTCTCCAAGCTGTAAACAACAACATTTACATAGAATGTGTGAAATGGAGATTTGTCATGGACAGTGACCCATACAATTATTCTCTTGGCTTATTTTGTCTCAGGAGTGCTTAGACTTGTTCAGAAAGCATTCATTATTTAGAAATTTGACTGAATATTGGAAAGATATGTTGAAAAGTTGCTCTTGTCAAGTCAGTTTCTGACATGAATTTTTCACTTGGCTATAGAACTCTGCTTGTTTATATTCAGGGGGTTTTCTTTGGTCAATTCAGTCACATTGCCTGCTTTGCTCTAGTGTTTCCACAAGCCTTGAGTCTCTCCTGGGATGGAAACCTGCAAGTTTTGAGTCTCAATTTCCTGGTATCAGCTGTGCTTGCTCACGAAGCTGGACTTGAGTTTGGATGCTGTTGGGTTGGAATTTTGCAGGTATGTGCATAAATAGGTTACCAGTTACAAATATAAGCTGAAGTGTGTGTGACCCAGAAGTGCTTCTCAATTCCTGTTCCCTACTCTGTGCCTTGGAGATGTCCCAGCTTTAGGTTAAGAGCTGGTGTATGGATTGTTCTGCTGCTTTCCTGTGGAGAAAATACAAGCAGATGGATAAGAGGGAAAGCAGGTGTGGCCTGGGCAGCCTGAAATAACTGTGCTGTGCCTCACCGGGAGAGCAGAGCTGTGCCAAGAGGCTCCTGGAAATGCTTTTATTCCTGCACAGAAAAGCTGTGACAAAGAGAAGCCCCTTTTCTGTAGCTGGGTGGGTTTCTGTGAGCTTTGGTGCAGATTTGCCAGCCTGGTTCTGATCCAGGGACCCAAAGGATCTGCTCTGCTCCCCTGGGCTGTCACTGCTCTGTGTCCCTGCTTCTCCAGGACCTGCTGCAGCCCCTCTGCAGGATGGGGATGGGGTTTGACAGGGTTTTGTGGGGATTTCTTTGACAGTGAGAGTCCCCAGGATGTCTCAGTGCTACGCCTGCACTTGAATCGTTTCACAGCTGCTCCGATCAATGAGTTCAGCATCAATTGACTGGATTTGGAGAGATTTTGCTCCTCAGAGCACTTAGTGAGATGATGTTCTTTTATCTGGCTTCTGAAACAGTGTTGGCCTTCTGCTGCTGGCTTTGAGGATGGGCTGGGCAAAGGCACCATTATCACCTCCTTTCTTTCTGACACTGTAGTTTCTCCCTCCTCTCCCATTCAGTAGTTATGATTCATAGTACTGTAGTTATATTGGGCAGGATTTTCCTTTTATTTATTTTTTTTAATTCCATATTTGTGTGGCTGTTAGCCCTTCACAGTGCTGGATAGCTCAAGTGTTTGTTTTTTTTTTTTTTTTTTTTTTTCTGCTGCTCCTGCCCTCTCCAGGGAATTTATGAAGTCATGAAATGTGAGCAGTAATTAAGAGTCCTTGAGTTAGGATAGTTGTCTATGGCAATAACCCAAACCACGCTGAGTTTGGAGGAGTGCAGAGCCAAACTGAGCTGCTTTGGTATTCCACAGTCAGAAAGGACTTTTTCAAACACAAAATGTTTCCCACACCTTGCAAGCAGCAGGTTTGATCTGAACTAGCAGCCTGTGATTGCAGAAAACCCAATCTCCAGTACCAGTTATTTTGTGAGGGAGCAAGTCTATTAACACTGGGTCTGTCCTAGACATACCAAGGGATTTGGCCGGTGGAACTTTATTTCTTTCAGAAAATGCAGTGAAAATAGATCATCCACAGGAAAGACTGTGCTTTCACATGGGATGTAATAGTATTTTTTTTTTATTTTGAGGGGAAAAAAAGGAGAACTGCTGTTAAGTATCTGGTCCTGTTCTGTTGCTTGTTTTAAATTTTAACATTTCTAATTTTATTTACCTTAAAGTTAACAGTGGTATTACTTGTTTAGTGTGGATTCTGCTTTCCTCACAGCAGCAGAGATTCCTGTGAGCAATTTCTCAAGACAGCAGTTAATTATGGATGTTACTGGCCTGAGTAATGGAAATCCTAATAATTTAGGGGTCTTGTATATGTAGTTTTATGGGGTATTACTAAGCAGCATACCTTGTTCAGGGATATTTTTTTTCCTGATACCCATGGGAGATGTCATTATAATTAAATCCAGGTTTGTACATCATTGGAAGGGGAAAAACATGTTTCATCCCTGGTGCATGTGTGTCTCCAGCAGCAGCTGCAGCCTAAAGTAGAAAATGTGCATTTGAGTGGGGGATAAGAGACAATTCAATGGGAGTCTTTAGATTTCTCTTCCTCATGGCCATGGCAGGTTTGGAGAAGCTCTTGCTCACTGATAGCACTGAAGCACTGTGATCTTCACTTTTGTGAAGAGATGCTTAGGGATGGGAATTGAAGAGTTTTCTTTTTCTTTGTCCTTCTTAAGACTTTATTCAATGACTGGCGAGAGACCGAAGGATTTTTCTTGAGCTCTGCTGAGAGCACTTGATGGAAGTGTAGGAGCTGAGAGTTGAGTACTCCTGTACTATCACCCTTGCTATGATCAACTTTATGTTCAAGTTGTTTCTCCCATCTATTTGCTCTGTAGAGGCTAAATTACTCTTTATGCTAAGAAAGATGTGCTGAAATGTCATAAATCCTTCTGAAAACAGTGTGTGCTCCTGCAAGACCACAGCAAGTGTCCAAGATCACTATAAATCTGTTCCCATTTGGATTCTCAATATGAGCTTCATAAGAATTTTTTTCTACTCTAATGATCCCATCAAAAAGGTTTGTTTTTGTTGGCCTCGTGAGGAACCAAACATGATATTAATGTGGCTATTAACTGTATCAGGTATGTGTCTGGTATCTCCCAGCAGGAATTTTCATGTCAATATCCCTGACTTTAAAGGGATTACAGTTTGCTGGGATCTCCTCCCATGGATTTACTAAAAATCCTCTCTCTCATTTTCCTGCCTAACATTTTTTGTCTATGCCATTCTTTAAGGTCACAAGAGTTCTTCGCCTTTGCTTCATTTGTAAAATCATCCTTTTCCTCACCCTGTGGATGTTCCAGGGGGTACCACTGAGATCCTGAACCTTCACCCCGTCTGGGCAGTGACACCAGTCCCAGTGGGACAGAGGGGAGCCCTGCCTTGTCCCCCAGTCTCCCTCAGCAGCTGGAGCTGCAGATGCTTTAGGGAAAATTGTGGGGATAAATCAAACCTGCAGCTCTGACTGTGCTGCTCCAGCGTCTGGCAATCTGCAGTTTAGGGACTTCCAGAGCCAGAGATTCTATTCTATCTTTGCATTTAATAGCCCTTGATGGCCTTTTCTTCCATGCAGGGCTTCCCACTGCTGTTTTGGAGGGAGCCAGAGTGGTGGATATGAACGCTGAGCAGCTGATGTGTCTAAAATGCAGTTACATTTGCAGATGGGATTCAATCCTAGCACTACATTTCACTGCATTTTATTGTCAGTTCCTTAGGATAACACAGCTAAATATGCGACTTGGCACTGTGTGTTCCCCTGTATTACACCAATACTCAGGAATGGCTTCTGCTTGTTATTTCTGCCAACTTCTTTTTCTTTTCTGCAAAACCCCTGGGAGCAGGGAATGGTGAAAGCTGTTGTGAATTGTAGCAGGTTGCTTCTCTGACCTCTTTAGTTTTGAGACTGTATATTTTCCAATGTTGTATTTGTCAATTTTCTTCCTCTTGCAAGCCTGAACCCTTTCATAGATTAAAAAGGAGCTACAATGGCTGCATTTGATGCATAAATGTGGGTAAATATGGGTGTTTTATCTGTCCTTTAGTTGATATCTAAAGATGTGATGATTTGCTAGGAGATAGGAATGAAAGTCCTAAATTATTTCAGAATTAAAAATAAATAAACACTGCTCAGTAGAAAGTTTTTTGCCTGTTTTTAATGTGGTGTTTTCCTTGTTGAATTGAAGATCCATTATGCCCCATATTTGTGGGCCAGTGGCCAGATGATTTATTTTTCCCCCCTCCTTTCTCTTGCTGTGCATAAAAGCAGGTTGCCTGTCACCAGGTGACAGGACAATGTCTCACAAAGGTGAGAGCAGCAAGTCCCCAGCTGGGGACACAGCCCTCAGCTCTGTCAGCTCCTTCCCCCTGGTTTTTTGCTCTTTGCCTTGAGTGGGCAATGTTTGTTCTGGGATCCCAAGAGAGGCAGTAGTTCATACATAGCAGACTGCAGCAGTAGACTAGCAAATAATTTGCTTTTAAAGATCTATCTGCTTGTCTCTTCAACAAGTACAATATTGTTCTTGATATCCTCACAATTATTTTATTTTTCTGCAGATTTTTACAGCTGTGTAGCTATGAAATTGCAGGTTATTTTGATTATCTTCTGTATCTGTGATAAAAGTGCCCTGAGGGACACTCCTGAAACATCATAGATGGACAATTTTTCATTAAAGGACAAATAGAAGACAGTGGGTGCATGAAACCATGGGGTCTTGCAGGGTATTCCCTTGGATTCCTGTCAATGCCTCTGCTGGGCGCTGATAACTTTTGCAGCACACAAGAATAAATATAAATATCCCCTGTCATCTTTAGGGTATTGATGAGAAGGGTTCTATTTGGAGCCTTCCAGGACAAATTGTGGATAATTCAGTTGTTGGGCCTGGGGGCACTGCCCAGCTGGACTCTGAGCTGCTTGGGGATGATTGAGAAGATCAGGAAATGGAGGTGCTTGATTGCCATGGGCTTCAATCTGTTTTCAATCAAATGCTTCAACCACTTTGTTCCTAATAAACTTAAATGAAGTGCTCAATACCCACAGATAGTGTCTGTGGTGTTCCTCAACAGAACAGCTTGTGGGACATCACTACAGAAGTGCAGGGCAAGGGGAAGGAGTCTGGCTGCCTACAGGAGAGGAATTGCAGCTCGAATAATCATCCATTCAGAAAATCTAAAACTTCTCTGCTGTCCAGCTGCTAACAGCTTCTCATTAAGCAGCAGCTCTTCTGTCTGTTTGCTCCTGACAGAGTTTAGCTGGCTGCTGTCAGTTTGAAGCCAGGCTCTCAGATGGCATTTATTGGTTTAAATTTTGGGCAAGTCCCCTGCAGAGACAAAACTTACACTGACACAAAATCAAGATGGTTTCCAGTCAGCCTTGGCATTTGCACCCTTTCCCTTGTGAGAAAGGGCTGTGGCTGCCATGGAAATTAAAGCAAAAAGTTAATTTCAGATTAGCCTCAGCCCTCCAGGCAGTGAGAGGGAAGAGCTACCTGTGGTCTGTTTTGCTGGACATCACTGAGGAGGGGGGGAGTTTAAATTAGTAGTGGTGAGCTCTTGGACAAATAAATAAACTCCCTCCAGAGAGTGTGGCAAGTCCTGGAATTCAGTTTGCTGATTTTCCTTTGGATCAGGAGGTGGAATTTTGTTGCACTTGATAAGAGACTTGGTGTCTTCCATGGGCTGGTCAAATGCAGAGTGCTTGATTGCAGATTGGCAGGAGAGCTTGGAGGGCAGAAGGTCCCTGGGATTGTGAGGCACAGCTCAGATGCTGCATGCTCTGCTGGCAGGGCTTGATCTTGGTTCTGGGAGAACATCTGAAAGGCTTGCTATAGGCTGGGTGTCAAAGGGATGCTGCTTGCAAACCAGGAGGGACATATTATTTTTTGTTGGCAGGAATGAAAACCATTCATGAAAAGGCTTTCTCCCCTCTTTTTTCTTTAATTTGGGTTACTTACAGGATGTGGATGAAATGAAATGTGTTCTTGTTTCATCATCCCACCCTGTTGGGGAAACCACTTAGCAAGTATTATATGAAAATACAGATGAGTTTTGGATCAGCTGGCTTCATTTCAGTAGACTAGCACAAATAATTAATTTGAAAGAGCAGCAAGATCCTTGGCTTTAAGGAAAAACAAAACCAGAATGCTTTTGTTTGGGTGCACGTCTTCTGGAGCTCCCATTGTAGTGAAAGATTAATTGTGCTGTCAACTCTTTATTCCAACTTTAAAAGAAAACTAACTGTACCCTCTTGAGAGTCTGAGTGCACTTAGGTTCTTCCCACCCCATGGACTCCAGTTTGAGCTCTGACATGTGGCTGGGGTCTAGGGGCACAGGACTGATTAAAGCAGCATCACTGGAGCTATTTCTGCTCCTTGTTGAAACCTCAAAGGCCTTTGTGCATACCTAAAGGAGATCTGCAGCTGAGAATCCCCAATGCTTAAGAATATTTATTACACTGAAACTACCTGCTTCTTGATCTTTAATCACATCCATAGTGTATTTCTACTAATAGAAAAGTTGGATGGTAAGATGGCTCTGTGTAACGCGTGGAGTAAATTGGAGTGAAAAGCCAAACAACCTCAATAAAAAAAGATGATTTCCTGGTTTGGTTCTAGTTTTTTTTTTTTTTAATTTTGTGGGGTTTTTTTTAATTTTTTTTTCCTTTGGTTGTTTTGTTGGTTTTTTTGTAGGTGACTTGTTACATTGAGGAGTGAAGATAATTATATAGCTGCCATTCTGAGAAGTTCTTTGCTCTTCCTTAATATCTGACAGCATATTCTAAGGAGCTGAAATTTCTAACAGCTGAAGAGGGGTGTTTGGGGACTGTGTGTTTCCACTGAGACTGTCCTGGGGTGGAGTGCTTGGCTGGGGGGACAAGGACAGTGCAGTGGACTCTGGCTGAAGCTGGATCACTGTTGGGCTGAATCAATAGAAGAATTTAATAGGTGATAGCTGTTTGCTATTTTAGCAAATAGAGCATTTCAAAACTGCTGACTTGACACAGCTATTTGGTGGAACTTCCAGGCAGTGTTTTGTTTCTGAGCATCCTAAAACTCCTCTGAAATGCTGTTGACCACAGCAGTGAGTTTTGTACTGACATTAAAGATAGATTTATTGCTCTTAGAGTTGTTCTTCCTTCCAGCTTATGGGGTCTTTGAGAGTGGAGATCCAATAATTCCTTGTAAATGGCTACTTCAGCTTTTGATTGAACTTCTTAAATATGATCTATTGCTAGCAGTAAGAGCAGGCATATCCCTCCTGTTGTTTCAGAGAAGTGCTGTGTGGGTTATCTTGCTGACAGGAAATTGAAGAACCATAAAGGTATCAAAATCTAGTGAGATTATAGCAGGACTTAAGTGTTGGAAATTCCCCTTTCCTTAATAGTGGATCATTCTTTTGGGAGTGAAGGTGTAGATCAGAAGCAATATTACTATAACACCTTTTTTAGGCTGCTATTAATGTAATAAAGCTGTTTTTAAAGGCAGAAATCTCCTTGCATGTCACATTGACCTTCATGTTCAGCCTGGTCGTGGCAACAGCTTGCAGCTCCCTGGCCATTTGCTCAAATATCTTTTCCTTTTCTCCAGGAGTGAATTATTGTACTTTGTGCAGGCATTTGTCCACTTTGTCCTGGACATTGATCTAAATGAGTGCTAAGTGGTGGCCTTGTCCAGATGTGGTGAGTTTTGTTGTTCTGAGTTTGAGTACAGGGCAGCCTGTTCCAGAGCAGAGTAAAGAAATTCTCCCTCATGCTCAGGTGGAATTTTCTGAAAGTTATTATTGAAAAATATTTCTCAAGGAGTAGTTTGTCTGTGAGGCTGTGTGAAACTTTGAGAATAATTTTGCAAGGGAAAAGAGGGAGGAATCTACTTGGTTTCCATGTCAACGTTTTCAGCTCACGACTTTGAGAACACCATATCCCTGGTTTTGGGACAGGCTGCCTTCCTTCCCCAAAGGTCTCTGTATCCCTGGTCAGTCATTCTGCAGAGAAAAGTAAGTTTCAAATGCTGGCCTATTAACTCATACAGGTAAAACCCAGCATTTCATTGCCTCCTGTTTGCCACACTTAATTTTTTTTCTCAATCAAGTCTTCTTTTATGCATCTGAAGGTTTGAATTTTGTTCTTCTTTTTCTTTTTAAGGTGTAAAATTATTTGAAAAGATAAGAGGAAAGAAACATTGCTGTGGTGTATGTTATTTTGTTATAAAGCAGGGAAAATGTGGAAATGAAGCTGTGGATGGTTGCAAGGCAAGTTTAAAGGGAATGTGCCCTTTTATTTTTAAATCCATTTTAGTTTTCACAGAAAAACTACGTCTAGTCTGTGTAGACAATTATAGTTAATGTGTTTCCAGAAGCAGAGAAATACTTTGTATGCCTCCAGCTTTTTCCATTTTTCATTACAATCACTGCATTTTCTTCTTAAAATGCATGCAAGTCAAGGGAGGCTCGGCTGGCAAGATAAAATGATTATGGGATAATTTGTGTTTTCCAGACCAAACAAAATCAATCATTATTGTTTAGGGATAAGATGCATTAAATAGCTGAGAGATGTTTCTGGACTTTTACAAAATGTTTTTATCAGGACAGATAAGGGAAAAGGCTGTTGAATACCCTGAGGTGGTGCTTGTAGTTTTCAAATTTACACACTAATTTGAACAATATTTATAGAGGGAGTCATCTGTGCTGAGCTTGTGTATAAAAAATAAAAAATCAAACCTGGCAATACTGAAATTCACTCTAGATTTTACTACGTAATCTTGTCAGACAAGAAGTCTTCACACTTGCATATATGAAATATGAATAATGTTTAATGGAAATATATATGCAGTAGAAAAGAAATCCCCACTCTATTTCCTTTCCATGAAATGGGGGCTGGATTGAAATGGAGATCAACCAGTTTCACTGATTTACCTTGGCATGTGTGGTGAGGTTGGGAGAAAGAAGCAGAAGGGATAATTGGGAATCTCTCATGTGTGTCCTTGGGAACAAGGATTTAGTATGAGAACCAGTACTGAAACTATTGAATCTACCAAACGTAAAACAAAAAGTAGTAATTTTTGTTTTGAAAAGGGAGGATGGAAGACTCTGTGCTATGCATATTGCTGAGGGCTGAGGTGTGATGAGGCACAGGTGGAGATTTCCAAGCTGACTGGTGAAACTGGCCAACAAGTGCTTTTAGGATCAGTAATTTTTTAAATCAAAATCCCTTTAATACTGTTCATCTCATTGGGAACTGATTCCAAGCTTCACAGTTATGTGGAAATACTGTATTTTGCCAATCCAAAGTAAAACCATCAGACAATAACACTTCCTGAGATTGGAGTTTTCTGCTTTGGTACATGGAGTTAACTTCTCATCTTTCTGTTTTGATTACAGTTATTTTTTTCTTTCTTCTTTTCTTATATTTTCTTTCTACAGTTATTTCTTCTGTTCTTTTTTCTACAGTAGCCTTGCTGACTGTACAACCCTCTTCTTTCCAAAAGCGGCTCCTGTGATCATTTTCATCCAAGATAATCTTTTTCAGATTGAAATCTGTATCTGAATGTGTACTAAGACAATTAAAGCAGACTCTTTCCCATCCTGAAGAACAGTGACTCCAGATGAGTATAATAAAAATTATTTAAGGAAAAAAGGAAACCCATACTTGAGAGCAAGTGTATAGGTGTTATCAGATATGAACTTCTTTCTAGCTGAAAATGTTAATAATTAATTCACTCAAAAGCTTATTTACCTATACATTTTGCAGACTGTCCATCCTACCTTTGCCTCTCACAGCTAAAATACAGGACCTGGAGAGCAGCAAGGCCGCCAAAAGTTGCATTTTTCTTTGTCATCTGGCAGGATGACACCAGGGTTTGCCTTGGTGGTTTAGCCTGACTGAAGCCTTGAAAGATAAATTGATGCCTTTGCCTGTTGCCACCCTGGGGATGTGCAAAATTGGAGGGCAAGTTATAGAAGAGCAACCAGAAAGATAAAGTGACTAGAGGAATCTGATTTATCAGGTAAAATTAAGAGTGCAATATATTTAGACTGGATATGCAAATAGAGCAGGGGACATGATAACTGTCTTGAAAGACTTGCTCAGTAAAGACTAATGGTGGTGAAAAATTACTATGGAGAGGAACAGAGGGGTATAACAGAGAATAATGGGTTGGAATTAAGAAAAAATAAAATGTGGGCTCAATTCCATGATAAAGCTTTGTGACACTAAATTGAGAATGCAGGAGAGGAAGAAGTGGTGAAAGACCCATCACTTAAGACAGTTTAAATTTAGACATGAAAAAGCAATAGAAAGAGTACTCTGGAGGGCAATCCTTCTCTGGCAGGGGGATGGAGTGGATGTTCTCTTCCATCCCTAATTTTTGCTACTCAGTAGTGCTGTGATTAGATGATAATTTTTTTTCCTTGTGCTGACCCAAGATGCTACTTAATATTTTAAGGGAGCTTTAAAAATAATCTGTAGCAGCATTGAGAGTTAGCTTTATCAAATAAATTGAAATATAGCATTGTGAGCCCTAGGTCCATCCGAGGGAACACTGAAGGATTTGAAATATAAAATAATAAGAAAAATTTTATGACAAAATACTTCATGTAGCTTCCTCCCAGGCATTCTGAAGACTTGTGTCAGCTGTAAAGAAATGGGATAAGCTCTGTTGACATCTCTTCCTTTGTGAGCTCTGGTAAAGTTAACTGAGTGCCCTTCACACCCTCACCAGAGGAGCAAAATGTCAAAAATATGTTAAATGGAAACTTGAGCCCATACAGTTGCTCTCTCTGGTGCACCATTCAAAAGAAGCAAAGAAAAAAGTTGAACAGATTTTAGAAATGGTCCTTTCTGACCTTTACAAAAGTACTGAATTTAATCCCTTTAGCCCAAAAGATCCTGCTGGTGAAAGGATTAGTAAGAGAGGAATAAAAATTTCTGTGTGTGTGTCAGAATTGGTCAAGTTTTTGTGACCCAGCATTTGTAGTGCATTTGTTCAGTCTCTTTTCTTCAGAGGGTTTCATTTTGTGATATGTTTTAGACTGATATCTGAAAATTGCAGGTCACTGTTTTGTGTAAGAAGCAAAACCTTTTAAAGGGCTGGAGACAAAGAAAAAAGCCAACAAAGCCAAGCCATAAAACCACAACAAATGTCCCTCCACAGTCTGTCTCCATATTGGTCTGCCTGAATTTGAGCTGTGTAATTATCTAGGCATGTATTAACAACCCTTTTCTAGGCATGTATTAATAACCTTTTTTCTGTGGATATTTTTTACTGGTTAAAGGTAAAAATGAGCTTCAGGGACTCCTTGTCCATAGGAATCCAATGTAAACTGAAGTGTTTTTACAAAGGAGCAGATGTCATGTGAAAACAAAGTGTTTCTGCCTACAACTTTCAACAACCACATGGAAATTTTGCAACTGATCCAGTTCCCAGTGCTCTGCTCAAATTCATATACCTCACTTTCAGAGAGGATAATTTGTAGGTTGAAGGGCTAATATTTACTATACTACTTTTGGTTCCCAAACTTGATTATTGGCACCATCTTGGGCATCTCTATTTTTTTGCAACATATCCTGAAAGAATGCACAGTGGTGTTTGGGATGACTTGATAGTCTCTGTCCTTTTTTCCTAGCGAAACATATTTTTATCCAGCTGGGGGCTGCAGCCTGGAATTGTATTTAACAATTTGCATAGATTTACACTAAGTGGCACTCTGAGGAGAGGAACTAATAGTTAGATGGAATTGTAAGGATGCAAACTCATTTTGAGAGGTTGGAGAAGGCTGGAAATCCTAGTGATGTTGTGTTCACTCGGACCATTATTGTGACAAATGGAATTGCCTTGGCACCTCTGAAGTCAGTGAGGGTTTTGCCATTAATTTCCTTTTGGATTAATGCAACTCATAAGGAATGACACATGTTCTCCTGGAGTTATTTATTTGTATGTTTATGTTGGAAAGAAAACACAGAGCATAGTGAGGCAGCAGAAGGGAGGGGAGGTGTGAGTGTAAATGAAAAAACAGGAGGGGAACAATAAGTTAGGTTTGTTTGCATGTCTGTGGCAGCTGTGGAGATAGCCCTGTGATTTAATAACCCTACAGTGAGCCATGTGCTGCTCCCCTATTGCACACTGATGTAATAATGCAAGGGGAACTTGAATTATTTGCTGTGTCATATATTGTAGGAACGAGCTGCTCAGAAGTAAACAGCTGAAAAGTGTCTCAATAACAAATTGTGAGGCAAGAAAACAGAGAGGGGAAAAAAGCAGAAAGGAATGGCTGCTGTCCTGCTGTCTCTGCTGAGCTGACAGACATTATTCTGAGTAACTGCACTGTGAAACCCAGAGTGTCCAGTAATGACAATGTGCAGCACAATTGAGCCCTGTTATCTGTAATGGTTTGCTATAAAACATAAAACCATCCTGCACTTCAAGGCAACCAACACTGGGGTAATGTCACGTTCTCAGATTGCTTTAAATAGGTTTGGAATTATTCTGTTGGAGCTGCAAAGTGGCATAGATTTACATAAGGGTTTTGCCTAATTTAAATGCAGCTCAGGTTGTAGAAAATGCCCACAGTCCCCTTTATAATCTCTAATTTGTTTCCTACTGGGTCATCACTAAGTTTAGCCTGATCAAATCTATTTCTCTGTGACATCTGCAGCTGCACAGCCACCTGCCCCTCTGCATGTTTTCATTTGTTTGTTCAAGGTGATGACTGCAAATAAAAGAATTATAAGTTTGGGCATAGACATCTCATTGTAGCCATTGATGAGGAACTGCAGGTTTCTAGAATCAGAATGTTTCTCCCATTTATAGGTTGAGATCACATTAGCTTCCCCTTTACTTTTGTCTCTAGTGGGTTGGATTGCCACATGAGTTATGCAAAGGATAACCCCAACCAAACACAAACTTGATGTTATAGCAACATTTACAATGCTGAGGGAGAAGGAGGTAACAGAAGTGCTGCAGCTGGGTACATTTGCAGGCAGGAGTTCCTGAGTCCACTCTGAAGCTTAGGTACTTATTGATTTTGAGATGCAAAGTGGCTTAGGGTGAAAACCCATTGAGAGATTCTGAAGAGGGAAGGAATTCAGCTCCAGAATATTTTATTGTATTTTAAAAAAAGGAGTTCTGAGTGCTCATGAAGTGGCCACTTCTGAGGGGTGAAGTGGGTGCTCATTGATGCTGCAATAGGCAGCCCCTGTTTGCCTTCCAGACAGATTTGGGATGTGTGTGGGAGTTCCCAGGACCTCATACTGAATATTTCTAAGTCTCCAGGCTGGAAGCTGAGTGACATATGTGCTTTATAGCAAACTTTCAGTAGGAGTGATGTCCAGTAGAAATGGAAAGATGTTACCCTGAACTGGGAGGGAATAAATATTGGAAGGAGAGGCAGAAATCAGTGCCTGAACAGGGTGAGTGTGTTAAGGGAAGAAGCAATTACGTCTATAAGATGAGATATGCCTACTTCTGGATTTGTGCTTTAAAACTACTGCAACTTATAGGTTCAAATAATGTTCTTGCTTTTTTTTCCTAATGCTTTTTAGTTTTATTTTTAACTTGGTGAAACTTCAGTCCTAGGCTTCTAGCAATAGGACAGCCAAAGTCAGACATTTCAGTGTCAGTGCACCTGGAATCTAACTAAAAGTTATATATATATATATTAGGCTATTTTTATTAATTTTTAATGGAACTTCGTAACTCTACTTTTCCTCTGTTACTGAACATCAAATAGACGCTTTAATTGGATTGTCTGCAATGATATATGATCAAATTGTTCCTTTACTACACTTCTGTGTGTTGAGAAACCTCCATCATTAGCATAATTTCAAGGAATACTTATTTAAGAAAGTAATTTCCTGGATCATGATTCTATTATGGATTTGATGAATTTGATGTAAGCCACTTGATGTGTATATCTGTGAGACTTCACCAGTCCCCTGGATCTAATCTTAGGAAACCTTGTCAACTTACTGTGCACATCCTCAATTTTATAAAGTTGAATTTACTTGTCTTTTGTTATTTCTGCAAGCTTAATTCACATCTCCAGTTTTTAAAGAAAGAGTCCCATAGAGATTTTAAGTCAGGCAGAAGCTTGTATTTCTTGTTTTCTCTTGAATCCATCTGTATCTGATTCTGTGATAGATTTGTGCTTTTTGTGTTTTAGATTTAGATTTAATTTATTGTTGTCAGCCTATCCCTACTGCCCTGTCTTGGTAAGGTTAACTTCAAAATATCTATGCTTTTATGTTTATTTCTTTTTGTAATGGCTGAAGATCATCTAACCAATGAAGTGTGGTGGTTGATGCACATGACCTTTGATGTTAGAAAGGAATGATTGAATTCATTCTGAAATAGGGTGGGCTTTGCATGCCCATGAAAGTCTGGTTAATTAAATATTATATAGCTTAGGTGCAGCTTTTCCCAGAATAATTTTCATTATTATCTTTTTTTGTAATGTATGTTTTAGCTATCTTTAGAAGGCTGTGTACCAGCTTCGTTCAGACAAGAGATATGGTAATATGAAATGTATTACTAAAAGAAAACCAAAACAGTCAAAAATAAGCAAAACCAGAAAACTCATGGCAAACAGAAGTTAGGAGAAAATAGTGCAGCAAAAGAGAAACCTCCAGAGTGAGTGAGGGCACACTGCACTGCAATCTCATAAAAGACTTAAAGAATAAGAAGCATTGACCCTAGATAGCAAGTTAGAAAAGACAGATGGTTCAGGCTCTTAAGAGAATAGATCTAGCTGACATAAAAAATGGGAATCAGATTTGCTAGTTTTAATAGGATGATCAAACTGAGAATTGATTAAAAGGTTGTCACAGAAGTGTTGATGAATGGTAAAGAACCCAATTTTTCAAGTGTTGGTGCTGATAAATTAGGAAAACGAGCAGAGTAGATAGAAGAGCTATAGAAAACTCTGACTGGATTATTTAATTGAATTGTTTCACTACCCTTGTTTTCATGCCAGCACTTCAGTACAGTTGTTTTAAAACTTTAGAGATCTGAGATAAATCAAAAATGTTAGGGCAGCAACAGTGCAGTGAACACCTAAAATTGTGCAAAAGTCTGTGGTATGCAGGAAAGACGATGGACAACACTGACTTCTCTCTTGAGTGCAAGCTCATCCCAGAGTGCCCTTCCCTCTGCCCCTGCCACATTATAATGCCCCCACTCTGCTGCATTCCTGTCCATATGTATGGATTTGCTGCTTAAAGTGAGCTATGGCCCTTTCACATCAATAGATGGAATAATATGAGCACATATAAGAATTAATGGATGTCTGTCATAAATCAGTGGGAATTATGTGTGTATAATTTACTTGTGAAAGGTTTGACTCTATGTGCCGCGGAATAATAATTGCAGAGGTTGTAAATAATGGAATGCACTGGGAAATTGTACCAAGGTTTAACTATTACATCACTGAGGCAAAATACTAATTTTGGGGATGTTGAAGCTAAAGGGTTAAGTCTATGTGCTCTTTTTTTTTTTACAGAGATCTAGGTACAGATTTTTGGTGCAGAGGTCTAGGTACTTTGTGACTTAGATTTAAAAAATATATTTTTCTAATCAGTTCCCATAATTGGAGTGTTAAATAAGATGCTTTTGTGAAAAGGAGTAAGGAGATTGGCATAGCTGCATGCTGGGTAGCAGGTACATAGACTGGGAGTTCAAGCATTTGGATCATGAAACCTGTTGGATCTTATAAGGAAAATAAACACAAACAAATATAAAAAATGGGCCCCCAAATATATCTTTATAATGAGCTCCTCCAATACCACCTCTGATACAGTCCTTGCAAAGAAGGTTAAAACCTTTGCATTTACTTTCCTAGTAGAAGACCAATTTTCCTCTGTCTCTGGAGGACATTAGAGTTATTGAACTGGGTTTTGTTATGGAGCTATAAGCTGACTGGAAAATGTAGTCACCAGGAGGAAAATGGATCAGCAAGGCCAGGTATAATGTGGTGTTGACAAAAATCCTGGACGTGGCTCACAGTACAGACTTCTCAGGGTTTGTTTCAGTGAAGTTACTCCCACTCAGTGTAGCATCCTCAACTCCTTTTTCTTTAACTGCATACACCAGAGTTTAATTTATCATGAGTCACTTTGGGTTATAGCACAAGCTCTTTTCCCTATGCCTTTCTACACCAGTCTATGAACAAGGTCTCTTACACTCTCACTGCCAATTTTTGTTGAGTTTGCTTTTTCTTTCCCCTAAAAAACTTTTTTTAATGGACATTTATTTTCACTCAAGTCTTCTATTTGGATGCCTTTGCTGGACTTTGTCTTCAGCCTTTGTTCTCATGCATTCCATTCTGTTATGGTCTTCTCAATTCATTTTATTTCCTTTCAGCCTCCTATTCATGATGAGTAATGTGTTTTTTCTCTGCCTCTATAAGAAGAGGGTGCATGAGACTTTGTTTATGTGAAAATGAAATCCTTAGCTCAACTACCTCCATCTATCTCACATTTCTTCTTCATTATCACAGTACAGTGGCAAGTAATACCTCAAATATGATAGTCAGCCTCTGGAGACCAAGATCTTGGTGCAAGCCATGTTTTTATATTAGAACCATTCCCCTTAATCCCTCACTTATCTCAACCTTTTTAAAGGAAATTAATTTCACATGATTATGCTAATATTTTCTTAATGAATTAGAAAAGAAACCTGTGCAGAACATTAATGAATCATTTTAACCATCCCTGCTGTGAGATTTCAAGATCATTCTTTCTGTAAAAATGTATGAATATTAATATCTACCCCGGTAATTGGTACAAAGTTAATTACTGTAATTCTGCTGTAGTAAAAAAAAATAAATCTATGTAGTATGCAGTAATAGCTAGTTATTAAGATGGAAATCTTGAAGCTAAAATACTGACCCATATATATGAAGTGAGGTTAAAAACAATTTTGCTGTAATAATAAAATATTTTAAAGAAAATATAATTTGGCCATTAATTTCATTCAGTTCATGCAAATAAATAGTCTATGTAATTTAGCCACTGTCTTTATTTCAGTGGGATTTGCCTCAGATTTGATATCAATAGGATTGAGATCTGTTTCTTCTATTGTCTAGGGAAATATGTACACTTGACAGCATCTGGCTGTGGAAATGAGAACAAGCAAACAAATCTATAATATAAAATTTTAATACTAGTTGGTTTGTTATTGTTTGGTTCTAGAGAGATTTTATATTGCCAGTGATTTGAAAAAAAAATGAGTAGTCAATGCCTTCTAAGGGAAGTGAAGTAGTTTCTGACTTTGCGCTCATATAAATGTGCACTTTAATTGATTGCTGATTTTTCTGTGGTGCCTAGAACAAGGATGACCTCTCATCTCAGTGGAACTCCAGCCCAAGTGGTCATTTCTGTCTTCTGTGCTATAGAAATTCACCCTCCTTTGCTGGTATGGGCAGAGGAGGAGCTGTTATCCTAATGTTATCCAAATTCTGTCAGCAGCTTAGGGCAGAGCCACAAAACCCCTCTCACCTGCTCTGTTTCTGTACCTGATTTTTGGTTTCAGAAGTTTCAGATGAGCCTTCACTGCCCTTGTGAAAAATTTTATTTTTAAGGATATTTTAAAGAGTGTTTTTATCTCACATGGAAAGAAATGTGAAACACTTTTGCAACTGTCATTATAAACCTTAGTTTTGTTGTTCAGATTGCTGTTCTTGGGTGTTTTATTACTTGACATA
Source organism: Zonotrichia leucophrys gambelii (assembly GCF_028769735.1). Lineage (NCBI taxonomy): Eukaryota > Metazoa > Chordata > Aves > Passeriformes > Passerellidae > Zonotrichia > Zonotrichia leucophrys. The sequence goes on along the minus strand of NC_088177.1, from coordinate 8,501,814 downwards.
ATCTTTGTGTATCTCAAAAAAAAACTTGATCCTTACAAGGATATGACTCTGCACTCATTTCATTTTACTTCCAGCTAATAAGGCAATCTCCTTCTGGTGAAAGAGGAGCAACCTGCAGTCATACACACAATCAGAAATTATCTACAAAATTGTTATCCAGCCTTGTAAGAGGCTCATTTTTTCCCCTAATGTTTATTATGCTGCTGTCTAACCTAATATTGGTGCAGATCTTCAGTGGGAGTTTCTGTCTTGAGAGTGCATTAGATATGTAATTATTAACCAGTCCAAATTGATGAAGATGCTTCTTTTTCATCTAAAGATTGTGTATTATCTGCTCCCGCTATGGTAATACTTAGCCTTCTTTTACTGAAGGCTTTTTCATTGTGCCAAGTCTACAATTTTCACATTACTGTATAGTCTGTAATTGAAAAGGAATAATCCTTTATTAATTTTCTATTACAGAAAAATCAACACATAAGGAAATCAACACAAAAGAATATGAATACCAAGAGGGAAATAAAAGCTTTCTAAAAGCCCCATTCAGCATACTGAGAATAAACTGGAATAATATCCCCTAAGCAACTTAATATTGAATTGTCAGGTAGTAATAAAATGGTGGCTTAAGTTATTTAAAAATGTCATTTAGTAAAGATGTTTTTTTGCTATATACTTACCACAGAAAGTGGACAAATGTTATTTTCCTTCATATGAGGAAAATACCTGGCTGAGTGCTAGAAATATGAATTAATGGAAATGTGGTTTTTTTTCTCCCAGTGATTCTATGCTATCTGCTAATACTGCACTTCTTGTACAGTGTGTTTTCTTGGCTATCATTTACTTGTAAGGGTTTTAGATCTGATTAATATGAAATCAGGAGAACCCATGATGTACCTAAGACAGCATACCTGTTCCCTGCAGGTGAGTTACCCTGGCTTAACAGGGAAATGTCAGGACTTCAGCACTCAGAAGCCAACAAAGGGAAATGTGGAAATGGCTTTGATTCTCTAGCCTGAAAACCTCGTTCATTCTTTACTTACCCTCTTGGGAAAGCCCTTCCCACACTCCCCTTGTGAGTGAAACACTGGATTTCTCTCTGATTAGCTTCGTATGAAATTGTTGCCACTTTCCCACAGCGACAGAACTTTGTCCCAAACTTCAGATTGCAAAAATCTAGGTGTTTTTTAATGTTAATATTCCCCTTTAGGAACTATTGGTCCAATTGAAATATCGATATTTGAGTGTAATTGAGTTACCCTACCTTTGTATGAAGCATAATGGCAGGGATTTTGTGGTGATTTTGTGCGTCTGTTGAGGGACACAGACAAGATCAGTTTGGAAGAGGACAAAGCAGCTTGTGCCTCTTTCTGACAGTGAGGAGTGGGAGCTGTTTTCTGTTGGAGGAGGAAAATAATGTCACCTTTTGCCACAAGGTCTAGCAGCTGTATCTTATTTTCAGATGTGTTTCAGATTTCTTCCTTTTGGCTAGAACTGCTATTTGGGTTCTTAGTATTTTAGCTGTTACCATAACTTGAGCCTATGAAGGCATTTAATGTAAAGCTCAGCTTTTATGAAGAGCAAATAGCTTAATTATGAAAATCACTTTTTTTTGAGGTATGTGACAGAAATAAATCTTCCTGATTTTAGCAAAAAATATGTTAGCTGAGAAAAAAGAAAGTGACTTGGCTGAGGAAACTGTGAAATCTGGATTAAAAATCTTTCTAAGAATTCCAGGAGAAGAAAATGGAGTATCTGTTTAATGCAGTCATTAATCATCCAGGAGGAAGAAAAGCAGTTTAATGAAATGAATTACATATTAATCACATACTTGTTCATTGAAAACAAAGGTGAGAGGTAGCACAGGATAGAAGTAGAAGTATGCATTTGAACTTTAGGATGACTTAGTCTTGGTTAAGTTCCTTGGTTAATACCGGAAGATAATTCCTATGAGAATGTGGAAACACTGCAAGAAAAAGATTAGCAAAAATACACTATTGATCTCAACCTGAAATATGTTCTGAAATGAAATCTGAGCTGTGAATTTTAATTTTGATGTTCAAGTATGTGATTCAGAGTTTATTTTCATGGCTGAATGCATTGTTTCCAAGTTAGAGGATGTTGGGTGTACAATACTGAACAGACCCAATAAAAGAGTAGAGTTGGTAAAACATAAATTTTAACACTAACAGCAGACCAGGGAGTGTGCAACTACAAAGTGAAACATTTGCTGGCAGCTTGTAAGTCCAATTAATTACTCTATGAAAAATTGTCAATATTTTTGAGTTATCCATTGGAGGTTTCTGCAATTTGTTCACAGGCAATTTGCAAACAGAAAAGAGGCTGAAATCCCATTGGTGCAATTTTCATTATAAATGATTTGTTCAATCCTGCTGTAGAGAAATAACATAGGATTCACAAAAGTGTTTTGAAATCCATGCAAGAAGCAATGCAAAGGTTCAGCAAAGAGAAATGGTGCCAGGTTTCAGAGTGGGGTGATGAGCAGCTGAAATGAGGGCACACAGAGCCCCCACAGCCAACATCAGGGTCTCATCTGGGGCAAATTCTCATTAGACCAGACAGGGAATTCATGGTGTGGCTTTTAAACTCAGAATACCCTTTCCCTATCCCTTTGAAGGTCAGACTATGAACCATTCTACCCCTGTTAGCATTGGACCAGATGTTAACAGATGTTAGCAAAAAATCATCTCTGTCTGTCTCCTTCTGTGCAGAATATCACAAGTAGAGTACAAGGCCATGTGGTAAGTTGGTTTGTATAAACTGTGGTTTGTCTTGATGTCAAACAGGTGTTTTGATTGTTGTCAAGATAATTCTCCTTTTGATTTTAAGCTGTGGTTGCATCCAGCACTCACAGCCGCATGTTGGTAGTTTGTCTGTGGAGCTCTGTTACAGCAAATTGTCCCTCTGCCTGCTTTGGACATGTCTGCTCTGGGGCTCTGACAGACTTATTAAAAAAACTTAACACCATAACCCAGAACCAAACCCCTAAAGGTGAGCACGAATCTTAGAGGAAATCAAATACATGTGTCTCAAACTCTCAAAAGAGAGGCAGGAACACAGAGCCAGGGACTCTGGTAATGGGATCCATGGCAGAGCTAAGTAACCAACTGAGGTAAATGCTGTTGCAGCCTGTCAGCTCATACAGAGATAGTTATGATTATTGTCCTGAGCACAGAGAATAAAATCAGACAGAGGAATCTTTCCTGCCATGGGGAGATGCTTTTCTTATGCTGAGTTGACACTGAGGTTGCATAAGCACAGTAACATTCCTATTTCTTCCAGATACACAGGGGTTCTGTTTTGTGTGGAAATATATCTTTCTCAATAGAATTGACTGTAAAAGACAAATAGCATCTTCAGCTTAGATGAAAAGGGTAGCAAATGTCTTGTATAACTTGTAAAGTCCTGTGGCGTGAAATATAATATAGTTACACTTTTCTGTTGGTGGGCAGGACAAAGTGCATCTCTCTATGCAAAAAGGCCTTCTAGAGGTGACAGCTTTTTACCAGATTTATTTAAAAAGTGGGAAAAGAGTCCTGAGGAGGTCAAATGGGAAGTGACTTACAGGTAGCTGCATTGCAGTATTTCAATCTTGAAATCTGCTCTATTTCAAAAGGCATGATCAAGAAAATGACTTTTTTTTTGCCTACCAGAGTGGGTCATCCCATGCATCAAGGCAGGCTGAGATGATGGGGTTTGTGTTTGGAATGGATAATTGGGAAGATCTTGGCCTGCAGTTCCCATTTCCCAGAGGAAAGCAGAGCCCCCAGAAAGGGATGACAAACACAAAATGAGAAATATCCATGGGAAGCAGTTTTATTTCCCAAGAGAACACCTACCAGATATGTTTATCATAAGCTCTTCCTACTAGAGGATGTAGAAATTTTACTGTGAAATTTAGCAAAAGGAAGATAAACCTGATACTGTGAGTATTAGAAAATACAAGTAAATAGGCAGTAAGAAATTTTATATATTCTGACTTAAAACTAAATATATTAAATAATTCTAGTTTGTATTAGGTTTGGAAATGTTTGTAGAACTACATCATTATCATAAATATTCTTTATATTCTTGGCTGCATTTTTTCCTCTTGCCCCTGTTTGTCTTGTTATCAAAATGCAGCTAACAGTATTGGTCAACAGTCAATTACATCTTGAATTTTTCTTTCTTTGCTTGTATTCCAAATTTTTATCCCTTCTCTGTATGTGTTATAGTGACCAGTCCTAACGGGTTGTCCTTTTTCTTTTTAAGAATAGATGCTTTTAATGGAGCATGATAAAGGCCAAGAAAATTCTGAACTAGCAGAAATTGATGCAGTTACTTTTAAAGCCAATGGAGTTCTGCCAGCTGACACCATCTGATGATGTGACTTTGTTTCTTTTAACCTCTCTTTTTTTTTTTTTCTTTTTTTTTTTACTGTTTAAATAAATTTTTCATGTTAGGCTAGCTCAGCAGTTTCATCTTCCCTCAATAAGAAATCATCTTTTAAAGGATCTTTTAGATCCTTTAAATAGCTTTCACATTTATGTTCTGCAGAGGCTGTGAGGTTTTGATATCAGATGGTGCCAAGCCAGGAACAGTGTAGTGTGTGTGCAGGATGCCAAGCATCAGAGATGTGCTTCTCTCCCATTGTTAAAAACACAGAAACTTCTACCAAACTGCCACAGGATGTTTCTCTGCCCATTGTTACATGATCTCTCAAGACTTTTCAAACCCTTTTTGGGTAGGGTGTGGGCAAATTGGTTGTTTGCTTCTAAATTAATTAGCACTGAACTGAGTTCTCCTTCTGAGTTCTCCTTCTCCTTCTGTTGAGGCATTTACTGAGGCACTTAATCTCTTTTCTCTTAGCGTTTTGTCTGTGGTGTTCAGTAGTGTGTGCAGATTTGGGATGAGCTCTCCAGCACTGAGGTTTTTGCCTTCCTACCTCTGCTTGTTGTGACAGCTTTAATTGTTCCTTGGTAGCTTCAGTCAAACTTGGTTTCATATTTATGGAACAGCAAAGGTCCTAGCACTAGCTACTGTGGAACTCACACAAATCCTGTTGATCCAGGTGGAGCCAAAGTGTAGTGTATATACCATGCTTAAATTCAAGGGTTTCCTAGATTAGAGAGTTTGTCTTCCCAAATTCTGTTAGTCAGAAAAGAGACAGAACATTTTTGGAATTGGCATTTTGGTATTTCAGAGTAAAAGCTTCAAAAAGCTCTTATCCATCTCCTGTGCAGAAGCCTGTTTTTCTCCACTAGATGTGAGGAAGAGGAAGAACAGCTTTCCTATGCAGGTTGTGTGAGTTCTCTGACTCAGAGAAAGTGGGTTTGTAGGAAAAATATTTTCTGTAATTTATTTTTTCCTCCTAAATCCTGGCTGAAGAACCATGCATTGCACTAATGATGAGCATGAATTTCAGACTATTGATTCTCATGTCCCAGTTACACTGTCTATTTTCCTGAGAGCCAGCCTGAATGTTTTCCTTCTGTGGCTGAGGCTGTTGCTTCCATGTAATCTGTAATGAAGATTTAGAGCACACTCCTGCAATGCTTTATCTTACAGTGGCCTGATGTCAGTGCTGTTTATCAACCATGATTAGTCCTTTTCCAAAACACTGTGAGCAAGCAGCTCTTTCCCATCCACTTTTTGTAGAGGTATATTTCTCTGAAGTCATGTGTTCGAAGATTTTGGTGAACTGTGTAGTTTATTTTTGTATCACTTCTCTACTGTGTCAGTTTTCTGGTTTCTCTTCTCTTCAGCCTTTTGTGCTTACAATGCATTGTCAGCTCATGCCAAATCTTTGGCACTTTAGATGGTGTGATCTGTTAGGGTTTTTTATTATTATTAATTTCTAGACTTTTCAAGTGATTCCTGTACTTACCACTGTTCTTCTGAATTGCAAATGCATGAATTCCTGCTCTTGAGACATTGCCTGTCAAGAAAATTGTCCTAATTAACCTGGTGGTTCCCAATTTGCTAAGCAATCTTAAGTCATAGAGTCTCATCAAGTACCCTTTGGAAATCTGAATATGCTTATATTTCTACTTAATTTCCCTTATCTAAGGTGGTGGCAGTATAAAGCTTCAGCAGATTCGTTCATTAAGTATAACCTCCAGTGCTTTAATCCACTCTCAGACTCTGTATTTATCAGGAAGCTCCAACAGATGGAATATAGATATGGGAGCAGCTCAGGACCTGGGAAACCTTAAATGATAGTTTCTTACTAAAACACTGAATGTTCTCTCATCTTGTGTCATTTAATTTCCCCATTGTATAAATTCTCTCTTTGTAATTTAAGAACATGTGTTCCTGTTTTTATATTTGTTCTCTGTTCCAATGACAAGGACTTTATTTTCAAAGGCATTTGAAAAGGAGGGTAAAATAAAGTCTGTCAAGCAGATTAAGTGTTTTTCTCAATTTAGGTGTTTTCAGTTTTTTGTGTTACAATTTCTCCTGTTCACTTAAATCATAGAAAAAGTTAAAGATATGCAGGAAAGATTCAATGAACAGCCTGTCTTGTTAGTCAAGCCCCCAAAGAAAAACCCAGAATTCTTATTGTTAACGCTACAGAGACAACAAACAGATGGACTGAAAGGAGCAAAAATGATGGAATTTGATGGCTGTGAGCAGTTTTTGCCTTCAAAGCACCCAATCATGTTTTCTGACATTGAAGTAGGATGTTTCCAGCTGCTTTTAAATGAATTCCAAAATAACTTTGAAGATAGACATTTTGCTATGTGCTCAAGAGTTGTGTGGGTTTGGCTGTGATATCTGGTGTTTTGAAAGTAATGACCTTAACATCAGGGTTTCCAGTTAACACTCAGTCTGTAACTCAGTTCCTTCTATTGAACAGAAGAAATCAATAATAATATGCTTCAGGACTTACCTGATATAGGCACAAAACACATTTCTATGCAATGCTGCATTTCAGTTTTCTCTGTGGGGATTATATTGGAAAACTGGACTGAAAATGTATTTGTTTTAGCAAGCAGGTCTCATAGACATTTGAGCTATAGAACTGAATGCATTTTTCTGGTGAAGCTGAGACTTCCAGTGATGATTATCAAATCTGAAATGCAAAGAGCAAGTGCTGTGTTGGGTGCTTATTCACAGTGCATAGTAATTTCTCCTTGGTGATTTATCTTGGGGTGTTTTACAATTCAGGACAGTATGTAAGAGCTTATAGCTTTTCTCATCAGCTACTCCTGCTGCTTATAAATTCTATGTAGGCTTCCTAATCATAGGAAGATACCTTTATTAAAACAAGCTACTGGGTAAATGAAGTTTTCCAGTTCTAATCACAAATACATGTGTCATTAAACACATTGGAAAGGCTGAGCACCTTGCAGCTGTCTGTTGATGCATTCTGTGTAATTCTGACTTGTGATAACAGAAACTTTCTGATATGAACAATGAGGCTAGACTTCGAAATATCATGGTGATGATGGAGTATTTTTTTAAACTCTGCTCTTGAATCTGGATTCTGCCTTTAAAACCAGTCCCTGAGGTGTTCTCAGGGTGATGAGGAGTCACTGTGGTGAAAGTATTCATCTAGGAAGATCATGCTTGTTTTCTGTAGGGGTTACCTGGAAAGTGCTGTGTCCACTTTCAGCTGTTGTGTCTGATATCTGGGCCTCAGACCTGATGATTGTTTTATACAACTCTCTGAACTTTGGAGTTTTGATCCTTGTGACTCCCTTCCAACTCAGGATACTCCATGATTCCATGACTGATCCCATTTTGCTCAAGTGCTTCCATGTTAGAGACTGCACACCTTGTAGGAGTCAGCTTGTTTTCTGAAACTGAAACTTGCCCATCTTGGGAGGAAATAAAGAATCCATTCATTTTCATACCTTTCGTTTGGGTTATGTCATATCTCTAAATTAAGATTTTGCTGTGTTCTTCTACCTTTTTTTGCATCAAGTATTGTATTTTGTGGTTGCTTATCTCAAAATGAACTCAGACTTTGTTCCAGGATTAAACCTATGCTTTAGCTGAGGAGATGGCTGTATATAGAGGTAAAAATTATTCTGTTAGGTCATTTCAATGTCTGCTCTCAAGAGTAACTTGAATTAACTCACACAAATTTTACACTACAATGCATGGGTAGCTTTTGTGTGGTTCTCAAACCACACAACGTTCTAACCCTGTGTTAGAAGCTTTCTCCTGTGTAGGTAGGTGCTGGAGGAGATGCCCATCCTGCTCCCCAGCTGCATTTGCTGCATCTGTGCCTCTTTTGGGAACCTGCTGCTGGAAACTGCTGCATATTCAACCCAGGCACTCCACAGTAATCAGTAACCATAAAACAAGAAATTATGTCTTTAATATACACTTCCACCTCTATCACCCATTCTGCCCTGAAGCAGATTATATAAAAGGACTTTTAGCATTTCATTGATGCTGCAAACTGCCCCATCTGGCTTCACTAATGCTAATTGTATGAAATTTCTTCCCACTGGTGATTTTCCAATTCCTTTTCCTTTGTTTTGCAGATTCCTGTCATTAATACAGTGATAACTGAAGCATTTCTTGACTTTCTTTCATAATTCATCTGAACTCTCATGTAATCTTGGACTTTTCTGTTATTTTTTGCCTTTATTATCTTGCCTTTGTACTGTTCAAAATAGCCTTTGATTCTCCAGTTACTCACCAGCAAAGATTAACCACTCTTCTGGTTTTTAAGGGCCCGTCAATCCTTTTCTTTGTCTGAAAAATGGGCTGATTATTCCACAGTCAAAAATTCCAGCTTTTAGTCTCAGAAATCTCATAAAGTTTCATATGAATGGAGACAGAGAAAAAACAAAATAATGTTTTTTCACAATGTCCAGTGTGGACCCTGTTGTACACCTTGTACAGGATTGAGGTCCTGTGACATTGATAACTCAGGTCTTTTATCTTAGAGATTTATGAGAACTGTCTCCAAATGCTGCTCAAGTCCATTTAAATAAATTCATATAAAGACTGTGTAAAAAGTAATGATAAATATTAGTCTGCATTGTACATACTCATGATGGTTCAAAACTAGTATTTATTTTCCCTGTGATTGCACTCTGTTACAGGTCAGCAAGTCTGGTCTATATCTGTAGTTGTAATTTTACATGCTGACTCTTTTATTAAAGAAAAATAGAACTCTTGATGGCGCAGGTTATTTTCATAAATAAGCAATAATGGAGAGTGTATCAGAAATACAAGATAAAAACCAGCATCAATATAAGTTATGGGTTGCAGTAAATAAATAGCCTGGCATTATAAATGTTGAGTTTCTTTAGAGTATAAATGTCATACTCTCTGCAAACATAAGTGTTCAAATCTGACTGAGTGCAGTGGGAGTGGCACAGAAATATTTCAGACCCAGGGATGGACCTTCTGGAAGGATTTTTGAAAAGTTCTGGTGAGCAATTTATGGGCTGTGGCTACATGTAAATTTTGAGTGACTTGATTAAAGAGATGTATATTCCAGTGCAGATTGAAAATGCACTTAATGAGCCATGCCTTCAGATTTTATTTCATTTATTATTTTCAAAGAGGCTTGAGTCAGCAGTTTTCATAGAGAATGAGCCTTGCTCTAACACCAGGGCAGGTCTGACACGTCTCTGGCTGAACTCGGTGGCCACAGTTCAGTCTCCTCTGGTGAGTGCCACATCTCTTAAATCAGGTGCTGGGAGGACAGAGCAGGGCTGGAACACCCAGACATAGCCTGATAAATCTTCCCTCTCTCAAGGATGATGTCTACTCACTTCCAGGGCAACCTCCAGATTCATACTGCTGCATGCTGAGATTAGCAGCTGGATTTTCATTATTTGCTTGGTGTGCCGAAGGAAACAGGCTGAAGGGGGCAGAAAGAGGGAAAAGTAGCAGATCTTGGTTCCCTGCTTCATGTCAAGCCAGCAAGGAAATCACATCAGCTTGTCTTGAGTACTTAAATCACTGTGTTTTTCAGATTTGTGGATGCCATAAAACTAATACAAGATAATAAAAGATTCGTCACTAAAATTTGAGTTTTTTACTAATTATAGTATCTTTATTATTACTGCTGTAAAAACAAAGTATTGATATTTTTCTATTTCAGGCTTCCATTTTAAATTTCCCCCCTCAAAAGTAATAATTGGGTGTGACCGTGTTCACAGGGAGTTTTGGATGAGGCAAGAGACGAAAATGTTGACTCTATGTTCAGAAGGCTTGATTTATTATTTTATGGTTTATATATATATTACATTATAACTATACTAACAAGAAATAGAAAGGAAAAGGTTTCCTCAGAAGCTATTTAAGCTAAGAAGAGAATAGAAAAGAATGATAACAAAGGCAGCTCTCTCAGACTCTGTCCAAGATAGCTCGGTCCTTGATTGGCCATTAATTATAAACATTCAAGATGGCCCAATCAAAAATCCACCTGTTGCATTCCATAGCAGCAGATAACCATTGTTTACATTCTTTTTCTGGGGTCTCATCTTCCCAGAAGGGAAAATCCTAAAGAAAGGATTTTTAGTGAAAAAGATGTCAGCAACAATTGGGATTTTTTTTTGTTTATTATGAAATAGACATTGTTTTAAAATGCAGCAGCAATGAAATATTTTTTTTTGTCTTGGTGAGTCTGTTTGAAATAGATTTGCTCTGCCAATTTACAGAAAACAGGCAGAGATAAGCAAATGGAGAAAAATATTTCTGCAGGACACTCCAAATTTAAATCAACACTGCTAATGTAAAAAAAATCCCAAAGGTTAAATACTAAGGAGAGAAATTTCTAATACATGTAACAGGAATTTTGGTCACATGGCCTGTCTCATTAAAGCCATTGAAGTGGAACCTCTCCTCAGAGGAAGGCTGCTGGAGTGTGTAATTATTTGCAGTGCAAACTTTGAGTCTGTGGCACACTGGATTTTGTTAGTGTACTGTAAAAAGGCATAAGTATGAGCATACAATAATTCTGTAATTAGAATTACATCAGGCATAATGTTTTTCCATTAGATAGTACGTTGGCTGGTTATAATAATGATTTGGAAGTCTGTGTTCCCAAGCTGCCTAATGGGTGTCTCCTAGCCTTGAACAAAAGGAATCAAATATTCACTCCTAGGCATGACTTAAACTGTTGCATCCATTTTCTACAGTAATTAACATTTATTGTAATTTTCACCTCTGATCAGCCGCCTTCTCATTTAAATCAAAACTTGTCTGGTTTTGACTTATCAGCAAGCAGATTAGCAGGTGATTCGATTCACCTTAGAAATTTAAATGTCTGATAAGTTTTGGCCCTGAGTCAAAGCAGCAAATGAACTTTGGCAGTTTATAGCTGTGAGCCTTATTAATTACTTAAAGAGAAAACTTGCTCATAGACAGTTGATCAAGCACAAGGAGGATTTCTAGTGTGTCTTTAAAAATAAATAGTATTATCTTATGTGTGTCTACTTGTATATACATATCTCCTGTAATGTCAGGTTCAGCTCTTGAATGCAAGAATTGCAGATGTGGGGCTGTGGATTTTTTTTTTTTTTTTTTTTGCTGATGTTGATCTGCTGCCCAGGAAGCATTTTGTTCTGTACTAGATGTAATATAATTAACCCTCTTGTTTAGCTCATTAACTCATATTCCATTTTAGTTTTTGTAAGAGACTTTCAAGCAAGGGTTCTTGATGCAGTTTTTCCTGTCTACAAGCTCTAGGTTAGTACTTTAGTGCTGATGATCTGTAAGGATCAAAAGAAAAAAAAAAGGCATTGTAATTTTACCTGGGTTTATTATTTAAACTAGAAAATGCTGAGGGGAAAAAAAAATAGAAATTGTTTTCAAGAGAAATGGGCCAGGAAGACATGATTTGAAATGTCCCAGAAGTGTCTCTATAGAATAGAACAGGCAAAAGGTATGAAGGAGACAAGCAGGATATTATTGAAACAGCAGAGAAGGAGAGTTAATTCTAAATACAAAATGGTACTTTTTCCAGTAGCTATCAAGCTTTTTAATTCACTTATCTATACTGATTAATAAATTACTGGATGGTATGGATGTAAATGAAATAAGTAGAAATTATCTATTTGTCTTAGTCCCAACTAGAAAATAGATTCTTGTGCTGGAGAACTTTCTCCCCAAAACCTGGATAAATGTGCAGAAAAGCATTATTTAGTCACAACCAGATCTGTTATTTCAGGCTTTAGTGTTACCCTTCACAATTCTTTCTCTCAAAGCTGAAGCTGTCTGGGAGTGACAGAGGGGAATATCTGTCCATGGAAACATGAACAAAATTCTTGCTTTTCCCTGGTAGGAAGAGCAGTGGGATGGTTACAACAGGAGCAGGAAGGAACTGCTCCCCTGGCCATGGAAATGTGCCCCTTATTCCCTGCACTGCTGCTGTGTGCACTGAGTGCACAATGCCCCAGTTATTGCATTGTATTCCAGGAATAAAGCAATGGTTCCTGTTTCTGTGAGCTTGTGAAATGCACACTATTAACATAATATTAATTACAGTAAATTGTGCTTTTTTCTGTGTCTCCTCTTCTCACCTCAGCTGAGTTGCCATAATGCTGTAATTGTTTGATGATGCCAGTAAAAATTGGATGTCTCAGGGGTAATGTCCATGAAATCTTATTTTCTACTGTAGTCCATTAAGAAGATGCTGATATTAACCTGAGAGTCTGAGGTCAGTGTACAGACCATGAATTTGTTCAAGCACACTTGTTTGTTGTACACATAAATCTTTGTTTATAGAAGCCTTCGCTGTGTTTTCTCACAGTGGCTCAACTTTACCAGATCTTGGTTGTAATCACAGATTGCATCAAAACCAAGTAACAGCATAGTGTGTGTGTGTCTTGAGCATTTTGGAAAAAGGATACTCATTTTATGATTCCTAAAGTAGGTTAGGAAGATGCAAATGAAAATGTAGCTGAGAATCAATATAGCTTTCAATTTATTTAATTAATGATGGCATGATGGCAGTACAAAACAGTCAGCTTTGCATTGATTTTATTGAAAATATGAGGAAGGAAACTAAAATACTGGCTGCAGTGTGGGGGGTATTTTTGGTGTTGTTTTTTTTTTGTGAAACTTTCAGCAATTAATTTTTGTAGTAAAATGGGAAACAAAGCAGTTCTATCCCTTTTGCTGGAAGCAATGCAAAGCCACTGTATAAAGCAGATTCTGTTTCCTCATTCCCTCAGCCTCTTGAATAACAACATTTAGCATTTCCATTATCTTTGATTCAGTGCTTTTTGTCAAATCCCACTCAACAGAAGCAGAATTGCTTCACATACCTAAAAGTATTGCTACAAATTTACTCTTGGTGCAATTCCTTGACTGAAGACCCCTAAAATAAGGGCTGAGCTTGGCTCAGTTCTGTTTGCTGTAGTGAATCTGCACAGCTCAAAAGACTCTGTTTGGATTTGTCCATGCTACTTCCTATTTCTATATAAAAATTCTGTTCTGTTTATGCACTGTCTAGGGAGGTGGTAAATTGTGTGAAATCAGTATAAACAGTGAATGAGAAGCACATCACAGTGCTCTGGCTGCCAGGTGGCATCACCTGCTTCACTAAGGAACAGAAAGACTGAAAGAGGTTCTGAAAGCAGTTTCTGACGGCCACCTGCTTCCAATGTTGCATTGCTGACTTGGTTGTCGCTGAAATTGTGGTTCCTGTTCCATTTTGTCAGTAATGCTTCTGTGACTATTAATAGCACAGTCAATTTATGGGGAATCACAACCTTGAACATGCCAAATTCAGAATAAAACCTTACAATGGTATTTTCTATATGTCTGCTCAGGTCACTTGGCAGCCCTTGATTTTATCAATCAGCCTGACTCTTTAAAGTACTTTTGCAGTTTAGTTGAGTGATTTTACTTAGCTTTGCAAGACCTGTCTCAGAAGAAATATTAATAATGTCTTTCATAAAGGACAGTTTCATCAGAATTTGTATGGCACCTTCTTGGAACTGATGTTGCCCTTCTTTATGATGACAAAATACATTCCCTGCAATGTATCTTGGCTGAGTTTTCACTTCACTTTTCATTGCTTTGTGTTTGAGTTCTATTTTACTCCGGATACAAAGAGTAGAAGTTAAAATACTATTTTTTTTAAAAAGCGCTGTGATGTCAGGAATGCTGTTTCTAAACCCATGGTAACCTTAATTTAGGGATGGATGTGGCCACACTTTGGCCTGCCTGGACAGGGAACTGCTCCAGGAATGACCTTTTTACTTACTTGTGTCATTCATAGTCCCTCTTGGGCTTTCTGGTCACTTAATTAAAAAAAGACAGTGTAATTTGACTTAACTAAATAAGTGCAACTTTCATGGATCTACCATGCAAATTGATTGTAGAGCAGAGAAAAAGCACGAACTGACTAATATATTTATATGTATATATGTGTGTAAAAAATAAAAAAAAAAATACTTGTTTTTTTTGGATAGTTACTTTTTGAGGTAGCAGCAGAAGTCACTTTCCTGACTATGTAAAAATGGTCATGAGTTATTAAACACCTTCCAGCACTGAAAGGAATGAAAAAATTCATGTCTACAGTGTCACTTACTGCTTGCTTTCTTCATGTCAGCTTCTTTGGCGATTGATTTTGTAAGAGCTTCATGAGCATGGGTTTCCATCTTGTGTTTGAAGGATGCCTCGCTCACTAGAGCCCTGGTAGGGGATTTTATGTGATACCATAACAGAAAAAAATAATTGGGTTTTGTTTGTTTTCATCCTGGGTGCTTAGAAATGAGCAGTGATGAGGGTGAGTATTCCTCCATAAAAGCAGATCTGATTTTTGATCTAGTAAATGTGAGCATTTTGAGCAGCCTGATATCATTGTGAGATGATAATAATTGTAAGCTTTACCTTATGCTGCTGTTCATGTGCCTCTTGCTCACTTTACAGGCATGAGGCTCATTGCTAAAGACCTTTTTTCCCCTGCTGCATTTGTGACTGAAGAACGAAAGCTCTACCTTTCTTTAGACATCAGTCAGTTTATGACAAAAAACTCGCTGATTTTCCATTCACAAAAGTCCTGCCTTAGCAGTTACAATGCACCTATCTGAATTTTTGTGCCCTTAGGACTTGACTCGAATTCATTCCTGAGGTTAGCTTTCTTATTGACCTTTTAAGAAATGGAATTCAAATTTTACACCAATGTAACTGATGTAGGGAACTGGAGGAGCATTACTGTCCTGAAGCACTCTCATATTTCTCAGGAGCATCTGCTGCTGCTCCTTAACAAACAAGAGATCCAGAAAAACTGAAGGTGCCAGACACACAGATCTGAAAACAATTTTGAGGCATGGATTTGCAGTTGGAAGGACCCAAAAGGAAATTATTAAGTTACAGATGAAGGACCAACAATAGGAAGTGGGTTTTTTTTCCCTAGGAAAACTGATAATTAAACTGTTAAGTTTATTTTGCCACAAAGTCTTCTGAAAGTCAAAATTAGTTATGTTTAAGAAGAGGTCTGCATAAATGCATGAGGGATAAGTCCATTAATGGTTATTTAAAATCATGAGTCTTATCTACATTTCTAATTCAGCAAATCAATTAACTGGTTCTTGGCAGAGGAGATCAGGGGATGCTGGTATTATTTGTGCTCTCCTGCTTATTACAGACTCATGGAATGGTTTGGATTAGAAGGGAGTCTTACGGATCATTTTGTTCCAAACCCCCTGCCATGGGTTGAGGGCACCTTCCACTATAGCAGAGGTTGCTCAGGGTCCCATCCAGCCTGGCCTTGGACTCTTTCCTTAAGCAGTTTGTGTTTGCTCCTTGTCAAAAGCAGGATTCTGGGTTCTGCTCACTTTGGTTGCATCCAGGACAGCAGTCCTTAGTGGGCAAGAGCACCAAACCCTCTCTGGCTTGGCCCAGCCCCCTATTAGGGAGCCTAACTGGCATCAGCCTTCACTGGCTGGTCATTCTATTACCCTAATTTCTTGAGGTCCAGCAAGACTCGCTATACACCCTGCTCCACTGTGGGGCTCTGGCTCCAGCCTCCCAGGTCACCCAGATCTCAGCATTTCTTTCCAACCCACTTCTCTTCTTTGCACTCCAGGTAGTTGTATTACATTCCCTATTTTTCCATTGTCCTTGATGCACCACAAATAAAGCCACTCACAAACAGCTGACTTGATTTACTGACGCTTCAGAAGTGATTTGGTCATGGTAAAAGAAGAAGAAAAACCATCTTGGCTCATTCCAGAGCAATGCTGAAACATGCAAACTGTTTGTCACGTTTAAAACCAAGCAGTGCTCCTTCTGCTTTAATTTGTGCATACAATTGGCTAACAACAATAATAATGATTTAAAATGTAGATTTGCCTTGTGTTTTAATGTGTATAAACAATTAATAGCCATGAAAAAATGATCCTGATGTCACAAATTCTTCTTTGCGTGCAAAAATAGGAATAACGTAGGGTTGAAAATTATCTTTGAGGAGAATCAGTCAGAGTGAAATTAATAATTGGTTTGAAAATAAAGCAGTTTTATCTCCTGTGGGACATGTCAGCCTGGCTGGGAAGGAGCTGGTAGCAGAGGGAATAGACAGGAGGAGGAAGGTGGCAACAAGGAGGAGCAGGGGACCTCTGCAGAAGGAACTGTCAGAAATATATATGTCATATTGACGTGAAATTGACTTTTTAATTTATTTTTAATTTTTTATTTTAGTTTTTAATTTTCATTTTATTTAAAAAAATATTATTTTTATTTTATTTTTTTATTTTATTATTGTATTATTTGATAGTATTATATATTATTATATATTGTTTTTTATTTTATGTTGTATATTTATTGTATGTATTTATAGGGGAGTGCCAGTAGCTAAAAGCAACAGACCTAGAAGTGTTTCTGCTGAGAGTTTTGAGAATTGTGAGTGAAAGAACACTTTTATTGTTTTGCAGCTCTGCTAAGCAACTTTTCCAAATGAAATGCGCTGATTCTTATTGTCACATATTAACTTCAGGGATTTTAGTGCTCTTCTCTTGCAGACTGTGAAATGGAAAAATATATAAATATCTAGAAAGCTGCTTCTGAGTATTTTGCAGTAATATATTTTTAAAAAGAAATTATAATTATAACCTTTATGTGTATCCACCTTTATAGTCGACATACATCTCTTAATGCATTAATTTCTTGGAGTCCAGATTTACCTCTTAATGCAGTAAGGGAAATTCCAAAATCTTTGTTGAAAGTCTGCTCCTAATTGTGCCTAAGATGGTGGAACAAAGAAATAAAATTACTCCATTTTAATGTCAGAAGCTAATGTATGCTTTTAATCCAGCTTCACCCAGTATTAAAAGCACTTTGTTTTTAATAAACTTGAGAGTGAATGAGAAATCATTTTGGTGCTGTGACTAATATGGAAATGGGTTTCTGTCCTATGAAATGTATAGTCTATGTACAAAGGAAAATGAATTTTCAACGTGGAAACAGCTTTATTGATGTTTTCAAATGAAGTGAGAATGGCACAGTTCCTTAAATTGAACGTGGAGAAACAAAGATGCACTATTAGTTTTATAAGTCATTTCATTGTCAGTAACCTAATAATTACAGTAAATTGTATATGTAACAATAACCCCTGAGTGTTACTCATTACAAGCAGATAGTCAATGATGTGATAAGGCAAAAGTGCAAGGTGATAAGGAAGGTGGTTAATTACAGTAATGACTGATTTTCCATGAAGCATGGTATTGCAATTTATTTGCTCTGCAGCAGTTAGAATGGCAATAACTCTGCAAATGCTGACTGCATCCAATGGCTCTTTCTCTAATGGAAAGCAATTGCTATGCACAAATCTAGGATGCTATACAATGTTAAAATATTCTAGAATATTTGGAATAAAACTTATCTTGAAACCATCAGTGTCTATTAGTAAATAAAACCCATCATTATCAAGAATGCAATAAAATGAAAGGAATAATGCTACTGAATTCATTAGATGCTCAAAAAGAAATTCTTGGTCTGTACAGCCTATCCTGGAGTTTCCTAGTATAGCTAACCTGTCATAGATACAGCTTGGAATTGCACAGATGCAAACTCAAAAGTTGGTTGGATTTGCTTTAGTATTTTTATGAGCCTTAGGTGTTCTTTCAAATATTTCCCTTGACTTCCATCAGTAATTTTGCATGTGGGTATCCATATCTGCTGTTCTACAGAACCACTTGGGATGTGAATTGAGTTCCATGTGAAATATCCTTTCTGCATTAATTTTGTTGATTGCCTGCTGTGATTGTGGTAAATTCCAGTCAGCTCTGCTGCCTGGCAGGATTTGGTTCATTTTTCTTCTACAGGGCTTAAATTAGCAGCAAAAAGAGGTCCACTGTGGTGAGCCAGTGCTATTGCACTCCATGCCCAATGACTGCAAACCAAGAGTAGGTCACCACTGAATCCAATTGTCACAGGCCTTGTAAAATAATCATATAAACATCTCAGAGAATCACTTGATTTTTTTTTTTTTTTAGGGTAGCTGCTCTTTTAGGCTGCAGCATATGTGGGGAGAACAGATCTGAGATGGGGACAGTGGTGTCAGGATCTGTAGCCCAGGTCCTGGGACTGTGTGATCCTCTGGGGAGGAGCTCTGGTCCCATATCCCAGCCACACTAAACACAGGGCGTAACACATACTGGGAGTTGTAATTACAGTGCAGGAACAGATCCCTTTCATGCCTCTGTCTCCTGCAAAACCCCCTTTTAATCACTCACCAAAGCTATCCAGGAAGAACAGGAGGCCAGGATTAAAACCTGTCAGCTCTCTTGGGCCATTTCTTAAACACCTACAAACTCCCAGCCTAACCCAGGCTTTCTCATTTGATGGTTTAACTAGGTATAATTAAATTTAGTATTATATATAGAAGCTACTGGCTCCTGCCTGAACTTTGTCTAAAGATTTATCTTGGTAATAAGATTATACTAATAATTGCATGGAGTTTGTCTCAGCTCAAAATGTTTTTGCTAATCAGAGCACTCTTTGCCAACTTGGTGAGTTATCTTCTACTTGTGTTAAATGGAAAAACTATGTAAACTGAAAGCACAGGGTAATAGCTGTAAAGAACAATTATTTCAATGACTTGAACAGAGATGGCCAATTACTTAATAACCTCTTAATATGAAGAGAGATTATTTTTCTAGGATTCTGTTTGTGCTCAGATTTAAATAGCTTAAATTCTGTCTTCTTCAAACTTAACATAGCAGGTGAAGAAGATTATTATGACTAAATGAGAGTAGTATGTATAGGAAAGACTTTATTTTATAATTCTCTAAAGTGGAAAGTTGAGATCTGATGCTTAGTTAAAGCTGGTTTTGTCTTGGCAATGATCCATAATGTATGTTTAATCAAGCAAGTGAAAATGTTGGTTTTGGGAGTTTGGGGCTTGTTTTACTTTTTTTTTTTTTTCTTTTTTTTTTTTTTTTTTTTTTTTGAAAAAACCCCACTTCATCAAAATGGAGAACTTTACAGAAATTTGATTTCAGCAAGGTTACTTAATGAAGACACCAATTTTTTTTTCTAACAAGAGTTAGATCAAGGGTAATATTTTCAAACGCGCCCAAGTGACTTGAAGAACTAAATTGAATTTCTGAAACTAACACAGACATTTCACATGTTTCCAAAGAAGTAGATATCTAAGGCACCTGAGTAATTTTTCATTTCAAAAAAGCACCCACACATTCACTTTTATGTTAAATAGGAAGGTATCAGGAAAATTTTTTTTCTCAGATCATACACTTAACCTAATCTTATATTCATTGCTAGTCACAAAATTTAAATTTTTAAAGAACAAGCATAAAGAAAAATAGCTTCTGCTTTTTTTCTAAAGCTGGGTTGTTAATTTAAATAAGAATGTGATGAACCTGAAAAGGCTAGATCCATCATTGGAATCCTGTTATCACAGATATTATCAAGTCCTTCAGGCTCCTGGGAGAGGGGGCTCTGTCTTCTCCCTGGCCTAGATGTGGTGTGCAGGTAAGGGTTACATCCTCACTTCTGATTTTCAGTCTGGCTGTTCTTGGGGTATCTGCACCGCAATGGATCAGCCCATGGTGCTGTTAGCTGTTACTGAAAGGGTAAAACTGCTGCGTGTGACCCTGTATTTCATCACCATGGATGGTTTCTCCCACTCTTGAACAGTTCCTCAGGTCTGAGACGTTTTATCCTCCCTCCCTCTGGATGTGTGGGTTTCTGCATCCATTATTAAACTGTGTTTGCCTTGAGCAGTCCCTGAAATAACCCCACACAAGAATTTCTCAAGGCAGCCAGGATTTATATAGCCATGGAAAAATATTCTGGTTACTTATTTCTTTCTCCCTGCTTCAGTGCGAAAGTGGAAAGGAGTAATAACACACCATTATCTTCATGTTTTGTTGGCATGTGACCTTTAGGCAAAGAACAGTGGAATAAAGAACAAACATTTGTGCATGTAAACATAACCAAAGGCACTATTAGCTATTCTAAGGGAAAAGAGATCAACTTTGTTTTTAAGAACTTTCTTAGGAAACTGTTTTAGACATGTTAGACAGTGTCAGCTGCTTCCCTCAGCCTGGAATTATGTTTTCCTCCTCATAAAAATAATGAAATAATTGTTTCCATTCTAGTAATGACCTGTATATGATGAAGCACATAAATTTTATGTGAAGGAGGGGTAAAAAGCAAAAAGTGACATGAAGCAGTGACAGGACTATAGGACTAGGCACGTGGTAAAGTGGAGTTTCTAAAAGTCCTTATGAAAGAAGACAACTGGAATTCTTTCTCAATTATAAAACTTTTGCAGGATTTGGGTTCTGGTTTCACACATGTGAAATATATCTTAATTTTGCATTGTGTGTTCAGGCCATCTCCCTTAGGGGCCAGTTGTGTACCAGATTGAAGGAAAAGGACACCACTAGATCACCTCCCTGTTGCATGCAGGAGAAATTTTAGTGCAAATCTAACTTTTAGAGGAAGATGGTGACTCCTGAAACTTTTAGTATCTTTTTACTAACTGTGAAAAATTCTGTGCTGTGTTTGGTACTGATGGCATCCCTCATGTTCCCAAGGATCCAACTTTACCATCCCAATGCCTGCTGAGATACCGCGGGTGGTGTTCCACATTCAGAGGTGGAACAGGGTGGATTAGGACTGGGCACAACATCAGTGAGTCTCTAAATAATGGATTAGAGGAAGAACTTGTGGAGGGAGGAGGAGGAGCAGAAAGAGGAAGTAGTGATGTAGGTCAGCCAGACATTCAAGTGTGTCTTTAGTAGGATGTTGTGGTAGTGAAGTTAAAGGCAAACTAGACATTTTAGCAATAAACCAGAAACAAGATAAGATGTCTAGACATCAATAGCATTTACTGCATGAAAGATCTATCAAAGAAATGCAGCAGACTAACAATAAAAAGGCAAAGATGCTTTTAGTTGTGCAGTGCTTTTTGCCTTTTAGCTTGCACAGTTTGTACTCAGTGACCTTCTGTCTCATCTCTGTGTGTGGTAGGAATCTCATCTGAAAAATAAATTTAGTTTAAACTTGCAGTCTCCATTTGTGAATCAAAGGATTTCTACAGAATAACTAGCAGTGCTCTTTAAAGAAAAGCTTAAAAATTAGATCAGTTATTGAAGAGGAGTTACTGGAATTTAGATCATGATTCTTATGACTGAAAAATGAAAATGTATTACATTGTAGTGCCACCCACATGCAATGTCACAGTGATTATTGCAATTAAATGTAATATTGCTAATGTATAATATAATTATAAAATGTGAGAATGTTAATTAATATACCTTTTAGTATAATGCATACCTAGGAATTAATCAGCTCTGCATATGAGAAAGGTGAAGTAGCTCTTGGTAGAGAACCTCTAATTAACACTGTAATATTAAACAATTAACACTATGGTGTTAGACAAACACAACAAGCATTCCATAAAACATAAAAAGAAAATGAGAAAACACAATGTTGAGGGCCAGATTTCAGTGAGAGTTCCTCTGTGGATCGTAAAACCCCTGCAAAGCCTGACAATGTGTTATTTCTCCTCTGTTCAAGCACTCACAAAACACCACTGAATAAGCATCCTTCAGAAAGATTCCCTTTTCTAGAGGTGCCATTTTTGTTAATTTGGGAAATGGTTCATTGCAAATCATCTTGAATTAGGGTGTCAGTATAGCAAGTAATCATGTTTGACCATATTCCTTCATCATGCCCTTGGTTATAGGATTTAGTTCCTGTGATCCCCATCCTTTGCATTAGTCTGCATGTACTTCCCACTGTGAACAGAGAAACAGGAGTTTGAAAGTCAATGAAGAGCCACCAAATGAAGGAATGATAAAACATCTTCACAGCAGAAAGTCTTGAGCAGAATTTTAACTCGGAAAGTTAAAATAAATAATAAATAAAGCCCAGTCCAGGTGTGCAGCTGAACATTCTTGGGGCAACGAGGGCATTGTTTTGTAATTAAACTCCTACTGCTTGTGCATTCCTAAGGAAATCAGCTCTGTGATGGTGGTGGCTTTCCTCCCCTTAGCCATGATGTTTTACAGCCTCTGCCATTGATGGAAAAGGGTCAAACCCTGAGCTGGGCTTGCACAGACCTCAGGGCTCAGATGAAGCCATGCCTTGCAAATGCTCTGTCATGCAGACCTTTTGTCCAGGGCCATTGTCACAACTGCAGCCTCGAGCACTTGCACATAGAATTTTGCAAGAGGTCAGGTTTTGCAAATGCACAAGAGATAGTATTTTATTATATGGACCAAAGAGCAATGGATTTTCAGGCAGGACTTATGAGCTTCAGACAGCTGTTGAGATAAAGATGATAGCAGTGGGCACCAGTCATATTTCAGACACTTTTAGGTATGTGTTTGTAAAGTAATTAGGTTAAAATCACTACTCCCTGTATCCACAGTGCATATTGATTTTAAAGCTGCATTTATTCAATATTTATTTGTCTTGCTCATACATGAAAGGTTCCTGTTCTTTAGAAAAATGGGCCCAGGTACCAACCCTGAGCAGTCCAGAGGTGAAAATCATGCTGCTGCTACCTGAGCTGGCAGCAGCATTTAATTGTAACAGAACTTCATTCTGTCTTCTGCTTTTTACAGCTTATGGGCTCATGTAATTAATCTTCTGCTAATACAGCAGAAGTGAAAGTTTTCCCCTGTTCCCCTGTCTCGACCATTTGATGTCCTTTTAAACAATATTTCCTGGTTAATTCAGTTCCTCTCTCTGTGTTTATATTCGTGTACTGGGAAGTTTCTTTTCAGCACATCACTGCAAGAATTGAGCCTGAGATAAAGTTGTCATTAGCAGTCAAATTAGTGCTTGGAATGTTCTAAAAAGTGCCCATTTTGGAGAAGTGGCAGAACTGGAGCTGCAGGAAGGGATTTTTCACTGGCACACTCTGTCATTATCTGAACATTTACACCAAATTGCTCTTCAGGAGGTGCCTGAAACAGAAGAGTTGTGATCAGCCTCAGCTATTTCAGTTTCAAAATGGATAGATGAAAAAATTCTTGGATTGTTAAAACCCAAAAAATGAGATTTCCTTATGTCAAAGACAGAAGGTGGACTGCCAAAATTTTCCCTAACTGCTACGGGGATAGGGATACTCTATGATTTTATTTTTCTTTTATTTACTCCCCTTTATGATATTTTTTTTACTGTTTTTCCTGAGAGTTTCCAGGTTTTACTTTCTGCTTAGAAGGTGCTGTTCCTGAAGGAGTGAGCTCTGGTGAAGTGATTCAGTTCACTCTGATGGTCCAGAACTCTTAATCAAATAAGTTTTAAAATCTTTGTTGGTACTTACGTTTTAGAGGAAAAGTAATATATATCTAAATATTTGCATCAAATGCACTGTCTCGCATTCACATAATATTGACTGAAGTTCCAAGAAAAAACAAAAATAATGGTTGTATAATTCCTTTGGAGCACCTGACAGTGTCTCTTTAATGTAAAAAAAATTCCAGCTGGAATGTGAATGTAGGGAGTGCCTGTCTTGCTGGGATGCAGAACTGTTATTTTTATGAATGAGCAGGAGCCATCATGGTTTGGCATGAGCTAAACCTTTACCTACTTTTTAAACAATGTGCTGTTTCATTCCATGCTTGGGTAGCTTTCAGTAAATTCATGTTTCCCATGGAGTTCTAAAGAAACATGAAATTCTTTGTGCATTTGCAGGAGTTTTTAAGTTACATAAAAAAAACCAGTCTATTATGACATCTTGTTGTGGTTAAAATGCTAAACTTTCCCCAACTGTTTAGAAATATTTTGAATGCTATGGAAGGAACATGCTGTTTGCATCTGACTTTAGCTTGCTAGAATGCGCTTGAAGAAAAAAGAGGCAGAAGAAAAATCAAAATCTGGCATAATGCTACTAAAATACTTTTAAAATGGTGTCAAGAATGGATTAAATATAAGTGGCTTTGGAAATTCAGGCTGATTGTGAGGATGGTGAAATAAGCAGAGGTCTGGAGCTGCTGTGGGAAGGCACAGCTTGTGAGACAGGGGTGGCCATGGCCCATCTGGGAGGAGGAAAACTCTCCCAGTTCCCTCTGTCTGCCCTTGGCCTCCCACCCTCGTTTGCACAATTCCTTTCTGCAGAACCCTGACCTCATTCTGGGGCCATCAGGGGTGCAGAAGCTGTGATCCAGCTGAACATGGATGTGTGTGCCCTTGGGGTCTCATCCTCATCTTTCCCATCTCTTGTAATATTAATCTCAGAGACAACTTTGACACCACGTCATTTTTTTCTTTAACTTACCATCATAAATTTAATGTTCACAGAAGGGGCCTGATTGACAGATCCAGAGGATAAAATTATTCATGAGGCAGGTAGTTACAGTTTAGGATTAATCTTGTAGTTGCCATACTCTTAACTTGCAGGACTTCTCTTAGAGAGATTTCTGACTGAATGGTGCAACTGGAAATTTGATTCTTCATAATTGCCCATAAATGGAAAAAATCAGATTTTAAGCTGCACCAAAGGCAGAATACCAGTCTGTCATGTGCAAGGAGAGCCCTTGGGACAGCCACTGCCCAAATGTGAGGCCAGTAGCAGCTTTTTGTTCTTGACCTGGAAAAGAGCATCCCAAGAGCTGCTTTACCTCCAAATGTGCTTAAAAACTCCTACAGAGAGGTGAAATTGTGGCTTGAATGCTGGAGGCACCAGGGAATCCTGGATGTGTTGAAAACTTCTCTTGGATGCACTTATCTTTTAACTCCAGTGACAGCAAGGTAAAGGAGTGCTCCAAAACCACCTGACCCCTCTCTTCACCTCTGCTGGGCAATTTTTAACCCAATTATTCTCTTCCTGGCTGGTCAAGCTTTTCTAAAGAACAGATTAAACACAGTAGGCTCTCCTGGTAACTGCAC
Source organism: Zonotrichia leucophrys gambelii (assembly GCF_028769735.1). Lineage (NCBI taxonomy): Eukaryota > Metazoa > Chordata > Aves > Passeriformes > Passerellidae > Zonotrichia > Zonotrichia leucophrys. The sequence goes on along the minus strand of NC_088177.1, from coordinate 8,476,527 downwards.
CAGAAAAACTTGTCCTGGGTGGCACATCTCTATATCAAAGCTAAAGTCCTTGATGCTGAAAGAGACTGAGGGGAGAGTTCATGTTTCTGGTCTGCTTTCATTGCTGTTATTGTCACTAGAGATGCTAATAGGAATTTATGATGTTGTAAACTAAAAGGACTTCTAGAACTGCTGCTTTTCAGTAGGAGTATTTCTGATGTGTCTGACTGTGGTGGTGTTTCTATTATGATTATTTATTATTTTTATTTGCTAACATTAAATATTATTTATTATTTTTATTTTAAGCTGTTGGGCCTTTTCTAGTCTGACTTATGCAGGCACAAGGTCAAACTTCACAGGAAATGAATGCATTGAATTCAAATGTGTCTATACACGATGCAGTGCAACTCATGCCTTTGTTTTGCTTGTGAAATAGTCTGGAGAGCGTAGAAAGACAAACTAAATTAGAACCTGAGTCAGTTCCCCTCACAGAGCCTGAGCTTGGCTTTCCTCAGCACATAAATTTGTGAAAGGGTTTGTTCAGTGGTTGATCAAGGAGCAGATTTGTGCTTTACCACTCAGGGCATGCAGTTTGCCACAGCCATCTGCTCACATCCCCCCTCCTTTCTAGTGTAGCAAATCTGAGGCTAAAATATTGATAAACAATTTCTGCTGCTAAATTAAGACTTAAGCAGTAAAGAGGAGAAGGGATGTGAGCTTTAAATTCTCCAGGCATTCACGCTATGTGTGCTGCTGTTGAAATTACGGTGGTAAGGAACGTGAAAGGTCTGATGTGTGATAATTGCTTTTGAGTGATTTCAGTTAGGCTAACAGTAGAGATGGTGAAAAGAGACTCCAAAATAACTCACCTGGCTGAGTCATGTGGGTTCATGTGCTTGGGACACCACAAAGAGCTTCTGAACTTAAAATACAATACAGAGAAGAGAGGGATGAGAAAAATAAGATTTGAATAATGCCAGAATATTAATTTAAGTATTGGAAGAGGGAAAGAAGGGTCAGACTCTATCTCCAGATTTCTTTCTCTTTTTTTAAAGAAACTTATATTTACCATATGATGAACTTCCCTTTCCTTAACACTTCTTTGGCTCAGCAGAAAGATTTGGGAATTTTTTGCTGCCTTATCCTTTAAATACAGAAGTTGCCAGGTTCAGCAGCCTTTAGAAACACCTTTCAGAGAGAATGAGATCTGTGATAGGACATGCCAAAAAATGAGAGGAGTTTTCTGCAGTTATTTCCTTGTCTATAGAAGGAACACAGGTGCACTAAAATGAAATTATGTTTTTTGGGGAGTTCACTGCTGAGGAAAGCACCTGCCATCACAGCCACAGTAATGAAAAGATTTGTAAAAGCCATTTTGCTCCCTACTTTTAAAAATGCCAGCTGCCCTGACTCCCTTGCTGTGGGTTCCAGGTTCCTGGGGGCTCCTCAGTGCCTGCCCAGACTCTGCTGCTTCTCCCCAGCAGAACAGGAACATGGTGGATCCCTTGCTCATCTCCTGTGTGGTGTTAAATCAGTGGAAATTGCATTTCCAGCATGTCTGAGAGCCACTCCCAGCCCCTCCCTGCTTTGGGCAAACTCCTCTCCCAAGGCAGTGACTGCACAGACCTTAATTTGGATAATTTTACAATGTTTCTTATCTCTGCCTTGTTTTCTCTGCTCCTTCCATGTTCAGCCATCTGAGGATATCCAATGTTTTAAATAGTCTGAATTTCAAGAAAGTTAATTAAAGCCCAGCCTTAATGCTACCTCAATATTTGCTGGTTTAATTTGATTTTTATATGTAGTTTTCTCCATCAAAGTGCCAAAATGTGCTGTAATTTAAACACAGTGGTGTCTGATGCTTTGATTACCAAATGACTGCAAAATCTTAGATGCTACAATTTCCCATACAATAAGAAATGTTTTGGTCCTTGACTCATGTAAATAATATTTCATAAGCCTGAGAGGGCAGGGAATCGCATCTTTTCACCACAAAGGAAGATGGATAGCAAATCTAGGAGCGAAAAACAAATTCTTTTTGTCCAGCCATAGATTTTACTTTTATTTGGGGTCTCAAAACACTACTCTGAGACTGATGGAAAAATAATGAGTGCTAATCTGAGATCCTTGTGCATTGTATAAAGTTATGGAGATAGAAAATTGTATTTTTCATGTCTTATTTGCAGTGAAACACCTAATTGGAAACTGTAAAAATGTGTCTGTAGCATTTTTGCTTTCTGCCTGGCTGTGGGTTTTGTCTTTATTTAAAACTGTTTCAGCCTATTTCTGGCTAATAAGGGTGGGTATTTTACATCATTTTAGCAAAGTGGAACATTGGAGTGATGTGACTGAAAATCTATATTGCCATTTTTCATTTTTATTATGACTTTTTCATAATTAGGCAATAAATACAAGCTGGGCTAATCTGTATGATTATGGCAAGCTTTCTTGCATACTGCAAAGAATGAGGGACTAGGTGGAAAAGGATTCCAGCTATGCTTGTAAAATTAATCTTTTAGGATGTTGCTTGCTGTTGTTTTACATCGAGACTCTTTGGGGCATGTGGCAAAAAATAATAAAAGCTGATTGTCCCTGCGTCTGTAAACTTTTCTGGTAAATTAGAGTTGGACACAGTTTTTTGGCATTTTTTTGAGGGTAAAGTGCCTCTACTCACCTTTACAGAGTTACTTCAATTAAGAGCAGATGTAATGAATTTGAATTAGTTGCCTTCAGAGATCTGGTCTCCATTTAATGAATGCAGTTACAGATATTTTTCCAAGAAACGAGGAAGAAAATATATCCTTTTACCTTCTGCGTATAGTTTCTGGATATTTGATAAAAACAACAAAATCACATGAACAGGGCTCTGCCATCTGTAAGTCAGGCAGGGTAATAAAAAGCGCATTGGAAATTATGTGTGGAAGTGAGGTGGCAGAGTTATTTATCACATTAACCGTGCACTCTGCAGCATTGTTCATGGCTACAAATGTGAATTGTGAGACCTGCAGAAGGACTTTGCTGCTCCCTCACAGGTTCTCTGTGTCCAGTTTCTGCTCATCCTCTGTGTGACTGAGTGATAATTTTTCCCATCGCTATTTACACAAATGCTCCACATTACAGGCATTGCAATCACATTTTCATTCTTATTTTTTATGTATTTATATTTTTTGTTTTGTGCTGCTACAATAACTTCTGATACAATAAAAATAAAAATAAGTGTGTCAGCATAATAATGTAACTCTAGGAGTAGAGGTCTATAAGTGTCTTTAAGTTCAGAAGATGAATTTTGAGATAAAAACCTCACCCATGTTGCACTGTGAGGGTAAAGCAGTCCCTTTTAACAAGTTTATGACTCTTAGAAAAGTTCTAGTTACTTTTCTGCTTACATTTTGATTGGTAGGATTCAGAGCACATTTTAATTGAGAAATTGCATTTCATATTGTATCTTTTTTAATTCAGTCTGTTTAGGTGGGTCTTTTCCTCCAAAGCTGTCTTACATTTGGCTGTTAATTAAATTTCCTAATGTGTTATGGTCTTTGATCTTTCAGGCTGTTGAACTGTTTTATTGAAACTCCCAAGTGGGACCAGCTCTCCTGATAATCATGATGTTTCTAATAAATCTGGCAGTAACTGAATCAACTCTGTGTTCTTGCCAGTAACAAAGATGGATTCAAAAGCATTATTTTTGAAGATCTGTTGTGAGACTTTCCCCACAGTGTTTTCCCCAGATGAAAAGAATTAATAATTATGAAAATAATGCTCTTGAAGTACTAGGGTATACAATGGCTGTACTGATTGTGTGATGGAGTTTCTTATAACATGTCCAGGTACATCATGAATTTGCAGTGTGGGTGTGACTCCAATAGCTACAGCTTCCCAAATCAACCCTGATCCCAAGGGTTCTGCGTCCCAGGTGGGAACTGCAGCTAAGGACTGTTTGCATTAGTGACTGATTGATTCCTTTAATCAAAGGAGTTACAGATATGTTGCAAAGTCCTTATAGACATAGTTATACACAACTGAGCTCCTGGTGAACACAAGCTCTTGTTCAGAGCTCCTTGGTTGGCAATGTTGAAAAGTCTGGAGAATACCAAAGAGGGAATTTCTTAATGAGGCCTGCTGCTGCAAGTTTCTACCCACATATAATACATTTGACAAATTTGCAGAAATTTTTAGTTGTGTCTCTGTGGTGAGGGTTTTTGGTGCTTTGGTCTCTTAGGAATGTCAGAAGAGCAGTGGTGAACCTGCAGATGAGTGTCCCCAGGTAAATGTGTGTGAAGCAGAGGGAGTTCATCCAAAACCACCTTTAAGGACCCAAGAGGAAAGAAGGGGAAAGATGCTTCAAGTTTAAGCTATTCCTGTGCATGTAGAGAAAGCCTCAAGTAGAGCTTTCTCCATTGCTCAGATACCACTGATCCAGAAGGGAAGAATTTTGTCACCAGGCCTGGAGAACAAATAACTTTGTTCAGACACTTTCTGTGCTTGGGCTGACCAGTGAGGGCAGGGTGTGTAACACAGTGTGCTGTGTTACTGAGCAGCCCCAGGTTTTCTGCTCCTGGGCCATTCTAGGCATTTATTGGCTTTGAACTTGGGAATCCAGGATGAGCTATCTTGCTTTTTTCTCCCTGACTTCTGGCCCTTTTCTCTCTGCTGGTCCTCTGAAGCCCATAAGGGGGAAAGGATAGTGGTCTGCAGGCTGATTTCTTCAAGCACAAAGAAATGTGTGCCTTGTGACAGGAGCCGTGTCTGTGTCACACCGAAGAACTGAGCACATGCACATGTGGCTGAAGTTGAGGATCATAATATTATATTATGTTAGAGAAAGGGAGGAGCAGTTTAAGTTGTTTGGACTAATTTAAGGCAATCTCATGGTCAGCTTTTATTATGGATGAACATAAATGTATTATTATAATCAAAGACTAGTCTTGTAATTTTTCCTTCTATTTCCTAGCATTATTTAGCTCACTTATTCAGTAGTCTACAATGCACATATTTTTATTTGCTATCTTAAGACTTCATTCCTTGGGTCTGCAGCCTTAGCAGACACCGAGCTATTATAATGATTGTGTTTATTCAGTTTCTATTTTGAAAACAAACCAAAGCAGCCCTTCTGTGTCTGCTGAGCTCAGAAATGCACTCACAGTGTTCTTCCCACACTTGGAATGTAACAAGCATAAAATTGCTTCCTTATGGATGTTTTCACCCGCTCCTGTGGCAAGGAGTATTTGTGAAGTGCCACTGGACGTGAGTTGTTTCTGCTTCTGATTCAGCTTTGAATTCACCTGGTCTCAGACATTCTACAGCTCCTGCTGCTGTTCCAGCATGAAATAATGTGGTTTTTTAAGAGAAATATTAAGGCCAGAACAATTTCAATGAAATGCCCTATTCCTGTGAAAATTCTTCTATTTGTGAACACACTTGTGGACCTGAGTGATGTGGTGTTACTGCAGTGCATGCCCTGCCCTTAAGTTCACTTAATTTTGAAAATGTGATTAATTTGATCCTTTCTTCCATCCTCACAAATATCCCTTTAGTGCAGTATTTCAAGGTGTCAGTGCCTCATTTTGGCCTCTTAACCAGAAGTCGGGGAGGAAGATTCAACCTTCCCTGACTTTGGGTATCATCTGGACTCTGAGCAATGGGAAAATAAACAGGCAAAGAGAAAAATAGGAACTTTTGATTCCTTCATAGAGAAAGAGAACCCATAGCATTGAGGACCTATTTTCCCCCATTATATACCAGGGAGATGCTTAAATGCAGCTATCTGCAATGCTAAAATCACAATTAGGTGATTGCACCTTGGTCCTTTCATTGGCTTTTATCCAACTTCATTAATGGCCCCCTGATTTGTAATTGGGTAATTTGAGGCTCCAGTTTTCATTTTTCCTCAGTGTTATCACTTTTATTTCTTCTTTTTGAGTTATCATATTTTTTATTGGAAGTGGAAGTTATCATGTTTTTGATTGGAATTTTTCACTCAGAAATTCCCCACACAGCAGGAAGGAAGCAAAGCATAACATGCATTAGATATTCTGTTAGTCAGGAAAAAAAAAAAAAAAGTGCTTTAATTCTCTCTATCAACAAATGGCATTTTTTCTTGAATTGATGGATTTCCTGATTTGTCTGTGACCTTAAAGGACAAATAGCAAAACCAACCAGTGCAGAAAGAAACCAGGAGCTGCAATCACACTTGAGATTGCAGGGGGTTTAATCTAAGTTCCTTATTTCATGGTCAGATCAGGATAGTTTAGTACAGAAAACGTTGCTGGGAGTTTTGAAATGAGTGGCCAAAGGCAAGTTCCAGGAAACCCCAGCCCCATCATTAGAACTCTGCATGTTCTTGAGGCCCTGCAGTTTATCAGCAGCCCCAAAGAGTTTATTATACACATAAGAACTGGTTCATTTAGGCCTTGGATGCAATTACAGAGAAGGGCTTGGAGCTGTGCAATGAGCAGGGCTGAAATCCTTTCACTCCAAGGTGTCATTTAACAAACCAGCATCTTCAGGGAGTTCAGCCCTGCTCTGTGTCCCAGTCCCTGCTGCAGCTGCTTGAGCGGGAGCTTTCATGCAGGGGATGATTCAGCTGGTGAAATTATGTTACCCTGAAATTACTTTGGTACTTAGCATTTAATATTCTTCTCTTTTGCTCTGCAATTAGCTTTTACTAATGCAATTTAATCTATTTGTAACGTTTCTTGAAAATCATAGTAGACATGATTTGAAATGAAGTTAAATCTCTTGAACTTTTCCTTACGTTAATTTGAAATGCCAACAGGGCACCAACTGCTGTGAAAATTAATGAATGAGCTACACCAGGCTGTCTTTCATTTCACTGGATGGCTTCACACTCACAGAGCATATGTGCCAAACAAACTATTCTCTAACACTGCAGATGATGCTGCAGGGAGAAGGATTTTGCTGCTCTGGGGCTGAAGGGTCAGATTTGTGGGTTCCAATTTCTTTCTAGATACATTATGGAGAATAGCTCATGGGAGAGGCACCTCTCCTCAGGAAGATATTTTTTCTTTTAAAGAAAATTTGTTTAAATTGTGAAATATTGCTACACTATACTGTATTTTTTCTGAGAGTGTTTTGCTCCTCATTTGAAAAATCCCAAATTGGGGCCCTCAGTTTCCATAAGAGTGAGGGCAATTTGTTTGTGATATTTATCAGCCATTAAGCTGTAAAGAAATATGAAAAGCTACCATAGAAATAGAACTAAATTAATTATTTATACCTTGCCCATTTTGTTCAAAACTTGTCTTCTTTTACCCTGAAGAACTGGGGAAGTTGTTGGTTTTAACAGTTAAAAGAGAATGCCTGTGCAAGAAAATGAATTATCAGGAGAAAATAAGATTAAAAGAGTCTTAATTCAGAAATTCTTGTGAGCCAAAAGAAAATAAACAAATGCAGATAATTTTCTTTAGGTAATATTGTCATCTTGTATTCACTAAAGCCCACTTGGATCATCTCAATAATTTTATTATGGTGATCAAATGTGCTGAGTTGAGGGCGTGAACAGCAACTCTGCCATCATTCTCTGCTAAAATTCCCTTTGGCATTCTGGAGTTTGGCTTTTTTTTCTTTCAGACACCACAGCAGTTATTGATTGTGTTCCTACTGACAAAGTTTTAATATATTTCTATTTAAACATGTGTATATATTCAGTATAGTTTTGACTCCACATACACACAGTGTCACTGAGGTGGTTTGTTGACTCAGGTGGGAAATTCAGTTCTGAACTGGAAGTTGTAAATATACTTTTTTTTGTTCCACTGTTTGCAGTCTCTAATAACAAATGAAAATAAAATCAAATTGTGTGATCAGTAAAACTGTGATATGACATTCTCTCCTAGATAAACGATCAAATAAGCAATTTTACTTACACTCAGATTAAATAAACGGCACCAAACGCAATCAATTTTTTTTTTTTTTAATACTCTGCATTGCAGTCTTATAATGAAAAGACTAATTGGATTTGGACTTGGAAAGATGCCACTGCTGTGCTCCAAAAATTGAAACATTGAGTAAACTGTGAAATAAAATCAAATTGTGGGGCAGATGTGTTCTGGTTATTGTAACGCAAAGGATTCCCCATTTCTTCTCTGGCTTGGATGTGATATTTAACAGGCATCATGTCAATGTTTTGTGGATAGATACAAGCTGCTCACTCTGCTTGATGGAAATGAAATAAAAGAATGTTTAAAGGCATCTTTTAGAAAGGGGACATGAAGAGACTTGTCAACAGAGAGCTGTGACAGAGGGAATTGGTGATGGGTTTGGCTGCACATGGGATTGCTGTGCCTTGGTCAAGCCGGGGCAGATCATTCCCTTTGCCAGGGCAGCATCTCTGAGCACATCTGTGCCACCTTCAAGGGCAGAACAAGGTCACCTTTTGTGCCATTTTTCATCACTCTCCCGCTGAAGTGTCATCCTTCCTCTCTGCTTCTTGTCAGACACCAGAGTGGTTTCAGACATAATTTATGGCTCTGATTTATACATCAAAACCCCAGCCCAAATGATGCCTGAAGAGCAAATTTCATAGCTGGAGAGGGAGGGATGAACAGCACACCTTGTGCAGAGGTTTAGGGGCTTGAGGTGTTGGCTCACAGAGGTTTCAGAGTGGGATTTGTGCCTCCTGTGCAGGGAATTGCTCAGGGCAGCCTCAGGGGATGGGGTGCAGCAGCCAAGGTTCCCCAGCTGCAGGGAAACCTGGGGGACTTGGCCAAATCTGCACCAGGAATTGCTTTGAGTGCTTAAAAGCAGCACTCTGTAGGGAACCGGGGTTGCCAATTCCCACACCATGTATACCTAATATTCCCTGGTAAATTAGTGGATAATTAAATATCTTTAAAAATTCCTGTGAGTTAGATTTCATAAGATGCTCATAATGGAAATTGTCAGGCTAAAGGTGATAAGAGATTTAAGAACTGTTAGACAATTTCACTGTTTTGGGGTTTTTATAAATATCCTAGCCTGTTTTAATTTCATCTGGATCAGGAAGGGCCTTGATTTTGGAGCACCTGACCTTACCTGTGAATGCTGTGGTTATGTTCATTACCTTCACATTTTGTTTCTCATGCTTTTCTTTCTATTTCTGCAATCTGTCGCTAATCATCTTACTGATGCTCTGGCTTCCCACATGAATTGTTTCAGACTAATACAATTTCTTTTTAAAGTATGTTTTTTCCCCAATGAAAATGATTTTTTTTCTTTTTTAAGATGAAAATTTAAGTATTAAATCTGAAAATACCAGAATGAAATAATACAACATATCTGACCTAATTTCTGAAGACCTTTTTTCCAGCTGTATGCCTTGGACAATTTCTCTCTGAAATTCCTGAATGGTATGCTTGATTTAAAACTGAATTTATATACAATCAAAATATATACAACAATAATATTTGTTTTTCTATAATACTTAAATATGGTAATATTTATAATACTTATAATAAATATGGTAATATATTATAATACTTAACATGGTAAATATTCCTGGTACACAAGCAGTATTTCAGTACTGTCTGCACTGAAATTTATTTTTTGGTGTCATGTAAAAAGAGACAGAAAAAGCTGCTAAGAAGGCAATTGTCACCTCTTTGAGGTGGGGAGGTGGGAGCTGTTGAGGCAGGGCAGGCACACATGACATTTCAATTGGGGTTGTAGCATTTTGTGGGCAGGAACTGTCACCATTTCCTTTATTAACCGTGGTGTTCAGGCAGACACCCTTACCAGGCTGAAATTTCATTCACAAGTGTTTGCTCTTTAAGTTCTCTAAGCTCACAGGCAGAGTTTAAGCCAGTCTGTATCCAATTTTAGAGCTACCAGAGGAACTGGAGGAAATGAAAGGTTTCTGACTGCTACACACACTGCTTTGTGCTCCTGCTTCCAATTTATTTATCTGCTGTTTTATATAACATAATTTTCCATTTGCTGTGTTTGATACATGATATTTTGCATGAGAAAAGGGGCTGTGGTGTTTCTTTTATATCTGAGATTATCAGGGCACTTGGAAATGCTGTTAACAATTTTTCACATTGATTGATATGTTAAGTCTCATCCTCTGCTTTGTGTCTGCGTGAGACCCAAATGAACCCAAGTAAGAGCAGCATAAACATCTTTGTTGTAAGAGAGAGGCTGGCTCTTCATCTTAAATTATGAATCCAGGAGACTGAAGCAAGGAATTATTTTGGTCTTGCAGGCTATGAATAATGCATGCAGCACCATTATATGCATCCTGCATGTTGTGGAACAAGAATGAGCTGTTATGTTAATAAACATTCATAATGTTCACCATAACCATTCTGAATGCTTTATTGCCAAAAAAATGGTGAACCCAAGGACATTCAGTGATGTTAGTCCTATTACAATAGCCAATTATTAAACTTACAGCTGTATTATCCTCTGTCTCTCCATTTGATATGGGTAATTAGTCAAATCTCTGGGATTTGTAGGTTGTTTCTGTTACATTGGTAAGGGAGTTGGGTGTTTCTCAACCTCAATTAAAAAAATGTGCAACCTCACTTAATTAAAAAAATGCAGAACCTTCTGTTTTTCTGAACACAAGGAGAGTAAAGCATAGAATAACACAAATCCCTGGTATTTCAAGGCTGCTTTCAAACTGTATTGAACAGTAAATCTTTCTCTGTCATGTCAGCTATGTTTCTAAGGCTGTGGAAACTGCTTCCAAGCTGTGTTCCCTTTCTCTTTGCTCCTGCAGTTCCCCTCATTCCCACCCAAAAAGTGGCTTTCGACCCTGGTTTCTTGCCTGTCTCAATATTTAGGGAAAAAAGCCTCACAGTTGCAACAAATTTTCCTTGGTGGGAAAATGAAAATTATTAACTACCCCAGTTATTGTGACAACATGTGAGAATTTTGCATGCTTTAAAACATTGGTTTTGGGACATTTATTTTTAACTGTCAAATTGTTGTCAGGAATGGGAGTTGATATTAAAAAGGGCCTTTTGTGTTGATTCCAAGGTTGTTTTAGACAATAAGTCTCCTTGATTCAGTGGGTATAAAAAGTGGAAAAGGAGCCTTTTATACTCATCAATGTAGAAAAGTTATGTTTTTCTTTCATTCCATTGCTTCAGAAATTATTCTTAGTATGGAGCCATAGATTTTTGGGATATTTGATTGCTTACTCTGACCTTGTAGTAGAGGTGATGGAACTCTTATGTTGAAACTTTACTTGAGCCCCATCATGGTGTATATTCTACAGAGGTCTTCAGCCTTGACTTGAAGCCAACTAGACATGATAAATTCACAGCTTTTTATGGCAGCATGCTCCAGAAATTACATTCATGTAAATAGAAATGCGTATCTTATTTCTCAAACATATTTATTCTAACCCCCAGACTGTAGTCCCCAGTTTTGCTCATTAATGAGGGAGTTCTACAGATTTCTGTAATATCCATCTTCTACCAAGCTCTCCTGAGAGGGTGTTTGCATGGAGGATTGCTGAGCTTGCAGTCCACCCCTGACAGTGAGCTATAATTGAGGGGTCAGAGTTAATTTGCTTCATGGTTACATGTAATTGTTTACCAAGAACTTTATCACCCTTGAAGGGCAACATCATTAACTTCGGTGTAGATACAAATCCTGACCAAGTTTCAGCCAGAAAGCTCATCTTGACATGACATTATAAACATGCTCTCTTGAAATAAAAGCTAAGTAACCTCCTAATTTTTTTTTTTTTTAATTTTATCTTGAATGAGGTCATGGTTTTGGTTCTTGCCAGAATATCAGTTTTCAGAAATAATGAGTGTTTTTTAGACTGTTTTATTTGCTGTTTAACTTTTTTTTAGGAGGGAAGTAGGGTGTTTGGTATTGGCTTCTGGAGTTTTTTAGGGTTTTCTTTGTCATGTGTATGACAGCAGTTACCATTTGTGAAGTCTGTCAGACCATGTGTATCCCTGGCAATTGGCTTGTTAAAACTACCACTTCTGGTGATGTTGCATTTTCTTTAAAGCTTAAAGTTTTTCTTCTTTCAAATCTTGAAGTGAAGAAATAGGGACTTGTGCAGTTTCACCTTTGGCTACATATTGTTTGTTGTGGTTGTTGCTGAGCATTAACGTTGGCTCACACACCATCTCCCCCACGATTTCCTTTCCACACTGCTGCATATAATTCAAAACTAACAAGGTTCTAATTAGCAAAATAAATTCAATCCTCTCTGTAAACTGAGCTCCTCTAGCCGGGAAACAAATGCCTTCTCTCCTCCCTTCAGCTCTTTATTCTTCATCCTTATTTCTGCCGTTTGAGAGGTTTTCTTTAAATATTTGTGCTTTTATTTCACTGGCAATTCAGAACTGTTAATGATGGACATGAAATAGTGGTGAGTCCCACACTCACTGGTGATGTCAAAAGTCTTCACATGCCTATTTCCAGTGAAAGTCTATTTATTGTATCATTATTAGGAAATGTGACATTGCAGACAAGTAAAAGAAAACTGTGCGCAATTTTCCTGTATCCTGACCTGTCTTTAGATAAATTTCTCCAGCACTGCATTCTGTAATTCATTCTCTTCATTCCCCATCTTCTGGAAATGATTGTTCGAAGATGAAGCTGAAACTATGGCCAAGTAGTTACTACTTCAAATGGGGAATGAGCAAAGCCTCATCTCCATCTCTCCATTCTTTCCTAGGTTAGGGATAAAAGTTCAAAACCTGCAACAAAAGGCACATGAGAAATCACTGGTTTGTGTTTTTGTATCTTTCCAGAATGGAACAGCCTTTCTCGAAAAATTCAAATGTTTTGTGCTCCTGGTTTCTACAGTTCCCAGTCTGACTCCTAACAGCAAGACAGTCAGTGAAATGGAAGGAACAGGTGATGAGTAAAGTATTTATTCTGGATTTACTGCTGTTGGTGGCAGTAGTAGCTCTTGATGAAAGTTAACATTGGTATTTGTGTGAAAAGAGTTAATGCAGTAAGCTGCATTTAATGATTTATGGTATTTTGTGAAGGTGAAGTCGTTTGCCACATGTTCAAGGCTGTTTCATATCTTTGCACAGAGATGGAAGTGGTAAAAAAGCACCTAATGAAAAGACTCCCTACAAAGAATCAAACTAGAACTTACAGAATATGAGGTCCTCATAAGTGCATAAGTGAACTGATATTTCTTAGTCAAAAAACCAGTAGGGCAGGATCTTAAAAAAGCAAGAAAAAATGATGGCTGATCATAAAAACCTGCTTGCACACTTTGCCAGAGTCAAAATCCTGTGTTCACCAATTAGCAAGTTCTCCGTTTATATGTTTTGGGCTTGGCCTTAGAGGCAGCAGGTGGAATTTACAGTACAGTCACTGAGTTCCAAATTCTGTTCTCACTTATTCAAAAGCAAGAGACACAAATTTGCTTCCTTATTCACTGAGCTGAATGTCATCCTCAGGCCATTCTTCTGGTCCTCAGTTTGAAGGAATGCTAATTACTTTCTAATTGCAGCAAGCTGGCATCAAATCAATCTCTACTAAGGCAAAGTTTTCATGCCTGTTAGATAATAAAAGACTTGTATGTTGATAAGCTCCTTTGATAAGTTACACATTCAAATCTCCTTTAAAATATGGTTTCCATTTGAGATATATTTTGTAACTCTATCTAATTATACTTGGATAGCAATCTCTAAAAGAAAACTAATTTCTTTTGTCATCAAAAGAGCAGCAGGTTTAAAGTTTGTGTTTACTTGGCAACCAAAACAAGGCTGAGGAAAGAAATATTTCAGGCTTAAAAATTCTTTCAGATTTTTCAATCTTGTAATTGGGGCTTTTTTAAAAGACAATAAAGGTGAGAAATCAAAATGGTACCCAAACAAAGATCAAGGTCCTATTATGCATACCTTATATTTCCAGCCCTTCACCCCCATGAAACCAGAGGTTCCCAGAGAGTCCCTGTCACAGCAGTGCTGCTGTGGGGCACAAACCTCTCTCTGCCTTTTGATTTCCCTGAGTTTGTTCACCAGTCCTTATCTCCTCATTCCCAAATCCTCTTTACTTGCATTTTTCTGAACTTCTCTCTCTTTTCCCTGGTATAAAACATGGAAGACGTGGGAGAGCTCTTTGGAAGCATCACTATTGTTTGTGTGTTTTACATTAAGCTCTTAACTTTGTCTTGCTTCCTTGCACATTTCCCGAATTAATTTTTTAAGGTGTGAAAGGCTGTCTGGAGAGCCTGAACTTGCATCTCTGAGTAATTGCAATATTTGAAATTGTGTAGGACGTGGAGTCATGCAGTGTGGTGCAGGGCACAATTAACATCTGTTGGGTAGTTTATTCCTCTGGCACATTTCCAGCTCGTGCTGAGAATGAGAGTGCAGAATAAGTCAAACAATTTGTCCAAGTTCTTCAACCAGGTAATGGTGGTTCATGAAGCACTTGGGCAATTACATACATTTATGCACTGGGTGTTAACAAGTGACTGGTGAAATAAGCATTTTGTGACTACTGCAGAATATTTCTGTATTTCCTAGTAGGTTTATTGTTGAAATTACTGGACTCTGGGATGTTTACATTTGTCAGAGTGCCTAGTTCATTAGCAGGAAAGGAAAATCAATACCTTAAGAGGAGAGGGAGAAGGAAAACTGCATGATGATAACATAGATACAGCTGCTCATTTAAAAATGAGGAGGAATTATCTGGGTCGACTTGTCCCTATGCTTTAAAAACATGTATCTTGTCCATTTTGTTCTCATTGTTTTTGCACTCATTCAGCTTTGTATAAAGCTATTAAATGAATTTTTATGTTCCACCTATGCTTGAAAAAATGCATGTTTTATTAGATAATCGACGTAAAAGCTATTCGGCATTCATTAGAGACCTGAGAGCTGTCCCAGTTGCTGCAGTAACCTGACTGTGAGCAGTAGCATTCTGGACGGTGGTCATGGAATGAGTTTCCATTGCAGTTTCTTCTGATTGCCTCAAAGAGTTTGGAACTGAGTGTTTTGAAACTGTACAAAGAAACAACCATTGTGCTGCTAAGCATCAATTCAGGTGCTAGAGTTGCTGCATTAATTACTTCAGTCCTTAAAAAATATTTACTGCGTCAGTGTATTTAATATTGCTGGGATTAGGCAGAGTGTTCTGGAAGGTTGCTGTAAAATAGAATCTGATAGTTTATTTATGGTTTATTTCTGGGTTGGTTTTTTTTGGTTTGATTTTTTTTTTCCTTTATGTTATCTCAGTCAGAATATGAACACAGCTGTGCAGTGCCACAATATGGCCACAGAGATATCTGTGCTGTAAAATGCAGCCTCAACAGTTAAAGGATCAGATTTTCAAACACAGACTAATTCTTAATTGCTCCAGTTCCATTCACTTTGGATAGAACACCAGTTTTTGATACAGACAGGAGCATGAAGTGCAAATCCTTCCCCAGCAATCCAGAAATGGCCACTTGGGATGCCTGTAGGTATCTGACTCTGCTGGGTACCCCATTCTCCAGCACCACAGCAGCTCGAAGACGCACAAAACTCCTGCTATTCCAGCAAAATACAAAACTCCTGCTATTCCAGCAAAATAACCCTACTTGATATGAAGTGAGGGCATCAGAAATCTTGTCTTTAAATTTCTCTGTTTATTATGACCAGAAGCACCATTTTGCAGCTCTCTGAGCAAGGGCAGAGGAAGCAAGAGAGGCTCCATTTACTGCTGGCAGGTCCAGCATTTAGGGATGATTTGGGATGAGGTGTGGTCTGGCTCAAATCCCTGCTCTGGGCTTGCTGGGAGGAGCTGGAGACCACGTGCTGCTGTCACTTGCCCTCTAAAAGGACAATGCATTGACTAATTATGGGCATCCTCAGGATTATTCAGAATTTATGGTTCTCAGTGACTTTGATTATCTTTGAACTGGGTCCTTGGAGAGATACTTTACATTAGAAATAGAAGTCTTAAGAGCATCACACTGGTATCTTTAAAGGATTTTAAATAGATAATTTTCCTGGCTTAATCCTTTGATCATCTCTCCCTTTTTGCAGATCTTCAGTCACTTTACATCAAATGGGTTACACATATTTTTCTTTGAGGCTTTCATAGGCTACCTTCAGACTACCAATGATTTCTGACTTGTTACTGCTTTTTATCTTCAGGGAACTTACCAACAGTGCTGCCAGCTGTCATAGTTGTTTTAATCTGATGAATGCACTGGGTGTGTGGGGTTTTTTACTGTTGATAAAGATATTTTGTTTAAACTATAAATCCTACTCCCAATAATACTTCTTGCTTGTTTATATGCAGTCTTGAGGTTGTAACTTCCAATTTCTTCTTGTAATCCCTAAACCAGTTTGAAATTAAAATATGTTAGTACATATGTGCTTCATTACAAAATGGACTTTCAGGATTTCATTAGCATCTGGTGTGTTGTTTAATGTCTTCTTGTAAAGCTAATTAAGTGTTATGCTATAACACATAATTGTATTTTATTTTTTCTTAGCAGTACAGCAGGCTGCTTCAGGAAAGAAATAAGTGAATGATCAACAGCAGCATTCTGTGTTTTATTTAGATTTTCTGCACTCTCTTTTAATAACAGTGATAATCACCACAGTAGCCAGACATGGAAACATCTAATTTACAGATGCAGTGAATTTATTATAACTGCAGAGGAATTCAGTGGTGTCTGCAGCTGCTGTGCATGTTGGGGCTCAGATCTGTAATGACTATTATTTCTTAATTTTAAAACAAACCTAGTGGATTAGCTGTAGTTTTCAAATTGTGCTATCACAATCACAGTGTCTGTCTGAGTTACCTGCCCACAGCAGTGCCTCTTATTTGGGCTTTGCTCAGTTCTGAAAGGCTGCAGGGGTTGGGTCTGGGATTACCCAGCCCAGCACGACTGTAGCAGGCTGTGCTGAGTTCACAAGGATGGCTTTGGGATGGGTGGAGCTCTCTCTGAGATCATCCTTGGTGGGCTGCATCCCCTAGGTCTGGACTCTGAAGGCTCAGGGAGGATTCCAGCTCAGATCAAGGAGCCCATCCCAAGGTCAGTGCATTCACCCTTGCACAGAAGTGAAAACAAATTAATCTTTGATTTCACTGGCCTCCCTAGACCACTGTCTCCCTGTTCTCCCTTTGAAAACCTTCAGCATTCAGGCAGTCTCTTCCAGTACTTCATTCTTAAAGTCTGAGTTCATATGTATAACCAAATCTCTAAGAAACCTTCACTTTATTGATGTTTCCTCAAAAGGTTCATGTTACCTGGACTTCTGATTTTTCTGCTTGATGTCTCAGAATAGTCCTACCTGAAGGTCTTGAATTAATCTGTCCAGCTTTAACACATTGACCTGCCTATACCTTGTACCATCCACAAATGTTGAAATGGAGGTAATAATTTGCCAGGTTACCCTGCTGTCAAGGTCTTTTGAAGATCCTTTCATAAAAGATCCTTGTTAAATAAGGATAGATAGATAAATCTCTCTCATTATAAGAGGTTTGTAAGCACCTAAAGCAGTCAGAATGGCATGCAACCATGAAAAAAAATCTGCTCTGCAAAGGTACAGATCTGTACCTTTAAAATTGAGGATAAATGTAATTTTTTTTATGAAACACAAGAAATATTCATGAATTGAGCACAATCTTACCCGTGCTACATGAGGTCTCCTCAAATAATCTCACTTATGTTAGTCTTCAACTTTTATCTGCTGAGGAATGGGGTCTTTTAAAATATTTTTAAAAACCCCTTTGTAATTTACCTCAAATACCAAGAAAAAAAGCTGGCAGTTGATAAAGGGACTGAAAGACAAATAGAACAGATGAGATTACATGTATTTGTTGTCAGTCTGTGATAAAAACCCACATACGTTACTGCAATGAAAGTATTGAAAGAATCTGTTCCAAGGCTTTTAGATAAATTCCCTCCCACACCTCTTCAGTGTCATCAATTTCTGGTTAATGATATATTCTGATTTGTCAGATAACAGATATTTTTATAAATAATTCTGAGATTTCAGAAGAAAAGTGCTCACACATGGAATTTCTCACTTCTTCAGTTGCTGTGGTTTGCTGCAGTTGAAGATAAAGTTAGACTTGGGATAAATAGTTTTATTTCTTTGTCAGTTTTTGTACTTAGCCTTCCTGAAGACCCTTGTTGATCAGTGATTTCTGAAAAAGAGGAGTTCTGAGCCAAGGATTCTGAGCTGATTAAATCTTTCATGTTTCTGCTGATTTCTGGAGTTATTCATTGTTTACAAGAAATTAGTGTCTGACCCAGGGAGCAGCTTTGCTATGACATCTCCTCTGTCTCTGCAGTTTCCCAGCCTTGCCCTTTGCCAGCTGTTGTGGGAAGTGAGGTGATCCCAGAGCTAGGACTGGCAGCCAGGTCATATCCAACAGCTTCTCACAGCTTCCCTTAAGGCAGACTTTCTGCAGTAGTTCTGGAGGCTATTGTCTGATTTCAGCTTCAAGCCCTATAGGAACACAGAGTTTAAATATCCTTTTCTAGTTCAAATCCACTTTTGAGTATCATATTTTCATACCTCTACCCAGAAAAACTATAGTGTTCCTATTAATTTCTGCATACAGAACTGAACCTAGGCTTGCCATCCAGCTGCTTGCTTTGCCTACTGACATTTCCCAGCAAGCAAATCCCCAAAGAACATCAGAGTTTTCTGTGTGGGATGCCAGACTCTCTTTGCCCTTGAGTGCAAATGGCATCACTTTGTAGAAGCAGGGAATCTCAGAGCTTTCAGAAACTTGCTGCTTGAGCATCTACTCTGGAAACTCATCTCTGAGCTTTTCCTCTGTCTCTAGAAGTGTGGTGACAATGCAACAGATGGGAAAAGACTAGTAGAGCAGATTTGTGTGGCACCCCCACAGCCCAGGGTTTGCCCACAGTGTTGAATGTCTTAAACTAGCATCATAAATTCAATGTACTCTGCAGGAACATTGTGTTGTCTGGGGCTGGTGGAGCTTCCTGCTATCAGAGGAATAAAGGAGAGTCAGGCTCTTAATGAGTCTCAGCAGATGTCTTGGTCCATTAGGCACTGATGGAGGTAGCTGCATTACAGAATTAACCTTTCTAGACTCTTTCTGTGGGAAATGGGGAGAGACAGGGGATTCAAGACGACTCCATTGGGCTCCCTGTTTGGCTTGTCCTCTGAACAAGATCATCTCACCCCACCAGAAGAGCAGGGAGGATGCTGTGGCTCACAGGGCTGAAATTGGCTTTTGTTCCTTGTTCTGCTGCTGGGCTCCCTCCTGAGCCCCTGCCTGCCCCAGCATGGATCTTCCCTGAGCCGCCCCAGTCCATGCTCACTCTGTGAAATTATCTGTAGGAAAATGCTGTGTTTTGGGCTACAAAACTGACACAGTTAATTTGTCTTCATTTTGTGTGGGCGTAATTATTTCACTAATAAAAGATAGAAGCATTCTGGTACATGCCAAGCAGATACACTTAAGCAAAACAACCCAAGAATAGACTTTTCAACATTTGTGGTGATGCCTGTTTGAGACATTATGATTATAAATGAGCATCTAAAGTGAAAATTAGCAAGGTGGTCTAATTGATTACACCTGTGTTTGGATTTTACATACAAACCTGGTGTTGGATCAATTCTTGCTAAGCTATGTTCACTGTACTATAATTCAGTATATTGATTAACTCCAGTCATTTGATGTAATATGAAGCTTTTTGTGACATCTAGAGCACAGCTCAGCCAGTTGTGACCTCCTGTTAGTTACTGTATGTCTAATACTACAATTTTGCTTGCAGTTTGAGGACAAACTGCAGTTAGGAAGGAACACTCATCTTCATTTCCAAATAATCTTGAAAATAACTAAGTTCAAAAAGTATTTCAATTACTTAGCACTGACTGCAGAAATTAATATTTTCCACTTAAGAGTATTTGATTTGTAATCAATTTGGTTTGCATATTTTGGGTTTTTTTTTTAGTTCTCACTTTTCCATCAGTCTAGCTCAGACTTCTAAGAGAAGTTTGTTTCCTAATTACTTTTTGCATATTTTTCCAGAACACAGTAATTGGTGTGGTGTTACCATTTATGTAGAATAATTTAAGTTGGCAATTTTTGCGGCGTAGTCCCAAAAAAAAAGTTGTAGTACTGTACAATTCCTCAGTTTGGTGTGAACTGAACATTATTTTAGAACCACTGCAAACCATAAATCAATAAAGAGAGGTGCCATAGGGTCCAGCACTGTTTCTGTAAAGAGATACCTGCAGTGTCTCTGGGTGACCATCTTCCACATGCTCTGAGGAAACCACAACCTCAAGAGAAAAAACAGGAACTCTTTTGGTGGAATGGAAAACTTTAGTGAGGAGTGGAAGTGTTGCTAACTTAGAAAATCATAAAGTGTCCATCAAGTTGGGCTTTACTAAGTAAAATTAGCTTCTTAGAACTAATTCTGACCAGGCAGATGGTTCTGTGTATGTTGAGTTCAGCATTTGTATGTTGAGTTCAGCATTTGCCTTGTCCATCATTCTGAGAACCTTCAGTCCATGCAGTGATATGTAAAACAGCAAAGGCAAATGGGAAACCTCCTGGGAAATTCAACAGTAACTCCTCACAACAAAGTAGTAAATACAGGATTTCCCCCTGAATATTGGGAGATTTTCAGTAGGAATGACAAGTCTGAAAATTGGAAAGATTTTCCTAGAGTAGAGAATTCCAGAGTGAAAAAAACCATAATTGAAAATGCTTAGATTTCTAATTTTCTGTATATTTGATTGGGTTATTGCTGTCACTGCTGTGATTATCACAGTACCAGGAAGTTAGCAAGCATTTAAGAATTGTGTGTAATTTAGAAAAGCTCATTTGAAACTGCAGTGGTGGATGGGAGCATCTGGTGGTTTCTCTGCAAATACATTTAATATCCTGTCTGCGTGAATGTGATGGGAACTTATGGCACTTGGGTTAAAACCCATGTATTTATTCTCTCCTGGCAAATATGAGACTGTCTGTACAATCTTTTTTCTTAGTTGCAAGTCAAATACATCCTTTCATTTTAGTAATTTATAACATTAATTTCTTCTCATTATTTTCATTGTTTCATGATTCTTCAATGCTGTTTACAGAGTTTGTGGCATGAACAAACTGATAGTCAAGACTTCAGGGCCAGAGGAGGAGGGTGTAAAAGGGGAAAAACCCATTTAATGGTCAGAGCCTGCTAATTTAAGGAAGAGATCAGGGCTGCGGGGCCACAGGGTGGAGGAGAAAATTTTAATGCTGGTCCCTTCAGCCCTGGAGAGTATTCCAGAAAGGAAGTTAATGTAGAGAGCTTTCTACAGCACTTCTACTTGTGGCTGCTGTTCAGTCATTGTTTGGATGTGTCTCCTTCCCTGCTGGCCCTCAGTGGCTCTGTCCAAGTTCTGGATTGCAGCACTCAACTTGTGAGCCCCCAATTAGACCTGTCTGTAGTGAGAGGTGCTCTGGGTCACACAGGGAGTCTCTGACAGAGTCCTCATCTCCAGACACTCAAACCAGTGAGAGGCTGTGATGTTTGGTAGAGCTGGAAGCACATAACCTTACCAACTACTTTTATTCAAATTCCTGTATCATTGAAAATTTTTTAAATTCTTTCGGTTTTTACTGAAGTAACCTGAACTGAACAGCAGCTTAATACTTGTGACCTCTGCAGATCATTCCTAATGTGAATAATCCTCCCATTCACAGGCATGGAAGGATTAGTGTCACACAGATTTGAATCCATCAACACCTTGACAAAAGCCTGAAAATAGTTTTATTTAAAAACCTAATTTAATTATGGAAGAGGAATAAAAGTATTAGCTTGAGGTTATGAATAAGTACATTTTGCATAAACTCTTATTCTTTTGCCAAATGAAAATAAGTTTCTAAATCCTGTGTCAAATTCACATTGGTGAAGGCAGGAATTGGTGGTTCTGCAGGTCCTACACTTTTGCAGCAAGTTCTCAGTAATTTCTTGCTGCTATTATTATTCTTGCATTTCTTATTGTTTTAACAAGAAAGTTTACCATAACAGAACAGTGAATTCAGAAGCCTTCACTGGAACTCTTCTTTGTTTTTTCCTATGGCTGCTTGATTTCTTTCCTCTTTTAACTCTGTCTCACAGGTTCACATTAAAGTGTCTTTCATGCTGTGCCTGCACAGGACAATGTGCTCTGTGTAAAGTTACTCCTGGTGGCTCTGGATGAGCTGACCCAAATGATGGGGCGCAGCACTGCCCTCCCTGGGCGCCATCCCCTGTTCTGCTCCTCTGGCAGAGCCAGCTCTGCTGGTTTGCATTGAGGCAGCCCTGAGCCAGCTAGAAATCCTCCCACGAGCATTGTGCAGGTAAGAGGCAGCAATTTGAGGATGTGCAAATACATAGGAAGGCACATCCCTAAAAACCCCCAACCTTTTTTTCTCCCACTTTAAAACTATGTCACTTAGAGAAGAAATTAAAAAGAGTAAAGATACAACTAACCTGATGGAGTTTGCAAAGTGGACAAAGGTATGTTTAAAACCATACTGAAATGCTGTCATAGCCATAAAATATCCATGTCTGACTGAGGCTAGAAAAGGTATTTAATGAGGAAGAGAATATAGCTTAAAATAAACGTGAAGTGGATATAACCATGAGGTGGTATGACATAAATTGGAGCAGGTTGAACTGAGTGGCAGAGCTGAGTTGCTAACAGCAGATGAGCAGGATTTGCTGGGCTGCACATGAGAGTGTCATAATGAGGACAGGAGCTGGGAGAGGAAGGACAGTCCTTCCATTAGTGCTTTGAAAAATGTGGATCAGCTGCAAAGATTGAAACTGGGATAAATTTTGAAAGAAAAAGAGATCTTTTAGGTTTAAGCTGGGCTTTGCAGTATTTTGGTCTTAGCATGGTGTAAACTCTGGTCTTCAGTTTTAGGTTATGAGTCTGCCTGAGAAACAGGTGATTTTTCTCACTGAATATGGAGCAGAGGAGGATACTCCCTGTTTGGCTGTACTGTGCCAGTGCTAATTGATGTTTTCTGGTTCCTGGCTGTGGATGAGTTCAGTTGTACACCCCCAAGGAGGGCAGTGCCTATTTAACCCCTGGTGTGTCTGCTGCAGCATCCCCCTCCTCACGAGCTGGATGCCTCCCCTCTCTCTGCCTGTGTCAGGGCCATTGCTGAGCAGCAGCCAGGTGAGCTGTTCTCTGCTGGAGCTGCACCTGGGCTTTGTGACTCTCCAGTAGCTTCTGCTCTGCAAAAAGAGCCCAATGTGGGCATCAGAGCTATTCCAGACACCTCCTCTGCTCTCAGCCCTCCCCTGCCTCTGCCACTTGTTACTGGTTGTAAACCAAACCAAACAAGCTACACACAAACTTTTCCCTTTTACTGAAGAGTATTGTTGATGGCAAATGTTTGTGTACTCCCTCCCATCCATAAAATTGATGTGCTTTGTTCCAACAACTGCTAGAAAAAAAAACAAGAGGCAATTTCCTCTCTCACCTGTTCTGTTTGTAGGTAGTCACCTCCCATAGCAGGTCCTGACTCCTCTCACACTGTCTGATTTGCCTGATGAGATAACTGGGGCTGGTGTGGTTATGCAGCATAGTAAACTCTTTATCCTATGAGCACAGAGGGATCCTGATTTCTCCCAGATGCTTCCAATAGATTCAGTCTGAGAGGGCTGGGCCATCTCTTCCTGCACCTGCCTGCCTGTGTCAGCCGCTGGTGCAGGGGGCACCCTGCAAGTGATGGGATTGTCCTTATTTTTCCTGAGTGTCAAGGCATGGAAATCTCACCGTAGTTTAAATTGTTTTACTACAGTCAGTGCATTTTATTGCCTCACTTGCAAGGGCCAGTGATGTGGAACACATTAATTGGCACTTGTTGAGATGCAGGGGGCTCCTCAAGTGTTGAAGGTTTAAAAAATAATGCCATGACCTACAATTTTTTTTTTTTTTAAACCATCAATGAGCTTTAAAAGGGGCCATTCCAAAGTAATATTGGAAGAGGAAGAAAAAAAAAAGTTAAAAAAAAAAGAAAATTGTTTTTCAGTTCTGTTCATTGCACAGTTACCAAAATCAATGTGTCTGCAAATGCTACTTGTCTCATAAATCATTAGGTCACAAACCTGCACAATGTCAATGTGTTGTTGCTATCCTATTAAATTAAATTACTAACCAAGGTAATACTCAACAGCACATTTCACATGGAACAATGTTTTAATGTATTGAGGATGCCTATTAAACACAGCAATCAGCTAGTATGATTTGAAATCTTTTAGGTGGAAGAAATACTAGAATGAGATAAAGACAGAGTGGAAAAAAGCCATTATATTTAGGGATATAATACACTGAAATACTGGGCTGCCATAATGACAGATGTTCTACTAAATCCCTGCCCAGTAGTTATCAAAGATGGGTTGGATGGGTTATCCTTGCATTTGGCACCTTCAGACACGAGGGGATTGGTAGACTTATAGATAACTGTCTCTCTTTAAGCTTTGGGGAAAACTGAAAGGTAAACTCTGAACCTTATTTTTGCTCAATGTTCCCTGCAACTGTATTTATAAAAGGCAAGGACAGGCTGTCATCTCTGAAGGAAACAGTGAAGTATGCTGGTTTGTACCTGTTCCACAGAAATTTTAAGATTAGAGCACTTTGGTTGTTGCCCTGTGCATTAAAGCCTAAAGATGGCACTTGCAGTCCCACATTATGTTTGGCAAAAGGAACTTAAAGCCCAACACTACTGGCCAAAATTCAGCCAAATTATGATGTAAAAGGGTTGTACAATCAGTACATCAGCCATGAGCATTGGTTTTTGCCATTAAGGGTGAATTTCTGTGGCTGTGTTTGTCTCCCCCAAGGACAGCATGCAAGTCAAATGGCAAAGTTTGATCACTCTCAAGCTGCAGGGGAAAGAAAATGTCAGAAGACAAAGGTTATGAAGGAAAAGATTACTTTTGAGTAACAGCAGCTCATGTGCTACCATCTTCAGTTGTTTGGAAGGGGAAAGGCACCATGAGAAGGAGTTAGTGTGGGGTCACAGTCTGAGATCTGATAAAACATATGGAATTGAATGTAGTATTCTTTGTACACTATGTACAAGATGAAAAGCATCTTTTTATTTATTTCTTTAATGCACAATTCAAAATATTATCTAGCAATAGAATTCCAGTGTAAACTCCATTTTTTGGTGTGTTTTGAATGTAAGAGTATATGCAAATAATGAAATATGGATAACTTTTGTTTTTATAGGAGACTACAATCTTTTCTCTAGCACTTATACTGTTACATAACAGTGATGACTGTGATTAGGCTCTGAATCTTACAGCTTGAGATCATCTTTATTTTTATGAGATATTTTATGGTCATTTTAAATTATGGCATAAAACATTTAGTGTTTTGTAAAGAAAAAGGAAGTGTCTATCTGAAAGACATTAATTATAGGAAAGTTCAAGGCACTTCTTGTTAGGGCATATTTCACTATTTGTTTTGCTAAGATTACTGGTGATGCAGCATTTTTTTTCCCAGCACCAACACCAAGTAAATCCATGTTTATGGAGCACCTGTTCTTTGGGTAAGAACAGAACAAGAAACCCTTGATAAAATAGCAAACATTGCAAGGTTTTGGTAAATGGGTTTAGTCTGCATAGTCAGGTAAAATTCTGGCCCTAGAGAGGCATACAGGAATTTTGTGGTAAGCTTAAAATAAATGGACTAGTTATAAAAGCTCATCATAATCTGATTTTATTTATTGTGCTGGTTCCAATAGAAAGCAATTAATTCCTGTTTGCTATTTTATTCTTATGGTGAAGATTCTTTGTTCAGCCCATGTGTTTGAGAGCCCTATTTCACGTTTTCCTTCACTGCCACTTCAAAGATAATTGTATTTTTTCCACATTTTTCTGTCCTCCTGTTTGCCAGCTGCATTGATTTTCATAGTCAAGACATATTTCCTGCTTTATAATAGATTCCTGTCTACTTCTCCCACCTCTTAATCAATGTTTTTAATACTTCAAGAAGTCATCAGTAAGAATGGCTGTAAAATTTAGTCACTCCATCGACAGTTGATTTTTGCTTGATGCTGAAAACCATTTGCACTCAAAGTTTCTGTCAGGTAATGTATTTTTTTTTTTTTTTGACTGGAATTCAATGAGTTCAGTCTAAGGTAATTTAATTTCTGTAATTTCACTTGAGATTGAACTTGTAAAACTGCTAACATAAGGGCATTAAAATACTTGTTTTGAAAGATGTGTACTTAGTTCAGTGATGCAAAATACATTCACAATTTCACTGATCACAGGGCAAGAGCCACATGATTTGAGAGTAGACACCACTCCTGTATGTTGTCCATCTCTCAGCCACTGACACTGTATTTCCAGCAATGTTTATTATGTTTTTGAAATACAGCCTTGTGAAAGCTGTAGGTTCAGGTAGAAAACAATAAAACAATTATTTTCTTGGTGTTTTTTTAGTGGAGATCAAGAAATTAGATATTTAGATGCTCTTAAGAAGTCTCAAGCACAGCATATATCTTGAAGGGATCATACCAGAGATGAAGTGTGGACTGTTGTCTGCCAAGTAGGTAACACTGGATTACAACTAAAAATACTGAGATCAGTTGAAAAGCTGAATTAAATGTTTACCGTATTTTATTGCAACTTTTCCGTGTACCACTTGCACTACTTATAGGCATGGATCAGTTCAGTCTGGATGGTTTAATTTTTCTTAATTTAATGAGGAAGACAGGAAGGATTTCATCATCAATCAAACAGCTGAATATGTCACAGTTTTCATTCATGTGCAAGGTAAACATTTATTGCCATGTGTGGCTTAATGTAATCATAATAAGAACAGCATGTAACATTATAATATGCTTAGGTTATAATTTAATACACTTCCATTATGTTGTAATTGCATATTACTACATGTAATTTGATTATGCTTGTTAAAATTTGTTATAATTCTTTGTCCGATCTGTATACCTTGGGGAAGATCTGGGAAGGTTGAAATGAGACTGGAAAACTGTTGCCCTGCTCAGTAACAGAGAAATGAATCTACATTTCTGACCAGTCAAAGAGGCAAGTGCAGTCTAGTTTGTTGGCCTTTGCAATGAATTCTGAGATGGCAGGAAAATCTCCTCCTGTCCTCACTGGATTCAGAGCTGGGCAGATCTATGGTTTCTTTTGGAATGTGACTTGTGGAGGATCTCAGCTTTGGCTGGTGGTTGTTTCCAGAACCCACCCTGGGGATTGAAGAGAGCTGTGTTGGTTTGCATGGACAAGTTGTGCCTTTTAGTGGGATTCTTTCAGGCTGACCATCACTGGTTGCTGCCCCTTAGGCTGGGTCTGGCCTTGGGATCAATGTTTTGGTGAGGGAAAATGTATCCGCTTAAATCAGAAACTAAAGGGCCACCTCTGGTGACCTTGTTGGTTGATGAGAGTGCCCATCATAGTTTGTTTTGGGAGTCCATCACTGCCAGAGGTGTTTGGAATAATTTCTAGGATACTGTCCCACCCTAAATGTGGGGGATACATTGCTAATCCACAGGAAGAACAGCTTCTGCCCTACTGGTGCAGGTGGGCAGAATGAGGTGAGAACAAAAATTTCCCTTTCACACACAGGCAAAACAGACAATAAATATCACCTTGCAGCCATACAGGAAATTTGTCTCAGACAGACGCATCCAGCAAATGAGTAGACATGGACTTTAAAAACAAACACAAGGTTTTATGCAAGGATGATTACAAGGACTGTTTCTGTGTCTAAAGAAAAGCAGTGTGGTACATTGTTATGGTGCTCCTTTTGTTCAGCTCTGAGTGAGGCTTTCTTCCAGCACCAAGTGCAGTCTTTTCCAGGAACTATTCTATCTCACTGACACATTGCACTTATAAATAGTGTTAGACTGGGTGTATGAACTAATCTTTGTTCTCGACTTCATTTGCAGGCCATGGCTTCTATTATATTTAAGTACTTCTCCTTGAAGCTCTAAATCAAGGACAGCCTCAGAAGTGGGCAGCTTGTATTAAATGTAATTACTTTAATCTGGAGCTTATGCTAAAGGTGAGACTTCTAAACAAGGGTAGCCACTAAATTAGAGTGGCTGCAGTTAAGAGCATGAATAGTAAAATTACCTCTATTAAATAAGGGGTAGTAACCACTCAGTGAGGGATTATAAATGAAGCTATGTGAGGGTTGTGTATTATGCTATTCCCAAAACCAGAGATCACCTCCCCATATTTCCTCTCTTGTAAATGAGCAAAAAGATGCATAACATCTGTGTTTGGACCAGGGTTCAAAGCCTACTGAAGTTCAGTGCAGTACTGCTGCTTGTTTATATTCCCTTATTTCTCACTGAGCATGATAAGCTTTTAAAAGAAAATGCTTAGGATTTTCAGTGGTGATGTTTGACTCATGAACACAAAGCCAAGGATTACTTTTGTAATTACATTTTGAAATGTAGAAGCATTTCTTTTTCTTTCTAACCATATTTTTTGACTCTGTCCATTTGTGGTCAGTTAAATTAGCATATCCTCCCAATATTCAGGGAGCAGCCTATATTATATTACCTTTTCCTCTTGGATTCTCTCTGTCATATCAGATTTCCTAACCTGCTCCATGCCATAATACTCTACCGGAACTCTGATAATTCCCTGACTTTCATTCCCTCCAAATGCTTCTGAGAGTTTATTTTACTTATTAAATTCCAAACTTTCTATTCCTGATTCAGGAGAGGAGTGGGTGTAATACTTATTGACTCCTTTCTGTCACATGACAGAAGTTTTCACCAAGCATTGCAGACAATATTCAGGCAACAGTCCCCCCCAAATTGCAAACATGAACTGCAGGAACTAGAGGATATTAATGTCTAGTGCATCATTGAAGAAAAAAATAATTCCAAAAGGCTGGATAAATAAACTATCTCTTTTAATGGAATGCTCACTTTTAGTAGGCATGATGGGAAAACAAAATGTGTTCTTGCTGGGATAGAATAGCACCAGCAAATAGAGAACCCAACCCTGTTTTCTGTGTTGACAGTTAAAACTAACATCAGGCGAAAAAATAGTTGAAATAGGTTGAGTCTTCTTTGTGTGGTTAAAGGAGGCAGATAAGAGCAGTTTCATGCAGGGAACAGATCAGGTAAATACCATTTTTACAGTATTTATGCTTTTTGAGTAACTGGAGCAATTTCCTTTTCAGTTTTTAAGAAACCATTTTCAGCTCTAATACTGACTCGATCACCTCTATAAAATATTCCTCAGCATTCACAAGTCATCTTAAGGGGCTTATTTTCTTCACTGTTGTTTTCCTCGTCTCACACATCAGCTCTTCTCTGTCACAGTTTTCAGAGACAGTCTGTCAGCATGCAGACTGCTGGATCAGGGCCTTGATTTCTGTAACTATTGTGTGGGAGAGGCTGAGCAAAGGGAAAAGAGCTTTTTGGACTCTCTCACCGTATTAGAGTGCATCTTGGGAATTTTGTTCAAAGCCCAGCACAGTGCAGGCAATTTTTGAGCAATTCTTTACTCTCATTTTTGTGATAAATTAAGTGTCCTGTGCAAAGTAAGTGTTGTAAAAGAAAACAAAACCCCTTTTAATAGCCACTTTTAAATTCAGCCTAAAATACAGTGACATAACCCATGGTGGTGCTCATCCACATTATTAAATTCTTTTATATTGGAATATGTAAGGACCATAAGTTCAGTGTGTCAATTCTAACCCCGTTGCTAAAACTGAAGACAACTTTTAAACCCAGAATAACAATTTTAACTTTCCCATAAAATTAATGCTTTAAATTTTCCATGGCCTAACTCTTTGATGATATTTATTCCTCTTTGTTTTCCTGGTGCATTGTTTTTCTTACAGAATAATAAAATGTATCAGCTAACCAGCCAGCTGGTGTGTTATTCTGTAAAATACTTGCTTTCACAATGGTTATTCAGGGGATGTTGTTGAGGCTGCAGCCAGGGATTTATTCTTGCATGTCAGTTTAGGGAAGCACAATTTGCACAGAATGCTGGAGTACACTTATTTGTCAACTGGTTCTTTTTCTTTGGCAGGAAGTTGGTATCTTGTATTCCAGCAGTTCTTCTTTCCAAGATTTATGAATCATCCCTGGTTTTCAAAGAGTTTTGCTTTGCATTAAATAACAAAGTAACTGCTATACCAGAAAAGCAGCAACAGAAATAACAATAAGAAAATGAACAGCCCTTACAAAAGCTAGAAAATGAAGAGTTAAAGTTGAACCTTGGATAGCAACTTTGGAGATGAGGGAAATGTCCAGAAAGTCATCATTTGGATGGAATTATGGATCTTAATATGAGAAGAGCCCCCAAGTAGTCTTTTCCAGCAGCCGGAAATATCAGGAATTTGTATTTTGAATAATATTTTTTCTTGAATGTTTATGCTTCACTGCTGTGCATGCTCACAAGCACTCTGACCAAGGCCACTGGGAATCTCTCTGACATCTCAGACCCATTCCAGCTGCACCAGAGACTAATTCCAGACACTTGCTCAATCTGTAGCTATGGTTTGTGAATGCAAATGGATTCATTTTAGAGACAATTTTAATGCTTTCCTTCAGATAGAGGGAAAACCTCCAAATCAACACTTATTACATGACCAGGTGACAATGGACAGTAACTCTTTAAAACACTTATCACAATTATTAGCAGGTTTACTGTGCTGAAGTTTTCTTATTTTTTAGAAACCTAGGACAGATGCAATTTGATCATTTGTGCACAGGACTGCATTCATTGCACTCCCAGAGTGCAATGGAGGTCTAGAACCTGTGATGGATGCCTTTGGATGCACCATGCTGGCATGTTTGGTGTCTTGGTCCAAAGCAGAAGCATTTTTTTGAAATATTGGTAATCCCATCTTCCTGAATTTACTAAAGGATGATCTGCTTGAACTGGCCTA
Organism: Zonotrichia leucophrys gambelii; assembly: GCF_028769735.1. Lineage (NCBI taxonomy): Eukaryota > Metazoa > Chordata > Aves > Passeriformes > Passerellidae > Zonotrichia > Zonotrichia leucophrys. The sequence continues at coordinate 8,445,745 of NC_088177.1, read as the reverse complement.
AGAACTTGAGCCACTCTTTTGTAAGTTCTGAAATAATGGTTTTAACTTGGTGTGGGAATATGCTGTTGAGCCTCTCTTAGATGTTTAGTTAAAGGAAACAGGAAGCAAGATAATTCTCTCTGAAATTTACTTGGACATCAAGTGGAATTTCACATCTTCAATGGGAAAACTTAGATTAACAAGCAGCGTGCAAGGTCAGGGTAAGAATTCTGTTAAATGATGAGTCCTTAGTGTGGGGATGTTGTCTCAGCACAAAAGGAGCCAGAGCTCCCATGGCAGCTCCTGGGGTCTTATCAGCATCTGCTTGTGACTGATGGCCATTTGCAGGATGTATCTGCACTGCCTCTGCACCCTTACCTAAAAATTAACTTTGTCAGGAAACAAGATCCACCAAAATGCATGAGAGGGAAGGATCCCATCTTTGTCTTTCTGCAGGTTTTGTGGTTCATAACACTAAAAGAAATCCTTCAGACTGCAGCCTCTTCAGCTCCTCCAAACAACATGCATGCCTTTAATTTAAGTGTTGCTGGCAGTTACATGATCCACATTAGAGGTGAACTGTGAAGTGTTCTCAAGGCATATCTCAGGGTGACATCCAAGGAAATAAGCCTGGAGCTGCAGGCAAGCTTGCCTTCCTAGCTGTTCCACTGTTTTAACAGAAATCAGTCAAATCCTGGCTTTAGGGAATAAGAGGGAATCTGAAATCCAGAGCTATCAATATAATTTATTCAAGAATTCTCTTTTTTTTTTTTTTTTTTTTTTTAATTTGAAGCTACATATCTGTGTCTCAGTCTTTTCCCATGCATTCCTGACCTCTCTGTTCCTTGGGTGCAATAATGGGATATCCTGAGATCCCACAGTGGGACCTGCTCAGTTTTCTGCAATTCTGTGTAATGATGGATGATAGTCTCAACTCTGGAATGTAATGGAAAAGCAATCTCTGAACAGTGCCTACTGCACTGCATTTTGTAGAGGGAAATACAATCTCTCTTGAAAAGAGTAACAGGTTTTGCCTTTTTATTCTTGTACTTCCTACCCCACAAATTAAATTCCTTTGGCTTTTCTGAATTTTGGCTTATTAAAAGATAAAAGACACTCTGCATGTTTTCCCATGCTCTTTTTCATGTTCTTAAAGAACAAATATAATTAGTATTAAAAGGAGAAATTCCTCAAGCTCAGCCATTACCCAAAATAATTTTGTTTGAGCTCAGTAGCTTAGCCTCATCTAAGAAATACTTTGTAGGAATTTTTTCCTTCTGTTTAGTAAGATAAGAAGAATAGCAATAAAACAGCTAATGCTAAAAAGAGGTGAGGAGAAGGATCCAGCTGATAACTGTCTGAATTAATTGAATTATTCCTCTGAGAACCATTTCAATGTAGGTCATTAGAAGGGAGTGAGTCTGAAGCCTCCCTCTAAACCCCAATGCAAGGCCAGGTGACACCAGGGATTACATTCCTGTTTATTTTAAATAGGACCAGCAGGCTGCAAAGGCTGACACCCACAAAGGCACTTGCACTCAGCAAGCCCCGGCTCCAAAACAGCCCAGGATCTGCAGCTGGCTCAGCAGAGCTGGATCCACAAGGCTGGGGGCAACCACTGAGCAGCTCTAACAAAACCACTTTGGGACTATTAGGCACAAAGCTGCACATCCAAAGACTTCTGGTGCCTCAGGGGCTTGTCTGGGCCCTCTGTGGTCTCCTGTTAACACTCAGGTAATTGAAAAACATGCAGGTGCCTTTGAAGAGTTGGAGCCTCCAGCCTTAACCTGCCAGCTTTAATAGAACCAATATTTTAGCAGCCACTAAAACAAGGCTGAGACCTGATGGTAGCGTGGGCTGTGTTCTCCTGCTTAATCACTGGGATGAAAGAACATCCTCCAGTTTCAGACATATTAATTGCCCTTGGAGCCTGCAATTATACAGCAACTTATAGTCGGAGATTTCCATGCCTGTGACCTGAAAGATATTACTTGTGTCTTATCAGGAAAATTTAATAACCATGTGTTTCAAGTCATGCTACTGCATCTTTTCCTCCCAGTCTGGAGGTGTGTAACTGTTAAATCCCCACCTAAATTTTACAGAAAATCTTATGTTTGAGTGGCCTGGAACATTTGTGAAATGGTTTACAGATTAATATTCTATATTTTTAATATTTTAATGTTTACATTCTTTGTATTTTTTAACATATTTTTGGGGTACTGACTTTCTGAGGAAAAGCTGAAGTTTGCTATTGAGAAATAATTAAAAGAAACCCCTTGTGCTGAGTTCCAGAATTAGAAAGCTTGATTTAAAAATCAGGCAATTACATTTCAAGGTAATTCTTACTATGAGAAAGATGTTATTTATAAAGAATATAAACCAAAAATTTGTTGGAAAATGGATCCTTCTTCCCTTCCTGGAGTATCACTGCCCTGTTACCAAGATGTGTGCCTCATACATCAGTGCCCTCTCTTTAGAGTTCTTGCTTCATTGCAAATCTTGTATAAGCGCCAAAATCTGCAAAAGCACTTCAGATGAAAGCTTCAGGATTAATCATTCACTGTAAAAGAATGTCATAAAATGTTAGTTTCTGAAAAATGTGTCGTCTCTGGAGATGAGGAGGCCCTGGGAAGCTTTATGGTGACCTTTATATATTTTTAAGGGTTTATAAGACTGAAAACTACTTTTTACAAGTAGTGATAGGGCAAGGGGCAATGGCTTTAAACTCCAAAGTGGGTAGACTTAGATTAGATTAGATTTTAGAAAAAAATCTTTGCTGTGAACGTGGTGAGGCACTGGAACAGCTTTCCTGGAGAAATTCTGGATGCTCCATCCCTGTAAATGTTCAGGGCCAGGTTGGGCTTTGGTCCTAGCGGAAAATGTCTCTGCCCATGGCAGGGGTAGGACCAGTAGAACTTTAAAAGTTGCTTCTAATCCAAAACAATTACTGATTTTATGGTATGTGTCCATATCCTGGTAAAACTCCCCAGCTGTGCCAGTGTCCCAGTCTGTGTCACACTGGGACACACCTAAGTCTGCTATTAAAGGGTGAATGTACTGGAGCTGGAGCCAGAGGTGTTTTCTCTTGTAGATCAATCTGCAGAAAAGGTCACTGGGGAAAGAGGGAAATGAGCTGTCTTTGTAGCTGTGTTATTTATACTTCCCATTGAAACACTGAGAAAGGGAACCAAAATCTTTTTCTTTCAAAACTTGAAAAAATAAAAAGACCTTTGAGTTTGAGGACAACTACTCAGTAGCAGAAGGTTTAGCTGTGAATTTACTTGCTTTGGGTTTAAATAGGATTTTTTCTGAAGTAAATGCCTACGTCTTACAAGAACGAGCACTGGAATCAGGATTCCAATCAAGGCTTCTCAATCAGGGAAAGGCTCATTTCAGCATGGTGAGGTTTATATTGTGGTTCTCAGAAACACCCAGGTTATTTAGGATTGTTTGGTGTCACTAGAAAAGGCACTCTTAACTCAGCAGATGCTCCTAAACAATGCAAACTTTAATTTTTCAAACTTCAAGCTGCAGAAAGAAAAAAATAATGACATATAAACATCAGCTATACATAAGGGTCGGGGTTTTTTAAGTAAGGAACTTCACTGATGCATTTACTCCTTTTATTGTTTGTATTTTCTTTTTAAAGTTTCAAAAGATCTACTGTTTTCATGTCAAGTTTGGAGAACACATTTCTATTCCTCCAGTGATCAGTTCACCTAATTCAAGATATGCAAAGTAAATCTACGTGGAAAATACTGCATTTTTTCTAAATTGTCTTATTTTCACTATTAGAAATGCCAGCCTAATAATCAGTTCAGTATTTAGGGGATGTGAATACATGGGAGCATCCCTGCCTATTTTTGACAAGTATTGCTCAATGTTTTATGTTATTCTTAATTTAAAATTTTGATTTTTGATGTGAGAGAGGATATTTAGTGTCACTGATTTGCCACAGCATGTTTGTGGCCAAAATACCCATCAAATCTATATTATAATAAGATGTGTAAAGCATCCCAGAGAGTTCTCCTCTCCACCTTTCTTTCCTCTTTTTGCAGCACCTCTTTATTTTTGGCATCTCTCACTCTGGGACGCATGTCCTGCTGCCACACAGCAAACTTGGACTTGTATTGACAGGCTTGTTGTGCTTTGCCAGTCAAAACTTATTAAAATTGTGTGAAGCTTCATGTAGTCACCTTCCTGTTTCTCTTTTGGACACAGCTATGTATTCTGCAATAAATAGGAAGCAATGCATCATAAAAATCTGTCTGTATTTAATCTCTCTAGTGTTATGATAACTCTGGGTTGCTGGAAGGAACAGAGCCCCCTCCTCTTGGCAAACAGGTTTTATAAATGAGGTTATGTTTCTCTGTCTCATTATTTCCTTACTGAAGCAAAATAAAGGCATAAATTAGGGTACTGGGGAAATAGTAGATTTATTATGGTTTATCTTGTGCTTTTGGGTCTCTTGTTTCTTTTGGCAGGTGGACAGAAATGGATTGAGTAGCAGAGTCAGTAAAAAATAGGCTGACTGGGGGGAAGGGCTGGAGTTATCTTGGTTCTCCTTCACAGCAGAATTCTGTCACAGCATGGTTGGGGTTGGGGTTGGGGTTGGAAGGAGCCTCTGGAGATCAACTGGCCCTACCCTCCTGCTAACGTGGGCTGGGCAGGATTTCATCCAGGTGGGTTTGGAATACCTCTAGAAAATGAGACTCCACAAACTCTCTGGATAACTCAGTGCCTGAAGATGCTTTCTAGATTATTCAGCACAAAAATTCCTTCTGCATTTGTTGGATTCATTCCTTCACGTAATGATGCTGGGAAGTGACCAATACCAGTCAGAGGCATCTCTCCCTCTATTGCCTAATCTGCAGAGTGTGGCTGGCTTGGATCAGCCCAGACCTGTGCAGGGAGATGCTGGGGGGTCCCCTTGGCTCTGCTCAGTGTCTTTCTGGCAGTCCTGAGCCACCTCCATGTCAAGTGGCCTAAATTTGTGTGCCAAGCCCATCAGCCATGCACTCATTTCGTGTTTGAGCCCTGCTGTGCAGTAGGGAAGCAGGATGCCAGGGAACCTGCCGGGACTGAGCCAGCCCCTCTCCTCCCAGAGTGGAGGATATTTCTCTCCACCTCCTTCCAGGGTGCTATTTCACCCCACTTGGCACAAATTCCAATCTGCACAGGAGCCCCAGCTCCATGGGGAGCCCCTGCTGCTCTGTCCAACACCACCCACAGCAACTGGCTCAGCTGGGCTGATGACAGTGAGCTCCAGCCCCCCCAGTGCTGAAGTTTGAAACAATCTCCTTCATCAAGGCAAAAAAGTACTGGCTTAGATAGAAAATATCTTTAAAAAAATATCTTTTTAAAAAAGATGTTCTTGTTTTTACCTTCTATTATTCATGGACGATGTAACATAGTGCCAGAGAAAAATAAGCAGCTGTGAGAAAGAGTTGAACTCTGGTTAGTGGCTTATAGACCTCTTCTTGTCTTCATTTTGTTTAGATTTATTTTGAAGTGTGAGAATTTATTTTGTAGTTCCATGAAACAAAAGGATGAAATCAGCCCTCACAGTTCTGCTACATTCCTGCCTCTCTGAAATCTGCTGTGTCTTTATTGGAAGGATGTAGGGAAGAATGAGATGGAAGCTTAAAATTTGATCTTATTGCTGGGTGCATTGCTGATTCCTAGAAAATTACTCCTTCCACCTAATTTTCACCAGAAAAAAAAAAAAAAAAAGGGCTTTTGTGGGTTTGCTAACACAATATGTTCTGAAAAATTTGAAATTAATTAATTGCCTGATCCAATTTCCAAATGACTTAAAAATCATTTGAATGCTAGATGAAATTGTAAGGCTAAAGTACCCATTTTCCTACTTCATCTGAATTCTATATCTTAGACCCTAAAGCTGCACTTGCTTTGATTGCCTGCTGTCCCTTGGTGGCTGCTTTGGTCGCCTGCAGTCTTGCTCAGGCTTTGCATAATGCCAAATGAACAAGATATTTGAAGAAAATATCACTCTGTTTCTGAAATCCCATTTGTTTTCCCTATGTGCCTAAGCCCCCAAGGCAAAGCAGCTGATGCCATTTTTGTGGGCAACAGGAAAAGCTCTGGCTATGGAGTCTGAATCCTTTAGGTAACCTATGGAAATAGGGGAAAAAGTTGTTTTCTAAAAATAAGACCAAATTACCCAGAGGATGAGAGATTTGGTGCACTGTATTGGGGTAACAGACATGAAAGCATGCAAACAGTCTTAAAATATAAAAGTTTGGCCTTATTATTCCATCCTAATTCTGATGGAAGAGCTGCTTTGGGTGAGAGATTGCCATATTAAACAATGCACTATCTATAATGTAAACATGTCTAATTCTAATTTATTCCCTTATCCAGGGTGTAAAGAAGCCTTGTGGGTTAATAAAGGCAGGGAAGCTGAGGGAAAAGGAGGAAAAAGGTTGATCATAAGCCTAACTCTTGTGGTCATGTGGAAGTCCTTAGGAAGAGGAGTAGCCTTTGCAATGATTTTACCCTGAAATTCATTATTAGCCCTGTGCATCTTGGCCATGTGAGAGCAGAGGACTGCATGTGTGATTCAAGGAAAGGTACATTTCTGTCTTTTGCAGAGGGCAGCAACCTTTCATCAGGACCATGACTTTGCCCCAGTTTACTCAGATCACCTGCATCACTGCCAAAAGTAAGATGTGATACACTGTGTCTAACATCTCTCTTTGCAAGTCCTTTTCCCCTTTGCATAGTCAAATAAAAGCTGGCTGAATTTTGAACTCACCTCTACTTTTTGGACAGTTCCATCTTGATCAATGCATCACCAAGGGCTTTCATTTGGATGGTGCATTGTCCCAACCTGTTCTGAGATACAATTCCTGCAGTGACAGACAGCAAAGGCAGCACTGCCAACTGCCAGGGAGGGCTTTTGTGCTTCTCATTAACAGTTACACCATTATTTAAGGGCAATGAATTATTTTTTGAAAGCCTGGGTACTGGGTTTAGAAAGGGAAAAATTGCATGCACAGCAAAGCCGCTGAGAGCAAACCTAGCCTGTGTGTTTGGAGTTTTAAATGATTGATGGAAACTTTCTGTCTTTATTTTCACGAGTGAACAAGCATCTGCTGTTCCAACTGCTGGTTAACAGGCTCTTTTCTCCATATGAAGTGGATCCAATTATATGCTCCATGCCATCCCAAGAGAAGCACAGAAGTAGCTCAAAGCAGGACTATTTAATAAAGGAGAGGCATAGGATTATGGTGAGTGTAATCTTTGCTGTACTTAAATAGGCTGCACTGAAAGGGAATTTGCTTTTCTTTCTCTTCTGAAAACAGCTGTTCTAAGGGCAGAGAAAAACTAACCCAGTGAATTTCATTTTCACCTGTCTTTGTTCTTGTAATTCTCTGTTGAACTTTGTTTACTTTACATATTAAAATATGCATGGAGTTTATTTTTGTTTTTTCCAAATCCCTATGAAAGAAATGCTGCTCTTCCTACTGACTTCAGTGACCTTTGGATCAAACTGCTAGTGCTGTTTCTATGACAGTTTTGGCAATAGATTCAAAGATGTTGCAGGCAAAACAAAGTTTTCTTGACATTTATAAAAAGTGACAAATTATCTTTAAAAACTTCTGGAGGAAAAGCTGCACACTATGAAGGCATTTCTTGGTGTTCCAGTTTTTTAAATTACATTTTGGTGTACTTTTGTCATCCTGGAGATCTGTGTTCTCTGCTTAAACTCAGTTTGCAGTATTAGATAAGGCTGTATTTTTCAGTGGTTGTTTCTTCTTCCTTCCAATGCACTTTTTCCAGCTTGAGGACAGAACATCTGCTGGTGGCAACTGGGAAAATTCAGTGTAACAGTTATGACAGATTGTAATTTGGTCCCCTGTCACTTTCTAACTTTTCCATCAACAACCCCACTAAATTTTCCTTCCCTATCTTTCCCACCACCTGTGAAATTTGCCCTTCCCTTGCCACCCCTGTAACAAACACTTCTGCAATCAGACAGGTTTAGTTTATGCTCTGCAGCTCCTTCTATGGATGTATGTGGGTTCCTTCTACACCTGGTATGCTCCTCTGTTCCTTCTCACTGCCTTAGTGGCATCCTGTTTGACTGAAAAGCTAACAAAGAAAATATTTTCTTACTCTCTACAGAACAGTATTTTAATTTTGCCTTAGCCTTTTGATCTCCTTTCTTGCCCCGCAGTGATGCCCACGAGGGGTTTTGCTGAGCCCTGGGCACTGAGTGTTGCAGAGGATGAGCAGCTTGGGTTTGAGGGATCAGCAATGAGCAATTCTGCACCAGAGATCTGACAGGGCTGCCTGCTAATTGGTAGGAAGGGAAAGTGCTGGAAATATTTATGCTGATAAACACTTGCAGAAATATTCCTACTGGAAGTGTCAGAACCATTCTCTGTAGTACAGCTTGTGGTGGGTACTGACTTTTGCTTTCAAAACTTTCTGTGTTGTACTGCTCTTTCTGATTTTGGCAATTTGCTTGCTTTTTAACAGACTTTCCTGAATCTTGTCTGTTTGTGAGCTCCTGGTCATTGTCCAGGATTGATTCTCTTAGGCTGGATCATTCCTGGTCCCTGAATAGTGAGTTACAACTTCATCTGGATGGGAACATGAGTTACAATTTTTTTTTCTAGTCTGAAGATTCTGGAAAAGCATATTTGCATGAGTACTGTAGATGTTTACAGCTTGAGTATTTATGTAAATGCATTTCCATTCAGAACTTGAGCATTTCTTGAGAATCTGAAATGTGTGTTTTGTCTTATTTTTGTTCAACATGTTTCCTTTTCTATTCTAAATATAACAGAAAAGTGAGTTAGCTGATGATCCTCTTTTGCTTTCCACCAATTTTTCTTTTTTTCTCTTCACTGAAGGGGCTTTCAGCTTTTCATTCACCAAAATGATTCACTCTTCATTTATTCCAATATGCTCTTGCTGAGACTCTGCAGGTCACTTTATAGCCCACTGTGCAAGCAGTTAACTGAAATTCTTAGGACTCTTTTTCTAAACCAGCTATTTCCTCCAAATTGATGGTGTAATCCAGTGTAGTTTAAAGCCATTTCTGCTAGTAACTGTTCATAGTTTACAGATTTAACCTCACATGCTCAATAGCACTGTAGTGTCCTTCATGGTTGTGACCCATTTTTTGGCTTCCACTTCTGTGCTCTCTCGCTCTTTGGGCTCAGACTTTGCTAAATGAGCAAAGCCCAAAGTTCACCATAGTTTTCTGTGTGATAGCAATGGAAACTGTGGGTCCTGGTTCTTCAGAGCATTCTTTCTTGGTGGCTATATTTAGAACTTCCCCCTGGTCCCCTTGGGGAGCGATTAAACATCACTGTGGAAAGGGGGTGCACTGATCCACAGGTGAAGAAGCCCCAGGGTGCCTTTCTGGAACATTTTCAAAAGGCCTTTAAAGGAGTTAAAATAAATTGTCTCAGTGCGGGGGTTTTCTATCCTCCAGCCTGTATGAAGCACTTCACTTCCTCCTTTCTTCACCGTGGGTGACAAATGGAAAATTTTAAAGGCTGCTGAATGCTGTGCATTTTCACAGTAGGTCAGGTGTTTAGCAGAGGTGTTTCTGAACTAGCATTGCATTGGTAAAGTGCACTGTGCTTGATGACTTTACGATTTCAACTTCTGTCCATGTGAAGTAGGAGCCTTCTATATGCAGCACAGCTGCAATTTGAGTTTGTGAAAATGATGGTTAGCTCAAGAGTAGAGAGGGTGGGCTTGGATGTCACTCACAAAGCAGCTTCAGCTGGTGAAGCTGCCAGAGATCTGGCAGGCTCAACAAAACTGTGGGTCTAAAAAGGTACCCTGGTGAATTTAGTCTTTTTGGGTTCTGGACATCAGTTACACTGGATTTCTGAGTTTTCTTAATTGTCATTGTTATTCCTAAATATTTTTCAAATTATTTCAGTCAGGGATTCTTTGTTCCCTATTCTTTTTTCCCTATTCACTATTTACTAAACATAATGTAATTGTATTACATTTTCCTTTATTTATATTCAGATTATCAATATTTTTTAAAGGAGAAGAGAAATCAATCTGTGTTGTATAATGAGTATAGCAGTCCCAATGATTACTTTTACTGAAACTCACAAAACTTTCAAGTTAAATGAACTTTTTTGCATGGAATTCTCAAAAGACTGGGCTATAATTCAGTGCAACACAGAAAAGAAAAGAATCATACAGCTTCAGAAATAACAGTGAGCAGAATTCAATGCTTTAATTTATGAATGTATTTGCACATTAATTTTGTATTTGTGTAGTCAAGGATGCATGCTTTGTTTATCTTCCATGTCTACTTTTCTGTTGGCAATATTCTGTTGTTATTTTCATTGCTATTATTATTAGGTTTTATTATTTTTTGGTTTGTATTATCCTAGAACTGCAGAGCCAGATAATAAACAAGGCTTTCTTGTAGAAGCTGCTTTGTTATCATATAAAAAAGAAATAGTATCTATTCTTAACATGGTATTGGGGGCAAAGAAAGGAGCACAGACAAAGGCTGGGAAAACACAGAACTTGAATGAATAAATCTTGCCTAATGGTGGATAAGTCAGATTATACAATGCCACTCTGTACATTTGTGCTTAGAGTCTAAAAGAAAATACATAGAAATACAACCTCATTTTTGCATTGCCAGTGGTGTGATAGGACAGAATTTCTGATGTTTCTCACCCCTAGCTGTAGCTGCAAAGGAATTCAGACAGGATGGGATAGACCCACCTGCACCCCTGAACATGAAGGAAAATGAAAGCCAAACACTCTTTGCTTCAGCATGGAAGGATTCAATGAGATCTGATGGATGCAGGGTGGATTTAATGAGGATTCAATGAGATCTGATGGCTGCAGGGTGCTCCAATGGGGCCCAGTTCATCCTCAGTCAGGACATTCAGAGATAAGGGCAGAAGCAGACCAACACATGTACAGGACTCCTAGCTGGCAGTCTCTTAGATGTTTTTACACCAAAATTACCCCAAATTGTCCTCCTGGCAGAGCAGAGGACCCAGTACATCAGTGGTGCCATTTACCATATCTACAGCAATCTGTTCAAGTAGGTGATGGTACAATTTGTGTGCAGATCATGCAAATATTTATACCACAGTCAAGAATTTCAAATCTCTTTGCCTGCTTTTGGCAGGGAATCTAATGCAGAAGCTGCTGCTCTGGGGCTTTTAGATTTTTATTCATGCACAAGAGTGAATTCTAAAATGTTCCTTTTTCTCCATATTCCATAGTACCTGCCATCACCTGAAGCCCTCTTTGGATAATTTTAGATTTTTCTCTGCTTTTAACATCCAGCCTAGCATTTGAGCCAAGACCTACTTTCCCTTTGTGCGGTTGTCATGCCCCTGACCTCGTGCCCAGCTCTTTTGTGGAAAACAAGCAACAATGAAAGTCACATTCAGAGTCATATCCTGATAGAGGGATCCTCTGCTGAATGTTATCTCATATTTCAGCAGCTTTGCTGGCTGCAGTGCTTGGAAACATTTAAATTCCCCTTTGGATGGGATGAATCCCTTTTTTTTTTTTTAGTATTCTTCCAGCTTGTCCTTAAATATGTGCTTAACCTGATCATTGAGTCACTTTCTGAGAATGAGCTTGGCAGACAGAGTGAGGCTCCCATGAGTGGATACAGCCTGTTAGCTCCATTTTGAGGAAGTATCTACGTTTCCAAACACAGAAAAGATACCAAAAATGTGGAAAATTTTGGGGACTGCTGTATGACTTACAGAATCTTTTCATAACACACAGAAAACGCCCTCAACCCACTTTCATGTTTTACCGTTAATTCAAAATCCATTTATTTTCCTTTCATCCTTCCTACCTATTGATGAAAATGTTTCATCTCTCTTTTACCAACAGTGCTCTATCAGTGCCGTTAAGGTGAAAGAATACATTGTGGAAAGAAATACCTTGTAAAATAAGTGAAAGCAAGAAATCATTAATTTTTGTAATCATGCAGCTTGAGAGAAAAACAAGAATAACTGTGCTGTAGGTACAGATGTTAAGGTCACTTGCTAAGTAAGGCAAGAGAATAGGTCTGATTCTTACCCTGAGGTTATTAAGAGGTAATATTTATATTGATATTTTAATGTTTATATTGTACAGATGCATTCCAATGGGAAGTTGAGGAAATATCCAATGTACTCATGGCTGATCTCCAGTGTACCATGATCCCTGTCCTCACCATGGAATTACTTGGTTTGCATGGGAATATCCAGTCTTACAGCAAGGCCCTCTGGGGGCTGATGTGCCTTTATGTGCCTTTATTGAGCATGCAGGGCTTTCCCAGGAACTGGAATTCCAGAGCCCATTGCAGGAGCCATCTGCAGTGCAGAAATGTGGTTCTACCAGTCCTGCTGAGCCCTGTGCAAAGGGATCAGGTTTAGGCGGCACCACAGTGCTGGAGAGGGAGGGTTCACAATTTTGTTTTTGCAGTTTATAACTAAAAATTATCTGAGGAGTCTTAAAAACACACCTAAACTACACATAAATTCTCTTTAAGGCTTGCAGATTGACAGTGTGATGTAGAAGGCTCAAGGATATTAAGACATGATCTAATATGGAAGTTCACTTCTCATTTGGACAAAATGTTTCCTGTAGCTATTTCTTTAGGAATATGGAAGAGTGTATGTAATCTATGCCTCACAAAAATATATTTACTGTATTCCAGGCCAAATTCACCAGAGAAATTAAAATTTCTTGTGAAAATGAAGTTTACAAAACATTGCCTTCCATGTGCAGGGACTGCCTTTGGTTTTTCCATTCCTGTGAAACTTTCCATTCAATTTTGTAAAATATTTACTCACAAAGTCACTTTTAATGAAACAAAATCAAGTGCTGTGAGAAAACCAAAGTAATACACAACAGTTCAGTATTGTGTATTGATCCAATATTGATCTGTTTAATTACTCTGCCTGGCTGTCATTGGAAAGGGGAATTTGGGATGACAGATTTGTTGTCTCTGGCTGACTTAGCTATGTACTTGCTGGGTTGGTTGTTCCAGACCAAGGACATGGCCAGAAGACACTGATCTGAGAACTGGGTTTCTTTTCAGTGGGAATCAGAGCAGGATGGCTGTTGCATGCAAAAACCTCTCTCAGTAATGGAGCCATGGTGTTCAAGGGCACAGACCTATATTTAATATCTTGGAAGTGTTTCTGGGTCCATTGATTTAAACATAGCCATGATCCTCTTTCATCGTCAACTGAAATTTATGAAAATGTTACAGCTCGTGACTCCCTGGGACTCCAATGAATCTTGGGGGTTTTCACTGTCTTGTGGTGTCCTTGATAAAGTTTGATTGCTCGCTAGTTTTTCCTGGACCTCATCCAAAAGGTCCAAGCAAAACCAGTGAGCTTGATAATCATACCCCAAAGTGCCAGAATTGTCATCCTCTATATTTCCATTTCTTCCCAGCAATATTAAAATGAGGGATGTCAGAGTTCTGACCACATCTTCTCTTATAATTCTTTCTCAAGAGTACATTGGGTGCAATCCTTCAAGTATGACTCTTTAAGTTTTTCCCTTAGACAAAATTAACCCTAAAAATGTGGCTAATTCTGATATTAATCCCTCACACTCCTCTAACAGTTGTTTTTGAGTTTGTTGCCTGTGGTGTGTTAGGTAGGATCATTCAAACCTTTCCAGGAGCAAATGTTTGAAGAACAAAGAAAATGCACACCTGGATTTCTGGAAAGTACCACGATGAGGGTGGTACAACATTGGTTTCATTTTCACTTCCTGGTGATGCTCTGCCATAGTACAAAATGCTCAGGAACAAAGACCACTGCATTTATGTTGCAGTCCAATCTTGTACTCTCTTTTTGAAGTCTGAGAAACATCTCTTTGGAGGAGCATTCCTAGCCAGAGATATAGTGGGCTTCATTTGAGACTAAAGAAACCCTAAAAAAAAAAATCCTTGTTTATTCTCCTCTCAGTGAGAACTCCTCTCAGTTTTCTTTTTGCAGTCTAACAATGAAAGCCAGTGCAGAAGTGATGCCAGCTAAGGTTTTCAGCTGCCTGGGACCCCCATTTTCAGCTGGTCATATATAACTTCAGATACTTGTTGCTCAGCAACTCAGGCATTGGGCAGCACTAAATGGTCTCAGTTACCTGAATTGTGGCAGCTTAGAGCAGTACCAATCTTCTCTTTGCATGGTTAGATTCATATTTAAGTGCCTACAGGTAAAGGCCCCAGTTTGATTATTCAGCTACTGGACCATAACTGTAATAATTTTAGTCAAAAAATGTAATAATATTAGTCAATAACTGTAATAATATTAGTCAATAGTAGTAATAATATTAGTCAATTTGCTTTATGGTTTTGCCAGAGGGGATATTGCCTTTCTGTCCTATTACTCTTCTTTAAAAAGCTGTGATACAGAACAACCCACCCAAGGACAGTGTTTGTGAGCCAGTCCAGAAATGGAGGGTTTCTAAATCAAGGTATTACTTCATCAGGAATTTGATCAAACTCTCAATTTGATTTCAGAAATTAGTGGAATACTTCTTTGACTTTAGTGGGCTTTGGATCAAGTCCTGTAAGGCACCATGCAATAAAAGGAGAGAAGTTACCTATTCTTTTCTAATAGTGTTTCTGATTTTTTTTCTCTCTTCTAGATCCTCCTTTAAGGCTTCACCTATTAAAACAAAACCAGTCAGGTCCTGAAATTTGGATAATGTCTCACACATGCAGCAGAGGGTGAGTTTACCCTGTGGCTTCCAGCTCCTTTCTGATGTGGTGTGTGATATTTGGGTTGCCTCGCACACAGCTTCTGAATTTTTTTTTGAATGAAAGAATCATGAAATAATAATCAAATACACAATTTGTTCTGATGTTTCAAAATTATATGGCTATTAGGTATTTTCCCTTGTGCTTTTCTATTCCATTTTGTTATTTTGTGAGTGTGTAGGGTTGTATATTGACTATATTTGAATCTGACCCATTGATTTACTTCACTGTTTACAGTGACCATCCACTGAAACTTAGATATTCATGTTTCAAATTATGATGTTGCTAATTCAATTAGATTTTCTTGCTAATCTACCCACATAAACATTAAATATTAAAAGGACTGTAGGATCTGTCAAATATAATCTCACTGTTTTGCACATTTATTTTGTCTGAGTTTTAAGTAAATTAATTATTCAGTGATAACTTTGAAACTAAATCATCTCTGATGTTTTGATCAGTGGCACTGCTGGTCTCTCAAAATAATAACCTTTAAATATAAATCATCAAGGTTTCTTTGCCTACACTGTGACAAAGCACTGACAAAGAACCATCACACTGTGTTTTTCCATGTCACATGCAGATAAGGTTCTATTTTCTTTCATCTTCTGTAGTAATATAAAGTTGAGAAGATGTTAAATTGCCAAATCATGCTGCATTTTTACATAATTAAGCAAAATCATGTCATTAAGAAAAATGGGTTGAGATTGCTAAACAATCCCGGGATATGGAGGCATGATTTAGACACATACCTTGTATTAAAATTAATGAGGATGACAGCAACTCCTCTACATAATTTTGAATATCTCAGCAAAAAGCTGCAACTTGAGACTTTTTACAGGTAAATGATTATTGTTGTATATTATCCTTCATAGTGAAATTAATGGCCAGACAAATGTGGTAACCAAATGCATTTCATATCATTTCTCGTTTTCTTTACACCACACAAGCAAACAATGCAATGTAGAGAGAGAAACAGGCTAAAAATAACTCACAGCCATGGGACCATTAATCTTGTTTTCTACCTGCTCAATAACAAAACATGAGCTTGTTTTGACAGGAGGAAATGAAGGCTCTCTACATTAAATGTTCAACCACATGTAGTCTCAAGGCTATTATTCATAGGCTATTAAACATATATGTGCATTATATTTAAGGGTATGGCTTTGTTAATTTTTAATGGCTTGCTTGTAACTGTGGATATTGATACAAAAAAACTTTTATTCAGTGGAAGAAACAGATTCTAGGGTTCATGTTTATTTTTAGCAACAGTTTCATCTGTAAATTTCACATTAAAGACATGTTTTGCCTGTTGCTGCTACCACCTGTCTTGTGACAATGCTGAGGGACTGGGAAAAAGGATCAGAGTCTAAACTGTGAGTCCCAGTCTATATTATAATACGCTGTTGAGTTTGGGCATAAAAATATTACTGTTTTCTCCCTGTTGGTATTATCAGTCTCCCTTTGAAGCCTGTGCTCGTACGTGTGCTGTGAGTTCTTGCTTCTGATGGAGGAAGACATCATTCCAGCATGTCCTCTCCAGCCCAAAGTGCCATAACTTGCTTTCAAAAACACAGAGAAATTACTAGTAGGCATTACAGGTCACATCATCCTTCTGTATTTTAAGGTCAAACTGGGGACAACAGTCCCCATATATTTTGTGTATGCATACAGCAACTCCTGAACTCTTGTAGCATTAAGAAAAGCTCATATTTCAGTGCTTTTTGATTTGTTGGAGTTTTTTTCCCACCACAGATAGTGACTGAGTAAACTGTTTGATAAAAAGATCAAAAAAGCATGCCAAGGGGGAGGTGGGCAGCCCAGGTGAGAAGGTCTGGATGTGTGATGTAGAAGGTTCAAGGTGATGTGGAAGGTTTAGTGCCCACAGTGGGCTGTGCAATGAGGGGCTCACTCACTCAGTGCTTCAGGCTGAGCCTCACCCTCAGAGTCCTTGGAGAGATTTGTGCCAGGAACTCAGATATTTGCCCTCAGATTTCAAATGAAATCCCAACATTTTAGCACATTAATTACGTTCCTTCATGTCTTTCTAGTTAGCCAGGAAGAGCTCTGCCAGTTAATGTCAGTAGAAAACTACAGATTTTAGTTGAGTTATAACAGAGACACTCAGGCATGAAGCAGACATGAAATGAGCCTTAATTTTTTGATAGGTGGGTTTCTTGTTCCCCTCAGTGCCAGCTGAATGAAAACCAGTATTGCACCGTTCTTTAAATGCCTGGCTATTAACTGTGTGCAAATGTAACATTTAGGGTGCAAGAAGCACTGTAGAGCTGGCTTTTCACATACCACTTTATAGAGGACTATTCCTATTTTTCTCAGAGGCTGTAAATGATTAAAAAAGCAAGCAAAGAAGATATAAAAGTATCATTGAGATCTAAATGAAAGAACATGGGGAATATATGTATTCCATTTGTTCAAATAAAGACATTCGAACATCTACCCATGAGCTTCCTTGCAATACACAGAGTGATTTGCTTTAGGCATTTTAGCAGTTATAAAAAAGACATTTCCAGGAAACATTTCTACAGAAATGTGCTTCTACAGGCTTCCCTGTGAGTCCTGTGTGGAGAAATTAAGGATCATTTGGTGGGCTACACTGCAGTCTAGAAAAAGCAATTCATAGTAATTATCAAAATATTATTATTTTATTATTTATTTTGTTTGATTATTTTGTGTGTCTGAATGGACAAAATATTCAATATGTCATCTGAAAGGATTAACACAATACCATCACAGATGACTTTCTCTCTAGCAAGTCACACACAGGAGCTGGACAGTGCATACTCCTCTGGAGGCTCAGGTTTGTGACCTTTTACAATTAAAATGGCATTGTAGGAAAAGGAAAAACCTCTTCTGCCTTTTCCTACAATGCCATTTGGAGTTTCTATTTGAAATAAGTAGGTTTTTGGACTTTTCCTATGGTCAGAAAAAAACTGACAAAGTCATAATTACAATGGGACATTCAAATTCACTCAAAAAAGCTCATTTTCCCTACCCTGCCCCACTGTTTATTTTTCAGTTTATTTGACTGAAGTAATTTTCTTAACAAGAAAAGGAGCACACAGTCCTCTGGATGGATTTTTTCCTATGGATATTGATTCTGGCTCAAGTTCCATAGATAATTGTTTATCCATTCAGTATTAAGCACATGAGAAAATATTTGACTATAGAAAAAAAAGCAACAATATGCAAAAGACTCCTTGGAAGTGTGATTTAAATGAAGAAAGAGGCATATCATTCTGAAAAATGGCATTGCTTTTATTGGCAATTGATAATTATAGTATTAAGATTTATTAATTTATCTGTAATACTGTTCCTGGGTAGCAAAACATCTCTGGGTTATCAACACTCTCTCCAGCAAAAATCCAAAATACAGACACAAAGTAGACCCAAACCCAATTCTGTTATAACCAAAGCAAGAGCAAAAAAGTTTAAAATGAATATGTAATTTAGAAGATGAAATGCTTTGGTGAGAGCATAAAACTGAATTTCTGAACAGGCTTCAAGCTACTCCATGTAATATAATTTCATGTGGTTGTCATTTCTGCTTTTATTGCTCAGTGAGTGGTGAGACATTGTGTGACTAGACAAGTTTTATCTTGCTGGAGGATTTCTTAAGAAGGTTCTTTTATACATTTTTCTGAAATGTCACTTATTTTCCAGTTAAATCAAGTTTCCAAGGAGCTTTTTTAAGGAAACTTCCACCAGTCTCTTTCATCCCCTCAAAACTTCAGAGCTAGGTTCAAATCTTACCTTGAATGCTCCCTCAATACCTCTTTAGGTTTTCTGTGATGTTTATAGAAAAGTGAATTTGGAAATACAAAGCTCTAGTTAGAAGGACACGAGGGCTGAGGTAAAAAGCACCATCAAAGGAGGCCCCTGGTGGGACAGGACCTTGCCATGTGCACTCTGATTTTCTAGCAGGCCACATTTAAAAAGGATTTAACCAGGTATCCTGGTGTGCCTAAACCCTAGGGAAAAAAAAAAAAGTATAATATTTGCTTTTATGTGCTCCTTTTATCACTTACCTCAGTTTGTGCCTCAACATTAGTGTTTCCTTGATGCTGTTTTAGAGTGTGATTTAGACTTTATTTTCTGTTCTTCATGGTACATAGCTTGACAGAAGTCTGCAAGCTGTGATTGCAGCATGTCTCCTGAGTAAACCACATTGCAGTCTCTGGCTAAGTTGGAATTGTTAGGAGAAATATGTCTGTACTTTATTTTTTCTTGGCTATTAACAGGCTTTTGGCAAAAGTTTTTGGTTGTTCCAGTGATAGAGAACTGCATATTTTCCAATTTCTTTATTTCCAGATCCAAGAGGGGTCTGGATGCAGCAAGGGCTGGTTAAGGTGCTGAACTGCAGAAAAGTGGTGATAAAGGGCTAAAGGATAAATTATAAAGGTGATAAAGGGCTGCATTTCTTTACACTGTGTCCCATGGGATCCTTTTAGGGGCACCCCCATGGGACTTGAAAAACTTGAAAGAATAAAGATATCACCAAGATTTTAATCTCTTTTGGATCCATGCTGGTTTGTTAAAGGTTTTGGAATCCATCAGGCTGGAAGTTAGTATAAATATGCCTATTTATCCTCTCACAAATTGAGTTTCCCCACAGCCTGCTGAAATAAGCAGATGCCACTGAGGATAATAAAACATAGCCTCTTCTGCTCATTTTTTAATATAAACTAGCTTATCAGCTGATAAGAAAAAAGATGCGTGTCATATAATCAAAAAAAATGAGATAAATATTATCATATTAAATCACCTCTACCCATAAAAATTATTCTGAGACTTCAGCACCTAAAGGTGAGAATGCCCTTTGTGAAGAGAAGGAAGCGTCTGTGTACATAAAAGAAAATTAGCTCAACAAGCAATATTCTACAGTCTTTTTGTGATTACCTTTGATACTGAGCAAGAATTCTGTGTTTCAGAATCTAACTTTTATCTACCACTCTGTCCTTGGATTAAAACACTCTTTATGGCCTCCCATTTGTTGCCATGGAAATGGATGTAATGATAGATTCAACATTGTGGATTTTCTGGAAGAAACAGTATGGGGGAAAGAGTTGGGAGAAAAAGAGAAGGCAAATATTGAATTTTAATAGATTTCTTTTGGAATTAGAAATTGTGAGGAAAATAGATATTGGTTGGAGAAAAAAATTGGTTTAGAATTTAATGTGAGCACTAGGATTTGAGTCTGTATGGTTTTGTTCTGTTATTTGTATTTTGTTTGCTTTTTATTTAGCATTTTTCTTTTTGTGATGAGCAGCTGTTCATGCCGTGGAATCCATTGAAGTCAGTTCTTCATGCTTTACTTGAGAAACAATATTAATTTGCTGCTCTGGACATAGTTAGTGCCTGGAAGTCTAAGAAAATTTTACATTTTCCTTCTCAGCTGAGGGAAAGTTTGGATCTGTACATTGTCCCCCATTTCTCCAGGAGAATACATGGTGCAGCTGTAATTGTTTCCTTGGGATGCTTTAGGATCTTGTCATTCACCATCAGGAGAGGAGAGGGGCTTTCCTGCAGCTGTAAAAGCTCTCACTTTTCCAATAAATTCAGGTTATTTCCCTTCAGTAGTAAATGTGTAATGGGTAACTAATGAAAAATGGATAGGTCAGTGTGTTTTCTCTGACTGTGCTCTTCAGCAATGTTGATAACTGGAGATGGCCATGGCTCACTTTTCAGGAATGGAGTGGGTTTATCTTTCTGATGTCCCTTACATGCCCTCAGGGATCAGTGCTGTGATCCAGAGCTGTGATGCCTGTGTATAAATTACACACCAGAACTGTGAGCAGCAAAGAATGGAGCTGTGCCCCTTGCTACCTTGCTAACATCAGCATATTTTAGCCAGAGCAAAACATATTTAGCATATTTGGCTTCTGATGCAAAAGTTCAGTTCCATTCAGCAGTGGAATAATTACTCTAATAAAGTGAGTAAATATTATAGCATAAGCAATGGAAATGCATTGAATCCGAGCTTCACATGAAACTTGCTCCTACACAGAAACTGGACAGTTCATTAATATTTCTGGAGAGTGGTTCTAATCGTCTGAGGAATTAAGGACTGTTGTTTCAGCTGTAGTTTATATTTTTCGTAGCTCCATCAGCTTCCTTGTGGTTTTACATTGGAAGGCAACAGAACATATATGTTTACATAGTGGAAGAACATTGCAAAATATACCTGGGCTTTACTGAATATATCAAAATAAAATCTTCATGTTTCAGCATGCTCTGGGCTCAGATTAAAACAAGCAAAACCTGGGCTATGTTCTCCAGTGGCAGAAATTCCCAAATTTACAAATGCATCTCTCTGTCAGGGCTCTGGAGGGTTTATCTCCAGGATACAGAAGGACCTGTTTCCAAACTTGACTGACACCTCTAATTGACTATTGATAGAAATGCTGCACTCTCCTAAAGTGCAGCCACACTGAAACACCTGAGGATAATGAAGGAGGTAAGGAAAAACAAAGAGAGCTTGCTTATGTCTGCTGATGATGGTTGGTTTTCTCTGTGGTACCTGGAAAATGCAGTAGCAAGCGTAGACTGCTGTAGCAGCCAGAAAGAAATGCCAAGGGTGTTCCAGCCATGAAGATTTACATTTGGGTTGAGTAGCTCTGTGCCTCCCTGCAACTACAGATGCAAAATTAGAAGAGGAATAACAGTACTTGTTTGGAATTCCTGTATATCCATAAGGGAGAGGAATGCTCCATAGGTTAGCATTCATTTATAATGTGAGTGAGTGAATGGAGTTTGAGTGAGTTTCTGGATAATTTATCAGAAATGAATAATGCAAAATGATTCTTTAAAAAAAAAAAATCAAGTAAATTACTGTGTAACAACAGCCCTGCCCTAAGCAAACTGCTGCTTCTGGAAGGGACACTTTCTGTAATTGTAAATCCTTCTCCAAAAAGAAAATTCACACTTCTTATAGGCACAAAGATGCCAGAGCAGGCTCTGAAGACATCTGTAAAGAAAAAGACAGAGAGGATTCTCTGTAAAATTAGGGATAGAAAAGGACAGAGAGCAATGAGGGATTCATATGCTTACAAAGCAGAAATGGGTCATGTTGGGTGGAAAAAAATTAACCTCAGGACAATAGAAGAGTGACCTGATAAAGTGCAATATACTGAAAAGGAGGGACAAGATCTGTGTGTGGAGGAAGGAGGGTGCTCTGTGTGGTGAGCGCTGAAGCTGACAGATGAAGGGCACAGTGCAGCCAAACACAGGGACAAACTTGCAAGTGATTAAATACACTATTCAAAAGACATTAAGTGCCTGTGGAAGACAGATGGAGTTGACATTAGGAGGAGAAAGTTGCAAATAGAAATGGGAGGAGCAACTGAACTTTAGGTTCCTCTCTAGAGGTGAATTTAATGGGGTTTTCTTTTGTTTTTTTGGGTTTTTTTTTGAGTTTTTTTGTTTGTTTGTTTGTTTTGGTTTTTTTTTTGTTTTGTTTTTGTTTTTACAAAACTGGGATAGCAGATAACAGACTCATAAAAGAGTGATGGCTTTTCTTTTATTCACTTCCAGTAGATCTTGTTTGCATACAGGTGTGATCCCCACCCTCCTATCAATCACAAGTGTCTGGTGCATCAGATGTTTAGGCTGATTAGTTTGTGTTAACCTTAATATGTGTGACAACTTGTGCTTAATATCACTAACAACACTTTGGTGCAGGATTACCTGGGTTTCCTGTGGAAAAAGATCTGGGTGATTTAATAGATTATTGTACATCATGGCTACATGTCCATGATGAGGGTTTGAAAGAGGCCTCTGCTGCACCACTCAGATGTGAGTCCAGAGTTTGATACTCCCCTCTAATTTGGATGTATTCAGTTTTGACTTGGCTCATTATGAATGGAAAGACCAGCTGCAAAATTCAGATGCTGCTCTAAATTTGGAAGCTGAGACTTGCCAGAGGTCAGGGACTTTCAGAGATAAAAGTGAAGTTTAGAGCTATCTCTAATAGGAGGATAATATATATTTTAGAGGGAATGGCTCCATATTTCCTCTCATCAGTGATTTACTAGGTACATCACACAGTAAAGGTTTTTACAAAAGCTCTTCTTGTGTGAGCCTCAGTGACAGTTCTGTGTATTGCCTGGATCAGATTCTGATCTGTTACTGTCCTAAATCAGCTGTAAATCTGTAATATTTCTGTTAGGTGTGAGAGTGGAGCAGCACAAGGGAATAGTATGTATGGCATACATGAGACTGCACGTCACTTACAATTGTAACATATAGCATTTGTCATTACACTTTACAGGTCCTAAGGGCTAGATCTGGAAAACAGTTCCCTGCCTAAGGCGGGATTTAGGCAGAATTAAGATATTATATTCTGAAACTGTAAGCCAAAATAGCTGTTTCAGCTCTTTGCTCTTTCCTGAAACAGGTTTTGTGACTTGATATTTTTTGTAGGTGCCTGAGCAGATGTTTAATTCCTGCAGGGGGCCCATGTGACTGGTGCACCCCAAACTTCTTTACAGCAAGGCAGAATTATACTCAAGGAAATGCAGAGGTTTAGTATTTGCCTTTTTATTGCTGTAGTCCAGGTCTTTCAATTTCAAACCTAAATGTCAACCAATATTGTTAGGATCCCTTGGGAGCAAGAGTGACAAACCAGGATACAGCACCACAGAGATGAACAAATTCATCCTGCTGCTCTGAGCTGATGTGCTGATTCACAGCACTGAAATTTTGCACTGTGCCATTGTGCTCCTGGGAAGCAGAGATATGGGAATGGGACCCTGAAGAGGTTATCCAGGAGGGGATGGAGAGGAGCTCTGTGCCATGGGACACGGCTGCTGAGCACTGCTGAGCAGTCAAATCCACACTGGGAAGGGAGCAGACCCTGCCAGGGTCCTCAGCTCTGAGAGATGGCTACAGAGCACAGCACAGAGCTCACCCAGGCTTGCACTGGCACTGCTGAATGTCCGAGACCTGAATCACTCAGGTGTCACCCTGCATGCATTTTTCAGGTGCTCCCAACAGGCTTGCTGTTGATTTTTGTCTCCTACATCTTGTCCATGATCTATGGCTTACATCAAGGTTTCATGCATTTAAAGTACCTTGCCTAGTGCTTCTTTTGCTTTGTAATAACCCAGTAAGCTTTGAATAGAGTCTATCTGGCTGTATTTTAACTAGAATACGTTTTTCATGTAGTTCTATGGAAACACTGATGTTTTCTCCCTCTTTGGAGATGTATCCTACCTCTATGTCCCCTTGTTGTCTTAATCTTCAGAGCATATATGCCTTACTCCTACTGTTAAGTAGAGAACCTACAAAAAAAAAAACCTAAAAAAACCCCTAACATAAAAAATTAAGTCGATGGTTCAATGATACTCAGAAGTACCCCAGGGATACAGCCTTTGTCTTCACCTAAGAATTCCTACTTGCTGGAATCCAATTTCTGCTTGCTGGCCTCATGTGATCCCTGGAGCATTGAGGTGCAATTAAGTCTGGGTTGAATTAGCTCAGTGCAGAAAAGGAACTTTGTTGCATTGAAGAATTTTCTATGATACCTGTGTATAAATTACACAGTTTACCTGTAATTTTACTTATTTTAGAACTAGGCCCAAGACTGAAGAGCTGTTTTTGTGTAGGGAAAGGTGACAAGGCTTCCAATTTTGCCAATTAGTGCAGCATTAAATTGCTCAATAGCTTCAAGCTGAGGACAGCTGTAAATCTCAGAGCAGCTGTCATGGCTGTGAGAAGTTCAGCATCTGAAATGCTTGTCTAGAGACATGGCTGAGGAGATCAAGCCTTGTAGGCATTGCAAGTCATCTGAAAAGAGGCTCTGGATGAAGTGTTTTGTGAGGGTTGATCCATTTATGTTAAATCAGGTGAGGTGGGATGCAATTAGCAGCTGCTGGGTAGCTGAAGCACTATGCACTGTCCTTGGTGCATCTCCCAGCAAACAGGATCCGCTGGGAATAGGAACAATGGCTGCTCTTAGGCTCAATAAAGACATTAGGAATAAATTTCACCTGCTCATCCAGCAGCATTTTTTGTCTCCATCTCAGTAGCATCCAGCTCAACTGGAGAGGCAACATCTAAACAGCTGCTCACTGACTTGTTTTAATGTCAGCAATATGAGCAGAAATCACAGAATGTTGTCATTTTAATTGCATAAACCCAGGCAAAGCTTCTCTACATCTTGAGAGAGGGTGAGGCAAGGTCTCCCTGGTTTTCTTTTATTATGATGAGATGAAATATGCACTAGGATTTCCAGTAATCTCAATTTCCTGTAAAAAAAAAGGTGGAAAAGTATCTCATGTGCAGATGTGTAGTGCAGGATTGCCTATATTTTAATCCTATAGGATAGAAAACAGGTTGAATAACAGGATCATACCCATTCCTGTGGATATCCCTACTGACTGTACCTTCAATTAAGCAGCAGGTGTACCCTGGGGAATAATCTGTTCTCAGTGCTTCTCTGTTATTAATTGCCTACTCTGACAGAGTCACCCACTGCATTTATACAATGTATTATTGCAGTTTTACTCTGCTACATTTAGTCTTTATAAAAATAAAAAGGCACATTAAAAACCCCAAACAAACCCAGAGTTCTATGAAATTAAAAAAAAAACAACTAAATCCACTTGGATTATTTCTCACTATAATTTTTCTATCTAAAATTTCTCTGAAAGGAAGGCATTATTTAATAACACCTGACCAGTGTTAAAAATTCCTTGAGCAAGAACCTGTGCAGGCAGTGTTTGACTTCTAGCTACTCAAGATCCTTTAGGTCTCCAGACTCTCAGGCTCCCAGTCACACTCTACCCACAGAGCAGTTTATGAAAGCATCACCAGACAATTTCAATATGCAGCTAATTAATCCATGAATGTTTTATTTCTGAGCTTTTCCCTGACTCTCTGTTGAAGTCTCTTAGGTGAACACACAGCACAGATTAGTTGTGTACAAAGCTGGCATGTCCTGTGAGATGCTGCAGGGCTGAGGTCAAGTCATGTGGAATTTGAAATCTGATTTTTCTGGAGGGCTTTCTCCAATCCAGCTAAGGCAAAGACAGCCTAAAAAATTTTACCTTAGCCTGTATGGATAAGAAGGGAACTGTGGAGGTTGAATATCCTTAAATTCCTTGAGGTGTAATGGTCTTTTAGATTGCAATTGCAACAATTATTTTTTTTTTAAACATATTCTTTAAACTAGAGTAATGTTTACAACAGGCTACACATTAACATATTTAACTGTGAAAACATGCACACAAAGGAGTACCAAATTGCATAGTAACATTGGCTATTGTCAAATATTCAGGCTTTGGGATTTTGCTATGCACGCACACTGAAAAGTAAAAATTCATTGACTGAATGGGTACTTGAGTAGAGTTTGTCCATCCCTGTCAACAAAAGAAGATATTCAGCAGCTATTTAATTAAAAGTTTCCCACACAGGTAAACCTCCTCAGACCTCCTTCAGTTTAAAATCAAAATCCAGCTCTGATGAAAACCTGCACTATATTTGTTCAGTTTAAGAGTTGCTTTAAATGTGCACTGTGAGCTGATTTGGAAGAGGATTGCAGTGACAGAGACAGCACACCCTGTGCTGGTTGGATCCCACACACTCTGAAGCCAGAAAAGCAAATTGACCTTGCTGAAATGAACCTGTTTTACTCTGGATGCTTCAAAGGGATTCAATCTCTCTGAATAGTTCTGC
The DNA here is from genome assembly GCF_028769735.1 of Zonotrichia leucophrys gambelii. Classification (NCBI taxonomy): domain Eukaryota; kingdom Metazoa; phylum Chordata; class Aves; order Passeriformes; family Passerellidae; genus Zonotrichia; species Zonotrichia leucophrys. The sequence goes on along the minus strand of NC_088177.1, from coordinate 8,419,317 downwards.
CAGAACAGCCTTTATATGAATAAAGCCTTTCTGTAAAAAGTAGCTTTCACAGAAAGGGCAAATACCCATAAAATCAGGATATGCATAAATTGGAGTAATTGTTAAACCTTTAGAGCTAGGCTTTAATTGTGCTCTCAAAAAGGCTTTTTCTACTTGAAAATATTTTCAGTATTATGACCTCTCCCCAGTTAATCTGTAGTTAATTAACAGTTTGTCTTGGCTAACCTCAGCCTGCTGCTCTGCCCCATGCAGCCTCTTGCTCACTTCCTCACAGTGGGATGGGAAAGAGAATTGGAAAGTCAAAAGTGAGGAAACTTGTGAGTTGAGATAATTTCCCAAGGGCAGGCAGGTATAGCCATACCCAGGAAATCTGGGGTTTATTACCTGTTTTTGGTTAATTGGGAAGAAAAATCTCCATCATTCAGGAAGTTTCCCCTTCCTCCTCCTCCCCACAGCTCTGTATGTTGAGCATGACCATGGGGTGGGATGGGAGATGGGATGGGATGAGATGGAGATGGAGATGGGGATGGTACAGGATGGAGATGGGGATGGGATGACATGGGATGGGATGACATGGGATGGGATGGGACATGCCTTGGGTCAGTGGGATCAGCTGTCCGGCCTTGTGCCCACCTGGCCCCTCACTGGTGGGTGGATGGGGTGAGAGGCAGAAGAGGCCTTGGCTCTGTGTAAGCTCTGCTCAGCAGCAAGGAAATATCCCTGTGATATCAACTCTGTCTCCAGCACAAATCCCAAACCCAGCCCCATCCCTACCATGGAGGACATTAACCCTACCCCAGCCATGACCAGGACACAATCACAGATTTCAGAATAACACAGTGGAAATTATGCTCTTGGCAATCAAGCTTTCCACCTTCACGAGTAATTGAATCTCACAGTATTCAAGATCCCATCAGACACAAGTTTGTGTCTTTGTGAGTCTTCTGACAGCAGTTTGCTTTTCTAAACTTTGTTTTGTCATTCAGAACATAAAAAGTCTTGGCTGTGAGCACTGCAGTGAGCAATGTTTGGAGAGGAAGAGTGGGAGTTAAAAGTATCTGGCTTATTTTCTTTGCAGCTGTAATAACTCAGAATAATAACAATTGTGCCTTTCTTCAGTGAAAAAAGAGTAGGTGCACTCATGGCTCTTGAATAGCACTTGGAGACTCATGGGTAGTAAGCAAAAACAAAGTAATTTAACATGGTTATTTGTGGAGATAAAGTAGGGTGTAATCCAAGTGCATCCCCTAGAAGTGCCTGTACATAATTATTTGGTATTGATCAAGTATAATACTTATATTGTTATATTAAATTAGGTTTTATAATGGCAAAGATAAACCCTAATTTTACTTATAGTGCCTTTTGGGGACAAATCCCCTAAAATGGGATGTTTTGAATTAAGCACAGCTCATATTTGCATCCCTTTCTGAAGTATATTTGTCCAAAATCCATCTCTTGGAAACTCTGGAGATGAGATTTGTGGAAAAGACCTGGAGGAGTATTATTTATAAAACTATCTTTCCTCTTCAGCTTTTCCAAAATACAGAGGAAATGTTGAAGACCTGTTGGATAATATTGTTTCTGTCACTGGTGAGCAAATACTGGCTGGCTCTTACAAAGACCTGTAGTCTTTATTCTCATTAATATTCTCCTAGAGATGAATGAGCTGCATTTTTAGACAAATTTAGGCGGTCATGTTGCTTCCTACCCTGTATAAGAATTTTAACAGAGAACCATTTTTCCCCCTCCAATTCCTTCAGAGGCAGCTTTCAGAAAGTTTTCCACTGAAAGTTCAGAGCAATTTCTGCTTCCTTAGCTGGGTGTTTGTTGTGTGCAAGTAATAAACAACAAATATATTTCCTTTTACAAGTTAAGTTGTGTAGGGTATTGTACTATGGTGCTGTAAGAAACCTTCAATGCAAGATGTTAGAAGACAATTTAATTTAAAGATAAATATAACATCAAACTCACCCTTTCACATCAACTGCAATAATAATTTTTAAGCACAAAGATGTGCATGTGAGTAGCTCAAGCATCAGAATTTGTATCCAGGAGGTCTGAACAAGGTTTTGCACTGAAAAAGAGAACAAAGGATACTGCCCAGCAAAGAAAAGAAAAATTAAACTGCATGAAATGAGAATAAAACTTTAAAACTGAAGCTTGGTTAAATTGACAAGTTTTCTGGAATAAACATTTTCTCTCTTGATATTTTACACTCTATAATCAGCAGTACTGTTGCATGATTGGAAATAATGTAATTAGCTGCCAAAGATGATTAAAAATATGTTTTTATAAATTAATTTTTAAAAAACCTCTCACTCCCTTGCAACTCTGCTAAACTGATAATAAAAGAAGTGATTCCTTTATTGAACTGAGTTCTACAGTTTCACTGGCATAAAAATTGAATTTTGAGTGAAGTATGCAGAGAAGCAACACTCCTGTAAATAAGATATGGCGCTTTTCCCCAGCTATGCATCATCTCAAAGCTCTGCACAGGGACAAGCTCTGTTATCTCTGCTCCTTGAGCTCTGCTGGGGAGTGAATTCCCTCTGTGTTGTCTTGTGTGAGCAAAGCAAAGGTGTTTTGTGTCCTTGCCCCATTTACTGCCATTTACATTTTAGAAGCATTTATTCCCATCTCACAACTCTCATTTAGATGGTTTTAACTGCTGTTATAATTAAATGTGTATAAAAAAATATGAGCACCACTCACATCACATTGCTTTTGAGGCACAAGGACAGAACAATTCCCACTCCCCCTGCAAAAACGCAAGTGAAAAGAGATGAAGTTCTTCAGTAAGGCTTTGGACTGCTGTTGTGGTCTAGAGGCATTTAATGTTTGTCTTAATTTATCCTAATATCTTGTCAGCTGGCCTTCAAAATAGCCAGCACAGAAATGTTTATGTCTTTATTTGGTTTGATTTTGTCTTGATTTGGTTTCTTCTGCATCTTCATCTAGCTGATCAATTATCTTCAGGGGAAAGGAAATTAAGAATTAGAGTTTTTATATCTGTACTTGTTTAAAGAAGGCAGCCAGGTTCTGGGTAATTAAAGGACTATTTGATTAGGTGAATCTGAGAAACTACTTGAGTACTTAATTCTTTTAAATTCTTTTTGAAATAATGAGGAAATTTAAAAAAAAGTTTGAATTGAAAGCCATAGAAAAAGATTTCTGCTCTACAGAGGAATGTGTTTATTCTCTTTTCCTCAGAGCCCCTATCTGATTATCCTCTCATTCCTAACCCAGGGAAGTGTCTGTTCCAAGTGCCACACACTGGCCAGCAACCATTGGTAAACAAATATTAGGGATAGTGGCTTGGGAAAGAGAGACATGAACTGAATTCTTACACCAGTAGTGGGCATTTTGGATTTAGAATTCAGGTTGTAGCTCTGGAGGTTTGGAGTTGGTTGTGTTTTGCTTTTGTTTCCTTAAGCTCGATCCTCTTTGTTGCCAAAAGCAAGTTTCTTTTTTTGAGCTCACTTCAGATTTCAGCAGAGCTGTTTTATAATTCAGTTTACCTGAACTTAGGACTTCAATAAATAAATACAAGTGAAGGGGATTGAGCAAAACCTGTGTGTTTGGGTCCTTACTGCACCTTCAGCACTGCAAAGGGACTTACCTTGTTTATAGGATTTATCATAAAAATAGTTGCAAATTTAGCAGTTCTAATGAAGAACCATGGTAAATTTTGTGCTTTCCTCTTCCTCATGCCAGGATCCATTTGGGATCATTTTAATGTTTATTATTGCACTTTTTCACCTTTTTCTTTCTTCATTTATCTGCAGCCTTATGTCATTTCCAAATGGACTTACTGTACCTGGCTTTTTGTACAAATGTTGGCTACTTCTCTGTTTTCTGTTACCTCCAAAATCTTTTTTACTGGCTCCAGCTCTTTAATCACCAATGAGTTTTTTACAGCCATGGGATCTCCAGTGCCACCCCATGCCCCCTCTACTCTGCCCTGCATCATTATAATTTATTTTCTTCTATGTTGAAGACAGAAATATTTTTCCTCAATACTTGATTCACCATTCTGAGTTTCTGTCTTGATGGTTTGTCCAGGTAATTACTTAACTTCCAGGAAGCTCAGCTGTGAAGTGTCCTGCTTTAGTCAGTAAAGAAAACCAGTCTGCAAAGTTTGAATTTCTAGTGTGAATATCCTGAAAAGTTGCATCAATCCTTTCCACTGTGCCAAGTTTTCTTTTTGATTTGGACAATTTTGGTTCTCAGTGGCACAGAGCCCATCTGTGGGGCATGAACAAAAACAATGAGAAAACTCAGGGTATTGAGGAAAATTATGAGGTACTGATATGATAATGTGCTTTTTCTTCACACCTCCAGTTAAGGCAGGAAGTGCATGTGCATATGTAGGAGTTGTAGAAATAGCTCTAAATGCATCCTCTGCTTGTTTTATGCTGCTCTAAAATACTTAAAAGTAGCAGCAGCTATTTTGAGTGACCCATAATCTGCAAAGGAAGAGTGGGGATCAGGCTGACTGCACACAGCACCAAGCAGGATCAGAGCAGGATCTCTGGTTTCCAGCTCTGGTTTTCTGCTCCCTGGAAGAACCCAAAATGCTCCTGAGAGCCATCTTGGGCTCTGCAACAGGTGATGGTTTGAAACTTCTGACAGATCTCCTACTTTTCATCCAGACCCTCAATAGGCATGTTTTGAAGTTCCACAGGATGAATTCTGGTGGCATCAGTCCCTTCCCTCTGACAGGAAAAAAAAAAGCAGGAATAGAGCTCATTTCACAAAATGGCACACTCTATAATTAATGACTGTAAAAGATTTTGATAACTCCTAATAGAAAGGTCAGAGTTGAAAATGCAATGGCTAATAGATCATTTTCTCACAAACTGCATAGCTGCTGTTATCCTGGACATCTGTAATGGTTGTGGCCTAGAAACTGTGGGTAGATTAAGGGCAGACTTTGTCATTTAGTTTTTTCTGTGGTCTATTCACTCATCCCTCTGGTAGAGCAACAAAAATTCTTCTTCTCCAGAAGTCATGTAGAAAATAAGATTGAGATTAATGATGTGACAGCCATGGCCTGTGATTACTCAGACAGCCTTTCTGTGGACTGTTTTGGGAAGATGATATTGAACACACATATTTGCAAAAGGAAGTTTTAATCTTCCTAAATGGTTTTCCAGTAAATCATGTGCAGTCTTTGTGTACAGAAAATTTTCTTGGACTGTTGATGTTCCCTGTTGTTTACAACCATTCTGAAAAGCTACTCTAGAAATTGAATTTAACTCAGCTCTGGGTAGTAATGACAAAGTACCTGGGGTATATATTTTGTTCATCACAAACAGATTACAGAGGCTGAGTAATTAACAATACATTGTGTCTTGTGAGGATCTGGAGGAGCAACTCTCCCTCCTCTGTGACAAAATCTTCCCAGACAGAGACAATCAGGCTGGACCCAAGGATGTGGAGAAAGTTCAAGCCTAACCTCTCAAGAAGAACCTTCTGAGAGGCTTTCACAACAAAATCACTGTCAGGAGGGAAAACTTAAGTTCAGTGAGACTGATACAGCACTTCTGTTTGGATTACAAGAGGAAAAACTTTTTCTTTCATCAGCATTTAAAGAATCAGGATATGACAAGGTCCTTGAAGTATCTCTCCTCTGTAATGGACAAGAGCTATGGCCAAGCTGTACTTATTTATGAAATATTTAATGAGATATTTTTCAATAGCTTCTTCATACTACACTCTGCGGATACCTGCTGGGTATTTCATCTAAATTTAAAAGGCTTTTTCCTGGAAAATATATACTCACATTTTTATTTCTTTTATATTTATAATACAGAGATGTAGAGACAGCATGTCATGGGTCACATGCTCCTCTCTCTTATGTTCTGCACAAAATTTGAGAGGATGAAACCCAGCAGAGCTGAAGCCCTTCATAGAAAAATATCTCCTGAATTACCAGCTCAGACTAACAGTAGAGGCCTTGTTTTGGGATTGATTATAACTTGTCATTGCAACAATGTCATAAAATCTTTTAAAAAGTAAGATATTTCGGTTCTGCTTTACTTCTACCAAAACACATTTAGTTGCAAAGTAGTGGTTTGAGGAGGAGATGGAGAAGCAGAGCTTGATACCTTTGCACCTTTAAAGTAATCTTGTTCCTGAAAATGAGAGTTCAATATTTTCCAAAGAATATTATCAAGTTGGTCACCAGAAACATAGGTATCTGGAATGACCACTAATTTTGTCACTAATCTAATCTTGTACACGTTAATTAAAATTTAGTATTTCACTATATTGCTACAAAATGCTTACTGAAGTTATTTTTCAGTCTGCTGAAATCGCTCTGTTTGCTGTAGCTTTGATGGTTTTATTTGTCTGAAATATGTAAATGTGGTTTAAGTTTTATCATAGATAGCAATAGGCAGGGAATTAAGGTTAGATTTGATAGCAGAAGTATTTATTTGAGAGAAACCTTGAGGTTCCTGCTGTGTGAGAATGCCCCTTGAATACATTTGAGCATGTAAAGCATTGTACCAGACTTTTATCAAATGTAGAAACGATTGGAAAAACATTAGAAATTTTATTCCTTGGGAAACTCCTTGGAATAAATATAGAAATTTTGTGAAATGATTTATCCTGTGTGGCCTTCCCTGGCAGCACACACGCTGTGGGGTGAAGGCACAGAGGGAGAGTCATAACCTGGGGGTCACTCAGTGTTGAACCCAGGAAATTCCTCTGGCTGCCCTGAAGGACTCGAGACTCTGCCAGGGGGCTCAGAGACCCTGGCACAGAGCCCAAGACCCCTGTGCCTTTGATTTAGCCCATGGAAAAAACAATTACCAACTTTGTATGAGGAATTACAAGCCACAAAATTTTAAGTAGAATGATAGTTTGTCACAGGGCGAAAAGTAGAATTTTGGGGTTTTTAGAATGGGGGCTTGGGGTCCCAAGATGGAGGGATTTGGGTGTGCCTTGTCCTTCTTTCTCCTTCTTCTTGGCCTCCATCTTCTGGGTGATGTTGGCACTTTTGGATTGGTTTAGAGTAGAAACACACTGTCTAACACAGGTGATAGGTATTGGGAAATAATTGCATTATAAAAGCATTCTAATAACTCTATCCAAACAATCTTTAAGCACAAACAAGAATTTGCATATCTACTGATTTTAGGGGTTAATTTGTGCAATATTACAACAGGTTGTTTTAAAAACTGGTACTTTATGCTGCCTGCTCTTGCTTTCCCTAGGGACAGTTCCCATTAGCAGGATCTTGACCTTGGATGCTCCCAAAGGAGCACAGCAGGGCAGCTAATTGCCTGTGCCTTAAACAGTAACCCTATAACACAAACAAAAGAGAGCAGCAATTTCAGAAATCCTTCAGTGTTCTCTGAAATGATTCTCTGCTGCAGCCAAGACACTTTTTAGCTGAAGAAATAGTCTTATTGAATAAGAAGCTGGGTTTGTCCCTGACCAAATTTTAGCTACAATGACTAAAAATGCGTAATTTTTCTAGATGCATTCTCAGTTGGCTGACAGAGCAAAAGCTTGAGGATTCTTTAGTGGTATATTTAGAATATGTGCCTTGTAATGCATTTTTTTTGTTTACTGGATCACATTTTCCCTGAAGAATTGATGTAATGAGGTGCTGGGGTCCAGAACTCAAAGTATTAGGAGAGATTTTGCAAAGAGCTTTGACTCAGACATATTCTTAGCAAATAATGGGTGTATACAAATGACAAGTGTAATCTAAGCAAATTTAGATCCATTATGGCAACACCAGAGAAAATGCATTGAAAAATCACAATGTTCAAGATCTTAAAGAGAAAGTGGCAGATTTCTGCATATGAGGGGCTTTTCAAAGAGGGTTAAAAAGAAAAATCTTGCAAGGATAATTTCATTTTCCCTTATGACTAGAACAGAGGGTTTGGCCCAAGGTTAAGGCAATTAATGGGAATTATTTTCAGTATCTTAATGAGATGTCTCACAAAAGTCAATTTGGAAGTGCTGAGCCTGGCACTGGGTGCTCAGTAGGAATTGAGTTTATTAAAGGAAGAGGCACCAGCAGATGGTGCTCAAGAATGCACAGAATTGCTTCTGGTTCTGCAGGGCTAACCCAGCCCAGCACACAGATATCTGTGAGCAGCTTCCCTCCTCACCAGCTGAGTGCAATGGAAAAAAGGCCAGATCTCAAGAGAAATCCTAAACATCCTGTGCATCTTGCACGTACTAAATAATGCCTGGAACCCTCTGAGTCATGATCTCCCCAAAGGAGGGGTCAGTGCAATTCTTTCTTCTTTTGTCAGGTCTGAGATGAATCAGTAGCAAGTCATGATTGGTGTTGTCAAGAAATGCTGACAAATTTGACAGTGAGGGCACTGCTGATTGCCCTAAACCCATATTTTTTATCAGAAAAATTGTATTGCTTGGCTTACTCAGAGCATTCCTTTCCCAGAGAGCTGTCAGTGTCAGTGAGGGGTCTCTAAGTTTTTTAGATGATGTTGCTGCACTGAAATGCAACTGCTTCCTCATTTCATTTCAGCTTTGGATTTTATATCAGTGATCTCTCTGTAAAACTCTTCTCAGTGCTGCATGTTTGCAGGCATTCTCTGCCCAAACATCTAATCTGAAAATTATTGTCTGCAATACTTGCAAATCTGGTTTTAGAAGAAAATTTTTCCCAGCTCTTGCTGCTGCAGCATGTAGGAGATGTCTGAAACACATCCCCAGGCTTGCCATCAAGACAGCTTTTCTCTGTTTCACCATGAAGAATTTTCTTTGCCTCTCTCTGTGAATTTGGAGATGGATAATAGAAAGATCATATGGTCCATGGATACCTTCTGAATGATAATAGGAAAAAATAGTGTTGGAAATGGAAATTGTCCATATTTTCACCACAGCATCCAGTATATTCCATCAAGTTCAGATCTCTGTGGAATGTTGTGTTGTACCATTGGCAAGCACTATCCTGAACTTGCCTCTCAAGTTTTAGAGCTTTGGTTCAGATGGGCATTTAATTAACACTCCTATAGCCTTTTCAAAAAATATTTGCTTTTTGTTTTACCCCATTATTTAAAGCAGCAAGTACAGGAGAACTTTGCCAGACTTTGGGTTTTGGGGTTTTTTCCCCTCCTGTACAAGTTCAATTATATCCCCACCTATAACGCTTTTTTAACTTGGATCACCATAAGGATTATTCAAGCTAGTCATACAATAACTGGAAACAAAGAAAAAAATTGTAATGAAAATGGAAAATAAGAATAATAAACTGAAAAAAAATTTCTTTTTATTTCAAGAAAAACCTGAAATTTTGGATGAAAATTTTATCTAACTTTTGATCATAACATCATGGTCTGCTATGGAAGGGAGCTCTATTCTCCTTGTTTAACATGTGAACTTGAGTCAGACCAAAAATAACAGATCAGACCCAGGCTGACCAGTGGGTGAGCTTGAGAGAACAGGTGAACTCCAGGGAGTCTTTGCAGGGAAAGAAAGATTAATCACCAGCTCTTGCTCTGAAAGCAGCAGCAGTGCCCAAGCATTGGAGCCAAAGGCTGTGGCTGCTCATTATCAATCACATTAACAATAACATTAATTAAAATAACACTAATTACAATTAATTACAATTACAATAACATTAATTACAATTAATAACAATTACAATAACATAACAATAAAATTAACCCAAAACATCTCTCACTTGCCATGGGGTACCAATACAAATACAAATAAAGGCAAATTGGGGGTGTAGAAATTCTTCTTTAAACTAAAACCAGCTGCATTTTGATGTCATTGGAATAAAATATGCTGAGCTTGATCCATTGAGAGTCTGACCCAAGGCAGGTGGATGTTGTAGGAGCCTTTCAGCTCCTGATATTGGATTTTACACAGGATGCTTGCAGCTACTTTGTTGGTACTGAAGGCAGCAAAGAACCCCATGAGAGCAACCAAGGGAACCAATTCTTCTTTTTCCTCTTTCCCATAGCAGGAAAATTGCCTAATTCTAGCTGTCAAAACCAAAGTTTGCTGAAATCAATAGCAGTCTGTCTGGGTGGGAGCCAGTGAGCAGCACAACAGGGACAAAGAGCAGCTGTGGAATGTACCTTGCTCCAGGTCCTTCTGGAATGAGAGCCACTAAAAATAGAAACAGCACCATGATAAAGTTAGCCCAGTGAGCATACCCTGGTGTTATCATGGTAAAACTGCTTTCCTACCAATGGGGCAATTTGATTCCTCCTCTGTGCCAGGGGGATAAAAACAAGCAAACTCCTTTATAATTCTTGGACTCTCTTTAGTTTTGTACTTGAGCCAGGGAACAGTTAGAAACAAAGTTTTGTATTTCTTCTAAAAAATCTGGTGCAATAGAAAATTACCATATCCAGCCAAATGTGAAAAAGGGTTAAATGACAAGATAGCCATCCTCTTTTTTTCCACTCTTTTCCCAGTATCAACACCTGAAAGGCATCACAAAGCCTCAACACCTTGAAATAAACCTAAGTTGCACAGGGGAAGTCAGGCATAATTTGACTTCATTAAGTTGGCTCCTCCAAGTTTGGCTCTACTAAACAAAGCTGGTAAAAGCAAACAAAAAGAAACCCTTTGATACTGCAAAATACGCAGCAGAGATTTATCAAATATGTCTCTGACAATAAAGCCACTTTGCAAACACTGCTGTTGATTCTTATGCAGATGAGGCAGTTAAAAAAAATATGTTTCAGCAATTTATGGTTCTCAGAGTTAATAAAGTTATTTTATTAATGGAAAAAATTCTCCCTGCTGGACTTCAGAACCTATTGATTTTATTTGAGTAGCTTAGTGGCAGACTGCTAAAGGTATGAGTTCAGGAGAGCTGATGCAGCAAAAAGAAGGATAGTATCTCTTACAAAAATTTAATTATCTTGACACTAAAACTGCATCTTATTTTAAAAATTAATCTCCATTAAAAAAATAGGCAATGTCTAGAAGCAAAATGCCTGTCATGTGTTATTGGCAAATCTGAAATGAAACTGCAGGCACGAATGATTGATTACACCTAAGGCAAGGAGCCATGATATGATAATAAAACTGGTTAGACAGAAAAATATTTGACTGAGCAAGAAATCTAAGCTGGGTCTCCAGAAATGAATGTTCTCATAAAAAATACAAATAGAAGTGTGAAGCTCACATAAAACCTGAAGATGGCACGTTCCCTATCTTCTGCTGGGAGGTAAAATTAAAGATCAGAAGAAATATTGGAAAACCTGCCCGGGTCATTAGCACAATGCTTTTTAATATTGTTTTTCCAACAAGGAGAGGGAGCAGAGCCTTTAGCCAATAGACTCATCTCTCAGCCATGAGAAAATGCTTTCAGGTTTCTCAGGCAGGATTTTTGATTGAGTTATCCTGGAGTGTCTTTGCTCTTTACTACTGCTTGGTATTGATGTATATGGAAGGGCATTTTTCTGGTTCTTACAATGTGTTTCTTCTTAAAATGTGTTGTAACATAGAGAGACACTGTGGGTGTGTGTCCGTGGCTTATATAGACATGGGTGTGTAATATTGCATTGATTGATATATCATATAAACACACAGACTCACTGCTGTGTCCATAGAAGCGCACTTTGTAGGAAAAAAATATTAAAATGTGCAGAGTGTGTTTGATATCCTCCTTTCCCCTGGGTAGCTGCAGGGTTTAAGGCTGTAGTGATGGTTCCTGCTTCTGCAGGAGCAGCAGAGCTGTGTGCTAGAGGGATGATATCCCTGCCATGAAATCCCTGTGTTGCGATAGTGTAAGAATCATTATTTCTCCCCATGAGTGTGTTTTGAAGTGCAGATACATCTACAATGCCATTTGCACACAATGTGTGCAGAAGAGCAGCCTTGTCTTGGAGATTTTAGAATTATGTTCTAAATGTTGTGTTGTAGCAGAGAAAGTAACTGGGAGACTTCAGATGGAAAAGTGCCCAATATCATGTGACTGTTTTAAAATATCAACCTTTTATTAAAACATTATAGCAACCCCCTATTTTCTTCTGGAGTTTTTAAAATACAAAATCTACTCTCTTTGCTCTGTTACTGTTGCATTCCAACCAAGCAAATTCAGAGCCTGGTAAATCTTCTGTCTGGGAGATTTTTAATCCTTTAGCTTCTTTCCAGTTCATGTATGACTTTGAAAAGCTTCAAAAAATATCAAAGGATAAAGTAAAAACTGAAAGTAAAAACTGAATCTGATGAGTTTTACAAATCAGTAAAGAAAGAATGATAAAAAAACCTAACTAAATTAAATCTGCACAAATAGACCCGTGTAACTCCAAGGACAGCAGTGCTTATCTACACAGAGCAGTAGCAAAAGTAAAGAAAGAACTGGGAATCCTATTGATAGAAGAAAAACAAAGTATTTATCCTGTGGCCAAGGAGGAGATGCTGAAGCTGGATAGTGTCTGAACAGTGATATTGAAAATATTTCCTTTATCAACTTTAAGGTCACTGACATGCTAACATTCTCTGGCAGTGAGGAGAACACATTCTTTGTGTGTACTGAGTGTGAACCCCCTTTTCTTCCCAAATAATTTCACTCAGGTGCTTCCTGGTCCATCCAGTGCTTGGGTTGGAGTAGTTCCAACAGGGAAAGGGAAAAGGAGATCATCTTCACCTGACATTTGTGCTTAGGCAAACTTGTAGACCAAGAGAAGTACAAAGCCAGAGATAAATAGGACAGACTGCATTAATGAAAGAGGAAAGCAAAGCTGTCCCAGTATTGTAAAGGTTCACATGTATGAAGTGCAGCAAAAAGCAGAGCAGGAAATAAGTCCTAGACATAAAGACATAGACTCAGTTGAAGTCTGTAGATCACATCTTGCTGTTGAAGTTCTCCATCATGCCCAGCTGTAATATGAAAGCAGAATTTTCTGGGCTGTAATATGGCAATTAAAATTGATTTATGCACAGAGAGCCTTTGGCATGATATCCCACTGAAATTTCAGAGCCAAAGGTCTTGCCACCAACAAACAGCCAAGTGCTTCTGGGATCTTAATGACAGAGAACTGTAAATCAGTCACCAAAAATGTGGCTGCAAGTTTTGCTGTTCAGTTTGAATATTTTACATGGGCTCCTACCCTCCTCCCAAAATAAAGCCCTGTAGATGTCACTGACACAGAATCCAGTTTATTCTGTGATTATTATGGGGAAGGGTATTAGAGCACTTATGAATAAAATTTGTTATACTTTCCACAGTCTAAAAGGCTGAAAGAACCTTGCTTTTCAGTGTGGAGGTCATTCAGGAAGTTCTGTGTGTCCTCAGTGTGCAATCAGGTAAGCATCATCACTCACACAAACACACCTCCATTCATCAATTTTATCGCTCTGAGAATTTCTGCAGGCTGCATCAAATTAATATATCCTGTTTGAAATTAGAAACATTGCAGCCAAAATACTAAAAATGCTTTTTAAAACCCCTTTAAAAAAAATTATCCCTCTAAAGATGTACTGCAGAGCTGAATAGTCAAGTCTGCTCTTGTTTGATTTTTACTCTAGATGAATTCTTAATAGCTAAAGTTTCCACTGAGACTTTTAGGCACTAAGCATGTTTTAAAATTGGATAAGAGTATTTACACACAATTTTTGAATTTAAGAATGGTGGTACATGAATCTCAAGGATCCAGCCTGCTGAAGGACACTGATTCCTGGTGGTTTTGTGCTGTGCCACCAAGGGAATCCTCACCATGCTCCCCCAAATACTGAGGAATGTATTATCCATCATTCTCCTAAGCCATGCAGAGTGAAGCCCCTGGATCAGAGCTGAACATGAACCACATCTAGAAATGCCTTCTGACTGTTATTTCAAATTGCAAATTATAAAACATTATGCTAATTTTGTACATTCTACATCTTGCAGTCATTCTGCCTCTTTCTTTTGCCCAAAGCTGTAATGGGTTAAGGAAATATGTCCAAAAAGATTCTATTGGAGGTTCCATTTCTTGGTTTTCATGTAAAATATAAGTGCATGGTTGGTTTACCTGATTTTCGGATTACTCAAATACCCTTTTGACCTGTTCCAATCAGGAAGAATTGAATTCATATTCCTAGAGATCAGTTTAAAGGCATACTGCAGAAACAGAGGGAAGAAGGAATGGGGGGAAGTAATCTTTAAGTTTTTGTTTGTTTATCTGAATGTTATATTTTGTACAGGGCAGAATAGCCTACAGTTTTGTCATTTAAGAGATAGGAAAAGCCTAAGGCATTTGATGTGCCTGAATACTTTTGTTGTATTGCGATGATATTTAGAAAAAGACATGTATTTATATTATGTGTTTTGTCTACCTAGAGCCTAGCATCTGTTTGGTAAAGGTTTGGGTACCATTTTTTGTAATTTGTGTTTTTTTGTTTCCCTGCATATCACACAAGGTTACTGTTCCTGTATTCACAATGTGTATTTCATTGCAATTCCCTGACAAACTACTGAGGTTGAAAGAAAAGTACATTCTCATCACTGCATCTCTCACCTTTTTCTTCTTGGTTTAGGTTTTCTTCTCCTTTCCCCTCTATGGAAGGGTGCTATGATGTCTAGAAGACAAGGAGCAAGCAAATATTTTTTGTCTTTTAAATATCTTTAATTGTTCTGCAATATAAATTATTTCCTACTTACAAAACGACATCTGAAGAAGGAGATGGTTTTAAAAACCTTACTCACGATTTCAATCCTAACATAGCCAGGAAACACACCAAAATGTTCTCCACTGTGTGAAGGAAAGGAGGGAAGAGAAATGTCAGTAATATTGGTGCTTGCCTCAAGTAATTCTGTTGACAATAGTGGATAATTAACAAAATTAACCATGGTTTTAATGCATTTTTAAATAAACACAGACTATTATTGCACAAGAAATGGCTCCCTCATTGGTGGGTGTGTAGCAGGGGTGACACCAGAGATTTGTTTGGCTCAGTGCTCTCATTCTTTTCTTGGCAGCAAGAGGGACTAAAGAGAAATCAGAAACAGAGACTGCATGGAAAACATGCTTGTTTTCCTCCCAGTGTGCTGCTCTGGCTTGTAGAACAGTGTGGAAGCTCAGGAAAGGAAAGAAAGTGAGTTAGAAAACTGTCCCATCCTTAACATTTCCCATTAATAGATTCAGGATCCCCAATTACCAGACTCATGATCTACTTCTACTTCTCTGTTTTGGTTTTTGTCCTTCTTTTTGGCTTCCAGCTCTCCTGAAGTCTTGTAAATGTAAGCACCTCAGCATGGGCTCATGTGTCTACTTTTAAGTTCTCTACTGGATGTAGATCCTCTTTTAAATAACAGCTCACAAGGTTTGGGTCTCTGATGCCAGTAGTGCTTCTTTATTTTTCTGATGGTTTTTATTAGCAGGAACCAGATTCTTCTCTGATAAATAATTTAATTTACCGAAGTTGTTTTTATTATCCTGTATTATTTCATCAAGCTTTGGACAAAACAGAAGTTATAACCCTTTCCACCTCCTCTTATCCCATTGCCATGGTGTAGGAGAAAAATATTTCAGCATAATATTGGATGCAGAATATCAGGACATACCAGACATTTTGAAGTCTTGGTACCAAACATTTCTTACAGATGTTAACTGACAATTTAGTATTAGAATTGTTTTAAAAACATTGGAAGTATTGTATGACATGGTGGCTAGATGCTGCGGAGTGAATATTTAATTTTTTCCAGAGTGAATATTTAATTTTTTTCTCCTGTCTCTCTGGTGACAATTAGATGTCACAGAGGCAGTCCCACCTTTCAGCCATCATCATCCCACTCTCTCTGCAGGAACCATCCTGCTCCAATGCCTGCATTGAATGTGCTGTGCATACTGATACATCATTTATGTAACAGAATTGCTGTCCATTTGAGGCACACACATTGTGCTTCATACCTAAGTATGAAATTTGAGTTTCTCATTATCTCTGTCAGGGCTTTATTTTGGGACAGGTTCTACTTCATTTTCCCTGGATTGCACGTGGAAATGTGGCAGTTTTTGGAGATCAGAAAGAACATTGCTGTCTCCCTGGAGGCTGTATCTGAATGACTCTATCCAGCCATTCTTTTACTCTCTGGGCTCACTGAGAGTCTGATAGCACTGATTGATTTTTCTGAGAATGTAGTACAGAAGCCTTCTCTATTCAGTGTGATGTGATGTGATGAATCCATGGGATTGAGTTGGTACACTCAGTATAAGCCAGAAGGGTAAAACCAAGATCATGTGTGGAATGGTGGCTTTTAACAGCAATGCACTGCTGCTTTGGTGACAGTGTGCTTAGAGGTCTGGACCAGCTGCTAGATTTTGTAAATGCGGTGTACTAATGTGATTTTGGTAGGCCAGGGAAGCAGCAAAGTAGAAACAGAATTTCATACTAAGGTAGTGTGTTGTATTTGTTGTTTTTTTTTTTAATACAAGGCTGGTACAAACCAGGAAGACTGTAGTTCACTGAATCAGAGCACTGTAGTTCTCATAATTTGCCTTCATTTGCTATAAATCCTGGAACCAAGTGACTTAGACCCAGATTTATTTTTTCTATCAAGACACACTGTCAGGATTTCAGAGGAAGAGAAATGAAAACTCTAAACTGCTGCTGATGCTTTTCAGAGATTCAACCTCTTTGGTCCCTGACAGAGAAGCAGGATTGTTCCAGCATCTCTTTCTGTGAAATGACAGCTCCCTGCTGGTGCCTTTCTGCTCTGCATCACTGCCCTATTCAGCCCAAGTGGGTGGGGAGATGGAGACACCTTCTTCACAATATTCTGATTTTCCTGTAATGGAAGGCAGCACGGAGAGAATTAGAGAGATTTAAATGCAGCATGTAGAGAATTAAAGAGAGATGTAAATGCAGCATTTAAATTCTGATTTAATGATACTGGTTGATAGTCTTGTGAATGTTTTCCCCACAAAGGAAGTTTACTTGTTTGAAGGCTGCAGTGTGTGAGGTGTGAGCCATCCTTTTCCATCCACAGCTCAGCGAGAAGGACAGGAGCTTGGCACAGACTCACAGCTGTCTCCATAATCAGCAGCTCTGCTTGCAGCATCGCTGATGTGAGAATGGGGCAGATCAGCAGGTGAAATGCACCTTCCTGGGAAGGTGTCAGGAGCCACTGCACAGAGCATGAACCAAGAGCTGGCTGAGAAAAGACACAGAGATAATTGCTGCACCTGACCAGCCTGAGCTGTTCCATGACAGAGCAGCTATTTTCCCCTGGTTATTCTTATCACCTGCTTTTCCAGAGGGTTCCTGGATGAAGCAGCACAGGGGCATGGCAAAGCCGCAAGGTCAGATCCTCTTCTTCCCTTTCAGACAAGAGAGCTTCACAAAAGTCATGGGTTCAGAGATTCAGAGATTTTATACACATATCTATGTACACACACACTTCAGAGTGAGTGCGGAGCTGCAGCTGGAGCTGATAAAATATCAAGTAAGAAATCAGGCAGGGACTGTATTGTGGCAAGAGATGAAGTCCTGGAGCTCAGCACAGGAACCTCCCTGGTGGGTGGCTCTGCTGTCAGACAGTATTGCCTCCTCCACATTCAGTGTGTTGGGAGACAAAGTCTGAAAACTTAGAAATAAAAGAGAGTCCATTAGTCTGAACTGAGTTTTCAGCAAACCTGTATCAACTCCAGCTGTCACCCACAGCCCTATGAAAATGTGCTGTACAGTAGAGAGTGTGGTGTGCAAAGCGTGAAGGTCCAGGCTCTCTCCTGCTGCAGTTTTTGTCTTTTTTTTTTTTTTAATGTGGAAATCTGAATTTTAAAGTGCTCTGCAGAAAGTTGCTTTTTTTTGGGTTTACTCTAAAGGAAAGCAGAAATGCTTAGATGTTGTTTGAATAAGTAATTTCAGGGCTCAGAATCAGGAGGCAACTCAACATGAGGTCCTTATGTGATATGCTTCCCTGCAAAAGAAGCATATATAAATAAATATATATCATATATATCTATATAGAAATATATATTTATTTATATGTAATATATATAAAATATAAATATATAATATACATTTATATTTAATAATATATATTTACACATAAATATATGTTATAATATATGATGTAAATATATATTATATATCATATCTATTTATATTTAACAATATATATTTAAACATATTTATATTTACATATAAATAAATACATTATCTATATTTTTATATAAATAAATAAATATTTATATAAATATATATTTTTTTATCTTTGGGGGTATTAGGAGGAGTACAGTGTATGGATTTAAGAAATTATATTTACCTGATTATCCAGCATTACTCAGACAGATGAAGCAGTACTATATATATTTTTAGTATCAATATATTTTATAAACTGCTGAACCACTTACACTGCTACAGAAAAAACCTCAGAAGAGAATTTAGGAATGAAAAAAAAATATACTGCTGTGAAAGACTTAAAGATTTCAAATCTGCTTAGCATCTCAGGAAGAGAAGATGATTTGATTGCAGAGCAAGTATTTTCCTGTGGAGAAGACAGTGGATAGAAAAAGAACCTTTAATCTCCCTGAGACAAGCAGGCAAGAGCTGTGCCTGGAAGCTGAGCTAGAGGAATTGGAATGACAACTTGTACAAATAGCTGAAAGTGTGATGATGATTAGGCCTTTGGTATATAAAGAAACAGCAGGGAAAACAGTAGATTGTCTATCTCTTGGTACCTGAAATGAAGACTGGTCCTTCAGGAAAAAGATGGTTATGCTTTATTGAGCTTAATAGAGGAGTAACTGGATGTAATAGCCTGTGGTATCCTGGAGATTGAGTGTGATGATCTAATGGTTCTCCTGGCCTTAAGCTTTATGAATCCCTTGAAAATCCATGCAGACAGAATCACAAAATAGAAGGGTTTACTGTAGCTCCTGAATGCTGGAACTGCTAAAATGTGCTCAGCACTGTTCCCTGCACAGATGGAGTGGCAAACACCAAGTCAGACTGGCTGGACAGCAGGAATATTCCCAAAATTCTGGTCACCCTTCTCTGTGAAACCCATCATGACTGACAGAAAACACATTTCAGGAGCATGGGCCTGCCAGGCTTATTTGTTAATGAAAAGGCTTGACACTGCTTTCCAAACAAATGTGGTCTGGTAACTGTGTGAGGTAAAGTGTACTGTCACTCTGATGGCCCTTTTTGCCCCACACTTCTGCATTTATGTATATTTTGGGCCATCCTATTACATTTGTAGGCCTGTGAGCATGGAGCTTATGCCAGGTCTATGATCAATCAATTTCAAATCCTTCCACACCAGAGACTTCTGTAGTGTGACCCAGAAGGGGTCAAGAGCTGCTATCTGTTCCTGTAAAATAAAATATACTTTACTTTTTATAAGTTCTTTGTTAATTCAGCAGGTGTAGAGGACTCCATTGATTGTATATGAGTGCGTACAAAAAAAAAAAACCCAGCTCACTGGTTCTGCCTCTAAAAATTCAGGACTTTGTTAATAATAATTTTGGGGAAGGTCACAGCAAGACTCTCACAACAGGGGGATATTTCAGCCCTCAGAGTGATCCCAGAGAAGAGCTAGAAGTTAGAAGACTTTGTTCAGCCAATATTTTAGATATTTTACTCACCGAATAAAGAGGGTAGGGGTAGTCCCTCTCATCCTTCATAGTTCATAGTTTCTTAAACTTAGTGACGCCTCTTGCATTTTAAGGAATTCTGCTGAATTCTTTAAGCTGCAGTGCCAGCTCTTGAACTCCACATTGATTTTCCTTAAGTGTCCTCAAATAAAACATATAAAGTAGGCCTGTGTCTGAAATTCATGTTCCTGCCAGACACCGTTCCTATGATATATTGCAACAATACATCAGAGCAAAGCAGCCCTGGTGATCTATTGCAGTAATACTGCACTTGCTTGTAGAAGGAATGAGCAGGAGCTCTAAACTGAGAACTTGAACAGCTTTTTGAAGTTGTCTTCCGGCACAGGCACTAACACCTATTGTGTTTGTCAAAAGATCAAATACTGAATGTAACTTTTTGTGTGCTCCTGGCACACTGATAGGTGATAAATGTGATTCTACTTTCTAACTGCAGGAAGGAATTACAAATATTCAGGATTTTTTACAGAGTTCAATAATTAAGTGCTAAATACACACTGATATTGAAAATTTGCTTTGTATTTAGAAAGAGAGAAACTTTTTAAACTCATTTTCTCTGATGTCATTTGAATCAGAAAAGAGCAAAGAAGTGTTACTCATCAAGAGCGTAATGAAAACTGGGCCATTAACATCTGAAATTTATAGTGTAATGAGGAACAGCTTCTGTGCCTTATTCTATTTTTCTAGAAGAAAAGGGACATACTATTCACAGCTACTCGTATGGATTCAACAGTATCAGACACATTTCCCCTTAGTGATTTTGCATGGATTTTTTTCACTGAGAAAAGGAGTGTGTCTTCCATTAAAATCATATTTTCTCAATAATTTTCTCTCTTTGATTTATTTTTTCACTGACCTGAAGGATCTTGACCTTGTCTTAGAGTCCTGCCAGTCTCGCTCATGTGCTCACAGCAGCTGAGTTTTGGTGGATGGTTCCTGCAGTGATCCCTTGTGTTGTTGCCATGGCTCCTTCAGTTTGCACTCTCAGATGCTTGTAACTAACCAATGATATACTGAAATTTCACCAAATTCACACAGCCTCAACCTTGTGTCTTCAGTCTTATCAGAACATCAAATACTCTGAACTCTCTCACAGCAAAGGAGTATTTCTCATATTTCTCATCACATGCCACCACGCTGCAGTTGGTACTGATGGTTGTTCTGCCTGAATGTTTGGGTCAGTATGGAGTCAGTTGTGGCTTTATTCCAGAAGGATTAAGCTCGCTTTTAGCCTCTGCCTCCACTCCTTAAATAATTGACTACAAAACTACATTTCCTTGTGAGGCATCTTTGATATGGACAGATTTTCTGCAATTTGCTTTCCATCTGGAGCTCAGTTCTGCTTCCTTCAGACCAATGATGTGGCTATTGATGCTCCACATCCCAGGTACTTGCTCTGGCATGCAGCTTGCAAAGGGATCTCTTCTTAATTTTGGCAAGAAATTGTATGATGGAGCCAAAAACTAATTTCTGGATACAAGTTCCATCAAAACTTGTAGGGTCTCATATGGCTCTGAACAACTCAAACAGGCCTTTTTCAGAGCAAATATGCTGCCAGTGATGTTTAAAGACATTTTAGCATCAGTGCTTTGGATTATTTAACCTGCCAGCACAGCCATATTGCACTGAAAATGTGTGAAGTTAGGACTGAGACAGAGGGAGAACTCTAGCTCTGGTCACTTCTGTGTCTCCACAGTCAATTTGTCTGGGTCCTAATCACATTTTTGTTTCCTACCCATCAGATTTCTTCATAATCTCCACCTCTCTTTCAAAGTATAAAGGAGAAAAATAAAAAAGAGGAAAACCTAGTTTTAAAAACTAGGAGAAAGAAAGAAAATAACTTGGGAGGTAATAGTCTTTTTTGTTTCCTTCATTTCATTTTTCCTGGACAGCCACCTTGCCTGGCTCTCTTCCAACCTCCCTATCCATGTTAGAAGGAAATGTTGCACAGTCTCTTAAGGTTCAGGCCAATTATTTCTTTGGAGAGAAGGATATGTTCTTCTTTATGTAGCATGTGTAATACAGTATGCAAATTGAATGTACAAGGCAGCTGAAAAATAACTGAATAAAACTGCCACAAGAATACAGACATCTGAAGGTGTGGAAACGACCTAAGATTCTCACTTACTGCTATAGCTAGAGATTTTAAAACTCATGGCAGTTATTTTCTGAGACAGCCAGTCTCACAGCTTGAAATTGGATTCAAGATTTTAATAAGCCTATGGTAGTGAGGTCAGGCAGGTGCCATATCCTAAAACACAGCAACCCCACAGTCAGGAAAAGTCAGTTTGTCACCTCATGAGGGCAAACTGGCTGCCATCAATCTGGGCTGGTATCTAATGGAGGGAGATTTGACTTCTTTCAGTTGCCACCAGGTTTCCCACCCATTAGATTCTCTGATGAGTAGATGATGTTCTGATGTTCTCTGATGAACCACAGCAGGTCCATCAAGGGAAAAATTACCCACATGTATTCTGCTCTGCCTTGGCCTCTGCTGGCTTAACTTGAAATAAGCTGAGATGCATTTGCTTGCAGGAGTTGTCTGTTTTGATTTGCAGTGTGCCTGCTCTTGAAAACAAGAAACTTTTAAATGCCATGTTTGTTTTTGCATTCCTTAGAACATCAGGTCTGCTGTCAGCAGCAGGGATCACTGGAGCCAGGCCGGCTCTCAGAACATATAACTGCCCAGGAGCAGGAGACAAGTGCAGCAAGAAATCTTGCAGTGAACCCTCTGCCTTTAATCTCTATTCCCCATCCCTTTTTTTGGCTTAATTCCTGGATGTGGCCCTGAGACCACTCTGCTGGATGCAGTGAATGTGGATCAATTTGGCTTACCTACACCTGGCTTCCCCTAAGCTACTTCCTCACATGATCCTTGGTTAAAAGAGGTTTTTTTTTTTTTTTTGTATAATTCATTCTTTAGTTGCTCCTCTCTCTGCAGAAATTTTTACTTTGTAAGGGTAAACCAGATAGAGGTGAGCAAACACATGCAGAAAGAGTACCTATGTAAAATATTTGATATTTCTTGCTTACAGCCTGCTCTGAACAGGTTGTGTGCTTGTTGCTGGAGCCACGGGTTGAGTGGGGAGTGCTGGGACAAAGCTCCTGCTCTGTGAGAGATGTCCTGGGCCAGAGACTGACCTACCATGCACTGAAGTTCAGCACCTGAACTTCTTTTGGAAAAGCTTCAAAAGACATGGGGATCATGTGGCTGCACCCTGAACACTGATGCTCTCTACTGTCCCTAACAATACAGGTGAAATTGGATTTATATTGCCTTATCATCTCTTAGAGCACACACTCACTTCTTTTTTGTACAGTAGTTTCCACTGATTAGTGATTTTTCCTTTTCATTCATATCTACATTGTTTCATTCATGTTTGTATATGTATCTGTATTTGGAATCACTTCAAAGTTAATATATTTGGAAGAATATTGGAATATTTCTTCCATATTTGGAAAAAATATTTCAGATCAGAAAGATTTTAGGTTAGAATCTAGAGGAACAATCTTTGTTAATTTTTGCTTCAGGCTCTAGGTAAAAATAGAACATTACTATAATAGCAATTATGGGTGGTTATTACTCTTGATTAAAATTAAATTAAGCTGCAGTTGGCAACTAAAAAGATTAAATCATCACATAAAAACTGTCAGCCTCTCAGTTTAAACATCTGTTAGTTGAGCATGACAGTAGCACTGATGTGGAGTATTTGCCAGATACCTCATCAACAGCCACCTTTGTACCATCAGATAATTGAGACAATATGGTCTGAAGTGAATCATATTTCAAATATGACTGCATCTCACACACTGCATGGAGCTTACAAGTCTTCCTTCAGGTCAGATGTAACCAAACCCAGTATTTTAGGATTATTTAATTCTTCAGATTTGGTGTTCTCTAGTGATAAGTTGAAAACATATGTTTGTCATATCAGTATCCAATGTATTGATGGTTGGGATCTAAAGGATTTTTCTGTCTGCTCCTTTCTTTTTTCTGGCTCAGGTTTGCAATGTCTGTAAATCTCTACAGTCCTGCTGATATCAGTATACCAGGCTGATATGGCAGATTGCATTTTTTAAAGGCTATTTAGAAATTTACACATTCCTGAGGACCTCAGACTAACACAAGCCACTATCTGAACCCCTTTGTACCACAGGAGGGTTTTGTCCTGGTGCCAGCATGAAAGGGCTGTGTCAGCACATCCAGGCTGGAGGAATCCCTAGGTAAAGAGACCTCCTCAATGTCATGTGCTGTGAGAAAATGCAGTTCTGAAACTGCCAGTGCACTTGGGGGAACCCAGTGCTGTAAGAAGAGAAATTCTAATTCTAAGCTATTGTAATATTTAGACATTGATTTTGATCTCTTGAAGCTACTTGTGAAGAAGGTCACACATTTTCACTGAGTGCAAAATTTAAAAAGTTTTTGATGTACAAAAGTGGAAAAAAGACATGGCCCAGTTTTAAGTGGAAATTTAAGGGTAATTTAAACTGAGAATTTGTCCTCAGTCCTACTGCAAAATCTGTTATGAAAATGTGTTATGAAGACTAGAAATCCTTTATTTTAGGGCAAAAAAATACTATTTCAGTTTAAATTGAGAATGTTTAAACTCTGGCATGTCAAGGGATAGAGGTGGGAGGGATTTCTGCAGCCCAATGCTCACCTCCCTGGGGGTGTATTGCTCCTACTGAATTGCTTCTACTGCTGCTCCCTACAGCAGGGGCTTCTCAAAATGAATTCTTTATTCAAAAATATTTTGCCTTTCATCACTGGGTTTATAATTTGTGCTAAATTGACAACTCAGCTGAGGCTTCGGAGTAATAAATATATTAATATCAGGACAACAACAATAATAAATATATTAATATCAGGACAACATCAGAAATCTAGTGCATTTAGCTGGGAAACAATTGGCAGTGTAGTTTTGAGAAAGGAAAGGAACTCAATTAGCTTTTCGACAAAATAGTTTTAAAAACTCAATACAGTGCTGATTTCTTTGCTTATTACCAAAATGCAATGAAAGCACAAAGGAAAATAATTAAAGGCACTGAGCAGTCATTAAAAGTTCCTGCACTTCAGCACTGAGCTCCACTGTCAGTGCTCAGTGAGAACTGGCTGCTCTCCTCAGTCAGCAAGATGGAAGTCAAGTGGAAATTGCAGTGCTGGATGTTTTCTGAGAATAATTTGCCATTTCTACTGCTCCCAAAGTTTCACTTTCTGGCTGCTATGCTTCATTTAAGAGATCAAATCTATAGCACAATATTTCATATTAAAATTTTAGAAAAAGAAATCCAGGGAAACAGAAGGAATAATTTTATTTAATAATGTGATTTATTAAAATTTCTTAGGAAAATCCTGGCCCATCTGTTGCAACTCTCTATTAGTGGAAATCTAGTTATCATTACTTATGTGAGAATCTGACACAGGGATGTTTACCCACAGTGAAGAAATCTGCCAGCAAACAAATGTCCTTATTTTAGTGCTTGACAGTCAAGTTAATGCCTTTTATTAATTCAGAAATGTTCAAATGGAATGTGTAATGTGATTATTTATTGATGTACAAGAGTGTCTATTCAAAATTCATGGAGCATTATTGTTATTGTTATCATCTTTTATTTGCTGACTGTTTTCAGGATGTCTGACATTTAAAGACTTACAAATTTCTTCATTAAATGATTTGACCTCCCACCTCTCATGGGAGAAACAGGCTCTGCTATTCCAGCAGTGAGGTGACTCAGACACCCAGCTCAGCTAGAAAATGTCATCTCTGCCTATGGTTTGCACTTTTTCAATCAAAACAAGTTCCCTAGGATGCTGGATTTTTAGGATTTTCTTCCATAATCTTGGGAAAAAAAGTAGTTATAACTGACTTTTCTCTGCTCCTTCTTGATGTAGAAAATAGCAGGACCAAAAAGTGGGAAGGTGTGGTTGAGATGCTTTTTGCTCTGAAACTGAACCCTCAGATGATGGGTAGGTATTGAATAAATAATATATTCAATAATCATATAAATTCAATATAATAAATAATATATTCAATATTCAATAAATATTGAATAAAAAACCCAAACCATCCCAATGGATTTGGAGTCCAGTGGACTTTCAGTGGCCTCTTTTCACCTTTTCCCTGCTGATGTCTCTCTCTGGATGGTTTGTGTCTCATCCCTGTTGGCTGCCAGCAGGCTGAGATGTGTAATTTGTACAGAAGGGAAGGTTCACCACTCCTGGTTTCACACACGAAACTCCCTGAAACCTAAATGACTTCATCTTAAGAACTCAGAATTGGGTATTAGGGGTTGTTTCACCTCAAACTCTCATCTCTCAATTTCCAGCCCAGGCAGACATTGCTTTATATAATTTATGTTTTATAGCACCTTTCAAAAGAGAACATTAAAATCATTACTCTCTTCCTTTTAAATGAAAATTTAGGCTGAAGCACTGCCTTCTGCATTAACCCAAAGTGCACGTGGCTCCATCTGTGTCATCAGAAGGGGTTTCTTTTTCCACTTCAGTTCAAAGGTCAATATTTGTCCTAATCTCTCTTCCAAATGGCTCTGTTAACTCACCTGTTCCAGATCTTTGCACATAGGGGAAAAAAAATCCTCAAAAAAGAGCACAAGGATTGCTTCCATGTCTACAAATTCTCTCTAGTGGAAAAGAATATTTCTCCCAGAAAAGGATGAAGTAGAACAGTCTGCATGTTTAATCCTGGCTCCCACTTCCTCCTGCCATGAGTGTTGTATGAATTTTGTCCCTGCTTTCCAAGGAGAGTCTCTTGCCCAATATGTTATGATACATTCCAGTCTTTCCTATCTGTCCTCATGGCAATATTAAATACTCTACTTAAAAAACCCAAAACTTATGGGCTTCAGCAGAAGTAAGGCCAATGTGTCTATTAAATTGTTCTTTGCAATATGAGAGCTAAAGAAATGCACTTAGTTCCAATATGAAATTGTGATTACTGCTGGAGTGAAGTGCACTTTCAAAGCAGAGAGAAAATGGCCAGAAGAGATACAATCTTTTAAACTGTTTAAAATTAACATATTGTACTAAACCAAAATTAGGCATAATTGTAGCACTTAATATAACCTGTCAAGAGATGTTTTAATGAGCTCCATTTAAATACTGCTGCCAAAGAAGGATTTTTTTCCTTTTCTATTTCTAAATGTAATTTCAAGCCTTGAAAAATTATTTTTTGAATACTAGTAAAATGAATTGTGATGTTTGCAAGTACAATAGTCATCCTATTTTGGCCTAATATGGGTAGTCCACATTTTTTCCTTCATGGGAACAGATACTAAACAAAAAAATAGTGTAAAAATGCTTTGCAGAACAGGAAAAGCGTTTTCAATTTTCTTTTGCAGTAAAAAAACCCTAAATAATTAATCATGCTTGAGGTGGCAAACCCAATAGATCTTGAAATACTAATTGCTTAATAGATTCTTTTTTTGGCAGGGCAGTAAGCACACAAAGTTCTTTTAAAAACTGGATAAAAATGCTTGGACAAGTAGTGCATAGATCTATTTTTATTATGGAAGCTTCATCAGTGCAAAAAGTAACACAGCATCATAAATTACTTAAACTGTATTTTTTTCAGTTAGTAATTAAAATTAATTTGGTTAATACAGATGGTTTACTTATTTACTGTGTCTGAGCTATTTTTCCCTCAATATTTGTAGTGAGCTCCCTGCTGGATCCATACATTCCACTTGTTCCTCTCCTGGTCTGTGCATCAGTAGCCCTGCTCAGTTCTGTTTATTTCTGTATTTGAAATAGACCTTAAAAATCATTTTACAGCAGGTTCTTTACTGCTGGGGAATTTGCACAGACAAATTTTATAGTCTATTTTCTCCTCATGAGGGTAACCTAAGATAATTTTCATCTTGAACAGCAACTTGGTGTTGGGGAAAGCAGGAACAAACCACAGTGAGGTTTCCGTGAGGATTGAATCCAATTTCTGTCTGTTCCATTGGAAGTTGCATACCTGTACCAATAAATCTGCAGTACAGTGGAAAGAAAACAGATGCTGTTGTGCAAATACCAGCACTCCTTAAAAAGGCATTCTAGCAGAATAGAACTATATGAGATTCAAATTGAGTGGACCAGTGGTGGAATCCCTTGTGCAAACAGAGTCTATGAAACTGAGCAAGGTCAAACAGAAGAATCCATTCAGGGCAATATTTAATTAAAGTTTCATCACTGAGCTTCACAAGTTTTGGTAAATAATAAGGAAAGTTGTGCGCTCTCAGGGGTGCAGCGCACACCTTCAGCAGTCAACTTTGCAGCAGAAATAATCTCCACACAAATTACTTTCTAGATATCATTAGGAGAATATTGGGTAGTACATTTGGTACTCTGTGGGAGCTTGCACATCTCCAAGGACAGGAGATCTTGCTAAACAGTGGATATTTATGTGGAAACAATCCAATATATCTGATAGTCAAGAGATTTTGTGCCAAGACTTCTCTCTTAAAAGCCAATCTAATGCACAAATATTTTGGTAAGTTTGTTTCTCAAATAAAGGTATTCCCAACAAACAATAGAGATATTTCTGGGCTGCAATGTTTATATATTTATTACAAAGATGAAGTTGAGAAATTATTAAAGGATTTTATTTCCAGTTAGAAGGCCTGTAGCTAAGTCATCTGTCCTGTACTCTATCATAGGTGTATCAAAGGCTTCTCAGCATCAAAGAGTAAGGCTGCAGTAATTTTTTTACCCTGTGTTCTTTGATGTTTAGATTTTGATATTTTCCATGGCTGACATTTTCCATCAAAAAAAGCCTGACACTTTCCATCAAAAAAGGACAGATGATGAATTTCCAAAGACCTTTAGCTTTCCTTATACCTTTGCAGATGGATACTCCTGCAGAAATTTACTCAAAATACATTATGAGACCACAGTCAAAAATTTAATGTTGTGCTTAGGGATCCTCTGATATTCATCTGTTCCAATGCTTACAGTTATCTACACAGTTATCTGTTACTTATTTACATAGTTACATAAAAACAAGGAGAAAGGTTTCTGTTATTTGTTGTAGTTTTTAGTATTTAAAAATGGAAGTCCTCAGCTAGCAGTGTAATTTATTAGCTTTTTGTGGTAGTCTCCTAAATTTATTTTCTGAAGTAGCTAAAAAATTTAGGGACTTCATCATGAACTAGATCATTTTTTCCATTAAGCTACAGTCAAACATACCAAAGGTTGGAGTACTCAGTTATTAAATGAATCAGTGTTAACAGAAATGAATAAATACATATCAGAATTATTCCCAGTTCAGGGGGAAATGTCACCAGTTTTAGAATTAACATTTAGAAAGGTGGATCAGAATAAAATGGAGGAAAGTAATGGCACATTCAGTATTACATTCAGCCATCAGAGTCCTTAATAACCCTGACAAGGGCTCAAAGACTTAATAAAATAAACATTAAAAATAAGCTTTCAGAAAATGAAAAGGTGTTAACTAATAATGAGGAAAAAAGTTAATCTGCTGGCTTTATGTCCTTAGAGAAGAACTGGCATGAGATCTAAGAATATAAAGTAAGTGTTAGTAAGGAACAAAACTGTGAGCTTCAAAAGCATTCTAAAATTATCAGTGTTTATTAGAATGTTTGGGAAGTGCTCATGAGCTTAAATTATGAAGAATTTGCAGGAAGAAAAAGCAGAAATGTCTGAAATTCATGTAAGCAAGCATTACTGAGTTTAAGGTTGATATACTTTTGCACCCAGAAGTGCTCTGGTTTGGTTCTGTAGGTTTTTCTCAGCTGGCAGGTAGCACTGCCAGGCCAGGGAAGGTGTGAGGCAGAGTCTGAGCTGTCTGCTGTCTTGGGAAAGAGAAAACAGAGAACAGAATCTTGGAATAATTTAGGTTGGGAAAGTAAAATTAATTTAAAATTACATGCACTTGTGAAAATATACTAGTTAACTAAATGGATGATACCATTCTTTTTCATAAAACTGCTGAACCCAATGTAAAGTTACTTTTCTGGGACAGGGACTGCTCTGATCTGAGCCAGGTGTTTTATCACAACTAATGTATTGCTGTTGCAAAGTTAGATCTCAGTGAGTCAAATATTTCTTTACCTACTGGCATGCAGAGACTTTCTCCCCTACTTTAGTGAGACTGCAACCCTAGCACGAAAACCTATAGCCTTCAGAGGAAGGCAAGAATGCAGATCCTCCTCATACTGCATGGATTCCTGAAAGAGAAAGGGAAACTTGGAAGTGGATATTTAAAATAAACATCTTGGCCTTGATTTAGATTCAGACTTGAATACTTGTACTGCACCTGTGTTTTTCCACATGACAAATACAAACAGCTTGGCATTGTTTGGAGTACAGGGTGCTGCTCTATTTTTCTCTAGATGTACCTGGAGATGGCTGGTAAAAGGTATAAATGTTTTCTGGCTAATTACCCTCCTGTGTCAACAGGATGGACATTTAGGGAGGAAATGGTGCAGGCAGTGCAGTCCCCAGGGTGTGCCTGTCCCAGCACAGGTGACTTTGTCCAAACCCAGGTGAATCTTCTACCAAATCCCAAGATCTCAATGGTAGAACTGCTGTTTATGCCCTCCCCAGAGGCATTATTTGTTGAAAAGCAATTAATAAGTGCAGTCTTTTGCTGCTTGATGTTCATTTTGTGATAAAGCTGCTGATAAAGATTAGATACCAGCATATCATGCTGTAGTCAAAGTAAAAATATTCTTAATTGAACATCAGGTGTTCACAGGCTGTCCCTGCTGACCTTTCAGCCAGGAATCTGCAATATTTTGTAGCTCTTAAGTTGAATATTATAAATAACACTGCTGAGAGGGAAATGCTTTTTTTCCCTCCTGATGCCCTCAAGATATGTTTCAAGTCTCCTTTGTAATCTTTGATTTTTTAAAAACCTTGTTGAAGAGGGAATCTGTGAGGGGCAGTGCGGTAGGGAAAAAGGGTAAACAACTAGTCAATACTTTTAAACATAAAAATTATCCTTCCCTCAGGTTTTCCAAGATATTTTGCATTGGCCTTATGGAAATTAAGGAAAGCACCTCCAGTACACTGAACAAGATCCGTGCTCACTGCAGTGCTGAGTGCTTTTGGAACTCCTTTCCCATTTCTACTTAGCAGTGACCTTAATTTTCCTTTCCCTGAGTGGGTAAACAGCTTTAAAAATACTTGTTAGAAGCAACACACAAACCTGGCAGGCTATTTGCCCATTTCCAGTAGGAAAGGGTAGAGAGAGGCAGCCAGACCACCTGCCATTGCTGAAATCACTGGGACTATTAGGCTCATTTTAATTCACTTAAGTTCAGTCCATGTCTGTCTTTCTTTTTCCACCCAGATAAGCAGAGGAAACAGGTGGAGGCTTTTATTGCTGTAATTAGCTGTATCTTAGCAGTGTGTGAGGCAGAGCAGACTGTGGAGGAGGAGGGCATTGCATGCTGGGGTAGGTGAGTACAAGTTCACTGTCCTTGCATAATGTGGAGATTTTAATGGTGTCAACACTGATCAGACTCTGAAATATACAGAAATGGGGTAGTTTTTTTTTGTTGTGAATGATAAAAAGCAAGCTCCATAGTAGTAAGTCCTCACACTGGCTTGTGAGAGACAGGTTTTTTCTCCAGTAACCTTTAAAAAGCTTCAAAGCTGCCCTGGAACCTTCGTCACTTTGAAGCCCAGCAGCATTTTGGCACAGCCTTCAAGGGTTCCCCTTTTGGCATCCCCTGCAGAGGTGCCAGAAAACACCTCCATTTCATTTGCCTCCTGGGAGTCTCACTGGAGCCAACACAAAAATCTAATCAATGTGTCTGTTGTTCTAATGCATTAAATTACTGAGGTTAAAAAAAAATAAAAATGAGTGTAACACATTTTTAAAGCCAATAATTTCCCTTGACTTCTCATTTCTGTCACTGTGCTCTTATGGAGGAGGCCCTGTCTGTACAGCATTTGATCTCTTCTGTCACTGTTGTCAATGCTTGACAAAGTACACAGAATATTAATAAATTTTTTAGGAATTTTAAATAGAGGAAGATCATTTTCACTGGAATTTTTAAGAATATGATTGATACCTTTAGTAATTTTATTTTTGAAGTTGGATTTCCTGGGTTTATGCACCCTTCTGATTTTGTCTGCACACAATAGAGAGGAGATTGCATTTTTAAATCCCATTGAGTTTACAGTTATTCAAAGGAAAGATTTAAAAATCACAGACATTTATTCAGCAGCATTAACAAGTGTTTGTCAAATTAATATTTAGACACAATAAACTTTATGCTACTTTACAGTAATAAAAGCTGTGTGAACTCAAGTTACTGATATTAATATCAAATATGACACTAGAAAGAGTATGGGACTGAAAACTGAAGAGCTTAGTGTTTATTTACCAAATAATGGGCTGATTTAGAGACATTTTCCCTGATAGTTAAGTACCTTTAATGCACTGAAATTCTCAGTGAAGAATGACGCTGTTGTATCAAAGTAAAACAAAAAAAACAGTAACCAGACTGTTACAGATCCTTTTAACAAAACTAAAAAACCTCTCCCTTTCTTGTTGCCTATAGAAAAGGAACTTTTAAAATAGTTTCATTAGTCCCTTTTCATACCAGGGAACCTTTGCTCAGAAAAACTGATCTATGGAAAAGAAATAATTGGTGTTTAAAAAGACAAACAACATTTTATCTGACAGATAAAATCATAGACAATATCTTTGTATTATCTAAATATGAATCACTAAAATATTTCGCATTTCATAGCTTCAAACTCAGATAAATATTTTCAGCAGAAATTTTCAGTCTTTTAAGAAAAGGCATTTATAAACTTCATCCTGCCCTCCCAGCAATCATATTGATGTCAACTCTGAAATAACACAGATAAACCAAAATTCTCATTTTCCCAGTAACAGCACCCTGGCCAGGAGAAGCACAGGTAGTGATCTTTGATTTTGGAGACTTGGGGTGTGATCCCTCCTTTTCCAGAGGTTTATTTCAGTTTATTTCAGTTTGTACAATGGAGAACCATCAGCATGAAGGTGCAACACCTTGAAACCTTGATGAAGCTCATTTGTATCATTTATCAGTTAAAGGAAATGCATTAGTAAAACATTCGCAAATTTTAAACCCAAACCAGCATGTGAAGCAAAGGAAACATTATGGTGTTGTTGATTTAGAATCTCTCAGTTGTTTCCCACATATTTTCCAAGGCACTTGTAGTTGTTTTTAGTTTTCTATAATGATATTTTAATTTTACATTTGTGGTTTTCTGTGTTCCTGCAATAAGTCTTAATAATTTAATCTGTGAACTCTGTGACTTTTACCCACTTTTTACTTCTTGCCTTTCCAGGCTATGTTGTAAAATTCATAAACCTAGTAAATTAAAAACAGATTCATATGTTTTGCACTTTAGCTGAAGACTTTAAGTGCAACAATTCAATTAATATGAAACATGTTAAATACTTTATTTTACTTTAATGAGTGCCATGTTCCTCCCTCTCTCCCTTGCTCTCTTTCAGCCAAGTGAAACAATTGTTTTCTTCTTTTCACTTTGAATGTGTGAAGCCATTATTTCTGCTCACACATGCATATTATTTCACAGACGCCCCTCTAGTGCATTGCCTTTTGTTTAAGAGGAAAGAAAATAATGTAAGACTCATAAATAAAACTCCATTTCAAACTTTGTCTTGAGGTTTTGCTGGCAGTGGATTAATGCCCTGCCTACCCTGCACTTTTCCCTCACTCCGCTAAGAGCAGATCTTAATCCCAGTTTTGACAACAAGCAAAATGTGTGAATGGTTCCAGATGAGTTCCCACATTTGTATCCATAAAGCTGCCAATCAATTAAAATAGCCAAATCTTCATCTTTCTGCAAAGCCCTGCTCTGAGCTGCTGTGCTGGGAAATGGGAAATCAGTTTTGGGAAATGGGTCTGAATTTCCCAAATCAACTTTGGGAAATGGATTCCCTCTGGTATCTTCCTCATCCAATTCCCTCCTTTTCTGGGAGACTCCTACAGGGCTCTAAGCAGAGCAGTTCCCCTGTTTATGTGAGTGTTAAATCCACCTGACCAATGGTGAAGACCATCCAGAACTTAGAAAGAGACACTTTAGGAGAAGTTTTGAAAACAAGATAATTAATAAAAAGCTTTTCTTTTGTTTCTTCCACTTTATTTTCCTGACTGCTGACTTAAGCAGGCAGACAGCACAGGTCCAGCTCACCTGGAGGGCTTTGCAGGAGATGTCAGTGTGTCCTGGGGGACAGCAGAGGGCCTGAATGCACCTTCCCCTCCCTATGATATGGACACAACTCCTGGGCCCTGGTGTTTATGATTGCAGTGATAAATTACCTATTTTTACAACCAACTTGTTTTATGAATATTTCATTTTATGCAAAGCACTTGTCCTGCTGAAAGCAAAAGTAGCTGTTCCATATTTTTAGCTTTGGTTGCTAAAAGAAAGGTTCACTTGTTTCAAACACTTGACACAAGGATGCTAATTTATGCCAGTTTTTAGCTGTGGGATTGATCTGCAAACTTATTTCTTTAGAAAACTTTACCTTGCCTTTAGATGTCAGAAATGTTTTCCATGCTTCCCTTTCACATAGTTCTGCATTTTAATGAGTCACTTCAGCAATTATTGTGGGGTTTCTACATCAATTTTATACATAGAGAGGTTAAAAATTATAAAGGATGAGGAGAGTTAGAAATACTCTGTGTGGGTTTTTTTTAAATTTAATTAGCTAAAGTGTATTTGTAGTATTTTTTTCTCTTTTTATGTTTATTTTTTAAAAGTGTTTGTGCATTTCTGTAATATACTCACACATCAATTAAAGGAATTAATTAATGGATTAATGCAGTAAGTTGCAAGAAATCAAAATCAGTTTAAAAACTAATAGTTATCACAAAGTATCATTGAATTCTGTCATGATGTGGTAGTGAGTAATCTACTTCAGTAGCCAAATTGGATATGGATTATCAATAGAGACATGTAAGAGAGACTCATGCAGGGGCTCCCACAAACTCCATCTGTGGAAGAGATGAGGCAGTGCTGAATCTCAAAAATAAATTTGGTCTCAGTAGCTCTTGGTTGTATGGGATATAATGTTAAAGAATGGAAGTTTGACTGTGATTTCCCAGTTTAACATTTCATAACACTTGGATTTGTAGTATTCATGCAAGGAAAAAAATTTGGAAGGAGCAATTTGAACCACGTTGTTCATTAGTTAATAACAGCCACTGCTGACTGCTGATGCTGCTCAGCTGGCCCATTCTTCCCTTGAGGACTTTCAGTGCCCAAGAGCACAACCTGAGCTGAGGGCAGATATTGCTACAAGTGCATGCACACAATGATCTGATGGCTCTCAGCCTGTGCCAGGAGCATCCCCTACCCAGAGTTAGTGACCCAAGCATGCTAATCCATGCATCAGACTTCAAAGAACCTTATTCCCATTAGTGGGAATCCTTGGCAGATTAAAGGTTAAACCAGGAGCCCAACCTGGTTTCCAGTTGCATGCCAAGACCTTCTTTCAGCTATTCTCCTTCCAGTTCTCAGCTCTGTGCCTTGTGATCCCCGGTGTGGTGCAGAGCCACCACACAGTTTGTCCATAAAGAAGGGCCAGCTCTTTTTCATGGTTCGTTTGGAATCAGTCTCCATTTCAGACTGTATTTGCTCTTCCATTTTCTAACTGAAGGATACATCCAGATATAAAAAGGCAAGAGAGGCAGGAAGCATAAATAATGGACATGTACAGATTTGACCCTTGAATCCTTGGTGCACCAGAGGGTTTTTCCATAGATGTGCTTTAAATGAAAATAGAGTTCCTCACGTCCCGTCCACATTCTGTGATCAAAGTCTGGAGTTTGGATTGTTCATACGTATTAAAAATGTGCCTTCCATATTTCCTTGCCTTATAGAGAGAAGGAATCCTATTACAAAGCTCTACTTCATGTTGGAAATTCCTGTGGCATCTCTCAGAATGATATTTTTCAGCGTTTAACACATCCTAGTTTGATTATACTCTGTTTCCTTTATGTACCATCAATAATTTCAGAGCAAATATGCTCCAAAGTCAGATGAAACCTTGATGATAACAACCTTGAAAGACTTCTCTGAACTCTGCCAATCTGAGCA
Source organism: Zonotrichia leucophrys gambelii (assembly GCF_028769735.1). Lineage (NCBI taxonomy): Eukaryota > Metazoa > Chordata > Aves > Passeriformes > Passerellidae > Zonotrichia > Zonotrichia leucophrys. The sequence continues at coordinate 8,383,671 of NC_088177.1, read as the reverse complement.
AGTACTGATAGGAACAGGTAAAATGTTTATGAAGGATTCACATATTCAGAGCAGATTCTAAGCCTGGTACTGAATAAATCATTGCAGTTATTTTTTTTAATGGTATGAGGAGCAGAGTTCTTTATTTCTCCAAAAACTGAGTTGTCTCTTTGACTCTTGTGGAAGTTACAAACCAGAACTGCAAGGTTAAAAAGACATTAAATAAATGGTGCAAATGTGATGTGCTGAGGAAGGTCAGTGCTCGATATTATGGGGTTAATTGGGGGGGTAGGAGGATGGTTTGGGGGTGAATTTATTCCAGACTCCATATTAACAGAAACAAACCCAGGTTCTTCTTCTCTGGGATTTCAAAACTTTTCAAAGGTTGTTTTGCCAGTGTCAGTTTCTGATTCACATTCACTAAGGGAAAGAGAAGAAAGATAAGGGTACACCAAGAGTAAAGAACATGATTTCTATTTCTGTCAAGTGCTGACAGTGGGGGTCCTTTTTAATTTATTTGTTTAACAGTTCTATCTGTATATATTAACTAGGTCTGAAGTGATGAACCTTTTTTCTTCTTATCTCACTCTTTAAATTCTCTCCTTGTACTGTCAATGCTTAAACTGTAATTTAGGTTAATTATTGAAGGGAAAAGAGGGATTCAAACCCTTTTATTAAGTATGCTTTATGATTTCTGCTACATTTACCAAAGACACTCCTATAAACATTCCCATTTTGGCAGTGAAGCAAGTTCTTTTACTTTTTTTTCTGCTGGAAGTATTTCTGTTGAATCCTGAACAGGATCAATAAATGTATTTTTAATGCACAGGAGGTTACTTTTTATTTAAGCAGCAGATTCTTAAAATATTTAACATCCATTCCATTCTCTGGTGAAATGCTCTTCTGTTTCTTAGCAGTACATTTTGACCTTGGTATTATTGCAGACAGTATTTCTGTTTTGTCTCATGGCAAGAACATCCTAAAAAGAGATGGCCACTTATTAAACCTATCTGTTGTGGAAGCATAAAATGATAATGCTAATATACAGCTGGTTCTGCAGGTCAGATCCTTACAGAATAGCTAATATCAACAATACTGCTTTGAATTGCATCAGAAGAGGGTCTGACACATCCTCTTCAGTGAAATTGCACAGCCCTTGCAAAAAGCCTCTCTGAAGATTCCCCTGAGGGCTCCCAGTGAACACCACATGGGTGGGCTGCTTGAGCTCTTGTTCTGCAAACCCCCACTTGTGCAAATAATCCCATTGAAGCAGATTATTTTTATTATTGGGTTTAAGCCTGGATGTCTGATCACACAAATGAAGCAGGCAGGATTGTGCTCTTCAATCTGGAGAAAGAAGAATTATCACAGTATAAAGTCCATAACAGAAGCTCCTCTAATCTTTCCCCCACCCTTTGAGTGAAGGTTTTGTTTAGCAGGATGTGATGGATTTGACACTGTTCAGCATCTGGCACTTTGCTGACGAGCAGAAAGAATCTGATCTCATTTTTTGTTTGAGCTATATGTAGAGAACACTGCTGTTCCCTCCATTCCTCTCCTGCCATCTACTAATTGAGAGTATCAGTTGAGATTCTGAAGTTCAGTTGACTAAAAACTGTGGGTTATTTTTTGTATTTTTGTTTTGATTTTTGAGATATCTAGAAAGAATAAGTAGAAGAGGAAGCAAATTTACTGCTCTTAAATTCAGCAAAACAGTTGCTGATTTCCGAACTTTGAAGATCATCAGCAGAGGTTTGTAGCCAGAGGGTCTGATGAATTTCAGAAACTACTTCTCTCTCATGAAAAAGTCTGCAAAAGTTTGGGAAAAAAAAAAATCTGAACTCTGAACATTCATACTTTATCCATATAGCCTGACCTTCAAAAATTCACATTATGCCAAAAATTATACTTCCAAAATTGACTTGTTAGGAGCTCCTCTGCAAAAAAGCTGCAATGCTCTTCTTCCTAGTGTGATAACAAATGGAACTAACAGGACACCACAATTCTCATGGGACTTGACCCAAGAGCTGTCTGACTGAATTTGTCAGAGACTCCAGGAAGGAACCTCAGAATTGCCTCAAGTCCCTGTGCAGACTGGCAAAGACTTCACTCCTTTAATTCTCTCCTGGAGCTGGTGAGGTGCATTTGTAGTAAAACAGCTTTTGTAGAGAAGCTGCAGCTGTTCCTCTCTTTGCTTCTTTCTCTGTGTTCTTTTAGTTTTCAGCTTCAGCATTCATGGTAGATGTGGGCTGGGTGATATTGAACTGCTGCTCAACACTTATCCTAAGCTAGCCAGCATGTCCTTGAGTAAATTCTATATTTATCCCTGGAGCAATGGGTAGTATTAGCTACAGTATTAGCTACAGTGGGACCTCCATACAGCTGGCGTCATCCTGCAGGGCCTTTTGGCCTCAGAACTACAGAGATTTTAACACATCAGTATTTGGTCTGTCTCAGATTAAGTATCAGCAGAGTTGCAATATTTGAAGTGTCACTTGAGAAAACACCATGAGAGGAGGGGTTTCCCCCCTCTTTTTATTGTTACTGTTGTCTGCCATTCTTAAAGCTTAAGCAAAGCAATCTTAAATCTCTGTCATGCTCTGATATTTCTGCAAAGTAATCCCTGGATTTTTTTTAGCACTACAATAAGCTGTACATCACTTTTCCAGATGATAAGGATGACTATGACAGTGTGTTGTAGTAAAAAAGAAATTACACATGTCACAGCTGGATTTACAGTGAGATGTATATTGTACTTCAGTCTGTTGGAGTGGGTACTAAGTTATGAGCCTGAAGGTCAATTGATCCCAGAAAAGGATTGGGGAGTCTGGATGCTGGAATGATCTCTTCCAGTCTCAGCTCCTTGCTGTTAATCCCATGGTCTGAGGGGTAGCTGGTGCTCTGAAATAGCAATCAATAATTTAAGAAGTGCTTAAGAAGCCTTTCTTGCTGTGTCCTGTGTGCAGCAGCCCCAGGGCTGCCCTGTCTGACAGAGTTTATTGCCAGAACCAGGGAAGGAGAGGAGTCCTTCATCTCCTCCATGATGGATATTCTGGATATAGAGTATTCCTTTTAGTCTGTGACACATCCAGACTGAGGAATCGTGCTCAGCAAAGGGAATTTCATTTAATCTGAATATTGGGATGCCTGAATGTGTGCCAGGAAATCTCCTCTGCCTCTTGGTACTTAAGCTGTTTTTAAAAAGCATATTGGTTATGAGAAAATGGTGAGCTCCTTTTGAGCAGCTTCAGCTGTAACCTCAGACATCCCTGCTCCTCCGTGAGAGAAATGGCTCCCCTGGCCCCCCTTGTTCCTGGTGGGATATGCAATGGGATTTGCCAATTCCAAGTTATTTAGAACATGGAAAGAAGGGTAAAGTTCATATATTCCTTAATTAAATCTTAGCTCTACACACACTCCCAAAATTTTCACATTTTGCTTCCCCTTATACTTTCTCATTAACTTTCTCTTATTTTAATTTTTACTTTTCCCATCTTATCAATTTTGAAAAGCAAGGTATTCTTTAATTACCAATTAAGGAGGAAAGTGCAGATTCTGTCTGATTTATAGGGTTTACTTCACAATCTCTTACACTCAGTATTGTCATTTTAAGTAACCTGATGAAGGATACTGGTCTGTCAAGATTTCAGAGCCTTTTCCAGGCTAAACTCAAGATGTAGGATCAATTTTTTGCTGTATCCAACTTTTCTTTAATAGCCATTATTTCCCAATAATTTCTTAGAAAATTCAAATAACCTCAGCGTTTCAGCAATTAGTCAATGTAACTAATTGCCTAAAATTAGCTATACCTGCTTATGTGTATTTTTGGCTCACACTCTGATTTTTCCAAAGTTGTTAAAGAAAGCATAGCGGAAGGAAAATGGAAAACAAAACTAATATTTAAAGGAGCTTTTCACTGTTCATCAAAGAAGAAATTGCAGAGGTTGTGTCTACTTGTCTTTCCAGTGAACATGGGTTTACCTCAAAGTTCTATGGAAATTGATAGATAAATAGAAATGCTCCTGGTCTTCAAGGTATTTTCATATACAAATGCTGGCAGGATGAAAGTTTTGTGGGCAAACTTCAGGCAAGAAAAGAAATCTTTAAAAAACTTTTTTTTTTTTAATTCAGTGGTATATGCAGTTTAATAGAGTCAGAGGGGAGGTAGTTCTATTATATCTATATCTGATGCTTACATCATCAAATTATTACATCTGTAGCTGATGCTTCTTTCCCTGCAACACAATTAAATCTTATTCTTAAAAGTAAAATTTTCCCACATTAAAAACTCCAATTCTTTGCACTTGGAAGATCTAGATTCCTTTCAGTTTACCTGAACCATTTAATCAGACAAAGATAAGTTATGTAGGAAATTTTAAAGCCCATTACTACAATTCAATTTAAACAAATTTCAAACTGATATAGTCTTTTTTCAAGCCATGTATTGAAATAGGTTCTGAAAATGGAACATATCCTCCAAAAATATTTGAAATATCTGTCTGATTCAGACTCTGGCAGATCTGACTTGACTTCATTAAAATTTTCAGTGATGTCGAAAGAGTTTTCAAGGAAATAAATGATTTTTTGCTGATGTTCTTACAGTTCTCTTGACCTGCTTAAATTGCCAAGGTCTGTAGTGTGAGAGGTGCTTGTGCTGAGTGAAAACAGTGACTCTTGGCTGGTTCCTGAAGAAGTAACGTGATGTAAATAATGATGGGTGTATCTGCTTCCATTTTATTATAGAATTCCTGTTGAAGGTATTGAATTCCAAGGAGCTCTGCCCCTTCTGTGCCTGCAGTTCCTCCCTGGCCCAGGGAGTTGGCATTGCTGTCCCACTGCAATTTGAGATATAATGAATTATGCAGCCAAGTTTGGAAAACCAGCATTGCTGGAGGGATGCTATGGATGTACCTGCTCCTCTGCCTGCAGCAGCCAGCAATTGCCCAAATTGCTCTCTGCTTCAAAGGTGAAAGAATTCAGTGCTCTAATGAGCCTTTCTGCAGGCTGACACCTCTAGCAAAGCCATGCCTCTCCACTGCTGATTTAGTGCTCATTTCTGTGCCTCATTTGAAGGACAGATATGCTGCTTAATTACTGGAAGTGGCACAAGTAGGTCAGTGCTGGGCTGCCTCCCAGGCAAGGCTCTGTCACCTCTGCCCTGATGAAAAATTGAGACTTTTGTTTTCTTTTTCAAACTCTACAAGGTATTTTAAAAGAACCTAATTCTGCATTTGGTGGTGTTGCTGAGTGCTTTATAATTACATTTGTTTGTGTTATCTAGCTTAGATACAATTTGATAATGCCTTGGACCTTTAAAATGTCCTTTCCCCTCTTTCTGGGCTCTTTCAATAGATGTATTCTAAACATAATTTTATATACATTTTTTGCTAGATGATACAGGCCAGAAATTGTACACACATCACCTCTGTTCTAAAGTGTCTTTTAAAGGTTTCCAGGTACTAATGAACTGAGCTTCTGAGGCAATGAAGAATTATCCTTGTAATCTTACAAGAGCTCTTAGCCTACTCTCTCAGCATTTATCTGTGCTGCTGTTGTACAATATTAATGCCAAAGCCTAGTGTACATTGATTGCGTCTGGATCTGCCTCAGAGCTTCAGCAGATTTGGTGCTGACACACACCAGGGCCAGGGATAATGGAACCAAAGCACGAGGACTCACAGACTGGTTTTACTTTCATGACAGGAGGTGCACCTTCATGCATTCGCCAGGTAGCTGCACAGATGTCCTGCTTGCCAGCATCCCTTTGCACACACACACACACACACACACACCATTCCTCCATCCCTGGATGGGTTCCAAGCCAGGTTGGATGGGATTTTGGTCAAGTGCAAGGTGTCCCTGCCCATGGCAGGGGCTTGGAATGAGGTGATCTTTAGGTCCCTTCCAACTCAAACCGTTCTGTGATTCCGTGTCCTTTTCAGAGTGGATATGCCATGATCATGTGCATGGGCACAGCATAAAAACTTAAGAGATTTGATAACTCTAGGTTTTGTTATTTTTAAAAAATAAAAGCATTCAATGTTTAGAAAGTCAAATTATTACCAACAAGATAAAGAAGCTGTAGTAGTTTGTGTTTCTCACACTGTGTCTGAGTTTAAAAGAGTTTTGCAGAGCCAGATTCAAAGGTTCATTATTCTGTGGGTATTGTAAATGCAGGTTCACCAGTGAGGGGAGAGAATGATGCCTCTGACTCCGTCTTATCAGAAGGCTAATTTATTACTTTATTATGCTATATTATATTAAAGAATACTATACTAACTATACAAAAGAATACAGAAAGGATACTTACTGAATGCTAAAAAAGATAATAATGAAAACTCATTACTCTTTCCAGAGCCCCAACACAGCTTGGCCCCAATTGGCCAAAGAGTCAAAACAACTCACAGCAGAATCCAATGAAACCTGTGGGTAAACAATCTCCAGAAACACATTCCACACAAGCAAAACACGGGAGAAGCAAGTGAGATAAGAATTGTTTTCCTTTTCTCTGAGGCCTCTCTCACTGCCTTTGAGCTTCCTAGGAGAAAAACTAGGAATTTTTTCAGAGAATGTGAATGCCACATGTAGGCATACGCAATTTTGTTTCTCCAAATAAATATAAATCTCTGCCCACCAAAAGAAGCCCCATGTTGAAAGAAGGGAGAATTAAGAATTTGTAAAACAGCATTTAAAAGTTGGGGTGGTTTTTGTTAAATGCTGTATTCTGTAGCTGCTTTCTCACTGGGCAGTGCCAGCAGATGTCAGTGCCAGCCCCACTGGTGTCCATTGTGCTCAGGCTACATTGAGGAAATTGCTTTCCCTTACAAAATAACCTCTCTGTCAAGTTGATGTTATGTTAAACAATGGTTGTAGATAAAGCTTTTGAGCCATCACTTTAGATTCTTCCTCAATACCAAGAATACTCTCAAGTGTTTGAAAGAGATACTCCAAAAATAAGTATAATCACCTTAGACGCACACAGAATATCTTTCTTTTCAGGCAGCATTCTTAAGAGTCATGGCAGGAAACTTCTCTTTCTTTAATTGATCAAAAAAACATCTGCTAGAAATGTGAATGTTCTTCTCCCATAAGTGCTGGGGAAGGTGCCTTTTAGGCCATGCTCTGCGTGAAGCTTCAAAATCTTGTATTGGCATCCAGCCTTGAGATCTCAAATTCAAGCTGAAATGTCATGACTTCTCTTTAAAAAGGGGAAAATGTTTCAGGCTTGAATAGTTACATATTGTGAACATGTGTTGCATATCATTGTGGTCAAAGTTTGGATTTGATAGTCTTGGAGGTCTTTTTCAACCTTAATGATTCTATGATTCTATATGACTCATTTAACACATCTGAAAATATGACTCAATATTTGAATATTGGTCATAATTGTGGAAAGTTTAAAATGTGAACAGTCTGCTTTAAAAAATCACACCAGGATTAATCTTCTATAGTGTTTTGACATCAATTTATTAATATGACCAGCTACTGCTCACTGCTGTAAAGCAAATAAACATTTGAGCAGAAATCTGATTTACCCCTGCAACACCACTGATTATTTCTTATTTATGTTCCTGCCAGCTGCTTCTGTTGTCTGAACCTTATCTGATTAGGGCTGCAAAAATGTGCATTTAGTGTTGTCCTTATCCTGGTCTGTCTTCTTTCCAAATCCTTTCCTATCAGAGATATCTGATTTGCTGGATGTTGTTCCTGCTGCCAAGATTTATTCCCATGCCAGATCCAGCTGGATTTCTATAGATTCTACTCTGTTCAGGTTTTCTTCTGTGTGGAAGCTTCCCACTGGCTTAAATTAATTTTATTTTCATTTGGACCATTAAACTGTCACTGTAGTTACCCTTTTTGCTCTGTTTTTATTGCATGTGCTCATAAATCGCACAGATTATAAAATCCTTGAAATCTTGCAGTGTCTCCTATTTCCCTATGTTGAATGAACAGAATATTTTCAAATGTTGACCTGAATTCACCTCCCATACTGTTCAACTTTCCTCCAAGCCCTTCCATTGTTTACCAGTGCCTTACAGAGATTTTTTTCCATGTCCAAACCAATGGACCTGCAAAAGGCAGAGAGGGTCTCCAGCACTCCTGCTCTCAGTTGTGTACATGTCAAAACAGCTTGGCTGTTCCCCAACAAACTTATTTTAGCTGCACGATAACTTCCAGGCAGAGAAATGAGGCCTGTTCTTCATAAATCTTTATTGTTTATTTCTTGGTGTTTGTCTGAGTTATCCTAAATAATAACTGGTGACCTGCCATCTGAGTTCTCAGGTGCTCCAGCAGATAATCCAATATATTCTCATCACTGTCAGCATATTTTCTCTGACTATCAGGTTATGATTCATTTCTACATATGAATACAGTCTCAACATCTTCAGAAAGCCATTAAAGGACTTTATACATTTGAGAACTTCTGTTGTAATAGAAATGCTAAAAATAAGTTACCAAACTTAGATAGTTTGAACTGACTGGAATTCCTGGAAAGGGTGTGATCAAAACTGTGGACACTGGGCTGATAAAGGGAAACTACTTGCATGGGGTTGCTTGTGATTAGATACTCATTTTGGATTCATCCATCAGGCTTTGATTTACACACAAGATTTTCTTACCTTGGCTGTTTTGACCTTAACTTTTTCCAGAGTCCAAGGAGGTGAGGTGCTCACTGGGGAACCACTGCAGTTAAGTGTGCTGTAGATGAAGGCAAAATGGTAATTGCAATGGAAATGATAAAGATTTGTCTTTAAGAAAACTCCCCAAAGCCTCAAAGGATGGTCTTCAGCTTCAGTGTAGAGTGAATTTCAATCCATTAGATGTCAGCAGGGGTTTTTGCTCTGTGAAGTTGATTTGGCGGCCAAGGAATGACTTCACTTGTTGATGCATTCATTTTCTCAATAAATAAACTATTGCACAGAGTGGTAATAAACACAGCAGAGCAGAGAAGTGGAAGAAAAACCCATTGGTACTCTTGTGCTGGGCTGCACCATACCTGTAACACTGTGTTAGTCAAGCCGCCACCATAGAAGAGAGAAATGGTTTTAACAGCTGTCAGTGCATCAAAATGAATCCCCTCAATGTCAGTATTCCATTTCCATCTCTAGAATTCAGAAACTTGGGGGTTTATAATGACACATCTGCAGTTGCACAAGATCTTACTTGGTTTGTAATGGTTTGAGGGCAGCACAAGGGTAAATATTCCATGTGAATGTACTACATTTTTTCAAAAGTAATGTACCGATAGCTTGGGTTTCTTTTATTATTCAGTGTTCAAGGCTGTTCAAAAGAACCAAACCTCACCTTAGTACTGGGTAATTTTGTGTTGGCACCCAAGCAATTCTCTGTAGCATGATGAAAAAATTAATGAAATTGCAAGCATTGCGTTAATATGTTCCCTCTTTGGAAAGTCTCAAGTTTCTTCCAACAGTTTAGGAAATTAAAAGGCACAAAAAGGCACTTCTGTGGTATGCTATTTCTAATTGGCTCCTATACTGGAGAGTTACTTTCTGGGCTGTGGCAGATATATCTCTTGCACATTATTTGTATCATCCTGACACAGCACACTCTGCTCTAGAGAATTTTGGCAAATATCATTAGAAAAAAGCATGTTGAAAGTTTGCTTACTGACAACCCCTGTCAGATTAGGAGGTTCTGAGTCCTTATGTTTAAGCCAAAGTAATGTGCTCTCAATTTTGAATAGTTCTTCACCATTCTGAAAAAAAACCCAAAACCCTGAATATCTGTTTTATTTTCCTAAGACCATCAAAATGCTGTCTGAAAACCACTCAGGAATGTTCCTGTACATGTAGGTGGATGTTGGAGAGCTTCTGGGCTCTGCCAGTAGCACTGACTTTTGGAACAGTGGATTGCCACAAACTGAGACAGGGGACACCCTAAGATTTGCATCACCTGTCCAATTTTATTTTAAGATTTTTCAGGCCCATGGCCTAACTACTACAATAACTGCTCTCTGCACTGTGGCTCCTCCTCATCACATTGACAAGGCAAGCTGGCTGGATATGCCTAAACTGTGGGTTTGGGGTTAATTTTAACACCTGTGGCCAAAGGGAATGCTCTTGACCTCAGATTTACTGCACAAAACATCAGTTCCCTCTGCTGCAAACACCAGCTTTAAATCACCAATGTCAGCTCAGGTGCCCCCAGAGAGACACTGTGGTGTATGCAGTGCTAAATTAGGCTATTCTGAGGGATTTTATTCTGCTTTAGAAGCATATTCTGTAAACATTAATTATAAATCTGCATTGATTTGATTGTGCTAACTCATGTGAGAGTATTCTAAGTGTAAGGTAGGTGAACTCTGACTCCCCACCAGGATAATTTTTGACCTGTGACTTTGAATGTTGTCAAGTTTAACATAAATTTGCAACCAGAAGCTTAAGCCTCTTATGTTTCACTGAGATTTTGCAACCCTCCTCCCCACCCCTGTGTTATTAACAACCTGCTAATGAACTGACAGCTACTGCATTTATGTAAATGAGAAGGTTGGTGAACTGAGAGCTAGCCTACCTCAAAAAAAAAAAAAAAAAAATAGAAATTAGCCTTTCCAGTCTGATAATTTATTGCTCTTCTCATCTGGTTGATATGGAATATACATCTGTATCTGTGGTGTATATAATAATTCATGGTAGTGCACATCATAATGATGACCTTTTAAGTGTTTTGCATTTCTACATTTAGAAATGTAGAAAGAAAATAGTCTGAATTGGCGTAGACCAATTTCTATTTTAATTTCTACAAATGTAGAAGAAAATAGCCTAAATTGGCACAGACCCTCTAAAGATGCAAGTTAATCCTTAGTTTTCCAGGCTTTATTCTTGCCCAGGATATGCTCTTTATTTATACAAATATATATGCACATACATATGTATATGTGGTCATCTCTAGGAGAATCAGTTTAAAAGGTCAAAATTAAGTTTTGGAAAAGTCTCTTGAACCCCCTGTACCTATTTTTAGCACCTCACCCCCCCTTAAAAGATGCACTAGTTGTAGTCTAGGAAACCAAAAAGGAAAAGACTGGCACATTACAAAACATGACCTCAAAATGCATCATATACAGATAAATAAAAATTGTGGCTGGTGAACTTAATGATGAGAAAATGTCAGGGGATGTGATAATATTCTCCAAGGGTTTAGAAAAAGAGAGGAAATCACCCATCTGCAGCAGCAACAGACGCAAATTCATGCTTGAAAATTTTCTTGAACATGTGGAAAAACTCCAGTGATAAGAATACTGAAGCACTGTAGTGTAGGAAGGTTCTGGAGTGCCCGGTGTTGGATGTCTTTAGGAGCTATTTATGCACCATATATAAGGTGTGACACAGTTGTACCCTAACTCATAGGTGGCCTGGAATAGATGAGAAAGAATTAAGCATTTTGTGTGATACTGTGTTACAAATATTTATTACTCAATGAGAATTTCTGTTGTATTAGGTAATGGTTTCCAAAGTTTGTTAGGATGGGTGGATGGAAAATATTACTGCAACTTCCATTGGGACTTGAACACCCAGGCTTTTGTCTTTCCTTTGTCTTTCCCATCAATATTAGCTGATACACATGTTTTTGTGCATTTTACTTGTTTGTTCTTATCGATTTCTATTCCATCAGTGTCTCTAGCAGTGAGTTATTTCACTGTGGGACAGGACAGCCCACTGGTTTTGATATCAGAGCATATAGTCTTTAATTTTGCAAGAATTTGTTAACCTTTGTGCCACAGTGGGAACTATCAAAAGAAATGTTAGGAAAAAAGGTTTAAAATTGTCTTCTCAGTTCCTCAGAGGTAGGATCCTTTATGGTGGGTGTCTTTACTCCCCTCCTTGGTGAGCTGGAGATGGTGAGGATTGTCTCAGCTGACCTTGGGGATGGGGTGGCCTGGGGGGGATGCCCAAGGCTCCTCTGAGGTTGTTCCTCCCCTGAACTCTGCAGAAACTTCCCTCAGACCCAGAACAGCAGAGTCCCTAATTATGAGATCAAACGGGATGAGCTGAAGGGAGCTTTTTCCGTTGTTACCATATTGCCTGATAATTCTGTCTCAGCCTCCTGTAAGCCTGGAGTCTCTTATTCCTGCTAATCGTGCCCTGGTAAGGGAATAAAACAATGACAGGGAATTAATGGTGACAAGCAGCAGTGATGTGTTACTGAGAATGGAGCATTTGTCTCTGGTTTATCTCTACCACCAGGGCACACATTTGTGTGTTTGTAACATCTCATTGCCAGACAATTTGAACTATTTATATTCAGTCAGAGTATCTGTGACTTGAGTTTGTTATTAATCATTTCACTCAACTAGAATCTGCTGTTATTTGTCCTTTTTTTGATATATAATGAGATCAGATTTATTATTCATCATTCATCCCTCTTTTATCTTAGCTCAAATTTAGTTTGTTTTGCTATTTTTTATTCTTCTCATTATATTTCTTGTTCTTATCTTATTTTTCTTTTCCATTTGTAGATAACCTCCATTTCTCATTGTTAGTGATATATAAGCTAAATTAAAAGAGAACAAGTTTTGATACATAGTATTAGTATTTGGTCACTATTTCTATTGTGGAGAGGACTGAAGTTTTGATTTCAATTACCTTAATGGAAATTTCTATTCATATTTTATTTAAATAATATCTTAAATTAATTTTAAATAGTAAATATTCATTTTATATAATGCTTTTTTCCTATTTGTATATTTACTTAATTTTGGTTCCCATGTAGCTTACTGATATTTAACATAACCAATTCTGAATCAAAGGTCTTTTTTTTTTCTATTTTTAACTTTTTTGGATTGGGTACATCTCACAGAAAACGTGGCCAAATGTTAATTTCTTTTTAGCCAGCATATAATACTATTTTTTCACCAAAGCCTTTTGCACATCTGAGGTGAGATTCAGAACTCATTAATGTCTTGCCTGACATCAGGGACTTTAAATTCAACTAGTAGCAGAAAGGATTATTTCAAGATATCTTGTGATGATATCTCCTGTCAGCTACACTAGCGAAAACTGCTTCTTGTTCTGTAAAGAACAGAGAAATGTTATTTTAATCTTCTCTGCTCAAAGCAAAGAATTGGAGCTGACTTCAGCTGTGCTTATAAAATTCATTTCAGAACTAACTAAGAGTTTCCTATTTAAAAGTGGTAACAATTTTGGCAGGAAATTAACTAGTAGAATTCTACTCTGTGACTGGCAGAGATATCACTGAAAAATTATTTCATGTTAAATGTTGACTATTAGGTTTCTGAAGAGTTTCTGAGTTGTTTGAGTTTTTTGTTTTGGGTTTTTTTAAATTTGGTTTGTTCGTTTTTGTTTGTTTGGTTTAATTTTTTCTGGTGAATCTTAAAATGATTGCATATTTTGTTGAAGATTGGAATGGCAGGGATTTAAGCTTGGCTTTTGGCATGTGATGTGATACTTAGTCAAATTTTCATGAAACCTGTAAAAAGTAATTATCTTTGACACCTTTGCTTTTTTCTGTATCTGCTCTATGATTTAAAAATAGATTCAGAATTGTTTGGAAGGGCAAGGACTGATATAAGCACACATAATTACAGACATTATACTTCCTTAGGAAGTCAAGCTAGGTAAGAGCTTGTTGGAAAAGTGGATATTTTGTTTTTGTGCATATGTGAGTTAGTGTTTGAATGAACTTTTTCACAGTTTTAAGATGCAACTTCCAATTTCTTTTTCCCAAGCCTGTAGCTGATTTTCTGCATGGCCCAGCCACATTTCCACAGTGTTTGGAAGGCTGCAGCTAAGCTACATGGACATTAGATCACTAAGAGCAATACAAGTTTTCCATGGTTAATATGTACCAATGACTGTTAAAAAAAGGCAAAAACAAAAATTGCTGTTGAAAGAGTGCAAAGGTGACAAAGTCAAACGTGTAAAAGTTGGGAAACGTTGCACTGATAGCTCTGTGCAAGTTTAATTTGGCTTCCTTGAGTGCATGCATTATGATGGAGTCTTTAATTACCTGATCACACACTGTTTTCTTCGTGGGGCTCCTGCCTCGCTCCGTGCACTGGATGAATGTGTCTCACTAAATGAGTCGCTATTCAGTTCTTCCTTTTATTCTCATTATTCTATGCACATCCCCATGACTTATTTACTGATCTTCTAATTCTCTTTGTAAATTCAGACTTTTTTTATTTCCTCATGGCCTTTTCAGTGCCGTGCTTCATTAAAGTACCCATGTGCTTCCTATATATCAGTGTCTTTATCTTCTCAAGGCAGCTGTAAGGTGGCACAAAGTTGATGCCGTTTTTGAGGGGAAATGGAGGCTTCTAATTGACCCAGTATTCATCAATTTTTGAGAATCTGCTGTAAGACTTAAAATCTGTATTTCCCTTTTACATTTTATATCAATGAGATCTGTTCTTCCTTTTAGGTAATCTTCAATGTTTCATTTTGTATGAGACCTCATAACAAGGAGGAAATTAGCAACCCATTTTTAACTAAGGTTTTAATCACCAGAAATAAAGTATTACAAAAAGCTTTGGTCTGAGGATTCAGGCTTGTCCCCTTCCCCTCTTAATACTGAAATGAATAGGCTCAATATTTGTACATACCAACACCCCGGTGTGATTTGGTGGGTGCCAGTGTAGGGTCTGTGTCATCAGTTTGTCCAAAAGGGGAATTGAGGGGCAGAATTTGCCCTGGAATCACTGAGTGCATTCTTATAGGCCCCTTACTCCACCAGGGAACTCTGTCTGGTCTGGTCTGGTCTGGTCTGGTCTGGTAAGCAGCACCTCTTGGCATGGTCTGGGCACACTTTAAACAAGTATGCAGTCTTGCCTTGCCCTTCCTGAGATTCCAAAACTCTAGCTGAATATTTTCCCTTCCATAGCAACATTAGTTGGATTAGTTTTATATTGCAAATTATGTATTGTGTACAGACAGTGTCGTAAGTATCATTCATCTCAATTTCAGCTGGCTTGCATTCCTTTTACTTTATAAATGCCTACAGGAAATATGACTCCTGTGGGTATTTATAGGAAAAGAATTTACAACCAAGTTAAACCAGAACATATAAACCCATTTTAAACTGAAGATAATTTAGAGAGAGTGATTATTAGCACAATATGCATGTTATTTTATGTATTTAGTATTTTTAATATACTGTGTAATTTAAGTCTGCAGTAAAGTGCATATGATTTTAAATGTCAGAAATAACAAAGTGCTGGAGCCTTACTCATTGCAGGTGCATGCAGAAGTGGAGATATGAAGGTTTTGTCTCTGATAAAATCTCAGCATTGAAATTATTCAGTGCAGTCTTCTCATCGAGCAAGTTGATTTAATGCACTTATTTAAACTGCATTTATCACTGTCTCTATTTTTGTATAACTGTGAAATTGACTTATCTTGGTGCATCCCATAATACCTGATTAACCCTCCTAAAGCATCATGGACAGAGATATTCAGGAGAAGTTTTCTGTGTGATTTTCCAAGCTGCTCTGCGCTCACTGCTCTGCAGAAATAGGTTTTGTGCTGGGTGCACCATAAGTGAGGCAGCCCTGCTGCACAGGCACCCCTGTTTTCCTTTTTCCTGTTTCCCTTTTTCCTGTTTCCCTTTTTCCTGTTTTCCCTCTGTTCTCTCCTTCTGCTTGCTCAAATACCCTGGAACACAGGAGACAGGGTACAATTTTCTTTCTGGAAAGCAAGGGAGGTAAGCCCTGGTCTAGTGAAAGCTGTCCCTGCCCGTGGAAAGGGAGTTGGGAATGAGAGGATCTTTAAAATCCCTTCCAACACAAACCATTCTGTGAATCTATGAGTTTTAAACATTTCTTTTGCAAAACAAAGCTGTGATCCTTGCATTCACAAGTGGTTTTCATTCAGGAATTTGTCAAATCATTCAGATTTTGCAGGCTAGTTTAAAGTCTTAAACCTTAAAGAGTCCTTTACCTGGAGCTTTACTGGAGGATATGTCACCAAATTTGTGTGGAAGTCATTTGACTGAAATGTCATATCATTATTATCTGTTTCCTATCTGCAGAATGAAATAATGTAGTATAATACTGTGGGAGATATTTCCCTTGTCACAGGAATTTATGAAATTTTGAAATTGTTTCCAAAGTAGAGGTTTTTGTTTTGGTTTTTGTTTTCTTTTGGTTTGCTTGTTTGTTTCAAAAAATTCAATTCTCTAGAGTTACAGAAAACCTTCAGACCTGGAAAAAATCAAAGTGCATACATAATAAGTTACCTGCCAAGTAAGTTTTTCATGCTTAACTTTTCCATTTTCTCTACATTATATTTAGAGTACAGCACCTAAAATGTTTTTTAATATTTTAAAAAAATCAAACAAAAGTAAGACTCTTCATTGAGAACATGAATTAAAAGTGGCAATTTGGAGGATTTTTGGAAAGTGTATTTTAGATACCCTTTTCTTAGAAATTTAATATTGGTTTTAATTTTTAGTATATCTGGATTTCTCTGGAAAAGGTTACCTGAAAATTTCTGTTCATCTCAAATAACTCCTGTCCTACAGAGATTGCAGTATGATTCATTTAACATTTCTGAGCCTTTTTGGAGATGTAGAATGAAGGAAAATGCAAAGCACTGGTGAAGAGGGGAGTGACTAGGATGCTGAGGATGCTGTAGCAGTAGAGGAACAGAAGTGAACATTGCTGTCCTTCCTTCAGCTCAGTGTTTATATAGCAGCCCGTCAGTGAGTGAATCACCACTGTGGGGGATAAAGGTGAGAAAAGCTCCTGCTGAGATCTTCTGGCCGCTATAAATTATCAGCAGTGTCAACAAGACCAGGTTCTTTGTCAGGCAATAAACAAGAAACCTTATAAAGGATAAATGACTTGTCCAGAGAGAACTCCAGGGACATTAAGCCTGAAGGATCAACTTTGAAATTAGCTGCTGTGCATTTGTGCAGTGCCCAGAACCACTGGGTAACATCACTGCTGCTGCTGCTGTGAGGCAAAGAAGGAAAAACTGAATTGTGCTGTAACCTATGAGCTTGAGCTTGAGCTACCATCCAGGTTATACAAAAATTAAATGACAGAAAAAGACAACGACCCAATGATCATCTCTGGCTCCACTATTTCACTTATCAAATGCAAAATTTGGGCTGTAACAGTGAATGACAAATGACCCTTGAGATTGACAGTGTTTAGCATAGGGAGTCTGGCATAGTCCTGTAACTGAGCTCATTCACAGACTGTTGACATGATATATCAAATAAAAATATCTTTTTGCAAGCAACTTTCCAACTCTTGAAAAGATTTACGCCTTTTTTAGACTCTCTAGAATATTTTTCAGGTTAAATGATATGTGCTGCAGTAAATTTATCCATCTGAAATAATCTGAGTAGAATGAGATCAACAGCAGAAGATCAAAGAGGGTTTCAATGACCTGTTAATAGTTTGTGTGTGGGTTCATTTTTGTCCCTGTATCTTCAAGTGTCTGACATGGTTACTGTGAACATGATCTTCAACCTGTGTCCCATCTAATCCCCATTATTAACAATAAATCTCATGATGTTTCTGAGCATCTCCTGGGAGGAATTCAGATTATCTCCCATGCCTGCTGGAAGCCTCAGGAGATGTTAATTTCTAAACTGCCTCTGACATCAAAGCTGCTAAAATTGGCTGCCAACTGGCAAGTTTTCCACTGAGCTGAATTCAGCTTAATTTACTTTGTTTAAAGGGCACATTTCAATACAAATTCCTTACTAAGAATGGAGCTTAAGCCTGTGTTTAATGTTTAGAAGTTGTGCTAGTTCAAAGTTGATCAATGGGGAAGGAAAACATGCAAGAAGAAGAGCAGGCAGATTACTATCCTGAATGGAGATGATTGGCAAATGAAAGTGGAAATTTCCAGGAGGCAAAACAGTGGGAAAGACTAATTGCTTTGTTGAATTGGAGCAGACAAGCAGTACTGTGTATTTTGACTTCATGTGACTGTGGCAGTGCAAGCTTGTGCTAAAAACAAACAAACAAAATGCAAACCAAACCAAACCCCTCCCTTGTCTTCATGATTCTTAGGCAAGTCTACAAGCATGATCTCTGCATAACTGATGGGATACAGCTTGCCTGGGTCTGAATACTGTACAATATTATCTCTCTCTCTGAAAGTCATAACCAAAGCATACTTCCCATATCACACTGGCCTGTGGCTCTACCACCATTTATTTCCTCAAATGAAGAATCGATGTCATCAGAAGAATAATGCATAGTACTCAGAGCTAGCCAAAGGAAAAGTTTTAATATCCAAAAGAGTGGTATGAAGCAAGGATTGTGGCAGATCTTGGAGTTGGAGAAATTTCCTGTAGCTGCTCTCTGGCAAAAAGCAAACCAATTATTTCTTCTGAATTTCATAATTTATAATCTCTGAATTCATAATTCTTAATCTTTGCTTATTCAGATCCTCAAATCTTATTTGATACCCTCAGAAATTATATGTCTGTCATGTTCTTTGATAATTAATTACTAGCACAACAAAGCATCTGCTGTCTTATGCTTTTTTTTTCTTTTGTTGGTTAAATGATGTGGATCTAGTGCTGAAACAGAAAAAGGCACCTCAGTAAATAAAGCAGTACAAGCAGCTTGCAGGCACTGTCCGCTGTTCAATGCTGCTGAAGGTCCTGAGCAGAGCTGGGTAGAATGAGGCTGGGAAAATGGATTGGAGCAGCACAGCAGCCACAGAGAACACAAGGAGTCAGCTGAATATTGAAAGGAGAGTGAAATGTGTTTGCATCCCTGTACTTATGCGCAGAAGATAGGGGCCACTGCAAAACTGATTGAAAGAGCAGCCTCCTCTGCACTACCCTTGCAAGCATATAATTTGAATTTTTGCACTGTATTGCCACCTTTTACCCCCTTCATGGTGTGTATTTGCTGAAGTTTGCTTGCTCTCAAGGAGCACAGCTCCTCTATAAGCAGGTCCAATTTCAGAGCTTTCTGTGGAAGAGCAAGCTCTGGGAAAATGAATTTCTGAGCCAAGTTCAGAGATGACACCAGCTGTGATATTGTAGCAAATAGACATTAATGATCATAAAGTGTTGGTACTTGTATGTCCAGGAGATTATGCTGCAAGTCTTTTCTGTGGGGAATGAATAACAGGAAAGCACAGAGGGGTTGAAACTGCCTAGAAGATGATTTGTTTGACTGGAAGGTTGGAGATAAGAGCAAATATATGGTGAGGATGCACCTCTTTATGAATGTGTTGTTATCATTGCTTTGTAAAGCAGCAGCAGCAGCAGCAGCACCTCTCTCTGCCTTATCTCTCCCTGACCTCTGAGGCTCTAAAGATGAGTGTTGTGCCATTTAGTTCAGATCTCTTATCTCTACAACCAGCGCCTTCTCAGAGAAAAGTCAGCTTCCTATTGTTTGTATTCCACTATGGAAAAGTTTGTGTAAAGCAGCAAGGAAACTGATCTCTGCAGTGTCTGCTGTTGTTAGGCTGCTGCTTGTTCCCTGTATTTTGTGTAATTATTTTAGACAGAACTTGCATGTGGCAAAATTCACAGCTTTTATTCAGTTTTTATTGACTGAACTTAAAAATATAATATTTTCTTTAAATGTAGCTTAAAGTTATATTTACCAATGCAAAATTTGTACTCTTGAATTGACCTTATCTACAAGCAAATGTCTGTGAGATAGAAAGTCTTTGTGTTTGTTAAGTAAATTCCAAATGAGCTGAACAGACTCTCCCCTATCAATTTGGGTGTACTCCTTTTCCATATGGTCCATTAAGCATGAGTCCCTGGAGGTTTACTCTTTGAGAGTGTCTGTTTTATTGGACACAATTTCCCCACGAGTGGCTTTTGTGCTGAAGGAAACATCGTGTGTGTGTAAACGAGACATTTATAAACTACAGCGAGCCTTGAGCAAGGCAATGGCTTCTCATAATTACAAATGGGGGAAAATTGATCAGTTAAATCCTGAAGAGCAGTTTCTTAGATTTGTGTTGGGCTGCCAGATGTGATTTGGGGTCAGTAGAGGTGAACAGTTTGGGATTAATCTTTTGGCTCTCCCTCTTTCTCTCTCTCTCTCTCTATAATGGAGGCACCAACTTTGCAAACAAAACCCCGACTCTTCTCCAGTAAGACCAAACCTTACCCTGCTTTGCAAACTGAGATCCATTATTTTCATATAACCATTATTTTTACATAATCACCAGTTCTTTGGCTAATTACATTGAACCAAATCAAATGTAATTTCTTGCAAAATGTTTCTCTCTAGTCTGTGTTGTGAACTACTGGTTACATTCAGGAATTTAAAGAGCAGTTATCAGCTTCAGGTTCTTGGCTCTGGATTTGATTTCAAGGGTCCCCAGGTCTCTGATGGTAAAATGTGTCTTATGAAAATCAAATTCCCTTTTTTTATTCATTACCAAGGACCCAGATTTTAGCACTAAACACTAAAAGTTCTTGTTTAGATGGGCACTTGTCAAATGCAGGTTATGACAGTTTGTCATTCCACAAAAAGGAGACTGGGTAAAGGGCAAATGTTTGCCAATATGAAGAAGTTCAAGTTTCTTCAATAGGAAGTTTCAACATCAGGAGAGACTCCAACAGATAAAAGTAACAATACCTGAGTATCCAGTGAGCCTGTGACCACAACTCATCTTCCCACAGGAGTCTGGATACACACCTTGAAAATTTATAATTAGATATGCCTATAAATAGATAATGTCTATAAATAGATATGTCTATAAATAGATAATATCTATAATTATGCAAATTAAAGAAAGAGAAAATTTTGCTGGAGGATAGTTCATAATCTGAGGAAAAATATTAGCGGAATTAATTTTTTTTCACAATTTAATGTGAAGCTTCCTATTGCAAACACATGACCCTTGTCCAGCAGTAGACGAACAGTAGACCAAAATTAACATAATTTGTCATAATTTTCCTGCTGGGTGTCTTGATGGGTTTAATTTCATTTTGTAATATTACCAGGTTTTTTAATAATCTTTATGGAACCATATTAAATTGTGCCTTTGGGGAAGTTAGAAGAGAAAATATTTTTGTGAGAGAAGATGTGTTTGAAATATTCTCCAATAGAAATAAATATTTTCTTCAACCCTCTAGGCCTCTTTCCCTTGGCCTCACTGCTGCTTTACACTTTATATGATGAAACAAAATGATCTCTTCTTTTTTCTTCTTTTTTTTCTTTAATTCTTGAAAATGAGCATGTTTTGTGAAAAGAGAGCTGAGGAACATCATGCAGAGAAATCCACTTTGGAAATTCAATGAATTACAACTGAGTTTTTCCATTTCTCTGAACTGCGTTTGCATGCTTTAAATGATTTACTGTTCATTAGTTCAGGTTAGAAGAAACTTTTACTCTGTTGCTGTGAACTGCAGAATTCAATACAAGAAAGGAAAATGTTTCCCTTGCAGAGATGCTGAAAGGACAATTATGGTTCTTCTGAGTTTACATTGGGATATGGCAGCAAGCTGCTTTCTTTTAAATCCTTAGTAATTTAAGAGTGTGAGTCTCAGAGAAACATAATGGACTTGCAGTCTGAAATCACTCTAAATGGGAATTTCAAACATCCCACTGACTGTTTGTGTTAGGCAAGATTGTTCCAGTCTTTGTTGTACCAGACAGGGGGATGATAGGAAATAAGCCTGACTGTTACATTTCTGCTTGGCTTCTGCATCCTTTTAGTGGGGGCAAAAAGAGAATCTGAATTTTTTTCCGCTAATCCTGGAGTGATCCCTTTTTAGACAAAGGGTTGACTCCAGCAGCTCAATCCAGCCCCAAAATAAAAGAAATTTATATATATTTTTTCATGAGCTCCATTTAGCAAAGTAAATACTATCACTACTCTGTAATAATGTGGGGTTGTTTTCAGCTGGGGTAGCAAAAAGGACACAGAGACAATGGGGAGAACACCACCACATCTCTACTGGCATAAGAGCCAGGGAGAGGCACCAGTTGATCAGATTTGGGAGCAAAGAATCTGTCATAGAGCAAAGAATATGTCTGTTTTCCAAATGCCCAGCAAGGAAACCCATTCCACACTGATTAATAGTCATGAGTGGGAGCTCTGCTTTTTCAATCTCAGCAAGCTTCTCTGAGGGCAGGATCATTTTTAGGGCATCCTAACACTTAATTAGGGCACTGTCTTCTGTAGCATTTTGCTATGGCATAAGCATCTTGTTCCCTAAACCAGGAGTGCTTCCAGGCCAGCTCTCCAGCAGGCAGAAGTGGGCTCAGGTTCTGTTCAGTGTTGCAGGAAATTCCTCTTGGTTCCCCCCCTTCTCCTGAGTATTTGTGCTGCTGGTTTTTATGCAATGTTTAAGGCGAGTGCTCGTGCTCCCAGGACAGCAGCTGCCAGCTTTATGAAGTAATTGGAGTGCAGGAGTCATGCCTACAGCTCAGCCTCTGCTGATGGGAATTCAGCAGGGAGAGCTGAACTTTATTCCAAAGTACAGCATAGCCCTTCTCCAGAGGGGCCAATGAATGTGAGAGAAATATGTGAACAGGCAGGTCCCCTGAAACACTCATCACTTATTAATGGTTGAAAGATAAGAGCACTACCTTATGAGACTGCCTCAAGTTGCTAAATACAGATTTTGCATCTGCTTTGGTTATATCAGCTTCATTTTCTTACTTTATAATTTCCTGGATAATGTGAAGAAGGTGGAGAGAATTCCATTCATGCCAATAATAATTATTTCCTCCAAATATTTGGTATTTTTTCTCCTTCTTTCTTTCTTTCTTTCTTTTGCAGATTTTTTGTTTGGTTGAGGTTTTGTGTTTGTTTTTTCTTAATGCTAGTGATTTTGAAATTAGATTGATATTTCACAGCAAAATGTCATGGCACTTGTTTGGAAAATATTAAAATTGTGCTTCTCATTCTGGTGTTCTTCATCCATAGTTCATCCTTTTTCCTTCTCTTCCCAAATGTTCTACTCATCAAATCTAGTACAGATTTATTGAAAATTTTATTGCCCTGAGACTGTGGCTTTTTTTTTTTTTTTTTAATTTTGAGAACTGCTGTTAGAAACCAGCTTCTGTTGGGCTCTCTTTATTACTCAAATACTTAATAGTCTGATCATAGATGTATGCCTTCGTGAGTAGCATCCTTAAACCTCCTCTGTGTCACTTTATCTCCAAACATGCACAATTTCTTCATTATTCCTTGGCCACTTGCTGTATTGTGATTAATCCTTTGTGGTCATACATACACTTCATATACTTTGTTGACATGAGAGAAATATACAGGGAAATCAAAATTCCTGGAGTAAAAGACCAGACAGACAGGAGCATGCAAACAGCACTAAGTCAGAAGTTTGCTCAAGTAATTTCCTGTTCTCCGTGCTCTGGATCATGCCAAGGTGTCTGGTGAAGGAGGAAAGAACATCACAAAATTATTATTTCTTGACTCACACTGCCTGTCTGACAAGCAGACTCTTTTATTTTCAGAGCATTACAGCTGAGAACGGCTGTGGTGCTGAGTCTGTTCACTGCTCCACAGCATCCTCCATCACCTCCTCATCCTTTTTCCCCAGCAAAGTTCCAGGGAAGTTTGTCTGGAGCGTTGCCCTGGTGATGCCTCAGAGCTCAGCGAGGCAGAGCTGTCACAGTGAGGGATTGCACAAATTTTGCAAACTGATTAACGTGCCTGCAACACTGGAAATATTAAACCCTAGTCCTTAGTTAATCATGGAGCCACGGGAGAAAGGCAGGAACAAGACTGATGTGGTTCAAGCAGCCCCCACGGTGAATGATGTGCTCAGAGTGGTCTGTGATCAAGGTCACGGCTCCCACCCACCCTTTATCCCCCAGATATTTGGGATATCAGCTTTCTCCTGACTCTTTCACATTGCAGTGTTGACATAAAAACAAGCATCTCTGCAAGACAGGTTCTCTCCTGTTGCTCACCTGCCTGTGAAAATCATGTACTGACAATTGAATTTTTGGAAGCAGTAGTGAATAATGTACTTGTTAGTGTTTGCATGATACAGTTTTCCCTCGGGGACCTCATGTTCAACTCATCCATTATTTAAAATTCCTGCCAAAAATCAATGGATCCTCCAAGTATAGAATTCTGCCAGAGCATCTCTACATCTGCATAAGTAATTGCTGCTGATCACACCCTGAGCCTTGTGAAGAGGCTCTTTGCTCAGATGATTTCTAGAGGAGCTCATACCAGAAATGTGATGTCTTGTCATCCCATCAGTATTCTGGAATTTCAACAGATATTGCAATGTTATGAAATAGTCAGTGGTAAAAATACTAGCTATACCTCAGGCTGGTGTGGTTTAGGACAGTGGCCTCACACAATTTTTAAGATGTGCCTTCACCTTTCTCCATCTCTGAGCCTCCAGGCTGACAGGAATTACACAGGTAAATTGGCTAAAGATCCTGGGAATATTCACCTGAATAAGAATGATCTTGCATGTGGAAAATCAGTGCAGATTAATATTAACTTTTGTTTATTAATGGTTCTTTTCCTATTCTGCTGAAGACTAAAGGATCTTAGCTAAACTACCTCAGTTCAAGAAACTGTTTATGACAGTTCTTCACCATTTAACCAAAATATGAAATTACTTCTTTTTTAGTTAGAAAAAAAAAGAGGCAACAGTGTAACCAAACCACTATTTTGTTTGATTATCTGTGATTTCCTACCATAATATTGTATTTGGGCTACATTACTACCTAAATGTTTCACATCTTTACCCTTTTTGCAATTACTTTAAATGTCCTTTTTGTGTAAAGGAGTGCTTGTACTGTAGATTGATATCCATCAGGATTTGCAATCTACAATGAAAGGGTAGAGAAATAACAATACAAATATATGGCAACCAGATGCCAGCCAAGCATGAAGGCAGGAAAAGCTGATATGGGGCAGCTCACAGCAGCTCAGCAAGGAACAGGGGAAAACAAATGCAGGGAGATTTTCTAGATGCTTCTGAACTCTTAGAAAGTTTATACGAGCCCTGTGTTAGCTTATGCACATCCCACAGCCTGCAAAGTCTGAAGTTTTTGATAAGTGTGAGGCTGTAATTTGAATACATCTATTTTTCCTACACTGAGATTCTGTCCTTGTGTCACTCTCCTTTGCACCGAACAAATAAGACAGCATTTCCCAAATTCTAGAAGAGTGTGAACTATGAAGGGTCAGGAAGACACAAAGGGCTGCTGAAGAAGGACTCAGGAGTATTCAGACATGATGAAGTGGGAGGTTTATGTAGAAAATGAGGGCAAAAGAGGAGAAGAAAGGGAAAAGAGTCTTGAAATATTCTAGTTTTACAGTCAGGAAAGATGATACACCCTCATTAAGATATAGTGTTTGAAACTTGCAATGGTTATCTAGAAACAGGAGGGAGTAAAATCCTAATTATTTTGGTGCTGATGAATATTTTCCTCTTTAACTTGGTGCAAAGAATAACAGAGGGCGTTACTTCCTTTCTGCATGTAAAATATCATTTTAATAAAGAAATGGAATAAAATTTTAGGTTTTTCATTTACAATTTAAGATTAGAAAGTGCCAAAATATGAGATTATTTATAATTCATTGTTTTTATACTGCTTTGTGAAGGAAGGACAGGAAGACAGAAGATAGTTCTAGGTGAGATTCTCCAGCTCTTTCCTGCAATTTAAACTTAAGAGTTCTGCCTTTAAATTAGCCAGACACATTTCCTCCAGTCCCCTAAAGGAGATGATGTTGCAGCTCTCATTATCCTAATGCTGAAATGATAGAGAATGGTAAATTCATAAGTAGTTGTAGTGAAAACTATTTTCATTAATTTTCAAATGAAATAATATTAAATAGTAAATATATCAAGCAAGAGAATGTAGAAACATCCTGTTCTACCTCCAGCAGCAGAGGCTGGGTTTGGAAGGGTGCAGGAATTTCCTCATGAGGGGAAGCAGAGGGGCAGGCATTGATCCCCCTTCTCTGTGGGGACTAGGGACAGGATCTGAAGGAAGGGCATGAAGCTGGACCTAGTTCAGTGAGATGGAAGGTTTGAATTCAAATGTGTGCTGCTCAGCCCCAGAGTTCCTGAGCAGTCACTTAAAGGCATCTCTCTGTAGGTATTTCCGATATGTACACCTTGCACCCTTCCAAATACACTTGTATTTCTCATTCTGCTGCTGATCAATATGTAAAGTTACACATGTAAGTGTCAGCCACTTGTAATTTATGCTTTAAAAATTATTCCCTATAATTTACTTAATGGAGCTGGATGTGTAGTCAGCACTTCAAACCTCTGTTTAATCTGAGACCTCCGTTGTTACTCCAAGCTCATATATACATATTTCACTGCCAATAAAAAGTATATTTGGAGCTGGATATTCCAGTGATGCTAAGCCCTGCTGATTTAATGGCAGCTGAGAATCTAACTTGTGCATCATATTTTTCATTACTAAACCTTTTGGGCTCAAAGGCAGTTCTGTGGGTGCATTTTAAAATGCATTTTAACAGGTGATTTAGAACCAGCTGTTTAAAATGCAGTTGTTTTGCAGTTCCCTGAATCACAGAGCCACAGAAGAAACTGGGTTGGAAGGGTTGCACAAGGACCATGAAGTGTGACAGTGTTCACAGGGGTCTCAGGTTGTGGGAAGAGATGAGGAACTGACTCCATGTTTCAGAAGGCTTGATTTATTATTTTATGATATATATTATATTAAAACTATAGTAAAAGAATAGAAGAAAGGATTTCATCAGAAGGCTGGTTAAGAATAGAATAAGAAGGAATGATAACAAAGGCTTGTGGCTTGGACAGAGAGTCTGAGCCAGCTCACTGTGATTGGCCATTAATTAACAACCACATGAGACCAATCACAGATGCACCTGTTGCATTCCACAGCAGCAGATAACCATTGTTTACATTTTGTTCCTGAGGCTTCTCAGCTTCTCGAGCGAAAAAAATCCTAAGGAAAGGATTTTTCAGAAAATATCATGGTGACAATGAAGTCCTACACCCAGCTTTGCACAGGACACCTCAGGAGTCACAGCATGTGCCCAAGGTTATTTTCCAAATGCTTCTAGAGCTCTGTGAGGCTGTAACCCTTTGTGCCCATGAGCCAGTTGTTCACCCATCCCATGGTGCGTTTATCCACTGTAAGCTGGACATTTTGACCACTATGAGAGACAGCATTGAAAGGCTTACTGACATGCAAAAGGCTTCCTCAAGTTTTGGCACACTGTCCCACCACTCATTGCTGGTCAGCCTGGTTTTGTCCCTTTCCCCCTTCCAAACTTGTGTAAAACTCCGTGACAAGTAGCATCTGTTGGTCTACTTCCAGTTTTTGAGACTAAGGAACTTTAAATTCTGTCTGAAGCAGATAAAAGTGGGTTTTTCCTTTCCCTGTGGTGGCATTCAGGCAGGTTATCCCATTGTGATATCACAGGTTGGACAGCACTGCTCAGCTGTGAGTGGCTCAGGGCAGGGACACAGGAATGGCGCAGGGGCAGGGAGTTGGGGTTGCTCACTGTATCCAGGGTCAGCACAAAGATGAGAGCAAGCCTAAAAATTGTCTTCAGAGAATAGGGCAGTGACATTAATGAAATCAATGAAAAGTGCCGGGGATATTCAGTATTTGCTGTACAAGTGAAGTCTTCATATAAACTGAGAAAAATCTTTAAATTAGGGTACTTGGTTAAAGTAATTAGGTTTAGTGGTAATACCACTCCATGCAAAGATGCTCTTGTTCTATTGCAGAAAATGTTTTAAAACAACAAATGACAGGTATGCTTACTACTTTGTATGATGAATTTATTTTTGTTTTTAATTTGAATTATCTGACAGCCATTGGAGTGGATGAACACTATCTGTGAGTCTTTATTCATTTTTTTACACATAGGGGATATCAGTTTTCAGTTTTTAATTGTATAAATCTGGTTTAACTTCAGGGGAGTTCCTCCAGATGTGCTCCATGCTAATACATAAAGTTTGTGACATTTGCCTATGTAAAATTGCAAGTCTTTCACAATTAACTCCTCCTGCTAAATGATGTGTCCAATCAGCAAACTGCAAGCAGCTGTAATAGAATTTTGAGGACTGCATTATCAAATTATCAACACATTAAAGTCATTATCAGTTAATTTTAAAGCAATCTGCCAAAAAGACGTGCAGTTACCTTGGAGGAATGAAGAAGCATATTAAAACTGGCAAGCAAACCCATCAGTAAAGCTGGTGATAATCAATCCTGAAGGAGTTTAACAAATGGCTACACCATGAAATGGATGCTGTCATGAGCTCTAAACTTCTTGGTGATGACTGTAGAAGGATAAGAAAAAGAAATTTTAAAACACAACTATGATCTAAGAATTTAAGAACAAATCAGATGACAGATTATATAGCTTATATAGACAGAAAGATATAGCTTTCATGCATTTTGTGTTGGTCAGTACTTTTAAAGAATAAGTCAATGGAAAAATATTATTCAGAAATACAAAATATGCTGACCAATCACTAAGAGCATTTTAGGGGAAAAAGATATAACTCTTCAGCTCTCTCAAGATAACTGTATTTTCATTTTCAAATCCAAATTATTAGTTTTCAGCATTTTTCACATATTGTAGTTTTTCACCTTTGTAAATCTTTTGGGTGTTCCAAAACCTGAGCACCAAGCAGAGAAATATAGTTTGATATTAAACTCCTTAAAAACAAACCAGACCAAAAAAATTTTCAGGTCACTTCAAAGAAACATTGTTCAATGAAAGAAGAAAGATGTGGCCAAGCCAACCTGAAACTGGCATGCTGCAGTTCTGGGTTCCTGACGGTAGCAGGGAGCACTTCAAGGTTAAAAACTGAAACTTGCCAACAAGTTGGTGATGTAGAAACTGTATTTTAAATTGAAAACAAAACAAACAAAAACCAAGACACAAAAGCTGTAAGGTTTGTTGCAGCATTTCTTGCAGCAGGATAGTGAGAAAATGCTGTGAGATTATCAATCCATCAAAAAGGGAATGACAGACACCAAGCAAAGGGGGTGGCAGCCTTTCCAAATCAAATCAGCTCTACAGATTGTCCTGTAGCAGCAGGAGCTGGAGCAAACCTCATCTGCACCAGCTGGATTTCTTGAGGATATTCACATTTATGGTCATATTCTTCATTGTGAGGGTTGGTACGATGTCATAACGTTTAATTTCCTTTTGGCCTTAACGTTTTATATTTCTTAATTCCTTTTCGTTCTGTGCATTGAAACTTCACTGTTTTAATTAAATTCAGCTTGGAAAGCCATTGGTAAGAGAGGCTGAGTACATTCTAGCAATTTGTTTTTTGTAGATGGTCTCTGATTTATGCTTTTCTTAGTATTATGTAACAAGACTCAGTATTCTCAAATGCAGTCTCAAATACTTGAGAATGAAACATTTAATTCAAATTCAAATAGATTTTGTTTTTCTTTTTTATTATTTCCACAAAAAATGTAATATTTCTAAATCATCGATCTGAGGAAAAATACAGTCAAGAGAATTGCTTTACACTTGTGAACATAGTATAGAAAAACCAGTTACACTGACATTTTCCCACATTTTAAAGCATCCTTTAACATGTTTTGTCTTCATGTAGTCAGATGCTGTTGGGCATAAGAAACCCAAGAGAAATGAAAAAATGTTGGGTAGAGCCAGATAAAAAAAAAAATTAGGAATCTTTTTTATAAGTCCTAAATTTGTTAAAGTATTTTAAAAGACAAAAAAAAAGAAAAAAAAAAAGATGTTGGTGTCTTATCCATGTGGGTATCATTTCCCTGTGTCTGTCTTCAAGGGGTTTACTTTTAAGGCACTGTCCCCTTGTGTGGTGAATTAGCAATATTAAAGAATATTTATCTCATCTAAATTGCCCAGGGAAAGCAAAGCTGCTCTGGAGGAGCCTTCTGCTTTGCTTAGCAGGCTTAGGAAAAGGTCTGTCATGGGCAATAATGAACATTGCAGGGGAAACAAAAAGGAGCAGGTGCCTAAAAGGCACAGAACATGTGCTTGATTAGAAATGGACAGTTAAAGTAGAAAACAAGCAGATAAACTCCAATACATGGAATAGCTGATAAAAAATAAGCTAACCCTACATGTTTTCTTAACAAAAGATATATTTTTCTTTTCCATGAGAACAGGTTGAATTTTGTTTTAAAGCAATGAACATTTTATTACAGACTTTCCAGAAAAGTTCTCTAAGATCCCATAAAGCACAATTGCAACAGTGTGAATTATTGAATTGCATCTGTCTCTCAGAAGCTGCAAACATTGACATTTTCTTGCCTTCCAGTTATAATTAAAGGACAAAGTGACATGTGGTATGGCACTGATCTAGTAGCTGGAAAGTCCTGCTCTGAGGAGTTTTTGTGCTGCTGCAGATGAAGAGCACTCTCCATAGAAATAAGAACAATTTGATCTTTTCATTTAGCTGTGATTATTTCAAATTTCTTCTCATGGTCTTCAGTTTGTGGATGATCACTCTAACACTCCCAATTTCCTGCAAGTGTCTTATCAGCACTTTCTGAAAATCAAACATTTAGCTAGAGTTTCAACTTTTATCACTTTCAGAAAATGCCTTTCTTGTTGCATCCATCTTGTGTGTGAATGCAAATGGTTTGTGTACTACATTACATGCACATTAGATTTTGTAATGTCGTTTTGTACATTTGCTGAGGACTATGCAAATCTCTTAGCTCTTATTTTATATACATAACTTCCTGTAGCTAGACTCATAAAATCATGCCATGGATGAATTACTTTATTTGATTTGAGTAACTGAAGAGACTATTTATTATCATATATTTTATTAAGGCATAATACTCAGACCAAACAGTGAAGGGATATTCATTTCTAACTTTCCAAATATTTTCACAATGTTACCTTTCCCATAATAAGTCATTGAAATAACTTGGGGCAGAATATGTTTCTTTGCGAGCTCAGTATTTCTGAGCTAACCTTGAATTCTGCAGCAGAATTCAAATACACCAGCAACATAGTCATACTGGGTCATAATATCCAATTGAAAGAGAATAAAAAAAGGTGAGAGTGTAGTGAGTAAAATAAAATATTTTTAGACTGTTGAGAGATTTGCAAGTGACCTCAGAATAAATGAATATTTGTCCAAATGAGAGTTCATTCAGTATGGAGCTGTTGCACAGAAGCCATTCTGTCTCTTACCTCTGTCTTGCCATAAAACTGGAAATGTACTGCAGGCACAGAAAGTCCCAGATTTGTAGAGACCTGTCAAAATCCTTTCTAGACACATTTAATGTGTTCAGTTTGGAGCTGCCAGGAGCTGCTCACATTTCTCTAATGCACAGAAGCTCCCTAGGAAGCCAGATTTCTGTGACCTGCTTTTGTAACCTATTTGGCTGTACTTTGAGGGGATTCCTTTCACCATGCAGAGTCTCAAGCCTGCATTTTCTAGATTAAAATTCTATTTTGCATAAATTGAACCTTTTTAGTAGTGTTCCTAGGAAGGTTTTCAGCAAAGACAGGAACAGCAGTACATGTGTTGGCACTCAAAAATCACCAGAGGAAAAATGTAAAAGTAAGGTAGCAATGGCTAAAAACCTAAGGCTGTAATCAGTTCTCCATATGTGCCCTACTGTTGACGATGCCATGGGGATTTTTGTGTGCATCATGTTGAGAATGCACCTCATAGAGCTTCTGCTCAAAACTCAAGGTTTATTAATATGAAATAATTAAATGAATGCAAGAGGGAAATATCTGATTAGTGATATGGAACTAGAAATCAGAGTCTGGCTCACAGAAAATGTATGGGTGTGAGCAGCTCCTGTTGAAGGCAGAGAGAGCAGAGCATTCAATGGAATTTCACTGGGGGGAGAATTAATTATTACTCCCAGTTTCCTCTGTCTAAATAAGTGCTATTATGAGAATATTTGTCTTTGAGAAAATGCTACCTCAGTTGTTTTCACTTAATAGAAAACTATTCTATCAGAAGCATGTTTGTGTCTAGAGAGAAACACCTCTAAATCAAATAATTGGTCACAAGGATTTGATTGACTTTGTTTCAATATCAGTGTGCTCTCAGCTCAAGAAGCAGCTGCCAGTTTGATTATTCTTAGCCCTTAGACAGCACGTGTGGATGTGTGTACTCGGGTAGGTGAGGGTGGAGGGGTGTGGCATTCACATTCCCTGAAAAAATTTGCCCAGGGTTTTTCTTCTGGGAAGCTGAAAGGTAGCAAGAGAAAAGGAAAACAATTCTTACATAATTTGCTTCTGGGTTTTGCTCCTTTTGAATGTGTTTTTGGAGATTGTTTACCCACAGGTGATTGTTTCATTGGATTCTGGTGTGAGTTGTTTTGACTCTTTGGCCAATCAGTGCCAAGCTATGTCAAGACTCTGGAAAGACTCACAAGTTTTCATTATTATCTTTTTAGCATTCAGTAAGTATCCTTTCTGTATTCTTTAGTACAGTATAGTGTAGTATTCTTTAATATAATATAGTATAAGAAAGTAATAAATTAGCCTTCTGATAAGATAGAGTCAGATGCATCATTTTCTCCCCTCATTGGTGAACCTGCATTTACAAGAGAGAGGGTGTGCAGATGTGTCTGAACAAGCCAGCTCCAGCCCTCACTGGTCTCAGCACTGCTGGAAGACAAAACACCTTAATTCTAGTGTAGAATCTTGCAAAGAAACCTGCAGGGTTTGCAGAGGTGCACTGGCCCTTGCCCAGTCACTTCAGTGCCACAGAATTCTCTGCATGCTACCATGCATATACCCACTGATACCAGAGCAAAACTCTGTTCCCACACCTTTTGCATTACTCCCACCTCCCAGTTGCAATATTTCAGGATGATCAGAATACTTACTGCATCCTCTAGGCCCTGTTTTTCCAACAGTTTTAATTAAACACAAATGAGCCACTGATGTGGCTGTCCTTGGTTTTGATTAAACAATCATGAACAGCCCTGGTGGTATGGGCAGGGAAATAGGAGAGTGTAAGGTACAAAAATTCCAGTCTGGAGCATAATTTTGTCTGAAAGAAATAAACCCAAGAGGTGTTAATGGTACCTGGAATGGGCAAAACAAGAAATGCAAAGAATTCAGTCCCTAGTGAATTGAATCCTGGGTCAGCTCCCCTCCCCTCCCAAATATATATTTAGAGACAACCCTGTGCACATAAATGTGTGTGCATATGCTTCTGAAAGAAAGCACTTTGACAGGAAAGAGAGACAGAAGATATGGAAAGACCACATAAACTACACTTTGAGCATATGGGCAGCCCTCCAATGCTGTTAGTCTGTGCACAATGTTGGCACACCTCTGTCTTTGGTGTCCTGATGGTCTCTTGCTGCTATTAGCAGCAAAGTTTACCCTAAATTAGGTCTTTGGTTCCTCTTAAGTTATGAGCAGGAAAAGAGAAAAATTCATTAAAGAAAAAAAAAGTAACATTTTATTTTGGAGCTGTTGCTAGATTTCTATTTGTGCTGGCTGCAACAGATTTTGTAATTCCTACTGATCATCTGTGGTGATTATACGAGAAGACAGATACTCCTCTGGAATCATAAATTCAAATAGCATTATTTTCATCACCCTAATACCTATCCTCCTGTCTATTCCCATTGACTTATGCACAGAATCAGCTTTTTGTGCCAGACTGTCTTTTACAGGGTGACAGTGGTAACTAAAATTCAATGTAACATAACAATTTTGAAGAATCAATACTCCAATTAAATTAAAACAGAAGCAGTTTATGACTGTTTCTGATTATAAACATGGGTAAAACTCAGCTGAAATGAATTTATTGACATCATTTACATTAGGAGAGATTTTGGCCTTGATTTGCAATCCTGGAAAGAAATGTGGCAGTATATTGTTCTTCCTCCTTGCAGTGACAGAAGCTTTCACAATAAAAATCTGTTTTAATTTATGACTTGCCATAAAAGATAGTGCATGACAGGGTTCTCTAGTGCCACAGCCACTTGCCAGGGACAGAGCAACTATTCATTATGCCTTCTATTGTGGAGTCACTTATCATGTTTCTTACCCCACTGGTCTATCTCATTATTCTCCAGGAAAGCCATTTTAGGAGCTGCCAGCAACTTAAATTATAAATGGGTTTAT
Organism: Zonotrichia leucophrys gambelii; assembly: GCF_028769735.1. Classification (NCBI taxonomy): domain Eukaryota; kingdom Metazoa; phylum Chordata; class Aves; order Passeriformes; family Passerellidae; genus Zonotrichia; species Zonotrichia leucophrys. The sequence goes on along the minus strand of NC_088177.1, from coordinate 8,349,697 downwards.
GCCACTTTTGGTTGAGAGCAAGGAGACAGACTTTTGTGAATTAGGAACATGGGGTTGTGCTACTTGGTAATGTGATGTGACATTGTGGCTCATCCAAACAATAAAATATCCTTCTGAGGAGAAATATGAAGTGGCATCTTTATATGTATTTGTTTCCTCAGATGAATTCATGCAGCCAGAAAGACATAACCAAATAATCTGGATCTATAAAGTGTCTCAGCATTTCATTTCATTTCATTTCATTTCATTTCATTTCATTTCATTTCATTTCATTTTCATTATTTAATTTCTTTCCATTTTTTTTCGTTTTGGTGAATAACAGAAAAGGTTTTGTTGTAGAAAATTTGGGCTTGGAAGGTCTTATGAATTACAGTTTAGCTCAGGATGAGAATGAGGAATTATCATTGAACAGCAAAAGGGAACTGGAGTGAGGCACTGGAGTGAGTGGCATTATTCTGAATTAGCAGCAAAGTGTGACATCTGCTCTCGAGCCAGAGCAGTGTGACAGCTGCTCCTGGCCTGCCCTGGTGCCAGCACTCAGGGCTGGGTGGTGCCACCCTGGCTGTCTGAGGAGCATCTTGAGATCAGCTGTCTTGTGTTTGAGGGTTCCCAGATGAAGGCAGGAATGATGGATCTGACTCCGTGTTCTCAGAAGGCTAATTTATTATTTTATGATACTGTATTATATTAAAGTATACTATACTAAGCTATAGTAAAGAATACAGAAAGGATACTTACAGAAGGCTAAAAATATAATAATAAAAACGTGTGACTCCTTCCAGAGTCACAGCTGGACAGTGATTGGTCCTTAAGTCAAAACAATTCACATGAAACCAATGAAATAACCACCTGTTGGATAAACAATCTCCAAACACATTCCAAAGCAGCAAAACACAGGAGAAGCAATGAGATAATTATTGTTTTCCTTTTTCTCTGAGGCTTCTCAGCTTCCCCAGAGAGAAATCCTGAGCAAAGGGATTTTTCCAGAAAATGTGACGGTGACAGAGGTGAAAATGTGAAAGGAGAAACTTGAGAAGGAAAAGAGTGAAATCTCCACGTGGCCCCTGAAACCCAAGGCAGGGTGGGCTGGGTGTGCTGCAGTGCCCCTCCTATTGCAGGGCAGGGCAGGGAGGTGGCTCCAGGTTCAAACATCTCATTGTGGGTCTCTGGGCTTTGCTCTGACTCTGAATCCTCACTGTACGTTGAGTACTTGGGTATTTTTTCTGCTCTCTTTTGCAGAAACAATACTGAGATCACAGAGCTCTCCTGGGTTGTTGAATAACTGGGACTTAGAATAAGGGATATGTTCAATTCATTTACAGCTGTGGGAACAGGAAACGATTTTTAGTCTGCTGGTAATTTTAAAAATGTGATTAAATATAGTTTTGAGGCTGAGAATGTTTAGTTTAGCAATAAGTGCATTTCTTACCTGATGTCTTGAAAATCTTGAAAGATTTGAAAGCCCAACATAACCTCAAAAGATAAAAAAGAAAGTGTACTTTAAATTGAGATAAATATATCAACCAAAATAATTCACTCAAGACATATTTATCAAAAACTTTGTGTTAGATCTGCCTTTTCTGTTTTGGCAGGCAAATTTTCTTCTCTGTTCTCTTCCAAACTGAAAACTATCTCTGATTACAAATTTCTGTATTTATCAATCTCTGTATTTTGCATGTCAATTTTGACAACTTTAGGACATCAGAATGTTGTTCCAATAATTGGATGCCATCTTTTAAATCTAAGATCAGTTGTGCTAACAAATTGATTTAATATATTACAGTGACATCAGAATAATAAATTCACCTTCAAATGCTGCTTTATATTTATAGCATGTGGTTTACTAAAAACAAGAAGCTTATTGTAACAAACTTGTTTTATGAAAAATCCTTTATTTAAGGATTTTTTCTCCTGAGAAGCTGAAGCCTCAAGAACAAAATGTAAACTATGGTTATCTGCTGCTGTGGAATGCAACAGGTGCATCTGTGATTGGTCTCATGTGGTTGTTTCTAATTAATGGCCAATCACAGTCAGCTGTCCAGTCAGTCACAAACCTTTGTTATCATTCTTTTTCTATTCTTAGCTAGTCTTCTGATGAAATTCTTTCTTCTATTCTTTTAGTATAGTTTTAATATAACATATATCATAAAATGATAAATCAAGCCTTCTGAAACATAGGGTCAACATTCTTGTCACTTCCCTCATCCTAAGATCCCTGCAAACACTACCACAGCTTATAATATTAGGAAATATAGAATATAATTTTCCTCTCAAACTGCAAAAAGCAATTCTGCTGCCATATTTTTTGAGGTTGAACTACTCTTGACTAGTTTCATAATAATTTCTTCCCAATGAAATCAGTTACATTGTCATTGATTGAAGATACTGTCCAAAACCTGTCCCCTTTTTCAACCAGATCCCTGTGAAATTAGAAGATTGACTGCCTGGGCTTTTTATATTGGACATCTCAAGGAAAGCAAGCTCAATGACTACGGCTTGCTTGATGGACTGCACTAGGAAAGTATTGCTGTTGGCTTTCTTTTTTCCTCCCTAGCTGTCTGATTTTGGCTCCTGCTGGAGTCTGCTGGACGAACAGATCCACTGAGCTGTCCTCATACATCCATTTTTATGGGCAGTCTCTGCACAAATCCACCTCTGAACCCCATCAGCAAACCATGCTACCAAACAGAGAAGCTGAAAATATTAAGAGGCTCATAGGTCCTCTTCTCTGTGCTTCCTTAAGTGCCTGTGCTGTCACTGGGAGCTGGAAAAGTGCCTGCCTGCAATGTCAAACATCCACATGGCGGTAGAAGACATGTTTTGAGGCAGGAGTTTGGGTTATGGCTCTGAAATCTTAGCATGACCTTCCTCTCTCCTCAGATTTATAGTTTACAGCTCTGGTAAAGGCAGTGTGGTTGCAATGCTAAAGTCTCTCAAAAAGCTTTTAGCAGCTTGAATTCTGCAGCCAATTTATTCCTGAGTTGAGCCCCGAGTTAGTAACAAAGAAAAAAAAAAATAATGGTTGATTGAGTGAGCATATTGGGCTGTACAAGTGACTTAATTTTCACCACACTTCACTAATGGCAAAATTACATGTTGGAGGTACAAACAGCCTGGGGGAAAAGGAGTGTCTTTTTCTAATGTTGCTGTTAGAAAGTTATTCTGGGACTCTCTGCACATTGAAAGCTGATTACATTTCAGCATGGTACCACAAGCTGCCCTGATTGCAAATTCATACATTTCCCCTACACAAAACAAATAAAGACTCCTACTTCCACAGTTGTTGAGAATCCAGGCATTTTGCCCACTCCTGCTCCACGCTATAAAGCAAAATGCTTCAGCTCTTTCAGCAGTGAGAGATGCCAGGCCAGTCTGTGTGCTTCAGTGTTTCTTTATCTGTTTTTTCTCCTGAGAAAGATTTGTTATGAAATCATAGGAATAGAGTCCAGGAGACTGGATTTGAAATTTTAGCTATGTCACCAGCTTTTCAAGGAGTTTTCAGGGAAATTTTGGTCCCTGTGTCTGTCTTCTGTCTCTTTGATAGAGCTGCTGGAGACTTTAGGACTAATTTTATTTTAAAATGCTGTCTTATTAATTTTTCAATGACAGCTGTTAGTAATTTTGACATACTAACTAATTTTCTAGGCTTTCAAAACTGAAAAGAATGTGAGTTTTTTTAAGTCTTTGGGAAATTCTGACAGGACTCACATTTGCAAATTTTAAAGGACAAGGGAATGTCCCTGTTCACTGGAAATGTATTGACTGTCAACACTTTGTGATGTGGTTTTGCTTATGTTCTTGCAGTTTTAAACAAGGCAGTGTTAGGTAGCTGGCACATGCTAGAACACAGTGACAGCAGGCAGTTTGTGTGGGGTTGCTCTGGTTTTGGATGTTAAAAGTGATTAGGAGCACAGATGGAGTCCAGTCTGTGAGAACTGGCTTCAATGGCAAGGAGTAACTCTGGACACATTTAATTTACCAGTGAAAATGTAGTGCTGGTTTTTTTTTTTTTTTTCCACTGAAAATAATTTATTTTTAATTCTTGAGTTACAATCAAAAAGAGCAGAATAGCAAACGTAATTTCAGCTAAATTGAATAAAGAATTTCTGCTGGTCCAAATGGCACTACTCTCAATTTTCTGCTCATAAAATTTGGAAGAATTTAAACTTTCAATTCCAATTTCTTCCCTTAAGTTAAAAAAAATATATCAAAACCTCAAAAACTATTGATGAAGTGATGGAGTTTGAGTGACTTAAACTGACAACTGAAATGACCCCACCTGTCCTTACACAAAGCTTGCCTGCAGTGCCAGGAAATCATCCATATCCGACCTTGTCTGAGAAATTGTGTGACTCAAACTTTATTTTCAATTTAGAGTTAATAATTACTAATATGTTAAATTAATATAAATATTATTAATAATAAATATTTTACATTAATAATTATTAATAATTTGTTTTAATTGGTAGTGGTTTTAAAGTTCAAGTTCTCTGAGTCCTTGAGCTGAGTTTCCTTGAATACTTCAGTGAAAACACTTCAGGATGCCCACACAGTTTTAAAGCAAGCTGAGGGCACCAATACGAATATGAAAATATTCTGTTAATTTTATGGATAAGAAATTATTAAAAATTCCCAAGCATTAGTGATCAGACTGATAAATAGACACTTGATTATTAAATTTTGATTAAATATTAATCAAATACTTGGAATTATGTATCCTCTCAGTAAAGGCAAAAGAGAATCACATAATATTAAACTAAACAATATACTTAACAGAACAATTAATTAGAAAACTTTCAAAGTCTTCTAAGCATATTCTTGTCACATAATTTGTTTTTTTTCAATATCAGCTATATTCTGAGTAGTTCCTCTTCTCCACTGGTATTTGTCTCCCAAAGCAAATGTAGGGAGCCTCTCCATGCATTTGGTTACTAAATAAATTGAGTTCTTTTCAGCTAAATACTTTTTTTTTTCTTTTTGCAAGGCAAGAACAACATCATGTCCAGTGTTCTAATTTTTAATTTCTGAAATATCTTCAGGCCAAGATAGGGAATGCACAGCTTCTCTTTTCCAGGTCATCCTTCTAGAAAATAATTTTTTAAGTTTTCCAGAGCTGTGCTCAGTCTCCCTGGAGGAGTTTCAGACAAGCAGAAAACCTATAGGGCAGGAGGAATCTCTTTCCTAGGAAGGTGTTTGGGGTGACAGTAGCAAAATGACCCATCTTACAGAACACCACTCAACAGGATTTTGATCTTAACTTTGAAGTGCGACTTTAAAGCAAAAACCTTATACAATACATGAGTATTGTATTCCCTGAACCTTTAAATAATGGAACCTTTAAATCTGGCATTTGGGCAGTTGTCACAGAGGACAGTAATGAGCCCCTTATTTAACTTGAATGGCTGAATAGTCACTGCCCTCATTCTGCCTATTAGCTCCAAGGGAAATATTTTTACCTTAGCTCATTTTCTGCTAAACTCCAATTTGAAGTGTTTTTGGTTAAACTGTAATGCTCTGAATGTCAAAATACATCAGGGCTAGGAGGAAAAAGAAGACATAAAGTGATGAAATAATTTCACTTGAAATCAGCGAACAAAAATGTACAGTAAATGTTTTAGCTACATTTCAGCAATAGCACAAACCCACGAGGGGCATCAGGGTCTGATGAAAATGTACACAATTAAAGCCAAGAGCCTGAGGCAGTGGTTGCCTGAGCACCACGAGGCTGCACATTGAGATAGTTCAGAGGTTTGGGGCAAGATTTTCATCAGAAATATGTCAGTTCATTGGGGCTGAAACTTTTCACATGAATGTATTGGTCTTGAGGTAATTTCCGCTGGGAGAGGCTTCTAATCTCAAATGCAGAATTTTTGTAGAAAGGAGAATACATTAACTACCTCAAACATCTGAATATTGGGGAGTGTTTTGCAGATTCATAGAATCTGAATGCAGCTGTAAACACTGTTGGAGCTCGGACAAATGCACACTGCAGTGTCTTGCTTTTGTAACCTGGGTGCTGAGGCATCTCAGGCACTGGAGGATTTTGCTCATGGAGGCTTTAGCCTGGTAGCTGAAACTGTGATTTGGAGGAGTGGAAGTAAAAAGAACTGAAAGCTGGGAGCAGGGAGGAACAGCTGAATCTCAACTGAAAGAAAACAGGAGTGGAACCAGAGTAGGGTCAGACCCACCCCAACAACAGAAGCACCAAAAGTGGAAATCACTGAATATTTGTCATAGGAATGAACATGCAGTGTGATCTTTTTGAGTGATCTCACAAGGATTTCATCTTCGTTTTAAAGGACCTCTGAAATGAATAAGAAACATGTAAGAAAGGTTATGAAACTATATATTATTTAAAAGAAGATGTATTTTTCTACATGTTTGCTAACAGACTTCAGGGCCTTCTATTTTGAAATTTTGTGTATAGAAATGAAGATAGTCTCTCTAGTGGAAATTTTTTAGTATACATATAGAACAAAGTGTTTCAGTGACTTGTGCAGGAAATTATTTTGTTGAGTAGAAAACCAACACAACAAGGCTCCATTTCAACCTTGCTTGCTTTCTGTGCTACTGTGTACAAGAGATCAAGGCCCCATGACTTTAACTATGATTTCAAGTAACACTGGGCATGTGGTGCTGAAAATTAGATCTCTTTCAGGTCACTTGATCCCCCAAAGACTCACAACTTCCTTGTAGCATTTGTTGTTACATTTCTGTTTTTCCCATCTCACTCAATGATCCATCACTACATGAGATTAAATGTATTTCTACAGATTGTATTTGTTGAGAGTTGTTTGTTGTTGTTGTTGTACACCATGTATTTCTGACCCCTTGGCTTTCCCAGCTCTGTGCTGTGGTGGCTCTGGGATCAAGCTGTGTTTGAGGAAAAACACCAACAGATAATCCAAGCTGCCTTCCATCATGTCAGGATAACCTGGGAGGAGGTGACAATTCTTTAGGGTTAATTAACCCTAATTGTGACTCTCCCCTCCACTTTTCAACCTCATCTCTCAATGGATGATATGTTTATAAGATAACAAACACCATCTATAGAATGGTCTATGTCAATAATGACCATGAAGCATCAAAGTTAAATAACTTTTAACAGTGGCATTTACCTCTTGGTAAGTAACTCACCGATTTTCAGATTTTCTATACACACACAGTTTATATATTTCTGTAAATAAAAAATGGCCTCTGCACTTATACTATTCTATTTAAAAATCTGACAAGAGTTATCAGTTCTACCCCTCACCAGATTAACTTCAGTAGATTCATTCCCCTGTTGAGGAAAACAACACATAGCTTGAAATTAAATGAAAATATCCTCGTTAAACACTGATAGCAAGGACAGAACTGATAGCTGGCAGGAAGAACCAGTGGATATTAATGGTGATAGCTGGTATAAATGTAAAATACATAATTTGCATGACTCTTCCACCTGCATTACTGATGGAAAATTTAAACAGCACTTATTAAACTTCTCTTAAAAGTGCACAAGTATTTTTTCTCTCATTCATCCTCACATGATGACTCCTTGTTAAGGAGCCTGTAATGCACTTTTTACTTATCCTGTGATTTGTACCTGGCTGGGCAGCAGCCCTTTATTCTGTTATGGATAATCTTTAGTCAGAATTCCCAGATAATCAGCTCTCACTGCCTAGCTGATTGCATTGATCCTGCAATCAATCTTGAGGTTTTTCTGCTGCACAGCTATAATGGGGGAGTGAAGCATCCATGGATTTTGGATCTGTGTGTATCCTTGGACACATTTCCATGCATGCCTACCCCCTCCTTCATCCACCCACTCACACATGCCTGCATGTGACCAAAAGCATCTTTTATGTCTGATTAGATCAGGCAGAGAACTAATACATTTTCTTGTGGTGCTCCCTATCTGTTAATTGCCTTTGGATGAGTGTGCTTCCTGTAAGATTTTTTGCCAACAGCCTTGAGAAGCACTGGACTTCAGGTTTGCTGCTCACATCCAGAATGTTCTCCCAGGGCTCTGCATTGGCAGGCAGTCTGCATTCGGCTCTGAGCAAAGGGCAGCATATATTTGCTTTTTTCCCCAGAAGCAGAGCAGAGATCAAATTATAGCCCCTTTCCAGTTTATTTGGTTGTCCCCTAGGGAAACCCAGCTGAGCTCCTGTTTCTGAGCAAACTCTGCCTTCTCCCTGCCCCTCCAAACAGGAGCCAGAGGCTCAGAGTCATTTGCCTCTCATGAAGATTTCTGCTCCTTTATTCCCCTATTATCTACATAGATGGAGTGACAAGTGGTCCTCAGTTTTTATACTCACTGAGTTATTTTTCAGACCTTAAAAACCCTGAGACACAGGAGGAATTGAGAGGGTGGTTTCAGGATCTGTGGCAGTCACTGCAGTTCTGCAGCTCAGCTTCCTTCAGCATCTGTAGAGCAAATTCATTGCCCATCCTCAGGAGATGAAACATCTTTCTGGCACCCAGACCTTGCAGCTCCCATGGGACACAGCTGGTTCTGTGATGTGTGCTTTGAGAAGGATATTTTCTTTAATATCCATTTAATGAAAAGCATCAACCTAAACCAAGTCTCCCTTCAAGCCTGCTGCACAGACTTAATAGTGGCTGGTGTCTTCCATTTGCTTAATTTACTCTTAACTTGCCCAAATCTTTTGCAGTTTGCTTACATGGAAGTAGTGGAACTCATCCTCTCTGAAGAGCAAGGCTGCTTTGTGTTACATGCAAATTCCTCTTTATTTAATTATTTAGTTCTTATTTCATTTTTAGTATTGTGTCTGTGCTGCCTGTCATGTGCCTAATCCTTATTTTCCAAATTTGTTATGTAAAGAAAAGGAATCTGGAGAAAGAACTTCTGTTATTTTACTGGCTTTAAAACACATTTTGTATTTGGAAACAGCCCATAAAAAAGTGTATCCACATGCTATTCTTTAATACAATTTCTTTTCCTCTACTCTTGATGTGAACAAGTTTCTCTTACTAAGGTCTCTGTACATGGCAGCTCAGCTGTTGTCAGAAAATAAAACATTGAATCATTTCATGTGGAGGAAAAAAAATATATGTTCAATGTTCCATGGACTTCAGAAAACCTGGATGAGGAATAGACCAGACTTTGTTCTGACCAAGACATAAAAGTCCTTAAATTAAATACTTAGTTGAGCATCTTCTAAGCTGGTATCTTAAACTAGAACCATAGCATATACATACATTAAATGTTGAGTAGAATAGCTTGTGTTTAAATACATCAGGCTCTGAAGACCTGTCCATGCTCAACTTCTGTTTCTAAGGTGTAAAAGCAGATCCATCTCCATGGGCTTTTCTTTGGTCAACTCCAGTGTATTGGCTAAAGTCTGCATGTAGGATACAACTGTCACCAACAGATTACAAAAAAATCCCCATTATTTAGTTTTTTGTTCCTCCCAGTTATTTAAGATTTAACAAGTTATATCAGGTAGAAGCAGTTTACCCTAATTATTTAAGATCTGACAAGTACTATAAGCAACAAAGCTGTCTGAATAAAAGGATGAGGTATGTACATGTTTGTGTTCCCTGCTGATGGGACCTGAGTCACTGCAGGCTGAGGTGCACTAATTAATCCCAGCCACAGGTTTGTCCTCTCAATCAGCAGCCCCTTAGATAAGCTGTCTGGTTGATCTACAGCTGCCTGGTGGGAAATACCCAGGTTGTGCAAGTTTTATGGTTCTGACTCCCTAGGCCAGCTCCAAAGTTATTTCAAGGAGAGGAGCTGATCTCTTGTGCAGTGCAATAGCTGTGTGTGTGCTCTAGGGCAAATCCCATCAGGTAACTGCAGCAGAAGGCTGGAGTCAGCATCCAAAGGATGAGGAGAAATGTGCCATCAGCTTGGCACGCTGCACATTCCATCCCTGAACCACACAAAATCCCTCTCATAATGTTGGCATTTCTGCAAACCTGGCGAAGGACATTTGTATTCTCGTGACTCACAGAAAGTGCTCTGAAACTGTCCTAAAATGCATTTTAAATTCCAGCTGTGAAATATATACCTGTGTGTAAACATCACGCACAGTATGAGCCAGGCCTGAGGAGCCTCAGTAACCCTTTAGTTATTTAACACTAATAACTCTGTTGTTTCCTAGCATAAAAGTACAGCACAATTTCTCTGGCCAAAGGTGATCACGACATGCCTACAGGGGAGTCAGAAGGGCACATAATTTGTGTGGGAGTGTAGAGGCCTAGCTGAGATACTGAACTTGAGCAGGGTTTAGGTGTGTCAGTCTGCCTGTCTATTTTGTTCCCCTCTCCAGTTTTCTCCTGTTTCTCCTGGGCATCATTATTCCCCTTCATTTCTGTCAGTGGCTTCACGGAAGAGTGCCCTCAGCCCTGGGATATGGCACACACAGAGGCAGTCTGTCTCCCCTGTTTACCCAGGCTGAGACAAGAGGCCAGACCCTGTGCCTGCTTAAACTCACCCTGTAGAAACTGAAGGCATATATTAAAGTGAAATTGAAGAGGGGAAATGGAGAATGTTTCTCTGAAATCTCAGTTTTGGCTCTCTCCCTCCTCAGCACTCATGAATGGAGTCTGAGTGTGTCACTTTACTCCAAGCCCCAGCTGCCACCAAGAGACCAAGGCACAAGAGCGCTGGGATTAACCTGTATCCTTTAATACTTTAATACTATCCTATTAGCACAGTGCTTAAACATGCTGGGGAATTTAAGCATGATTTAAATTGCACACTTCAAGACTGTTGGCACTTGGGATGAAAATAGAGTTTTTGACTGATGGAGCACAATTCTTATCCCAGCTGCACCTTTGTGACTTGCACATGCTGGTAATGTAATGGAGGGGGCTGCAGAGTCTCCAAGGGATTTTTAATTTCAAAATGGATGGCAGATATCCATTCACTAATAAATCATCTGCAGCAGCTCTGCAGGAAAGAAAAAATGTTCAAGGCATCTAATTTTGGTCTTGTGTATTTTTTCCCACCCTCTGGGTTCATGGAGTTAGCAGTTGTTTAAAGAAGGGGTGAGCAGATGACCAGCCACATTAATAGTTGAGACATGTTATTTATACAAATTTCATTTTAATTCAGTTCATAGTGAGTGATGTATCAGTCAATACATTTTGGTTTTTTTCCTTGGACCTTGTTCTTGCACTTTTCTTTCATGGCACTGCTTTCTTTTGGCCAAGAAAACTCATATAGATTTATTGCCTTTCTCTTTTCTGTGCCACCTTGCCTAATGAGACCACTGCAGTGGCTGTAGCCTGTGAAATTAGCCCATGAACTCTTTGTATCTTTCTCTGTCTGTCTCAATACCCCACAGATCAGCCTGATAAGAACTGTGACCATATCTGTATTTTTTATTATAGACTATTGTTGGTGTAGGTGGCAGACTGATGAAATACAGTGAGGGGGTTTCCTCTTCACGTTGAAATTTCAGTGCATTTCTTTCTTTCTCTTTTCATTCAGTCGGGTATCCAGTAAAATGCCTAAAATCAGCAGTTACAATATACACAGGCAGAGCATAACTATTTTGTGCCTATGGCTTTTTGGATGGAACTGCCAGAGTAATTTCAATGTCTCATGGCAATAACACTCATTTGCATAAAAGCCAATTTTATATCTACAGTCTGGTTGTGGCCAAAGAAATAAAAGAGAATTAATGGGTTTAGATTCAATGGAGTGATAAATACTGTCAGTAAAGTGATTTATTGTCTATCTACTGATGATTTCAATTAAGCTACAGGTGTTTTATATACTTGGAACTTGTTCTTGAGCACAGATACTGGGTGTAAGTTCACGGCCTCACCGTGCTGTGCATCACTCTCTCAGTTCCTATACAGCAAATAAAATGAAGTGATACCTCTGCACTAATGACTGGGGCACCAGGGCTTTATTAAATTCAGATGTCAGGACTGCACATATGCACATCTGTTTATGCCTTATTTACTCCAAACCACTCCCAAGTGTCCTTTTGTCTGCATGTGAGTGCTCAGAGATGTCTGTCTCCTGATTTGCATGTATGGTTTGTGCCAGACAAGAGGACTAACATATGATCATGGGCAAGGAGAATCAATCCATTTTAAAATTATGGTGCCTGTTATTTTTTTGAGTGAAAGGGTGAGTTCTACAGGATTTTTTACCCCTGACCACTGTATTTTGGACAGTTGCTCTCAGGTCTTAAGATGGTACATGATGCATATACAGGGAACTGGATTCTCTGATGGCTGTTAGCATCACTTGGTGACACCTGCATTAACCAAACCCCTCCTGAGTAACAGGACACCCAAAATAACTTTTTGTGTCGGACTGATGGAGTGAGGATGGATGTTTCGTGCTGCAGGCACTGGCCTGGTGTTCAAAACTGTGGAGCTCAGTTCCTGGCATTGTCACACAATGACAGTGTATGAGGGTAGGTGAGAATCCTGAGCCCACTTTTTTCTCCAGTGCCTAAGTACCAAGTGAATATCTACTGGCATTTTCAAAAGCAGTAGGGAATTGGCTTCCAAAGGGCTTTTCAGTATTTCCAGGGAGCTGGGAATAGTCCTCCACCACTAATGTCACCCAGGAAATGGGGTCAATGTTCATAACAAAAGGCATCCAATAGAGTTTTCCTGTGCAATCTCTGAGTTTCCCTAATGAGGCAGGAGTCATTAAAAATATTTTTGTTGCTTTAAGCTGATATGACAGGTGAAGACTATTTTCATTATTTTCCTGCTTTTTGACACTCTCAGGCTGCTAACAACAACAATAATAATAACAGAATTAGTAGCCTTTGCTTTTATGCTAAATAATCACAGTAGAAACAATTTACCTATTACCCTAAAGAGTTTGCAAGTAACCACCTGGAGACAAGAGGAAGGTTTCTCCCTGCACAGGGCTGGCAGAACTCGTGTGCTCCCGTTTCTCAGTGATCTCTCAGTGATTGGGGATTCACCTCACTGGGGCTGTCAGAGCCCTGCTCAGGGAGCAGTTCCACATCTGAGGGTGCTGTCAGCTACACTCAAGTGGCTGCTGAAATGAGATGCCTGAGAGCCCACTCAGCCAAGACGTGCCATCTGCTGCCTGCTGAGTGACAGCAGAGAGATCTCCTCCGCTCCTGCCAGAGGAATTCTCCCTCTCAGAGCACGTTCTGCAGTGCCAGGATCACTCCCTGCCATGCCATTACAGACTCAGACTCTCTGTTTCTTTAGCAATTTTACAATTTCAGATCTTGTTCTTTTGGTCCAGAAAAAATTGAGCAACCCAAGTATCTCTTTTTCATTTTCTAAGTCTTTGCATTATTGTTTTATTGTTCAAGGAAACAGTGAGATTGCTTGCTTTTGAAAAGCAAGCTGAATTAAAAACAAAAGTTTCGCCTTGAGTGCTTATTCTTTCTTCTAAATGATGTAGAAAAAAGTTTTTCTTTAGTGTCTTCTTATGCAAAATATTTAAATGGAAATATTTGCTCAGTTTTGACTAGCGCTGGTTTGTACTTTTCTGCTTCAATGGTGGTGCATGCTGTGTGAATTGTTCACATAGTGAAAGTCATTTAGTTAAAAAATAGTAAGTAATATTGTACTAGTTTCTATGGCTTTTTGACAGGGGATATATAGCATAAAATAGCCTTCTGCTTGCAGAAATCACTTAATTCTGTCAGTCTCCAGCACCCCAAGAGAGGGACTGACTGCCCAGCTGGAGCTCAGCTCTTATCAGATTCCTGGAAACCAGAATATGTCAGCAGTCCTAAACCAGGAGCTTAATAGTGGAATCACAGAAACACCTTATTTCCTGAACCAATACTTTTTAAACAATTTGGTGACATGAATACCAAATGGGGCATTTTTCAGCCACAGCTGAAGAAAATCAAATTGCAATCAGGTGCCAAAGAGATGGAGTCACTCTCTCAACGTCCCTCCTGCTCTCCATACCTGTTTGAACGCTCCCAGCTTTTCCCCTTGCACTGGGACTGGAGGTTGCTTCTGCCGGTGAGCCAATTTAAATCTCTAAAACAACAGAAACAAAATTCTGATTTTTTTTTTTCCCGGGAGAGGTTGGGTTTTTTTTTTTTTTGTTTTGGGGGATGTAGGATTTTGAGGTTTTTTGTAAGCTGGGTGTAAACTGCTATAGTCATTTAGCAGGGTTGATTGCTCATGCTGCCTGTTTCTGTTCCTTCACCTCCTCCTCAGCTCTGCTAGTTACAGGTATTTTTGCATCCATGCCTTGAACTACCTCAAGGGATCGGAACAGGCTTAAAATAACCCAGTAAAAATGGCTTTTATTATTCTGGATCAGTTCTTCCCACAGTGTCACAAACAATTGTACCAGAATGCTTCAAGGGAGATGTTGGAGAGAGCTGGGTGGTCAAGAGAGGGAGAGGAGAATGGCACAGGCTGCCAAAACAAATGGATGTCAAATCTGCCCTTAGCACAGTCCTGAATACCCACACAGGGCAGTAAAGAGCGGATATGACACAGATTCACATCCCAGCTTGGTGTGCAATTCCCTCTCAGTGTAGATGCAGCCTTAACTGCTGTGATGATAATAAAAAGATTCACTGATGGAGCTGCTGTGAAGCACTTGAAAGGATTTGCTGTTCTTCAGTGCATCTGGAGCAAGAAGCACAAAGGAATCTATGCTAATGTGCTGTTATGAGCTCTGTTCTTTGGGATTTATTTATTTATTCTCCCATTTAAAACAAAACTTGCAGCTGCAAGGAGTTGAAGTGTGGACTTAAAAATAGAAGGAGACTAAGTGTATTATACAAAATAACCTCTGAGTAGAGTCACCTCTGGCTGTGCCTTTGCTGTGTATTGTGTGGCTAAGAAAATATATCTATTTTAAAATATATATATATTGAAACCTACAGTATTTTAAGCCTGAAGTTTCTGTATATGTCTCATTATGAAGCATGACAGAGGATCCCACACAAGTTCTGAGTTTAATGAATATGTAAAAGCACATATGGAAAATGACTGGAAGTAGCCTTGGTTTAGAGCTCTTAGGAACAAACAAATGTCACTCTGAGCATGGGCAGCACTTCTTAGGTTGCTACTGAAATTCCTTGGATCATTTAAAAGAATTGTGTCACTTAAATCTGAAATGGCTTTGATGTCTGAGGCAGTAGATGCAGGTAAGGCACTTTATTCGGTGCCATCAGCAGGATACAGGGAAGCTGACAAATTTATGCCCAAGATTTCTCTCTCACCCTTTGCTAACTGAGTTTACTACTTTCACATACTTCAAAAAATATTTTTATTAATTTTATAGCTGCATATTTGATACTTGTGCTCCCCAAGAATTGCTCATGGTCAGTTGCTAATGGGCTGAAGAAGTTTTCCCATTGTGTGGTCACCCTGCTCTTTGTTCTGCTTGTATATTTTCATGAGCATCTGTCCCTCCAACATGAGCTGCTGGGAGCTGAAATTCAATTGTGTCAGCTGCATCATCTGCAAATCTGTCCTAATGAAATTTGGCAAAAAGTGGTCAAAGTTGCTCCAGACTAAATGAAACTGCCACATGTTTTTGACAGCTGAGATGACAGTCCAGCACATCTCTCATAGCTCAGGATGGCATGCATCATTAGATTTACAGAATGGGAAAGAGAAGCCTCTGCTAGAAGCTACTGTCCTTCAGGCTTTCACATTATTTTTCATTTTCCTTGAAATTCAAACAAATTAGAGGCCTTGAAAGATCAACCATGAACAGATATAGTTTGTCAGCTACTTTAAAAAAGAAAAAAGGCAAAAAAAGAATCCGAAATACTATTGGTAGTATATTGCTCTTAAAATAAAACAACAAAAAACCAAAAAACTGTTGTATTTAATTAATTTAATTTCATTTCAACACCCAGAGCAGGGAACAAAAGGCTCTTGAGGACTTTCCTTTTTGGGAAATTTTCATCCTCTTTTACAGACTTTTTTCAGTGGCTGCCCACACTGAAGTGAAATGTTTGTCTAGTTCAATATCCCAGGTTATATTTTATGGGTGAATTTCTCCTAATGAAGCAGGTCAGTTGGATAACCACACATCCCTCAGCATCCACTTCAGTCCAGAGCTGGAGTTTGAAGAGAAGGGGTGAGAACAGCACAAATGCAAACTTTTATTAAGACTGCAGCAAGTTTCCTTGTAGGCTCCAGAGTCTGTCATCATGGCTATCAGGGCGAATAAGGTAAAGGAAAAATATCCTCTCACATGAGAATTTTCTTCTCAAGGCAGTAGGGACATTTTACTTTCATTAAAATACTCATATGTGACTCAGTTTAGAAGTTCTCCTTAGCAGTATCACTCTGCATATGTTTTCACTTAGATTCCCTTTGTGTTTTTAAGAAATATTTACAAATCTTAATCTCTCCTATTTTTCTTTGAGATGACAGGTCCATTAAAAAGGAAATGTTGCAAAAAAACTCTTTACTTTTGCTGAGAAAATTAATATTCAGGGAATATAAAAATACTAGAGAAATGTAAGTTTTTGTGGCCTTGGTAAAAGGACTCTTGGAGAAACAAACAATAATAACAATATTAACAATAACAACAACAATAATAATAACAACAATAATAATAAATTTAATAATATTTAATATTAAATCTCTTTCATCATGAGGTGATGAGGGCAGACTCCTGAGCTGGATTTAAGTGCCTGTATCCATTCATGTCAAAGGAATTGGGCTGATTGACATCACCATGAGTGGGAAGGATGTATATCAAATATATCCTAAAACAAAAAAAGGAAACAATAATCTGCCTCTGAATAGTTCCTTCCCTGTTAGAAATGTGCACTGGGGAAAGTAGGTATAAATAATAAATCCTTAGCTCTAAGAATGATGTTTTTTTCTTCATTTTTCTGTGAAGTGAGATATTTCAATTTATTTCATTAAGACTTTAATTCCCTGTTCAC
This sequence comes from Zonotrichia leucophrys gambelii, assembly GCF_028769735.1. Classification (NCBI taxonomy): domain Eukaryota; kingdom Metazoa; phylum Chordata; class Aves; order Passeriformes; family Passerellidae; genus Zonotrichia; species Zonotrichia leucophrys. The sequence goes on along the minus strand of NC_088177.1, from coordinate 8,332,844 downwards.
CATGCCCTTTTCCCTGGAGGAAAGTTCATAAATATTTCCTTGTTATTTCTCTCTTTCTCAAGTTGTTTCTTGTGAAGAACTTGGAAGAATTTGTTTATTCAATGTGAATCCTTTCTCTCATCCTGCTCCTTTGGCCAGCACTGTGAGCTGTGGTTTAACCCCAGCAGGAAGCAGCACAAAACCCCTCACTGCCCACTCCTGCTGGGAGGGGAGGAGAGTGGAAAAATATAAAATTCAAGGGTTGAGCTAAAAACAGATTAAAAATTAAAGTGAAATATACTCCAACACCTGCCACTGCTAATGATAATGATATGGAATATTTCTTTGGCCACTTTGGGTCTCCTGTCCTGGCCATGCTCCATTCCAGCATCCTGTACAACTTCTCACTGACAGAGCATGGGAAATGAAAAGTGTTTACCTCTGGGAAAAATAAAATAAAAAAAAAACCTTAGAAAAAACTGAATTACCAGTGTTTTATCAACATTGTTCTCATACTAAATCCAAAACACAACATTGTATGAGTTAGTAGGAAGAATGTTAGCTCCCAGCTGAAACCAGGACAATGTGAAGCAGCAGCACAGACCTTTTCTATTCTGTTAGCTCCTTAATTCCATTTAATTTCTAGTTTCTTTGTTATGTTCAGTATTTCTGCCTTGAACTGTCTGTTCAAACTGCATCCTCAGCACACGGGCCACTTCCCTTCACCATCTCCCATGAAACCATTACATATAAATTTACATTCTGACATTAATTTTATATGGCTGGGGATTTTTTAATCCTGACACTTATTAGAGAATAATTCTCTTAACCTCTCAATTTATGTTTAGCATGTTTTTTTTTCCTTTGAGATGAGAGCTCTTTCCTCTCTATTGTTCCTTTCCTATTTGGCTGGGAGAAGGGCCTTACTCAAAAGTATTTTTTTTAATGATCCTGTAAAATTCTGCTAAGTTTGAACCATAAACCAGTTAAAAATGTGAATTTCCTGTATTATCTCTTTACTGATTTTGTCAGAAACTTACAAAAAGTCAGTTTTGGTTAATTGTGAATGCTCCACACCAGCCTCAAAGTGCTGGGCCAAGGCTGGGACCAGAGACCAGCTGTCTGCTGCTCGTGGTTTTGCCTACTCAATATTTGACTCTGGCTTGAAGCTCAGGCTCCAGCCTGGAAAAAACCAACCAGCTCAGCACTAATCCATCCAAAGGCAGCTGGGAGCAGCAGGCAGCAGGCAGGCTGGGAAGCAGCACTTCTCCACAGCTACCCTGCTCCAGCCAAAACAGCTCTAGACTGCAAATCCTCCTGCTCTGTTCCAGAAGGAATGAGGGATAAATGGTTTGCAAATAAATAAATAAATAATAATAACAACCCACAATAATATTTTGGCATTGTTCATGGTGACCCCAGTGGGATGAAGTAGCATCTCTGGAAGCAGCACAAAGCAGTTCTAACTCCTGATTATTAACATTAATAACTCTTGTAGATAAAGAGAAGTGCCTTCCTCACAGAATCAAACCATCCAACATCATCCTTCCAGAATATTTTCCAGCAAATTTATTATTTGTTTTCTTGAAGTACAAGTGGTGGCCTGATCCAAAACTCATTGCAGCCTGAGGAAAGATCCAGTCTCACTGGATCTTCTTGAAGAGTTTGGCAGCTTGAGTGCAGAAAAGCTCTTTCTGCTTTTATTTTATTTTAAAAATATTCTTCTATTCTTTATTGGATTTTGCCTTCTTTGCAGTCCATGCATCCCATCTGTAGATGTTTTAACATCCAGGTCATCTCTTTTTTCCCTCCAGCTGCACTGAGAGACTTTCAAGTTGCTAGTTGGAAATAACTTTTTGTCCCTGGTTTTACTTTATGCTTGACATCATCACAGATTATTTTTGCATCACCTTTTTTACTAGGCAGTAGCATCTTGATGTTTAAAACAGTTCATGTTCTCACTAAAGGGGCATGCAGCTAAAGGAAACAAGTATCTGCCTTGGTTTGGAAAATAAGAATTACTGAATGGTGTAAAAATTTAAAGGACTAAAATTTATTGCAAAAACAAAGAGACTTGTTAGGGGAATATTTTTAGGATTACTTTTTTTCCCTGTTCTCAAGTGATTTTGGTAATATTGTGGGATTTATCATAACCTTGCTCCTCCTCCTAAATTAAAACTGAAGGCAGACATAGGGCAAGCATCCCTAAAGACAGCAGCTGCATGGAAAACTTCACACAGCTTCAAAACTGCAAGTTATCTGCTTAAGGATATTGCTGAGGAACCAGATGGAGAATGGTTTTCCACAGTTATCCATCTGGGCCCTGCGGTGATACACTCTGCCCTGAGCATTACTGTGGGAATTGACTTCATGGGGGGAGAAAAAGCAGAGAAAAAGAGACAGGCAGAGAAAGAAGAGCATAATGTTTTATACTGCAAAAACATGCAGCCAAAGAATCACCATTTTGTCACACATTGTAATTTCCTCATCTCTGCTTGTGTTTATAACCTGTGGGATAAAAGGAAGAGAAAGTGAGACACTAATGGTTACTATAGCATAAAAGCCAGCTGTGAAAGAGTTCAGGAACGGTGTTTTGTTTTTGATGGAACTTTTATTGAGCTATTAGATGTCAAAATGAAAGGCAAAACTTTCTGATAGAGCTTCAATTTGTTTACATTGATCTATAATTTTACCTCTGCTGAATTAATTTTTGAAGTTCTGTACTGCAGAGCTTCCAGCCAGTGCTGTGGTGCACATGCAGTGGTTTGTAGTGACCAGAGAAAGCTTAGAAATGTGGGATATTCCAGGAGGTTTGTGGAAAACACCAAACGCCTGGTAACTAGATGGAGTCAAAGAAATAAGTAGAATGAGTGGATTTTCTGAGCAGTCCTGATGTACGGTGTCAACATGAAATCTATAGCTAAAAGTCTTTAGGTGTTAAATATAAAATTGTCCTGGAGCTAGAAGACAAAAAAGAGCATTTTTTCTCAGGTGTTCATGAGAGTCTATAATTTTCATTCCTGGTTGCAGTCTTTAGCTGAAGATTTCCATGCTGTCCAGGCATTACATTCTGGCTCTTTTCTTGCTATGTAGATTCTCCAGCATAGAATATTATTTCATCTTATGCTGTGCACTTCTCTCTGCCAGGGCAGTGTGGGATCTTTTTCCTCTGGCTATTCACCTGCCTTTGCATGGCTTGTAGGAACCTATTGGAGACCTTTTTTCTTTCTGTCACATTTCAGTGAAGCTTGACAATGGGTTTGCCTTCCTTAGTAAAATTGGCTGAAAAGGAAAGCTTTTTTTTTTTTTTTTCTAAAAAGAAAAGAAGGTAAAAAACCCAAAAAATCTGATTTATTTCATAGCTCTGCTGAGTTTTGAAGTACCCAGATAATGCAGGTTAGCTCTAGTGTACTATTTAATGGTATGAAGCAGGATAATGAATTACTGAAAGTCACTGAGCAAATATCATTAACCACCATTGAATATTAGGACCTTATATAGGGTTTCAGACTCTAGTTTGCTTTTTAGCTGTATGACAGGCCATGAGAAATATTAAATAGTTATAAAAACACAAAGACCTGGCCATTCAGCACATTTCTAAGCTGGAAATATAAAAGGTTAAAGTTTCTATGACCTTTACGTGGATAGAACTGAAATTTTTCATGATATATGTATGCAGCAGCTGTTCTGTAAAGGGAGACAAAATTCCCTGTAATGCTTTAAATCACTGTTTATCTTCTCTTTTAACAAAGCCCCAGACCACTCCAGCCTGGTGGCACATGTGCTCATGTGTGCTTATTGCATCTGGATGTTCACAAGGAACTAACAGATAAACTGATTATCAGGTAATTATCAGATCATAAAAAGGTTTTTTTGTCTCTTCCCAAAAGAAAATCTGTGTGGGGGAACTGTAATGATTGGGTTTTATTTCTGTGTGTCACTGGTGTGGAACAGTTTGTGTGCTTTGATGTTGAGACTGGCCTCAGGTGTTAATGGCATGAAATTGTTCATGTGGATGGTATCACACATATAGGTGCATATCTCACTCTTAAATTACTTTTGTGTGAGAATTTCAGTAAAAACTAACAATGAATAACCCCCCCCATTAATTAATCCTTTTCTTCATCACTGTTGTACTTCAGAACTGGAATATATTACCTGTATTAAGGGCTTGGTGGTAACCTGTAGCTTGGAGAAGGTGAAGAGGTCAAGTAGGTAAATAGACCATAATTTGCAAAATATTTGCTCTTCTTTATTAGTGACATATTTTATTTTTCTGGAATTTATGGATTCATTGGAAGTTTTTCCATTTGGACTGTTGGACTACCCTCTTTCCAGACAACTGGTAGCAGAGCCTTCAGATGAACTTGTGTTGCCTTCTTTGCCTGTTGGTCTGTCAGTGATCAAGCAGTGAGTTCTGCCTCTTAATGCACAAAAATATAAATAATTTATACCTCAGAGCACAGAATACCATGGAAAGCGTGAGAAAAATTATTCAACCAAAAGGAGGAAAGTTGTTGTGTTACAAAGAGAGAGAAATCTGCCCTAAATGAGGAGAAATTCTGGTTCTTGCTTTCTTACGTGCCAGCCTTGATTTAAAAAGGATGTGTCAGGGCAAACAGCTGCCTTAAGGCAGCTCAAAGGGAACACTGAAAAGTTGCCTTTGTGTCTGAAAGGAATTAATTTCATAGTGTTGCCCTAGAGTTGGTTTCTCTAAAAGCCTGTTTCTTCCCCTTAAATTGACTCTACCTTATTCTGCCCACATTGTGCATAAGTTCATAAAATGTACAACAGAGTTGCAAATGACATCTTTCAGGAATTAATGTTTTTAAACACAGCTTTAAACACTGTTTATTTTGTGTACTCCAACTACTCTTGGCCATCAGTCAGGATCTGCCCAAGGGATCTGTTCTGCAGGAGCTGATCTGCAAATTTCCACCAGGGACACGTGAACCTTGGCCAGATGTTTCTTAGTCCTGCAGTCCTTGGACTTTGAGAGCAGAGCTGGGTAGCAGCCTCATTCAGCAAAAGGGAAAATGGCACGTAAATTAAAGTGACAGTAAAATATCCAAATAAGACAGTGTCATCTATAAATATTTTTCTAAAAGAAGACCAAGCAAGGTGCCAAAGACTTTCTGTGAAATCATTCCCCATGTTTCTTTTGCCTGCCTGTTCCTGAAAACTGATTTTCCATGTAAAAATGGGTCTGTGGAAGAGACATTCCATGGTTTGAAGCCTTAAGTGGTACTCATAGATGGACTCTTAAGAGGTGATAATAGATTTTTGATTTCTCTGGATGACCCTGCTGTATACAAGGTAAGCATCTTCCTTCTCAAATTGCAGGAAGGCACCAAGGAAGGTGTTAAGAAGGTCCCAAAGGGCCAAACCCTGCAATAGAGACATGAAGACATTGAAATCAGAAGGAAATGTAAACAGCTCTTATTCTCTCTTTTTTTCTTTTATTTTTTTATTTTAATGCAGTTCTCAGGCTGCAATCCGGCAGCAACTCCTTCAGTTAAAAATGAAAGAAAAAAGAGTAACCTTTTTTTGCACAGAGATAGGAACTTCCTCAAGAATCACATCATTTAAGTTGCTATAAATTGCCTTTTTGCCATTCATGGACCTTCAGAGTGGCTGGGTGTGTGCCACTGCAGTGGAGTGAGGGCTGTATTGGTGGAGCAGTGTGAAAAGTGCCACCCTGGGAGGGCAAGGGCCCGATGACAGAAGCTCCCATTGCTCAGAGGGTCCCTTTTTGCTAATAGGAAGTGGCATGAAATACTCAATCATCATTAAGTGGTCAGAGATTTTAATCTGCTCATAAAATTGCATCTATAGTAATTGAGTTACTCAGTGTGAGTGTCTCTAATTGTCTGATCACACTGTTCCTCTGGCTCTGAAAAATGAGAGAAGTAACATGTTTTATTAAAAGACAGAATTTGTAGTAATTTGACTCCAGAAGCCCAAATCTTGCACAGACTCACACTGTGTTACAAGGACTTAGATTTACTCTTCCTGATGTTCATTCAACTGTCCTGTGAACACTGGAAAAACCTGCCACTTTTAGTTGTCCATGCTGAGTTTTACAAGCAGCGTAGGATGCCAGGGGAATCATTACCACACTGTGTTGTGTGTGCAAAATAATGTTTACATGTGTTTTAAAAAGTGTTAAGGCATGGGGGGAAATATTTCTTGGCTGACTGTTCAACAGATTACCTTGGGCTTGGCCTGGAGTAAGTAACCTCTGGAGCTGGGAGAGTGTCTGAGGGAGGCAGAGTTGTGTGGTGGCACAGCTGTGAGCCTCTTCCCTGAGCCCCCACCTCTAGATGCTGTCTAGAACATGAGACTGAGCTGGAAGCATCTTTCTCATAGGCTGAACACTGCTGGTAGAGCATGTTGCCATGAAATCACCTAACAGTCTATTTATGCCATGGAGAATTCATTAAGAAAAGGTTTTTATTATTTTAGTATTTTAGTTCCCTTTAAATTCAGGACTGTGGTTTTTTAATATCTTTTCTCTGATTTTTTCCCCCCTAATTCTATATATTGTCCTGTTTCCTGTCTTTGTATGTTATTTTTTCCTCTTCGCATTCACCTCCTTTAACAGAGTTTGCCTGGTAAGATTCCTCAAACAGGAATGATCATATAAAAAGTATAGTGTGAACACTTCCCTTTTATTCTTAGACAAATTGCTCACTGAGAGAGAGAGTGTATCCAGAATTGCTATACATAAAACAATGGCATTTTTATTGTGCTGTGATGAGAACAGTTCACCTTGCTGATGACCTCAGGAAGGCAGGCTGTTTCACACATGCAATTTCAGCTAACTGAGATTTCAAAGATGCCTTTTGAACATATATCACCCAAAGCCCTCTTTTAGCACATTGACTCTTTGTTCTTCTCCTCCATCATGGGGTTTAACATGCTGATGGAGGCCTGCAGAGAGCACAGCAATGCCAATAGATCGGGCTTGGAGAGAGGCAGACTTTAAAGGAATGTGAAATGAGCAAAGGGAAACCTGGCTGAAATCCAGGAATACAGAGAGGAAATGGAGAAGAACTAAAATTTTAGTCAACAGCAAGGCCACAATTAAATTTCAAAATACCAAACCCAAACAAATCAAAAGCTCGGAGCCAGATGGCAGAATATGTGCTTTGTTCATGCAATCCTACTGATCCCAGGGTGGGTTCCTCTGTGGGATTGCTCAGCCATGGGCACAAATTAAATCTCTCTGAGGTGGTTCAGCAGGACCTTGTCCTGCAGAGACTGGTGCAGTGGGTGCCAGCAGCACAATCAGAGCTTTACCCTGGCTCTTGCAGATTCCCACAAGCAAGCTGTTGGCAATCTCCAGGACACAAGTGACTGCAGCACCTCAGGAGTGGGGCAAACCTGGCCAAACCTGTACAAAATAGAAATGTGGAACTTGAGAGACCTTTTGATGCTGGGGAGCACCTGAGGGTTTGTCTGAACTCTGTTCTGCAATTCATTCCTTACAATGCAGCTTTGGCCTGTAATTGTACTAGCTTTGTTTTAAAAGTCCCAGTTGAGGGAAAAAATGGGTGTTGAGATATACACCTAATTTCTCAATTATAATTTTCCCCTTTCCGTCCAAGAGAGAGATAAAGAGAAATCAAATTCACTCACAATGCCAGATAAATGTACATGAATGTTTCCTTTCTTTGAATGGGCAAGAAGTCTTCTTAAAGTGCAAGAACAAAATGGACAAAAATTGAGTTTTCCTTCCATTGCTTACACTGGAAACCCTTTAGAGGCCTCCATTATTTTTTTCAGGATCTGTTACAAAGAAAGAATTTCTAGCCTGTGTTACCTCCCTACCACTGGAACAAAATTTCTAATACCCTCGGAAATCAATTCTGTTCTCACATGTCCAACTTATCAATGAAGGAAAAGCAAGAAAGATATGTTGTTTGTTTATAATGTCTCTTTATATTGTTGTGACCATGTTTATAGAGTCTTTGTTCTGTTACATCTGAAGCATTTATCCTCAAAGGTACTGGTGTATGGAAACACCACTGGAAAAACAGGAGACACGAGCACTGAAGGCAACCAGGAGGTTTTGAAGAACAAGTAAAAGGAGATGAAAACAAGGAAATGACTGAAATGGAAATCTAAAAAGTAAGGAATTTTCAAATCCGTATATAATCAGTAAACATAAGAGAAAAAACTATATTATTCTTTTCAAATTTGCAAATTTTAGAAGAGTTAAGTGCGCAGTAAAATTTATTAGTTAGTTTGTTCTGATGAAAAAAATGGATTAATCTTTGGAAGGCAGCAGGGGAAGGAAAGGAGAATAAGTGTGGGACAGTACTGGAGGGAAGTGTGGCCAGAGGAGTTCCTACAGAGTGGCAAGGCAGGGTTAGGTACAGCAGCAAGCACACACACACACTGGATTCAGGGAATGAGGGAAGAAACCAGTGAACCTTTAAAGTGACATTTAGAAAAGTTCACCATTTCAGCAGCTATTCCTGAGAACTGCAAAGCAGAAAATAAATCTATTTCTAGAGAACAGACATTGCTTTCTGCTTTAGATTTATTGCTTTCGAACAACAAAAGAATTTAGCTTGGAAAACTAATCTAGCCATGACCCTTCGTGCAATTAGTCGGACTGAGTGAGTGCAGAATTGGGTAACACCTTTCCCATTCCCTGGTAAGGATCTGTCTCCAGTACTCAAGGATCAATCCATCCACTGAGCCCCACTGAAGCCAAGTGGAGCAAAACACGGGGCTGTGACCTGTTTGTCTGCTTTGTGATGGCCAATTGGTGAAGGTGCTCAGTCAGAAGGCAAGAGGCAAAGAGCTGCCCGGCCGGGAACACCTCTGGCCTTTCCCGTGTGCTCCAGGCAGGGGTGATGCCCTGCCAGTGCTCCCTGTGCCCACAGAGGCTGGCAGAGGTTCAAGGAGCTGCCAGGTCGTGCTCTGGAGATGTCCAAGGAAGAGGAGCAAGTTGAGCCTCAGCATATTTTATGAGAAATCCCCAAACTGGTGGAACTTTTAAAGATGTGGATGTACGTAAGCCAGAATTCATGAAAGCGCTGCAGTTGGTTTCTAGCTTTGGCTGCTGGGGCACTCAAAAATTGGGTATTCATTGAGGTGTTTCCTCTAGTCCCAAAATTATAAATGTGTTCCTAGATAGCTAATCCAGCCCACAGCCTTCTGCTACCATGGTTTCTTTATAAATATTAATAATTTGCCACCAAGTGGAATCGTTGTGAGGCTAAATAAGCTACTGTGCTGTGCTCACACATTAATCTTACTGGAGGCTCAGGGGGAAAGTGAAAGCAAAATACTTCAGTGAGAGATTAGTCTAGGTTATCCTCAATGGAAGATTAATCCAGAAATAGTCTCTACATTTTCTACTCATTTACTCAGCAGAAAAATTTATTAAATAGTTCCTAAAACGGCAAGAATTGGGAAGTTTTCCTGTGACTGTTGTGCCATATTTTATTTTTTTCTTTTTTATTCCGTTATTTTTCTGCTTTACATGATAACTTCACTGAAAAAGGTTGAGTGTTAAAAATTTGGAAGGTGCATATCTTTCAAAAGACTTAAGAAAAAAAAGATTAAAGGAAATTTTTTTGGTTTGATGTTATTATTCTCACTTTAAGAAAAGGTTTTGTGGTTTTTGGGGTTTTATGGTTTGGCCTGGGGATTTTTGGTTTGGCTTGGGGTTTTTTGAGGGTTTTTTTGTGTTTTTTGTTTTTGTTGGTTGATTTTTTGATGTTTATTGGGGCTTGGTTGCTTTGGTTTCTTTTCTTTTTGTTAGGTTTGGGGGTTTTTTTGGCTGAATCATTACTTTCACCTGTTTAGAAAAGTGTTAGGTAAGGATTTTTTTTCCCCAGAAATTTATAAATTTTGCTGCTTTTTAATAGAGCAACAAAATTCTACAGGATGTGACAGAAGTTTTTTTCAATGTGGAAATGGATTTCAGACCTGTAGAAAATTTGACCAATGATGAGGCTTAAGGCAATTTCAATAGAAACACCAGATTTTTCTTCTCTTGCTAAAATTCCTTTGGAGACTCATTTATGTAAACATTTAAGGGTCACTTGTGCAAAAATTTAGTCTCAAGACAGTTCCTGGTTTTAATATATTTTTGTTTCTTTAATGGCAGCTATCAGAAAGATGTTCTGCTTTAGATGAGCAATCCACATTATATATATATATATATAATTTATAATTATAATATAGTTATAATACATACCTAAAAAAGAGAGCTGTTATATGCATTTTAGGTTAAAACAGGTATGCATAAACAAGTAAATTTGGAAAAAGCAGAGAAACTTCAGTGCCTGGGGTGCTAATTGCTGAGAATTGTTTATTGAGTAACAGCAGTTTTTTGATCCCATTGTGTATTTATTTCAGGTTATAATTGGTGGGGATAATTTTCCATTAAATATTTCCCTAAATCTCTCCATTGATAGAGTTGTGGTGGAACTTGTCAAAAAAATGACTCAACTAAAATCTTATGTAGAGATTTAGAGATGGATATTTGAAGGAAGTTTGAAAAGGAGATTTGATATAAATGCTACAATACCTGTATGCTAGTTTTTAAGCCCATATTGACATCCTATCACCCACGATCTGTCTCTTCTCCCAACGTGTTCTTTATTTCTTCACTGTTAGAAAGTTGTTCAGATGCTCCATGGTAGGAACTGCTTGAGCACATTCTGAAATGTGTGTTTTCCCATGAAACCTGTGTTTTACACAGAAGTAAACAAATGCAGAGAGCATAAGAAACCTCCCTCCTGCAGTTGGTAACAAAAATGAAAACATATTCTGTGTTTCTCAGAATATAATCCACGTTAAAATTCATCAGCATGAGTAGATTTTTGTCTCCTTTAGCATTAAACTGAATAAAGTGTGACAGCCCCAGCACACACATAAAAACACAGCTGTAAACACCAATTAACAGGGAATGAGCATCATATCAGCCTTTTGCCTCTTAAATAACTGGCTTCTCTTCTGACTCCTAATGGCAGATGCCAATATGATATTTTACTCAGTTTCTCAAACAAATAAAAAACTTATTTAAAATGCTAGTATGTTCTTTAAATGGTAATGTCATTAAAATAATCTTCTGGAGATGTGTATAGTATAAATATTAACGTTAACACAAAACTTTTGTCAAAGTATTTGCTTCCTATGAATGAGCACTGGTCAAACAGTTTTGAGCACTTTGTTCCCTTTTGTACAATTTTATTGCAAATGTTATTGCATCATTTTAAAGAAGTGAGCAGAATAGAAATTTGAATTACTGGCATGTAGCTTGGAAATCATGTGATATTAAGTGAACTTTTTCTGGTATTTCAATAAGACAAGTAAACTTTATGGCCAGAAAACTCCTTTGCCCTCCATCCCTATTCTGGAAAGGACAGTTTGAAATAGAGAAGACACTTGACCAGTGTGTTGCAACCTTCAGACCTATCTTGTGTAATAGCATTTGCCAGATCCCAGAGACTGAAAATGAAATTCTAGTTTGCTGTAACTCTTTTGTCTGCCTACTTATAACAAGATTTGAGGTCCCAAGGGGTTGTTTCAGCATGTCAGGTTAAGCCTCTTTAATCTCCTTATGATCAAATTTCATCCTCCAGAGCAGATAGGTAAGACTGAGTTTATCACAGATGGAACTTTTTTTTCTTAAAGGTCAAAACTTCATCTCCCAGTTTAAGTAGTAAAAAATAAAGTCTGAGCCCCTTGCACTTGTCCCTGCTGCACTTCCTGAGGCTCTCACAGGTGAGCTTCCTTGCAGAAGATGCAGCCCTCCTGTTTGCCTTTAATGACAAGAATATTTACATTTTTCTTTCTGAAATGATGTCTTAGGGGGCTTTTGGTAAGCACATGAAGTTTCCAGATTGATGGAGGAGCTCTCTGGCAGACAGATCATTTCCTTTTGGTAATTGGCACCAGCAGGTCTTATTGTTTTTATCTACCCCTGCACTGTCCTGCCTGGTGAAGGATTTCTCTACGGAGGAATTTTTGTCTGTGACATTGGAATTTTCTTTGATAGAAAGCAGTATTTGGCAAAGAAATGGATTTTGTGGGTGGGGCATTATTTCTGCTGGTGAAACAGCAACCTCTCTGCCCAGCATCCCTTGGCACAGGGCTTGACAATATGTGCTGTTAACAGCTAGAGGTGATCACCTGGCAGACAGCAGCAACCTTAACTGATAAATATCACCTTTCCTTTCTTATTTTTTGGTGATCTCAGAGTACTTGTGAATTATTTTTTTTCTGCTATACTTGACATTCAGCATATTTGTTGATTTATAGCACACACTGTCCAGAAGAATCAATTCCAATCCACATTTGTTTAGTTATGGTGTGTAGTTTGTACTACAAGACACATTGTCCATTCTCTAAATCAGTAAATACAGAGCTTATAAATATTCATTTTTGATAAATATGCATTTTTGATAAACACACATTGCTGATAAATTTCCACATGTCACACCAACTTGTTTTTCTCCTTATTACTGCAGGAGCTAAACTTCACAGCTCAAGGTTTATTCAGATTAAGCAGTAAAACAAGATTTGGACCTCAACAAATGTTTTAAATTATATTGAAATAACTGCTGTGAAATTTCCCCCTCAACCTGAAAAGTCTTCGAAAAGTCTTTGTGGCATTCAATGACACAATATACCACTTTTACATGGTTCCAGTGATACTATTTTTCCTTTTATATTTTCAATGCTACACATTAGCAACAATTTGGAAAAATATTATTTGCTCAGTTTGGGAAAGGAGGATATTAGGATGCTCAGAAACAATTGTAAGATATGAATTGAAGGTTTTTGTTAAACTACACAGAAGTGTAATCATATGCTTATAGTGAAAATCACATCATCAATCACATTTCACATAGGGAAATTCTTGCACAGTATAATCAGAGGGGTTTTGCAATGAATGATAGAGAAGTCAGGATTTCACAAGACAAAATAAAAAAATGCCAGGTTTGTCATTTACTTCTCATTCTTATACCTCACTATATATATATATACATTTTTTTTTTCAGAATCCAGACAAGGGTAAGCTACAATTTATGTATTGAAGGTACATTTTGAGATGCATATGGCATTTAGTAAACAAAGTTCCATGTACATAACACTGAGGCTGTCATGACCCCTTTCATATTCTAGATTTAGCATATTAAAATCAATATTAAAGTGTAATAAATAGTTTTCTCCAACCAAGCACATATTAATTCTGAATACAAAGCAAACAGGAAAACATATTGGAAACACATCAAGAATTAGGAACAGTAAGTAAATCAAAGAATTTTTAATTAATTTTTTTACATAAAATAGAGAATATGGGCATTTTATAAGCTGAACAGGGTTCCAAAATGTACCATGTTCCCCTGTGCACACGCATCCTCTTTATTATAATGCAAATAAGTGAGCTCCTCAAATCAAGCCCCCTGTGTGCACTAATTCCATTACTCTGCTGGAGACATCATTCATGTGTGCTTTATAGTTCTTTTGCACAAAATCTATAGGGGCTTTTTTTATTTTGTGTGGGTTGTTGTTTTTGTTTGTTTGTTTTTAGTTAAACTGAATGCTCCCTAACATTTTCAAAGAGAAGGTGCCAGTGATGTTCTGCTTTGCATAATGTCAGCAGTGCAATCCTAACATGTTTCAATTCCAGTATGTTCCAGTTTGAGTGCAATTCCTAGTGCTTCATAATTTTATTTACTGCAGGGTAGAAAGGTGCAAAGGGAAGCTAGAGGTTTGACACCCATTTTTGTCCCTTAGCTGCCAAGGTCAGTGAACTGCACCTCTGAACACATTTGGTGTCAGTTGTGTTAACTATTCCTTGCTGAGCAGCAGGCGCTGCATTCAGCAGGTCAGGACAGGATCCACCTGTGCTGGCAGCCCAGCTCAGACCTGCACTGCACTTTTGAACCTCCTGGTGTGGGGAATAGTGAAGGTAATAGGATTTTTAGGAAGCTGGGAAAAGCAGGCCTTACAAACAGAAAGAACAGAGAAACGAAAACCGGCTAGATCTGCAAAGTCTGAAAGTAGGAAAAGTTACAATGGTGCAGCAAGCAAGCTTGAGTCTTAAGCTTGGCCAAGATAGACCTTAAGACTCAAGAAAAAATATGCTTAGCAAGATAGTAGAAGGTTTTAAGCTGAATAATGGAGTATTGTGTGTTGTTAATAGAAGGCATGCAAGCAAGCACTGTGTGAAGTGGCTGCATGTGTACTTTTAGTGATTGGCTGGAACAATTATCTGTAAGATTTAGCAATCTGCCATTGGCTAGAAAGTTTTAAAGATGCTGTGTAACAAAAAAATCTTTGGCTGCTGCTGGCTGTATGTGAGCTTTTGCCATCTTTCTATTGTCTCAGCCATGTCATGAGGCTGGTGCTGCAAATAAATCTCAAGGAACATCTCCCAGCAGTCCCATCCTGTTCGTGAAGAGCAAAATCTCCCCAACACATCCTGGCTCCTGAACTTCCAGAGAGCCCTGAGAACCCCATTCTGATTCCTGCTGGAGCCTCAGCACAGCTCCTGGGCTCTGTGTGGACCCCACCAGACTGAAATTCACTCTCCAGCTGTGCTCCAGCTGTGCTCCAGCTGTGCTCCTGGTTTATTCCAGCCCGAGGCACATCCAGAGCAGCACCATGCAGACACGTTGAGGTGGATCTTGAGTTAGCTACTGCTCTCCTAGTGATCCAGGCAGAACTGGGAAGCCATTGCCATGCAGGGAAGGTCTGCCAGCAAAACCAGCAGGAATTCTTGGAAGATCTCGCTTATAGGGCAAATTTAAAGAACTATCATATTACAGTCTTCAGCACAAGAGAATACTCTGTAAGTATTGTGTGCCTTGGCAAGTGAATACATAATTTTTAACACATTCTCTCCTGCTGGGTTTGTATGTATGTGCTGAGACTTTAATGATGCAATGCAATGTAATACATAGGTATATCTACTGGTTATCGGATGCAAGGATAAGTTTGGTACAACAAGGCTCACAATTTATAAAGCATCTTCAATTATCAGTATATATAGATGTATAAACTATGTCCCTAAAGTCAGCTGATGCCCAGTATGTGTTTTCTGCAGGAAAAGAAAGACATTAAAATGTGTCTAGTAAAGCAATAAAAAGTGCAATATTTGCTAAAAGGAGTAAAACAAGAAGATAAAAAAAGCAGATCATAGAAAATGAGATAAACAAGAGTGCTGCCACAATCAGCTCCCATCTACCATTACCCACACGCTTCATAAATATGCAGTGGGATATACAGCACAGATAACATTTTACTGTGAAGAATGAACAACTAATGCCCAAACACTTTTATATGTCCAAGTGTGTGGGGAATGGTTGTTTAGAATCTGGTCTGGAATTGTTCCTGAATTTTTCCTGGGCAAAATGAGCTATGAGTGAACTTCAGAAGCAATTTAAGCTCATACATCACCTCTGTACATCCCATTTGGACACGCTCACAGTAGCCACTGACAAGAAAAAAGGATGAGATTTAGCAGAAACCAACAAGGGGAAGAGAGAGGAACGTAAAAGCAATACATTTTTCAGCTTAGTAATTCACTGGCAAAATATGTGCAGTGTACATTGAAGTGAAAAGTAAAGATTTTTAGGGTAGTATTAAAGCAGAGAAACAGCCACAAAAGTAATCATTTGAATCACCACAAAATGCTGGTTTTTTCCAAAGCAATCTGCTTGCTTTCTTTTCAGTAGTGTAATTCCCTGTTTTAATTTCTTTCCTGCTTTTTTTCTTTTTTCCCTTTTCCTTTCCTTTTCCTTTTCCTTTTCCTTTTCCTTTTCCTTTTCCTTTTCCTTTTCCTTTTCCTTTTCCTTTTCCTTTTCCTTTTCCTTTTCCTTTTCCTTTTCCTTTTCCTTTCCCTCTCCCTCTCCCTCTCCTTTCCCTTTCCCTTTCCCTTTCCCTTTCCCTTTCCCTTTCCCTTTCCCTTTCCCTCTTCTATCTTTTTTCCTTTCTAGTTTTCTCTCTCTTTTCAGAACTGAAATGCACTTTCATGTGGAAACAAAACAAACTTGAACTTGGTAAATATTCATAACAACTATTTAAATCCTTTTTTCTTTTTGTGATCTTATTCCTTCTGTCTCTGTTTTTCCAGCCATCCTGCCAGTCTGGGAATGACTTGATTGTTCATCACAAGGACTCTCTAGTTTGGAGAGTCCTTAGTTTCTGCAGTTCAGCTGCCCAAAGAGCTGTGATAATGACATCAGGGACATGCAGAAAAGCCTTCCAAACTGGCCCAGCTACTACAGACACATATTCAGATGAAGCAAAAAATGGCATTAGAAGTTTCTTTTTGGACAGCTTTTTTTTTCTGAGTCAGGTCAAAATAATTGTTCTTTACTCGGACTTCATCTGAGAGACTGGTGATTCAATTTTGGTTTTTCTTCTAAATGCTGTTGGAGGAAAAATGTTTCCTGCTTATGCTGATCACCTTTGCCTATACCTTCTGTTCCTTCTACCTATAGAATCAGAGGATGGTTTGGGTTGGAAGGACCTCAAAGATGATCTCATTCCAACTGCCATGGGCAGGACACCTTCCACTAAAACAGGTAACTCAAAATTATTCTTATCTACTCTGGGAAGAGAAAAGCCAGGGCAATTCCTGCTTTAGTTTTGGATGTTATATCTTGTGCTATGAAAGGGATTTGTGAATTATGTGGGTAGTAATGTCATGCAGCAACATTTGTGCCTTACTTAGGAAGGAATCAAAAATAGGAAGAAAGACTTAAAAAAACAGGAAGAAAGAAGTGCACAAGATTTTGTGTGCCTAAGAGAAAACCTGTGTTATTCCATTGACTCACGCAACTTTCAGCAGAGAGAATTGATAAACAGAGGTCTGTTTCTAAAAGTCAATTTCTACTGATTAATCTACAGTTCTTTTCAAGTCATTAAATGTGAAAATCACTCTAGTGCTACTTAGCAATAGAGGAGAACTCTATTGGATCACATTATGTTTATACAGTGATTTATAAACTGTCATCTGCTTAAATTTGGGATCCTGTTCAAAGTATGCACTTCCTTGCAGGATTCGGAGAGAAGGATGCAAAGGCTTGAAAAAGAAGAAATGGAGATAAAATCTGGAGGCTTTGAATGGACAGGAGATGTGTCAAGGTAAAAAAAAAATTATAATGTTATTTGTGTGTTGAGATAGGTGGTGTGGAATATTAATATTGTAGGCAATCTAATAAAATTTCTAAATTTTAGGATAAAGGAATTGTTCATTTTCAGTGAATTAGAGATTCTGCACACCTCTGCCTCTTGAGAGAGAGACCAAGTCACTCACAAGTGAACAGAGGCAATGGGGCTGTAACTCAGACCCTCCTTTTGGAGAGAGGCAAAACTCATTTGAGTTATGTGGATGCAGTGCCTGGGTACAACTGTATCCTGAAATAACACTGGGCTTGCTTTCCCTCTATTTATCTGACAACACCAGGCATTTATGTTATTTTTTTCCTTTCATTCTTAGGAAAGAAAACCCAGAATGTCCAAATGCATCTTGCTAGTTTTGCTCTTCCCCGATTTGATGTGCTGTTGTAGTCCAATCAAAGAGCAGCCTTGCATTTCTGATGAGGAGCCAGAGCTCTCAGCTGTTTTTCAAATTGGCAGGCACTGGGTAACTTGTAGAGAAATTGAAGTGCTTGTTCTTGCTTACATGATTCATCGTTATTTTTCCCAGTCATTATGAATTGAAATAAGCCATCTGTTATAATAACAGTGCACCATGCACCAAGAAGCGTGGCTTTACCTAGGAACAGAAACAAATGTCACATAAAAATGAATTTGGGGATCCACATATACATCCAAATGAGATAGCTCAATAATAGCAGCAATGGATGTGTGCACAAAACTCGTTTTGTGGGAATATTTACTGTTGTTTTCAAAGTGAGACACACTAGGCTGATACCATTTGAAATGGATAAAAGCAATCTATTTGCTTGAAAATAATAGATTTCATTCACTGTCCTTCAATATTAAATCTATTACTATCAAGGCAAGTAAATCTGAAATTGGATACCAGCTAGGCTTTTCTTTATCATTTTATGCCAGTTTTAAAGCAAATCTCAATCAGCTTAACAAAAACCTATAAGCACTAAAAAAAATCTAAAGCCTTATGAACTGCAAAGGGGGTGTTTTTACACATTAAAAGTAATCTAAAAACCAAATTGCTGTGTCTGTGGTAACAGATTTTAACTCTCCTGCAGAGCTTAGTTGATGATTTAGTCTTTGGAGTTTTTTCCTTGCTCCTTTGTCTGTTCTTTGAAATGTCTTGACACTGAAATAGGGCTAAAATTTTATCACTGTGGTATCTTTTCTCACTTTTCATAAATATTTACTTATTCATATTTTGTAAGGAGGAATTAAAAAGTGCTCCAAAGATGCAGTTTGCACAAGTACCATCAGCTGTTGCAGTGCCTTATCCCATATTCTCAATGCCATTTTTCCACTGTTTTGTCATATCTATCCCAGTATTTTTTCTTCAAAGTTAAGCACAGGTTTTTTTAGGTCGGAATCAGCATTTTTCCTGTGTTAATGAGGTGAACCAACAGTTTAAAGGTCTATCTCCACACAATGACAGAGAACACCTGCCATGGTTGGAAGTTAAGTTCCCTACCATCCAAACTCTTTGGGTACTTGGCCTCCCAGAATGAGGATTTTAGTTCTGTGTGAGGAATTCTCATCCCTGCAGATGTTGTGGTGCAGCTGGGTCAAAACACACAACACAACTGGCGGGCAGTCCAGCTCAGCTCTGAAATGTAACAAAAGGGCCAAAAGGGTAAAAATGGAATTTAAATTCTTATATTTAAGGATTCGTAGTCAGGTTCAAAATCACTGGGTCCTATGGTCCCACTGAAGGGCAGAAGAAAGATTTCCTCCTCACCTCTTTTTGCTTTTAAGCATGGTCTGTAGAGCATTAGAAAATGTGGTATAGGGTTAATTCTATTCTCTGGTTAAGTGAATATTAATCCTTGCCTTTCCCACTTCTTAATAAGATAAAGCCTGAAACTAAATTTCCAACTGCAAGTACATTATGAAATGTAAATATTCCGTAAATGATGTACAAAAGGTTACTAGAAAATTCTGCAACAGAGCCAGTAAGCACAGGATGTTAAACATTACACTTATATTTCCTCTCATGTTTGGATTTGCCATTAATAGCAATGGGAATTTTGTACCTTGAATTCACTGGAAAAAAGCCCCAGCTGTACTCTTCTCTAGCAGCTCTAGGTTTTGGATATTTTTTCAAATACAGGATTTAACTATCCTATTTTTATTCTCTCTAAAAAGCAGATGACAACATGATTTCAGAGGTAGGAGATAGTCCTTATCACAAGCTACAGCTGGAATTTGAATGCTGTTCTCTGGGAGAGATTGTTCTGCAAGCTAAAGAACAGCTCCAGATTGTTATCAAGTTAGGCCAGATCTTTCTGTAAACTTGTGAGAAGGCATCATAATTTATTATATAATATCTGCAAAGATTCACTTCACTGTTCTCATCTCCAGATATTTCTTTACTGCTATATTTTAGGTTGATAAATCAGCTAACAGCCTCTTCCTCAATGTCCTAATTGCAAATGACAAATAGGGGTTGGGTGGAGTATTAAAAGGATGATATGCAAAGTGTTGAGGATCTGTTGAAAAGAACTTATGATTACATAGATAAATAGGTGACACTTTTCCTTGAAAACTATTATTAGCCATATATTGGGTCACCAACAGGTTAATTCAGGCACACAAAATCCTGAAGGGAATGAATGAGAACCATTTACACAGAGCCTGTCCAAACCCAAAACATGCTGACAAATAAAATAAATAACAATCCAGCCTTCCAGACCCATAGCCAAATTCTGCTCCTGAAATTGAAATCAGACCTTGGCTGTGGGGCTTCTCCTCAGGTACTGCTAACACTGGCTAACCTCAAAATATGTATCAGCCATCCCTCAAATGTGCACAGCTATCTGCCAACACACATAATCCCTGTCCTCCTGACCCGCAGAATTCCTAGGAACCCCTGGCATGGGAAGGGTACCTTGGCAGGGCATTGCTGTTGTACCCCCCTTTAGCTCTCACACCATTATCCCAGACATTCATCTCCTATCCCTGTTCAGCTCCTGTAATAATGTGTCATCCAAGACTCCTGACTCTTAATTAGGAATCATCTGCTGTTCCTCACCCTGCTCTGTTGTGTCCTGCTGTGGCTTTTCTGTCAGTCTGCTCTTGCCTGTGATATGATACAAGGTGGGAGAGCACAGGGGTTAATGCAATTATTTACATATGGTAATGCAGTGTATAGCAGGGAATTAATGAAACAGTTTGCAGCATTTCAGAGATAAAAAGAAATTAGAAACCATCTCTTCACTGATTTTTCAAGTGAAGTGTTCTACATTGAGCATTTAAACTTTGTGCTCCTTGCACAATTCCAATGTCACCTTTTTTTTTTTTTTTGAGAGCAAGGTGCAATCAAGCTGGATTTGGAGGAACTCAGAGGTGGTGGACATAAAAAAATTATTCATTTAGAGTTTTTGTTGATGCTTTTGGAAACAGGCAAACAGAATATAATTTCACCTGTTTATATTTTGCATTTCTCCAAATTGGTCCCAAACCCAAAGCAAAAATGGGGTTTGGTTACCCTTCTGAAAATAACTGCAAGTATTAAATGCTGAGCTCTGTCTTAGTTCAGAATCCTGACCTACTGAAGTAGGAGGGGGAAATTGCCTTGACTTGCAGGAGACCAGGATGCCACCCACAGGGGCGCCTGATTGCCAGGCTAGAATGGGCATCAGCTGTCTGAAAATCCCTGTAGTCTCTGGTATCCATCCTTGGCCACCCAAAAAAACAAGATGCTGAAATAAGCAGTGCAGGCTGAACAAGCTAGTGCAGAATGGTTCCACGAGGATGATTAAAGCCAGCTGAGGAGCTGCACCCAGGGCTTTGCATGTACAATGCACATGTGATTTTCTTTGTATTTACAGCTATACTTTTGAGGAATCATTGATTAGGAATATAAATATTTATGCATGATAATAATTTTAATAGGCAATTACATTCGTTATTTAAATATTTTCATAATTGCTCAGCTCACAAACACAAGCACTAAAAAAGAGCATCTGATAATATAATGCCATTATTCCTAATGATCCACAGGCAAATTAATGTTCTTTCTGATCCTGGTAATTTAAAATCTATCAGATTACAACTGCAAACATAGAGACATAGCATGTCAATGAAAGTTGTAATGGAAAAGGATGAATCCCAGAGCTTAGAGCATGTTCTTATCAGTTACAAGCATAGGCAATATAGGAAAAACAGATAGCTGAGACAGACAGTAGTTTTTTAAGGCTGTTTGTCAAATGAAGGGGCATATGAGGATAGAAATATATTCTATGACAGACTTTGTACTAAGGGTGATATTTTCCTAAGTATTTAAGATTTTGAGAGTCTATGTGACAGTATCTCAGTGTGGCAAACCTGATTGAGGCCAGATGAAATTTAAACTGACTTAGGTATCATCAAAAAACTTTAGGAGCAACTTCATCCCCTGCTGTCTCCCAGCTGATTCTACTTCCAACTGAGTAAGAATCTCAGGACAGCTCCTCAAAGCAGTGAAAATATCAGTGTTACAGTCTCAAGCCATCCTGGGGATGCTCCTGTCCCAGATGTGAGATAGAATCTGCCTCACCAGTTTGTTCAAGCTTAATTTGGTGTAGAATCACAGAACAACTGGGAAGAATCTTTAAAGATCATCTACTCCAATCTCCCTGAAATGAGCAGGGATATCTTTTACTGGAGCAGGTAGCTCAGAGCCCTGTCCAACCTGACCTTAAATGGTGGCAGTAATGTGACATCCATGAGCTCTCTGTGCCAGTGTTTCACCACCCTTATTGTAAAATGTTTCATCCTCATATCTACTCTGGTCTCTTTTAATTTAAAACCACTACCCCTTGATCCATCAAAACAGGCCCTACTAAAAAAATTTGGACTTAGGATTCCCCTTTGAGTGCTAAAAGGCTGCAATAAGATTTCCCTGGAGCTTTGTGTACCTTGGGAATGGGTGAGGGTGGCAAAAGCAGAGAGTCCTTTAGCAAGACCTTTTCTGTTAGGTGAGGTCACTAGATGCTTTTACACAGTGGAACTTGAGTATATATTAATGGTAATGAATTCCCGTGGAAATATAGTTTCATCTTCTTAAGCTTGATTGTGTCATTTCTTGGATTAATAAATATCAAAGCTGTGATAATGACAGAATTAGCATTGCCAATTTAGGTCAGAATGAGTATTTCCCTGAAAAAAGTCCAAAGCAAACCATTTATGCAGTGTTCAGAAACCTGTCAGAAAGGGGTTGGAATGTGCATTACTCCTTAACAGAAGTGAGTGCAGACTTTATCCATCATAGTCTATTCCAGGGATGCTGAAGTCACAAGAATTTATGGAGGGGGAAGAAGGCACCTATAGGCATACATGAGCAGAGGCAGGGATCCATTTTTCAGAGGAGGCAATACAGTCACTTAAACTAAAAAAACAAGCAATAAACAAAACCAGGCAGTGACAGCTATTAAAGGTTTGAATCATTGCCATTCTGAATCATTACCATTCTGAATGCAGAATAAATAAGTAGTATTATTTAGTATGCAGAATAAGCAAGAGGAAGGTGTTTGTGAGTATAATCAGTGATGGTGAAGCTGAGGAACAGCATCTTGGTTCTGAGCCATGCAAGATGTCACAGGAGACCCTAGGCAAAATCCCAGCCCAAAATGAAATTAATGAGACTTCTACCAGTGATTTCAGATAGATTAGGATTTATTGCCCTTTTTTTCACCACCAATAATCTTGCACTGTAATTTAATTTCTTAGCACTAATACTCTCATTTAGAGTACATCTTGCCACATTTGTATAGGATGGTGACTCTGTACTCACAGTAAAGTCAAATGGCATGAATGTTGAAAAATGTCAGGAATTCTTATACATTAAACATCTCCTTAGGAGTACAAAACTAAAGTTAGACCAGGGAATTAATCTACAGTCTGGCTTCACTGAGAAGTTCCAATCATCTGTTCTAAATGTTGGCATAGCCATACATCTCCTCCTCTCTTTAGTTCAGACTTGTAAATGCAATGAAATCTTCCATGGTTTACCCTGAGAATGGAGAATTACTGTGCTTTCATGGTGCTGTAATTGCTCTATAACAGCTAATAATTATGCATCTGCAATATCATAAGCACAGTGTTGTGAAATCCAGTGCAAAAAATTAGGCCCTCTGTTATAACTCAGAAAATCATTTCAGAAATGGAATGAGGCAGTTGTGTAGACAGATGCTATTTTGTATTTCATAATATAGAGAAGGTTATCTAATCTTTAGAGTCACTATCCATTGTTCTAGGAGGTCTGTCAAAAATGCTGCAAAAGCTCCCCAAAACTTTGACATAAAAAGCAAAGAAATATAGTGAGAAGAAAACTGAGCAGAGGAAAAGCAGATTTCCTTGAAAAACAGATGGCACTTATGTATTTGCTTGGGTCTTTTGTGCTATCAGTTCTGTTGCTTTAAACTACAGTGCTGGAATTTGAGTCCTGCTGCCTTTTGGAGACTCTGGCCCCAAGCAGCTCCCATGAAATGTTCTGTGTGCTCACATCCCGCACTGCACTGGTTCCATTATGGAACAGAAATAAGAAAACGCTTTTTATTAGAAAACTGAATTTTGTTTCAACACATGCTTTCCTTTTCCACATATACAGAATCCACAGCCAGCTGTTGCAGATCTGTGTTTGCTGGGACCTGTGAGATTCCCCCAACATAGTGTTGTGTTAGTTTACATAAACCATAGAATTATAGATTAATTGGGGTTAGAAGGGACTTTTAAAGGTCATGTACTCCAAACTCCCTGCAATGAGCAGGAACATCTTTAACTAGATCAGCTTTCTCAGAGCCCCAGAATCTCCAGCAGTTCAAGGCTCAAATCTTCCTTAAGGAATTGGTTCATCTTCATTACTCTTTTTCTGTTGTACTTTTTCCTTTTATTTAGAAAAGCAGAGGAGCAAACAGTCACAAAAGAAAGCCAGATTTTATGTGAAAAAATAATTCTACATGTTGCATTGCTCAATTTGAACATAATTATGATCTGCCATCTCCTGCAATTGTTAAAGGCTCACTAGAGTATGAGACACAGGGCATGAATGAAAAAGCCTGCCAGTGGAAAAAGAGACAGAATCCTTTCAGCTCTCTCCTGTTGATGTTGTGCAGATTGTTAGGAAAAGGGTTGGGTCTTTTTTTTTCTTCATTTATTATCCTTTGCTGGCAGTCGAAAATAATCATCAGACCTGAAACACAATAGGAGTTTAGAAAAAAAACCAAAATGTGACAACAAAGGGAAAAAGGACTGCAGAAAAAGGATTGAGGAGATTGTATTGTATGAGTGAACTTGAAAAGGGTGGATAAAACCTGGACCTGGGTAAGCTGCCCTGTGAGAAAGACTGAAATTGTAGATATTGTGTACACTATCCAGATCAGCCTCTGCTGACACAGTGAGACTGGAAACACATTGTAATTGTAGCTTTGGGTCTATGGGAATGGCATTAGGAAAATGTCATATATTGTTGGAATTATGCCCTGCTTGGAAAATTCCTTATTCTTTGAAGACTTCTACCAAAAAAAAAAAAAGGATATAGCTTTTACAGTTCTCAGAGGACAGCTGTAGGTTTAGGTCTTATTTTCTCCTTTGCCCTGGGGAAATTTCCTATTGACTGTGGCTGACAGCTACACTGCAGACCAAAATTCCTCATAAATCATGCCGTGAGTCAAGTGCATGTCTCTGCTAAAACGTGGCATCCTTGGAGGACACTGCTCTTCCCACTGACACAGCAAGTGCTGAGCAAAAGCAAGAGGTGCCAAATGGGGCAGACAGGACCATGCTGCCTCTGAGGAGGATGGATGGGGAGCAGAGTCACCTTTCACTGAACAGGACTCTTCCCTCAGCCAGGAAAGTCAAACATCTCAGGGTCTGTCCCACTTCCTGAGCAGGTGTCATGCTGCCTCTACAAAGCATTTGTCTGATTTTGATTGAAAATGAGCACTTAAAAATATTTCTTCACAGTGTGGGAGGTTTCCCCTGGCACATGCAAGCTCATTTTAGATAGACTGTATTCACTGCCTCAAAATATTTTTTTGGGGTAACTGCTTTATAAATTGCTCCCTGGAAACTTTTTATATGATGTTATAGCTATTAGCATGAAAAGAAAAATTCCATCCTCCTACAAAGTTTTCCATTGTGGGCCTTTTTGGCTCCCACATGTAAAGATACCTCCTAAAATATCTTTTTGCTACACAGCTTATTCTGAGTTGATCGACTCCAGTTCTAGGAGTCCTATAAATGCATTAACAGTGGACATTATACCTTTAATTTCTTTAAACAGGCTGATGTTAATACTTCTTGCAATAGAAGCTGTCTGCAAGGCCCATCTTGCCCACAGATCTGACACGCTGAGCATGTCCCACCATGCAGGAGGACTTGACATGGGATTTGCCAGGTGGGTTTCTCTTCCTAAGGGCAGTTTGAGCATGAAGCTGGTGCCAGCTTAGCAGTTTGGGCATTGTGCAGTGGAGCTGAAGGGCACTTACATTCTGAACTTGTGCGAAAAAAATCTGTTACTGAAAAAACAATACATTATTGCTTATATTGCAATTTTCCTTCCCTATAGTCAGAAAATTCATTTATTGTTTTCATGAAAATGATTAATCATAAGGATTTCTCTGTCCAAGTCAGAGTTTCCTGTGTTGGTATTTTGGTTATAAAAATTATTTATGTCTGCATATTCTGTTATTACTCAGAGGGATTACAGCAATAAGTACCTTCATCATTATCATCCAGAGGAATATATATTATTTTGCTAAATTAATGAAGATAACCTTGCTCCTCATTTTCAGAGTACCATCCTAGCCAGGGACAGAAATTGCCCTGCCAGAGCTCACTTTGTTCAAAGAGCCACCCAGAACCTCATCCACAGAAAAGGAATTCCATGTGTAAAACATCCAGCAGGATTTGTGGCTTTCATAAGGAAATCAGGTGTCACATGGATTTTCTTTCCATGGATGGAATAACTCATGTCATGGTGACCCTATGAAAATTGCAAACATTTGTTACAGTCTTGGAGCTCAAAATTTCTATTGAAAAAAATCTGCCTGAATTTTGTTCACTTTGAATGTTCACAAGGTATTATTCAGAGGAATGTGACTCCTATAACATGGAGTAAGTTCTGCTTTTGCCTTGGCATGATTGAAACTCAAAGAGATGAACAAAATATAACAGAAGTAATCAGAGTGGAAAATAACATAAGAACAAACACTGTTCTTTACTTGTCAAGGTTTATGCTGCACAGCTATTCAAATATTCCTGTTAACAAAACCCCTCAAACCACAAAACCCCAAAAAATGTTAATGAATAGAGAATAAAAAGGGGAGAAAATAAAGTGAAACCAAACACCTACTCAAAATTCATGTACACATTGCAAACCTTGCTTTTCAGAATTCAGCCTGCACATCTGTTTTGCCACATCAAAACCAAAGAACCCTGAAGCCCTCCTTGTGTTACATGTTTGTAAGGCAACTGACCCATGATACTCAGGGTGACTAGCAAAGGATTTTAGAGAAATGCCAACAAAAGGTTGATATTTTTTATTAAAGCCTTCCTTAACACTTTTTAAAGAAAAAAAAATGTGAATATGGCTGAGGAGTTTGCCATTTTAAGAAGCTTTTTTAGAAAATACAATTTATTAAATAATTATGTTGCTTTTCCATCTATTATGATCCAAAAAGGTTGCTATTAATTAATGGTAGTCAAGAATTTAGAATAATTTAGTAACTAGGGTGTCATCATCTCTCCAGGTGCTCACTGACAGAAGTCATCAGATCTTTATGGATGGGAGCCAACCCTCCAAACAGGTTCTTGCTCTCCAAGGCAAGTTTATTTGTAGTGAATTTGTCTCTAGCTTACAATAAGTGTGGTTTATAACTTAGAAGCAAATGTAGCTGCCTCCTCACCTTCAGTTTCCCTGACCCATGAATTTTATTTGTTTGATATACTAGGAACCAAAATTTAAGACGCAAATCTAAGACTCCAGCATAGCCCTGGAGTCTTAGAAAATCTACCATGACCCAGTCTGCAACTCCAGGTTAAAAATGTTGTTTGTATTTTATGTTGTTATTTCCTAAAAGCAAACACAAGAAATGTGTTTCACTACAGACCCACCACAGCAAGTAATTGCTGCCTTGCTTTATATTTATTTTCATTAAAAGCACCCCTATGAATATTTATAAATGCAGGCACGCAGAGACAGACACAAGCAGAGTGAGCTGCGGTGCCACTCATGTGCCAAGCTGCACTGCCACCAGCGGGTCCCTTGCCAGAGAGGAGCTCTGGAAGGAATGAGCAGATGGCAGAGCAGACAAAGCAGAAAGGAGGCTTTTGATCACGATTGTTCAGCGTGTTACCCAGCAGAGCTGCAATTATGTCTCCTTGATGGCAAGGGAAGACATTCAGAAATTTACCGAACCTGGAGGTTGTTGGGGCTGCAGCAGCACATTGGTGCCTTTGGGCTCTGGAGCTCTGGAGCGCTTTGTTCAGGAGAATCGGACAAAGGTTTTCATTCTTTGTGTGCATTGTGCACCAAACCTGCTTTGTAGGTTCTGTGTAAAAACTGATAGTCCTGGCTCTAGGGTTTTCATTGCCCCAGGGAAATTGGAAACAATCCTCACCATCACTCATGTTAAAGGATCAGATTTCCAGAATGATGATGGATGAAGATCCTAAGGTATCCAGGATCCTCAATGCTTTCTTCTGAATAGTGCCAGAGAAAGAAAACATCTTTTACTGGATGATAATGGTTGATGAAAGCTTTCCAGCCCTCTAAGAAGTTCAGTCAAAAGAAAGAATTTTATAATAAGAGAAGATAAATTTAATTACTTAGCTATTGTGAAAGAAACAGCAGACTCTGGAATATGTTGAATGCTCTTGAAATGCTTGAAGACAATTTCTCTGTTCTGAAACTTGCACAACTTAATAGAATGGGTCAGATTTGAATTGGATTCCAACTGATGAAAAAGAATGGGTTAAATTCTCATAATGGGATATTTCAGTTCCATTGAAAGTAATTTTGTGTGAAAGTGGTCAACCATGTCTTCATTTTTAAATGTTATCTTAATTAATATTTTATTTTAAACAATGACATAATAGTTTGCCTAGCTATCTTTGTGAAATTAAAATACTATATTTTCAAAATTACTTCTTATATTACTTACATTTTTCTCGCATTCCCCTCAATAAGCATATTTGAATAACTTGCCTTGTAAAGCAGGCAGCCAAAATTTTTATTCACTGCCTCTGAAATAGATAAAAGTATTGGTTTGTTATTGTCTTAAACATTTGGAAGTGAGGATGCAAGTTGACAGATAAAGAGAAAAGTGATATGTCACACCAAAGGCATGTAAAAATGCTTTTTTACCCTCACAGAAAGAAGTCTAAAAGTTAGGAAAGATTTTATTTAAGGATGTTTTTTTCTCCCAAGATACCCTCCAAAACCTTAAGTATGAGGTACCTCCTGAGCTGGAGGTCAGAGTATGCATTTTTTCTCATGAATTTGTCTCTTTTGGTTTCTATAGTTTTTAGCACCCATAATGTCCTGCAGCAAGGAACTCTGCAGCTGGAACATGAGATGTAAGAAAAGCTGCTTTTCTCTGGTATTTTTTTTTTTTTCTGCTCACAGCTAATTGCACTTGATGTCTCCCAGCTCTTGCACTGGAAGAGATGCTGGATAATCAATTCCTTTTTGCCTTTGCCAAGCCTGATTTACCAGACCTTTATCAAATACTCTTTCAGCTGTCTTTTCTCCAGCAGGACAAGTCCTTGTCTACGCAGTCAAAGTAAGAACAGTGTTCAATATTCCTTTTCATCTTTGTTGCCCTCCTTTGAGCCTTTTTGTAGAGGAGGATGAGAGCTGCATCGCCTGGATTGATGCAGGAGCATAAATGTTTCCTCTTTGTTCTCTCTTCTTTCTCTAAAAACTCTTAGCATGATATTTTCTTTTTTCAATCTTTCTGAGCTATGGAAAGTGCCTGAACTACACATCATAACCCCAGCCCCACTACCCAGCTACTTTGCTGAACACAGATCTCTTCCTGTAATATGCAAAATATTTTTATATGCAAAATAACCTTTTTTTCTTCCACATACCTTACATACCATTTACCCAGGCTGAATTCTATTTATCCATTTTGTTTCTCAGATCCAGTTTTGTAGTACTCTTAGGCCAACATTTGCAGCCACAATCTCTTGATCTCACAACTTCAGAACTGTATTTTCAGCACATTTTTTCATGTATATTAAGAAATATTTTTTTAAAAATTGGATAAACTCCTATTTGATGGTTTTATGTTGCATTTAATGACTTGTAGTTCCCTTGATCATTCATAGTATATTTCTTGAAAATTTTTCACCCTTACTGTATCTTCCACTTTGTAGTTCTCAGATATGAAAGTGAGTTTAAGGGACACTTTACACACCGCTAACAGTTCTTCACTTTCTGGTCCTTGAACTCCTTTTGAATTCTTAGGTAAGTGTTTATTGATGCAATTTGTCCCTGTCCAATTTTGTTGTTTGCTCTGTAAAGTGAATTGACACCTCAGTTTGATTCAGACCTTCAGCCAATGCCCAGTAATGAAGGGTTCCAGTGCAGAAAACTCCCCAGGCTTTTACACAATAAATATAAAGGCAGAAAATTAATTTTGTTTCCTGGTTTTCCCCTTTTTTTCCTGAGTGCTCCTTTTGTATCTTTATTATCTATTGACTCCAGAGACCTTCTGGCTTTTTACTGCTAATGCCTTTGAAGGACAAAGTATGAAGTGTATAAAAACTGCTGGTAAATACTTTTCAATTGCAACTTTTTTTTTGGTCTTTCTTTCTGTCTCTTACATTCAGCTTGCCAGCATGTGTATTCTGTGTTTTTCTCATTTGAAGAGAAACTTTGGTTTTGTGAAAGCTGCTACTCAACTTGAACCACCTCCCTTCCCCTAAGTGAATTCAGAGCTTCTTCTTTTTCCTTCTCAGATGATTTCTGAAACATGATGTGCATTGGTTTCGTGCCTAAAAATGTCATTACAGTGCCTACATGAAGGCTGCAAAGATTTTACTCCAACACCTTACTCTTAGAAGAAATTTAAGCCCAAGTTTATGAAAATACTTAAAACAAGGAAGTGGTTTCGCTGTCATATCCATATACATTTATGGAAAACTAATTCACTCTGTGCCTTTGTGGCTGCCTGGAATTCCATAATCAACAGGAGTTTAATTTGAAGAGAAGTGAGTTCTGGTCTTGGAATTGTGCACACATTAGACAAGAACTGTTTTGTCCTCAGTCAAATATTACATTTACCACTGTTGAATTATTTCAAAAGGGAGGATTACAGCACACTATGTAGCAAGCTACTAACTTAAAGCTTCCTCCCCCCTATTTTATTTCCTGATAGTGATGAGCCAGTAAATTCAGGAATGGGGAACAATGACACCTTCAGAGTGTAGTAAACTGCACCAGATGAAAATTTTTTTTATAATGTTTCCTTGAAAAAATGAAAATGGATAAAAACAGCTAGGGTTTTGGTTGGTTGGTTGGGGTTTTTGTTCCTTTTTCTGAGCTCGTTCTTCTGGGAAAAGAAATCTTTTTGCAGTGCTGTGCAGAAAATACTGTGCTTAAGGTTTTGGTAAATTGAAAAGTTAAAATGAGAGAAGGAAAAAGCAGGAGATATGAAGCCAAGTAATGTGGGGCCTCCCTTCTTGTATAGACAAAGCCTGATGTGAATTAACTTTGAGTTACTTCTAGAACTTAGTATATTGAAGACTAAGAGTGGTTTAAGATTTGGGATATGGCCATTCCTTGTGTCTCACATTGGGTTGAAGAGACTGACACTGGAGGGCCTGGTTCAAAGCACTCAGGGAAAGGATTCTGGTAAATCCCCACCCAGTGGGATCAGCACTTTGGTTACTCAGCAGGGATCAACTGGCTCACCAAAGACTCCCTAGACTGGTGTGCTTTTAAGAGTTTTATTAGTTGGATTAGTTGAGCTGGAAAGTTATCTTAGTCCACAGCAGGCTATTTGTTGCAGATACTTCATTTTAACTTCATTTTAAAAGTCTTGTAAGCTTTTTCATGACTGTTTTTTCCCTGTTAATCTTGGTGCATTTCATGTATGAAAGTTTGGACAAAGATCTTGGTTTCCAGAGAGGCTCTTCCAAAGAATCTTCTCTTTCTTACATAAGTGCATCATTAAATGGATTACAAAAAGCTGTCACATTGTTGAGGATGGATGCAGATCCACACAATCATGCCTCTTGTAATGGAAGTCTCAACACTAAAAACAGGAGTGCCAAAATCAGCCTCAGAGCTCCCTCAACCAAATGGAAAGAGTGCAAATATATTTCTGCCAGTGGAGAAAACATATTTCTAAGAAGGCAAGGAGATGATTCAAAGCCTCCAGAGAGTTTTGTGGCTAAATCCCAACATTTTTCTTGGAAAATATACTCCACAGCAGAACAGCCATTTGTCTTAACACCCCATGGCTGCCTGCAAACAAAGTGTTCTGCCAGTGACTGGCACAGACTTCAAGCTGCAGCCAGAAATCAAGCTGGTCCTTTTTATTCTTTTCTGGTTTGCTATTTTTTTCAATCTCTCAAGGGCACATCTCACAGCCTGGATGAGAGCACAGAGAAAAGCAGATGGCAACACCATTTGCAGCCTGAATGACAACAGAGGATGCCAAAACACTGATTAATGGCCTCATCCCCTCACAAGTCTTTATGAACTCAACTCTACTTGATTGGGTAGCATTATCTGAGCACCCAGAACAGGATAGACACCTCCCTAAAGACTAAAAGCATGACTCCAAAAGGATCTGCAGGCTTTGTTCAACACTGTGCACCCTAAAAACTAAATCACTGCAATAGGAAAATGCTGGGGGAGGTCACTGACTCTGCTGCAGCTTGGGAATTAGGAGAGGGACCATAACACCTTCACACCCCTCTAGAATACGGCTTATGAGGAGAGGATTTTAAGAGGCCATTAATCCATTTTGCTGTTCTAGGGTTGCCTTTTTTCCCCCAGAATGTGGCAAAGCTCCAGAGCAGGGCCATCTGACCGTGTTCTAACAACTCCAGAGCAGCCTAGGTGGGATTGGCTGCACAGGCAGAGGAGGAGCTGCTGCCACAGGGGTCTGGGCAAGAAAGAAATTAAACCCAGGGAGAAGTGATTTAACTCAAAATCTGCTATCAGAGAAATACTGGATGAGATGTTGGAAGCCTAACAGTTGCTATGGAGTTTGGCACAGAGGGAGGGGTGCTTTGCCTGTTTTATAGGACAGAGGCTTCTCTTGCAAGATCTACCTTTCAGCTTCAATTAGTAATATAGATCTTCTCAATAAATATAGATCTCTTCAATGGATGTCCTCTTCATCTAGTGCCTATTTTTACATATTATCCAGAAGGGATATAAATAATGAATATCCTCTGAGCCACTGGTTCAGCCCTGGTGCAGCAGGACACCCGAAGGGTATGAGAAAATGACACATGTTTAGATAAGATTTTCACACAATGTGTGATCCCAGAGTGAGGTCAGACCTCTCGGGAGATAAAGGACATGGGATTTGCCAGGTTAAATTGGCCAATAACAGCTGTTTCAGAGGGAGGGGAGAAATATAAAAAAGAAAATGAGCAAGAAAACCTTTTTAATACTTCAAGTGGTGAATGGCAGAGTGGTGTTCATGAGGAGGATGCCCACAGGGGAAGGTGGTTTTATTAAAAACAATTTCTTGTTAGCATTTGGATCTGATTTTCTTATGCACTGACAGGGCAGATCTTCCAGAAGCACCACACTGTATCCCACAGGGATGGGCAGTGCAGGAATGTCTGCTCTTGTATCCAGCTGGTGAAATCTTCCTGTCCAGGAGGTTCTGCTCTGCTGCAATCCAAGTGCAGGACTGTGTAGTGGGAGGGCAGTTGGCAGCATGTTACAGTTCCTGTAGGGAGGTTGTGGTCCCCATCTTTCAAAGCAATATTGCTCTTCTTCCAGGGAAAGCCATGTGGGCTCAATATTAGATTAAAAACTATTCCACTGATTGGTTTTGTAATATCTTTCTCCCTAAAGGAGATGGCCCAGCCTTATTGGGATAACACTTTCTTATGAATTTGACTATTAAAACTTTTTCTATAAGGTACTTAATATGGAATGAAAGCAGAACCAGATACCTTATAATATTTTAGTTGTGTGTATCTCTGCATTCAATGATTTTGCTTATCACAAATCTACATGCAGTGATTTTAATGATAATTTTCTTGAATACTTAGTCTGAATTGTGTGGTTGGAAAATTAGAACAAATTGCCATTTAAAGTAGTTCTTCATAACTGATTGAAAGTGCACTTTTGTGTCTTGTAACTCAGAGGTCAAATGAAGTTCTGGTCATGAGATGACCCAGGTGTTTTGAGTTTGTTTACATTTGTTCCTACCTTTTCTCAGTGCTGTACCAAGTGTCAGATGATGATTTCTCCTGATAGAAGAAGGAAAAAAGATCAGAGCAGCTGCATCGTTTCTGTCAGGGTAAAACTCACATATGAGGAGATGATTGTCACAAAAAGAAGGCATTCAGACATCTGAACATGATCACTGGGGACCTGCTGTGATCTTTGAGCTTGTCTAAACCTCTGATCCCAAAATTCTTCCTGGTTTATACAGGCACTATAGTCATGGACATTCTGGAATCACTTGGGGGAGAATTTCCCCCAAGCCTTCCAGTGGATATTCTCTCCACTGACTCTAGATTTTCATGCTGCTTTTCTCTTCCTGCAGAGAGAATTTCATCAATTTATCTTTACCATTACCTACTCTCCCAGAGTATTTTGTTTCCACTCTTTGGTCTATCAAACCATATCACTTGGGCTTTCTGATATCTGCAGTCTGCCAGCATCATAAATTCTGGACTGTTCCCATCCCTCTCATAGCTGACTTTTATTCATAGCTGATTTTTGGTTTTACCTCTCATACATAATTTTTATCATGTTTTCACCTAAAGGCATCCTTAAATCTCCATCATTCTCCTGCATCCTGTCTGCTGCCTTCTCACATTCTTAACAGCTGATGTGAAGATAAAATTATCAAACTGTAATGTGACCTTATTCTGTTTTTGACTCTTTTCCATTTCTCCTTTCTTCTCTCTTGACTCTGATTGAAAAACACCATCCAACCTCTGCACTGTATTGCATTTCATCACATCTGCTGACCATTCTTTCCTTCACTGTCATGTTACTGCTGCCTCAAGTTTCTCATTTACCACAGTTTTCTTTCTCCAGTCTTCATCATACAATCCTGCTCTGCTATTTTCTACTAAAAACAATCTCACACTTTATCCCATTTGCTTCTGTAGAGACCAATTTACCTTCCCATTCTCATTTATCTTTATTCTTATTTACCATGCTGTTTTCAATTCCCTCAGTTCCATGCTCAGACCCGTTAGTTCTGCCTTGTATCCTCTGCACTCGATCAATTCAAAGCACTCATGCCAAAATTTTTAATGGCCTGTTCTTAGCCAAGTCCCAGAACCTGCACTCTGTCTTCATCTCTGTGGCCTGACAGCTGCCTTCAATACTGCCACCATTCTCCTTTCCTTGAAATATTGCCTTTCCCTGATGATTCAATTTTCTCCTAGTTCTCCTCCAAGGTATTTACTCACTCACTCTTTTTTCACAGGATTCCCTCTTTAATTCCAAAAACAAAACCATCTTTTTTACTCTATGATAACATGATCTACACCTCAATCCCATCTGCCTCTCTTCTGGTAAAAGGTAAAATTGCTACCAGTTGGTTTTGTGGCTTAAGGATGTGTTGTCACCTGGTCTCCTCCTGTTCCCTTCACTGCCTCCCTGGCACCTCATTTCACACATAGGCTGTAAGGATTTTTGTGTGTGGACCCTCCTTTTTCCTCTGCAGGTAAGGGATCCTCATCCCTGAGGAGGTTTTTATTCTGGAAACTGGGACAAAAGCAAAGGCTGTACCCACAGCTCTGAGAGGCATTTCTGTCATGGTCTTTCTTGCCTTAGACTTTTATCAGTCACAGCTTTGAGAAGTGAGCTCACTTGCAGTTATCTATAAAATTTAGGATTGTTTTTATTTTCCTTTCTTCTGCTTTCTGTTTTTACCAGGAGGAAAAAAAGAAAAAGTACTTACATCATAGCAGAAAAATAAACAAAGATATAAAATTACCCTGAGAGGAGAAATTACAGCCTAAACCCACAAGTGGTATGTGATTTTATTTGCTCCTTGGTTTGAATGACCTCTTGCTGACAAACTCAAGGGCCATTATTGTGGAAACTTTCAGGCAAAAATGATGTCACCAGAAATCATTTTAATGGAGCCTCATCTTCACATCCTATTGATTTATCT
Organism: Zonotrichia leucophrys gambelii; assembly: GCF_028769735.1. Lineage (NCBI taxonomy): Eukaryota > Metazoa > Chordata > Aves > Passeriformes > Passerellidae > Zonotrichia > Zonotrichia leucophrys. Next base: position 8,297,385 of record NC_088177.1, on the reverse strand, counting down.
GCTAAGTATGAAGGAAAATCAATAAGCAGAATAATTTTCACATCTTTTAAACTTCTAGAGTAGCCAAAAAATATTGTCTGGTGCAGACATGAATCATTGGAAAAAAAACCATAGCTGTTGATAGGCATGAAAACATTTCTTTATATTAAGAAGATGATTTTTATGTCTTGCCTACCAGCTTTTGTTTGATGTATTTTTACTAAGGGGGAATTTCACACAGTGACAGCAGGGATAAAAAGCTTGAGGTTTTCCATATTAAAAAGGGAGATCATCAGAGAGCAGAAGCCAGGCCCAGTAGCCCAGGAGGAATACAGAGAATTTGTCAAAGGATCCATGGGTAAGGCTAGGAAACTTACAGCTCTTATAGAATTAAATATGGCCAGAGATGTTAAGGGAAAAATAACATTTATGGGTATGTCAGTGATTAAGGGAAGAACAGGGGGAAACCAGAAACCTTGGTCACCTGGATATAGAGAAGGCTGAAGGAGGCTGGAACTGTATCATCTTTAAGGTCCCTTGCAACCAAATCACTCTGTGATTGTATAATCCTGCTAAATCCATATAGATTAATTAATCACAGAGCCATAGAATAATTTAGGTTGGAAAAGACCTTAAGATTACTGAGTCCAAACGTGTTTGCTTACTGAAACAGAAGACCTCAGCTGGCTTCTTTGCTACTTTTAAATGAGGAACTTCATTTCAGAAACTGCTAATGGAAGATAGCTCTGGAATATTAATTCAGGGAAACCAAATTAGGAGCTTGATTTTTACTCTGGTTGTTTAGGGAGAGCAAGATGAAGGGATCTTAATGTGAGCTGTATTCCTCCTTCCCCTCCACCTGGCCACTTCAGTGGCATTGCACTCACATTACAGCACAGAACTGCAAAATAAAACAGATCATTAATTATCCCATAAACTCATCTAACTCCTGGACAAAGGTGTAAATTAAAATGTTGAAATATTTTATTTGCATGGAAAGTGCTTTATGTCTGCTGCCATTTCTTCCCTCCAGGCTAATTTCAATGTAGTTATCAGTGGGAGGAGTGCTCCTGAGAAACAACAGAGAACAGTGGTTTTCCAGTTGAATCACAAGACATTGGAAGGTGAAATAAGGTATTTTGTGTTTTATGGAAAATACAGGTATTTGTGTTTTATGGAACAGTGGTTTTCCAGGTGAATCACAAAACATTGGAAGGTGAAATAAGGTATTTTGTGTTTTATGGAAAATACAAGGTGAATGTTTACCTTACATGGGTGCTTTGTCTGATTATCTATAAAGACTAAATTGTTGTAGTTTGATTATTTAATGATCAATATGATCAAAATTACAATGCAATAAATGCTATTTTGTGGGGATGTTTTTCTTAATATCAAGGAGTTCTTTAATAACAATCCTAAATATATTTCTTAAAAATATTTCTTTCACCAGACAAGAAACACATTTTTCAATGTTTTCAAATAATTTGTGGGGTCTGTACCTTATGACACCACATAGAGGATGAGCTTAGTTGCTTGTTATTTGAAAAGGTCAAATCGGTTTCCTAAGTCAAAGAGCTATTTTAATTATAAATATGTTATTATAAATATGCAAAAAACATTTAAAATGTGTGGTCTAGCTGCAACATTTGAATGCAGTCATAGACAAAATAATCTAGATAGTGATGAAGAGTAATTTTGGCCAGCTGGCTCCCTTGGGTGCCCATTTATTTTCACCACTCAGTTCACAGACACCGGCCTTCACCTCACTCATCAGTTTGAATGAAAAGGAATAAAACCAAGGAAGTTTGATTTACAAGTAATCATAGACTGAAACTTTGAAGCAAAATTTTGCAGCTTCATTCTGTGAATGAGCTGTCAGTTTGTCACCTCACCTGGCCCTCTGTGGGGCTGGCTGGAAAAGGAGCAACCTTCCAGATCCACAATATCCTAAAGGCATCTGCAGCTTGACCAGTAGCAGCAGATAATATTGTGTCAAATTCTGTTACATCATAGTTTGATAAAATTATTTTTCTAAGTATAGCAATTTTGTGTGCTGTTGAAGCCATGGATGTATGAATATGCATTCAAAGGTAGTATTGTAAGAGAAAAAATGATGGTTTCTATGAGTTCAAGTGGGAACTCTTCTCCAAAACCCTTTTCACTGCCAAAAGGGTGTATTGGAGTGTGATGTCTGCACACCCAACTCTTCCATTTTTCCACTCCCCAAACTCAGAGGATGCAGGCTCTGAATTTTACCAACAACTTTTACAACAGGCTCAGCTCCAAGCAGTTTGTGTCCCCTTGGCCACTTGCCAGATTAAAAGCATTCCATGTTTCCTCACAAGCACTGACCTCCTCAGCAGCCTCCAGCTGTGCCTGCTTATCCTGTGCAGAGGATAAAAACAAAGCTTACTGCTTCTCTGCCTGCATAAACTCTTTACTGCAATTATGCTCCTCTGGCAGATGAAACACCTCGCTAATTCAGAAAAAGAATTTTTACATGAAGGGCACATCTTCCTCAAGGCTTTCCAAACTGAATTAGTATTCAATTTAAATCTTTCTTCACCTTCTAATCTTTGAAAATCTAATCATGCATTTTTCCTTTCATTGCATTACCGCATCAAAACAAAATTTGTTGTAGATACTTATTCTAAATTCACTGTCTTTGTTTTCAATAACATTATCTTGAACAGCCATAGTTTCTAGAAACCTCATCTGTAGAGTCTTTTCTTGTCCTTTTAGTTAAATATCTATTGGCGTATTGGCAGTTTGTTTTGTGGTTTTTGGTGGGTTTTTTTTGTTGTTGTTGTTTTTTCAGGGTTTTTTGTGTGGGTTTTTTGTGGGTTTGTTTGTTTTTATTTCATGGTTTTGTTTGTTTGTTTAGGCGGGGTTTTGTTTTGTTTGCTTGTTTTTGTTGTTGTTGGGTTTGGGGTTTTTTTTGGTAGAAGAATAATGAAGCCTTTTTCAAATAAACTACCAGCCAAGGACAATGTAAATTGGCTTAAGCAGATTGATTTCATCAGGGAATTGTAAAATGCTCTCTGGGTATATTTACAACTGTTACCTCTATCAGCTTCATACAATCTTAATTGTGTATCGACTTCTGAAGAAAATTCTGCAAGGTCAAACTCCAGTCAAAACTTTGAAGAGTATCTGAAGATATTAATAATATTTATCAATTTTATAAGTATTTGGTAGTTATGGTAATGAATGGACTCAAAAGTTCAATCTTACAGGTGCTTTCAGCAGATATGCAGCAAATCAACAATGTTTTAATGATTGTTCTTACTGTTAGTGCAGAAATTAGTGATGATTTGCTGTATCTGAACTGACCTCCAAATGTTTAGCCTGGGATTGTGGAGTAGCCCTTGAACTGAGCAATTTAGAATGGAGAAGATATTCAACCCTGATTTTTGAGGAGAACCAAGGGCAGGAGTTTTGGGACAACCCAGCCCCAAAAGCTGCCTCAGGTCTTCTGGTCTGGGCAAAAGGTGAGAGCTCAGCAGGCACTCCTTCCTTTCCTTCTGTTTTGCAGCTAGGCTGTGTTACTCTGGACATGGAAATAACAACCTGGTTTGAGAGAATGTGTCACTGATCCCTGCATTTCCCAAAATCATCAATACCCCTCATAAGTAACAAAGCTAACTGTAAAATCACAGAAGAAATCTAGGGGAAAAACCCCAAAAAGAATCCTGTAGTAAATGATGGGCCATTTACAGAAGAATGTGGGTTCCTCCCCGAAATAAAATCTTTTACAGGTTTCAAAGGTCCTGCTAATATGGTAAAGAGAGATAGATATTTGCTAAAACCTGTATCATGTCCATTTTATTCCTTGCTGACAAAAGCCCATTAACAGTCTTGACAAGTTACAGTTTTTATGTGTTCTAAATAAACCCCCTTCCTGCCTTATCTTGGTTGATTTTTAATGGGCTCAGCCTCAGAGATGGCCTTTTCTAATATTAGGGTCAGAGTCAGGGAAAGCAGAGCTGCCATGGTCACTTGACATCTCCTAGGATGAAACCCAAAAAATTACAGTGGGGATGGTTTTTTTCCATCTCTACTTTGAGATTCCAGAGTTTCTCCTTCCATGTGTAACAGAGCGTTTCTGTCAATGGATTAAAGATTTTTTCTTAGGTCAAGGGGCTTGGACATTTCTGGAAGAGCCATAATTTTATACATTTGTGAGAGTTTGTAGGATTTTAACAGTGAATCCATCAGGAAGTCTTTCAAAAAGGAATAACTTTTAGACAGTAGGTCATGAGGAAACTGATGATCATAAAGCAAAGGAAAAAGAGGAGATTTTGCAGCTCAGATCTTTGTTTGAAACTATCTGAAGAAATAAACACATTTTCCCCAGGCGGCTGTTTAAAATGTATTAGAGTACCTGCTTGCATTATTTATCTCATTTTGGTGTCTAAGTTGATTGTGCTGGCTAACTCTTCCAAGCAGGAGAGGAAGTTCTGATTAAACCATGTGTGCCTCACTGCCTTTTTCAACTCAACATCAACTGTACAGAAGCAGTAGACATGTGCAATCATCTTTTCATCATTTGTGAGCCACGGTTTATTCAATCTCCATTTCTATTTCAGTCTGTCTTAAACAAACACAGCCTATTTTTCACATTGTATTTGAAATATTTCATGATACTTCAGTCTAGATTTATATCCTGAAAAGCCTTGGAAAATGATACAAAGGAATTTCAAATCTTGTATTTAGTTAAAACTGACAATTTTTGGGGCAGATTACCATTTATTCCTATGTAACAGTGATTATGTCTAATCCTATATTTTCTTGGACTATTTTTAATGATAAAAAAATCTAGCAAATTAATAAAAATAATTCATTCATTCATGTGCTAGACAGTACTTTTCAGCAAATATTTCTTACACTATCATTGACTGAAAAGAAGTAGCTCCATGAGGTCCCTGAGGAATTTCTCAGATTTATATACTTATTTTTCCAAACAGCTGAGAACAATGCAAGACTCCTGTCTAGTGTCTGTTGAAGGGAAAGGAAAGGTTCTTCTCTGTATGTGACAAAATTTTCTATATTCTACCAAAGAGCTCTCAAACAAGGTATTGTGAGAATATCCCCAAATGCTGCCTCTTAGCTGGTTTGTATCAAAATATTTTTGTGCTCTGTTTGGCATCAAAACTATTTTTCTGAAATAGTGACATCAGTAAGAAGCCCTGCACTAAAAATTAGAGGTATTTCATAAAGCTGAAGGAAAGCCAGTCAGGAAATCAGAAATATTAGACAAAAAAAGGGCTTATGTAAAGATATCAACACCTCAAGGATTTCTTTGTACATGCTCAAGAGATGCTCCAGTTAAAAGAATGGATTCACAGAGCTGACACTTATGGTCTTTAAAGGATCCTAGTGAATTTGTGAAGCCTGTAGTTCATGACAAAGCCAAATTTAAACCTGAATGCAATTAAGGAATGGTTAGAGATCTCCTACTGAGAGTCTTGATAAAAGATACGTCATAAAAATCAGTATTGTGAATGTGAAATTGCTAGAATGTTGTGGCTCAGAATTGTTTTGGTACCTATTAAATGGTTTTTAGTCAATCTGTGCACTGGGATCCAGATAAATAGATTCTAAATCCAGATCCACAGGAGGACCTCATAGAAGGTAAAGCTTGCCATATTCCATTAGCAATGAAAATGAAGTTGAAAAATTCACGTTCAAGGTAATTGCTAAGGATTTGTGTGAGGGACCACCACCAAGGTAATCACCCTTCACATGCAATTTGTGATCAAACCTCTGTTCAAATCAGTGGAACCCTGTTGATTTACTGTGGTTAGGCATTTGTGGTAGATATTTAAAATTCAATTAATAGATGCAGAGAAAAATAATTGTGTAGTTCACGCAATCTGCTACAGGAAGGTTTACAAGTGATCTGGAGCAAGTGACAAAGGAGAGAAGCTCATGCCTTTTTCTCCTGTATTTTGTTGAGTGGCCAATAACACTCATCTGGAGAGAAAGTCAAAGAAGGAGTTGTTTTTGCAAGGGCACTTAAATTCTAGGTAAGGAAATACACCAAGGCATAGGGAGGGCCACAGTGGAGGTGAAACACTGCAGAGTGTGGTGTGGTTTGGTTTAGCTGAATGGTAATTGAGGCCTCTCCATTCTTGTCTGAGAAAATATTAACAAACACAGGATTGTCTGCAATGGTTTTAGAGAACAGGACATTTAGAATAATGTATTATGAATATATATTGAGAGAAAGAAAGCAGCATCATCAGTTTTGCTTATCAGCTGGGGTTCTGCCCAATATACTCATAAAAATGATGAGGCTGTCTTCCTGCCTGGCTGCAGCAGATGTGGGGAGCATGACTGACACTCCTTCCATGCCATTATCACAGACAGATTGCTATCAGAGAGTCAATCTCCTCCCAGCCTTGCAATGTGTCTCCAGGCTCTGACAGCACAGACATCAGGCATATTTTAAGCTGCCTGTAGATTCCAGAATGAATGAGAGATTTAATATGGGAAAATGTTCACTGATAAAAGGGACTTATTTACCATGCCCACTCTGTGCTGCATTCCAAAAGAGGCAGATAAAAAGCCAGAAATAATAATAAAGAAAATGTATAGGGGGATTTATTCATATGTGATTTTGTCCATCACCAGGAAAATGTTTTCCTCACTACAGAACAGAAAACCAGGAGAAGGGGGTGAACACAAAATATGTTCTGCTAAGCAGAATTTGGAGAAGAAGAAGAAATAATTTATAGAGAGAGTAGTAATGTTTGTGAATACCACCTGTAACCCAATCTGTTATCAATGAGCACAGGAGCCCTCTCAGATATGGGAGGGGAAAGGTTTGATGCCAGCTGATAGGGAAAGGTGGGATATTTTACTTCTCCAGATGTGTTACTGAAAACCTCTGCTGCTATCACAAATAAGCTGAATTTATGTCTGTAAGTATAGTACCAAAAATGCAACACAGATCACATAATCTTGTTTTCCAGCCAGACCACTTAGCAATGCACATAAAAATATCACATAAAAGGAGTCTAATGCCTCAGATCTTTACAAATGTCTAACAAATAACAGTTTGAGAGAGAGGAAAAACATTATGCATAAAACATCATCAATATATGTTGCCTTATTCAAAGAACATATTTATGTATTTTGGACATTTGCATTTTACAGTTTGCCATGAAATATTTTCTTTCCTTGGTTACAGAGAAGAGGCAGACAGCTGGTGGAGCCACAGATATAAGAATATTTTCCCTTTGAAATGCCTTTGACTGTTGCCTTCCACGGGGACAGAGATCAGCTGGGAGACGGAGCAAAGTTTATCTGTGCTGTGTCAGCCTGTGGCAGAAGGATGTGAATTCTTGGAAGGACTTCTCTATAGAGGTGCAGCATAAGACATATGCCAGAGATATGCTCTGAAAGAGGGAAAATGTTTAAAAATCACTTTTCAGCATGATCCCCCTATTGTTGGATTTTGGATTTTTTTTGTAAGCCTCAGCTGAATCCTTAGCATTGTCTTAACCCTCCCATTGTGTGAGAGAGGACAGGGGAAAGACTTAATTAAAAAACAGTTGTAAATATTGTTTACACTTTTAATTCCAAATTATGAAATTATGCTTTATCATAATTATAAATTTAATAGATTGCTGAAGAGAAGTGGTGGAATCACCATCTCTGGAAGTGTTCAAGAAACAGAGGCTCTGATGCTTATAGGCATAGTTTTGCTAGTGTTAATTGTTGGACTCGAAGATCTTGGAAGTTTTTCCAACCTTAATAATTCCATATCAAGAATTATTTAGGTATATTATTTTATTTATATATATATATATATATACATATATATATATATATATATATATATATACACATACACATATATATGTATGTATAAAATATATAATATATACAATTTTATACAATTATATATAATTATATCTATAATATAAATAAATAAATATAATTATATCTAACATATATAAATTATATAATTTACATATAATTTATATATTATACAATTATTATATAATTTATATAATTTATATAATTATCATATATACTAAATAATTATATAAAATAATATATAATTATATATGATATATAATTATATATCTTAATAAAATATTTATATTTGATCTATTAAAAAGTGGTAAAAGGAAGGTCACATTGCATGCTGCCCCTTTTAATGCATTCAAAAGAAAACTTAGACAAGTTAAAGTAAAATTTTTTGGGCAGAGAGGGGTGAACATTATTATGAGGAAAGAGACCATAACTGTCTGCTTGCAGATTAAATCAAAGAATAGGTTCATCATTTTTCCCTGTGGCAATTTAGTTCACATTTTGCACTGTTCAGGTAGAAGCATATTAATGTCAAATTACAGCCAGCTAGTCATTGTAATGCAGTGAATAACTAATTCCATTGTTAAAATGTATCAGTGGTTCTCAGCCAAGGATAAATGACGTTGCCTTTTCTATGCATAAGGAAAAATCCTCAGTGCAGTCAGGAGACTGATGAATGTTAAAGATACTCTGTCTTCTTCGAACCCAAATCCTCATCTGAATTGCTCATGCCCACCGCTCCTGCCAGCCAGGCCTGTTAAAAAGATAATTTCAAAAATTCACAAAGGAAAAGTTCTGTTTCTGCATGTCATGCTGGCTGTTGTGTTCATTTGTCAGGCCCCTGCATGTTGCTTTCACCAATCTCCCTGTGCATTTAGCAGAATGGTTCCACACCTTGGTGACAGCCATTTCCTGGGGGCTGCACAGACCCATGGAGTGATGGGGAGGAGAGCGTTTAAAAGGACTAAGAGATGGGAAATACAAAATTTCATGGTCACTGGAAGCAAGGAAATGGCCTAAAATCCTTGAATGCAGTTTCCTGCTCTTCTCCAGTACTGGGGATCAGTGCTCTGTGCTGGGTTGCAGTGAGGCTCAAAACCAGCAAAAACTGAATTCCTTCTTCTCCTTCCTCTACAAGAAAATGGCATTTGACTTTGGAGGAGGAGGGGAGGACAGTGGCAAAAGAAAGCCAGAAAATTGATTTTACCTGCTGCAGGTCATTCCAGTGTTATTTAGCATTAAGCACAGCACAGTCCTTCAGAGGGCCAAAGCAGCTTTCCAAGATACCTTTCCAAGAAGATATTAATTTTTAAAAATTAAACCCCATACATATTTTGTTCTTGCTCTCACACCTGCCATTATAAGGATCCACATGTGTGTATATTTTTAGTCCCTGTGAGCTAATGGATGCTTTTATTTCTTGTTCTGAATCTCAGTAGCCAGAAGGACTCTGCTCCTTCACCCCACTGTTGTGAACCCACAATTTCTGGCTAGACTAGACACTTGGAGGAGCTGGAGAGGTGTTGAACAGGGTGCTTTGGCTGTACAGAAGAATGGCACATCAAATCTTCTGGGCTACCTTAAAACCATGGCACCTGAGCCAGCTCAATATCTTGAGATATGTTATTAACAAGGAAATGAAGTCCAGAGCTAATGGCAAATTTTCTATTTCCCATCAGTCCACTTTCCCCATATTTATTTTCCCTTTATTTCGTTCTCTCACTTTCTGAAGATGTTTTGAAGGACATTTAGGCTTGGAAAATCTTCCCTATTGCCCAGTTGGCTTTTGCTCATACAAATGTAGGAGCAAAATAACTTAGGAAAATTTCCTTTGCCATGGAAAATTCAAATAATGAACTTGTCAATTACTAAAAATGATTAAATATTTTTCCTTAACAGTTAGGCTTTAAAAGAAAAAATGTTGCAGCATTATCATATCACTGGAAATGGAGAGAAAACCCTTCCTTAAACAGTACAGCTAGAGGTGATATTTCCATCTGTTCTACTATGGAAAAGAAACTTGTTCAGGAGTGGAGGATTTGCTGCTTTTCAGGAAAAGATCAGGTAAGGTCACAAAAATGTCTCAGAGGCTAATCTCATGGGTGGTTTATTTATTCCTCCCTAGCAGTGGCAGGTCAAATCTGCTTAGCTTAAAAGTCTGGAGTACAGGGTAAGTTTTCTGTCTTTGTTTTGATTTCACCTCCACAAATTAAGCTGGGGCTTGAAAATCACTCCATTTCCTTTCTCCATTGAAGATTCTTCCACGTGAGTCTGGCTGACTCTTTTGTTCTCCAGGCAGAAATACAGGTAAAATATAGCAGATGTAAGAGCTAACAGTAATTCCTTCTCTGGCTGAGGGGACTCCCAGGAGCCATCCCTCTCACAGCCTCCCTGATACCTGTCAGACTCTCCAAGAGCTGAAGCAGCTCCATTGGTTTTGTCTTTATTCACTCAAACTGTAAAAACCTCACAAAACCAGCTTTTCTTACCCTGTTTGGAGCTGTGTGTGCTGTAGTTTTTAATCACCACTGTAAGCATTTCCTGAGGCGCCTTTGCACATGTTGGGCACTGCACAGATATTTCCAGGTCTAATGCATTCTGCTTTAATATATGGTAGTCACAATCCTCTATTAAATTTCCTGTCACTTTTCCTGTCATATTATTCTGCAGAAGTTCCTGTTTCAATTCAGCATGACTGTTCACAGAAAGTGGTACTGCTCAGCATAAGTGAAGACTAGCAAACTTGGACAATAGAAATTGGAGTAGTCCATTTACTGCTGCAATTCCAAGAAGCTTGTCTGCGTTTCCTGGGCTGGGCTATTTCTGATCTCCTACTTTCAGCAGGTTCCAGTAATTCCAAGATAGGTCCCAGTAATTCCAAGAAATTCTTCATTTCTCTGCTGAGAAATAAAAGCTGAGTTTCCTACCACAAGAAAATCAAGACTCCTTCTCATGGGAATAAAGATGTGGTATCCACCCATTGTGGATGGAAGAGGGACTGGAGTCTAAGTATGAAAGAGAAAGTAGATAACATTGTGAAAATTGTCTTCTTTCTATTTTATCTAACTTGAAATGCAACTCTGAAAGTCAAAAGAATTCAACAGATATGGCCAGACTATGGACATTCACATCCTTTTTCTTGCTCAGTTGGTGAAAACCTTTCTGTCAAAAGCATATTTCCATTTCAAAAAAAATTGCTACCCAAAGAAAATTTTTCATTTTTATCCTTTTTTTCTTTTTTTAGTATTAGCCTTTTAGTCCCATTCTCTAGATTGTAGTCTGCACTTTATTCACCATCCATCTCCAATGCCACATAGCAATGACTGACAACAGGAGATGCAATAATAATCTGATATAATTTTGCTTTTATCTGATGGGATAAGTTTTCCCCACAGCAATTGTATTGTTCCATGTCAAATATTTCTATGTTTTTGTTGCTAATGGAAGTACTTTGGATAAATATGATGTTGGCAGTTTATGTTTCTACAAGTTCTGCCTAAATTGATTTGTTAAAAGAACCAATATTATTTTACTGTATTTTACCTTCTGGTACAATGTTTCATGATATCCTGTTGAACATAACAGTCTTAACTATGCATCATTTAATGCAAATATTGCTGCTTAGGGTGATGGGCACATTTTTAAGAAAGATATATCAAAATGAAAGCTGCACTTTTAGGGCTATTACATTGCATTATCTCAAGAAATAGAACACAATGAAATTGAGTTTTTTCCATGGATTTTAAATGTGGTTTTTTAAAAGTTCTAACAACTCCACAGAAGTGGAGATTTTTTCTTTATTTTTATAAGAAAAGTCAGACTTTACAAACCCATCCACAGGTTCACACACAGTCAGAACCTTGTTCTGAACAGAAATACTTTGTCATACTCCTGTAGCACCTATGAATTTCACTCCTGTACCCTCTGTCCCTGCTTGTCTGACTCAGTGTGAATAGTGTCAATCCCTGCTCAGGGCTCTCTGATTCTTGGGCAAATCTTCAAGTTTTGACTCAACCTGCCCAACTTTCTGCAAATTCTGCCCTTGATGGAAAGGGCCATGTTTTGGGGAAAGAGAGGGGATAAAATACAAGAGCTGCATCTGTGCTTTAAAAGGTGACTGTGCTGTGAAATAACAGGGCTAAAAATAGGTATACAGTGGAAGTTTGCTGTTTATATTTCTAAAGGAGCATATTTTTTAAAATTCTGGGCCGAGACTCTCGTAGATAACCAAACTTTTGAATCCCTGCACACAAACCAAACATTACATTCACTCCTCTAGAAAATAACCAACATTCACTCATCACCTTTAGCACTTGTCTTAGGGTCTGCAAGCTGAAGAACATTTATGTTACTCCTGGAAGTTTAGTCAAATGTGAAGCAAATCACTAAATCTACAAACACCACTTCAGGTACATTCCTCAGCCTATGCAGGATTTTAAAAGAAATAATAAAATACAATTTCTGGTGCAGGGAGTTCAGTTTACCATGAAATCAGGAGTTCAAAGTGCTGCTGTCCAGCAACCACTGACACGTGTGAACTTGTCAAGATGAGAGCTTTGAAGAGGGACAGAAAGTTTAGTAGGTTGGCATTGCAAAGCAATTCAAACTGATAAATGGCTAGCCTGTCCTTCCTGTAACAGATAATGTCCAGTCTTATTCCATAATTTCTCATTTTCAATTATATTATTCACTTTCAGTGCAAAAATTACACTCTTTTTAAAAACAGAATTGCAATTGCACAATTTAAATTTAGACACATTAAAAATGGAGAAGCATTTCAACATTTTTTTCTCAGAATGTGCTTTGAAATGTCTGGGAAATTTCCAGGGCAGACCACTTTTTGTAAACAATGTTAATAAAAGCAAAATAAAAATCCTATAATGAAATTTGGCTGAACTGGGAAGCATTTATCTGTATTTTTTTATGAAGACCACAGCATGGCTCTATAGAAAAAAAAAAAAAAAAGAAAAAAAAAGAAAAAAAGAAAGAATGAAAAAGGGCAAAGGAAGACCAACCCAAAAGCTTGTCCAATAAGCTGAAAATAACAGTTTTCCCACCAGGTTAGGCAAGTAAGAAGGTTAAATATCACAACAGGAAAAAGCTGTCTAAACTACCAGACACTTTTAGCTGAGAGTCCTTAGGGAATATTTTTAAAGGGTATGTCAAGTAAAAATAACATAATCCCAGTGGAGGAGTCAGTGCAGAGAAAAAAATGAAGAAAAGGGAGAAGAGAAGAGGAAAAGAAAAGAAAAGAAAAGAAAAGAAAAGAAAAGAAAAGAAAAGAAAAGAAAAGAAAAGAAAAGAAAAGAAAAGAAAAGAAAAGAAAAGAAAAGAAAAGAAAAGAAAAGAAAAGAAAAGAAAAGAAAAGAAAAGAAAAGAAAAGAAAAGAAAAGAAAAGAAAAGAAAAGAAAAGAAAAGAAAAGAAAAGAAAAGAAAAAGAAAAGGAGAGAAGAAACCCTTATTAGCTCCCTCTAGGTGTTAGGGAGGAAGGAGCAATTGCTTTGATTCATAATAAGGAAAATCAAATATGCTTTCTCTCCTCATTCCAGATTACTAAAATATCTTTATTTTATCATTTCTTTTTCCGACAAGATTCTCTAGCCTGATAACTGCATAACAAGAAACATCATCCAAATGAAGAAGACATGGATTGGAAAAGATCCCTGGGTGATAGAAATAAATGATCCAGGGAGATGGGATAAGTATTAATTAGTTGCATTTTTCAATTTCTGAACTCAACCAAAGTGATATTAATTAAAAAAAAAATATATATATATATATAAAGGAAAAAAGAGTAATATTAATACTTGGAAAGTAACACTTTGGAAGAGATAGTTATGTTGGAAAACTGCTTCCATATAATGGATTATACAGATAATTACCCATATTACAGCAAAAAGAGAGTTTTTATTTTAAATAGAGGTGGATAACACATGTTCATCTTTCATTAGTGGGATGTTGCCAGATGACAACCAATGCCAGGGGATTTTTCAGAGAGTTCAACTTTGTGATAAGGAATTTTTTAAAAACAAAATCTTCTGTTCTTAGTCTGAAGTATATTGCAAACATTATTAAAGCCTCACAAGCCTGGGAGAAGCCCCATGATTGTCAGAAATGCTGACTTGAGTGATGTAGAGGCTTGGTGTCTAAATGCTGACGTATCACCATATTGAAGCTGACACATCAAAACAGAATCAATGATAAAATGCCAGAGAAAATGTTTCCAGTGAAGATACTTGAATATTTCAGTGTGGCTGCAGTGAAGTCAGTTGGCACAAACTCAGGAAATGCTTTTCTGAAATGACAGACTGACCAAAAGCACTTACAGGGTCCTTAATGTGCATATTTTATGATAGAGAGCATTATGAAAACCTGGATAAATTACCATGAGTAATCTTTAAAAATATATTAAATATAATAGTGAATCTTTCTTTCTCTTTATAGCCAGTAAGAATGATGTTTCATTCTATGTAATTTTTGAAATCCACTGACATCCTGCAGAGTTGGCAATTTGTGGTATTCAAGGCCAGGAAATTCAACATCTTTGGCTACTGACATAAGAACAATTCAACAACATGCAAGCAGCCTTGTTCAGCTCAGTGAAGGGAAAGTTGCATGACAAGAAAATCATTGCAATCTCTTATAATCAGGCAGATGGATACAGCTTTGCTGGCATCTGGTGAAAGGCTATTCAGGAGCAGGCTGTACATCCCTTCTTCAGGGCATTTATTAAACAGTTTGTCAGATGAGATGGAGCTGGAGCAGAATCCCAGACTGGTCCATTTTGGATTTCCAACTGCAACCAACTCACAGATGGAATAAAGAGGAGAAAACATTCTGCAGTGCAGCAGCCAGAGGCCCTAATGAAATGTGGCACATTAATTTCTGAGCTATGAAATTATATAATCCCAGTGGATTTACATTTCAAATTCAAGGCTCACAAGGAGGATGAGACAGTCTCTTCTGTGAAAAGTCTGTTTACTTCACACATTGCTTGTGGCTGGGTTTTGACTCACATAATCATCTCTGGGAGCAACCTCTTACCTGAGAAATGAAGTAATGAATTATTGCTCCTGAACTATTGCTTGCATTTGTCCAAAGATATCCAAGAAATGTCAGCCTTGTTGCTTTATGAAATGGGCCAAAGGGCTGATATAGAGAGACAAACGGACAAACAGACAGGCAGACAGACAGCAAGATATGCAGAGTCCAAGTCTGATCTGACAAAAAGCCCTAGAAGAAAATACCAGTAATTCATGCCTTGTTTTCTTCTTAAACCCATCAGTGGAGGTGGGGAATAAATTTAATATCATTTTCTGAAGAATTAAATTCAGGTGCCTCTGATTAAAACCTCTCAGCACTTTAGGCTGGGGGTACCCACAGCCCTTTTGGGACGCTCTCCTCACGCTGTCAGCTGCCTCACCTCACACCAGGTTTATTCCAATGCCTGATACACATTCATGAGAGCAGTGATTAATTCCCATTTGAGACTGTAGGTGCAGTGAACATGAATGATATCAGCAGGAATCAGATCAATTTTCAGTGTCCCAAAGCCCCAGCAGTTTTGGAGCAATCAGATGGGTCAGGACTCAGTTTTCAGCACTAAAATGTGCAGGCATTTCTTTCATCTTTACAACATGAGCCACACAACTGTCCTGGACCTTCTTACATGCGGATAATCCAATTCTCCTGCCATGTGGCCAAGCTCAGGGCCTTCCAGAAGCTCAGGGCCTTTCTGAAACTCAGGGCCTTTCTGAAGCTCAGTGCCTTTCTGAAGCTCAGGGCTTTCCTGAAGCTCAGGGCCTTTCTGAATATCAGTGTCTTTCTGAAGCTCAAGGCCTTTCTGAAGCTCAGTGCCCTTCTGAAGCTCAAGGCCTTTCTGAAGCTCAGGGCCTTTCTGAAGCTCAGGGCCTTTCAGAAGCAGAGCAACAGAATCCAATTCCTCTGGCCTGAGCTGGCTCTCACTGCACTGAGAGTGGCAGGTTTCCCTCAGGCACTATAATTTCCATATTTGCTTGTCTTTTGCTACTGGTTTGGGGTGGATTACTGTGATAGAAACATGAGCATTCCACAAAAGCAGCAGCTTCATGAAGGATGTGACAGTCAGGAAATGTTTCAGGCTGACACAATGAGTTACTCAGATTACATATTTACAATAGTTTTGACTTAGTGTTTTTCCCAATACCAACATGAGGCAGGATGTAAAATTGTGTGCAAGGATTTGGGCAGCTCTAAACAGCATTCAGATGTGTCACTCACCAACACATTCTTTGCAGTCTGACTTCAATATTCTTGACTTCAAATTCTTCTGAAAGCTTCTCAAAAACAGGTGAGTTTTTTCTCTGGAAACATAACCCAGGCAGTAAAAGCAGTCAACAGTGCACGACAATGAAGCAGAATTATTATGTTGAGATAATGAGGTTAATTTATCAGAAATCATAGCAGGGAAGAAGGAAGGAAGACAGATTTGGGTATCCTTGGACAGAACTCTGTGGAGAAATAAATACAGAATTCATTTCAAATTTCCAGAAAGGATGATTAATGTAGGAATTTAGATTCCTTAATATATCAATTTTAAGTTTGGCTGTTGGATTTTACTCTTCCTTCTTCCCAGAAACAAGGTCTTTAATGTTCAGTTAAGACACTGGGAGAAGTCCTTGCTGTTTAGCAAGAATTAATCACCCTATGTCCCCATTTTTTACCTAATTTCAAATTTCTAGTCAACTTCCATTTTTTCTTTTTATATTTTTTTGGCTTATATTAGAAAGAAAAAAAGATTTTTCAAAAATCAACTCCTTAATAATGGCCTACTTTACACAGATTAATGAGGAGTTAACATTCTTTCTATAATACCTCTCAGGTAGCTTTGATAGTTTTTCAATACAGAGGAAAGCTTGGGAAATGACAGCATATATCAAGTGATTCTCAGTCAAAAATGAAAATAAGAATTAATAAATACTAAAAGACATGCATTACAAATCTGGCATCTCTATACATTCCTTTTTTTGCCAAGCCTTGATTTAATGCAGGGCATGACATATGAAAAAAGCAAATATATTTATATATATAGAGAGAGAGAGAGCTGTCTCTTGATCCATTGATAGATATGACATATGAGATCAAAGGTTGTTTCTTAGCTGTTATCTATAAAAGCTCAGCTGAAGCTGGACCACAAGTATATTAATCATTCATGTTCAGGTACAGACAGACATGCTGTGAAACATTTTTATCTTTTCCCTAAAAATAATGTTCAGATATCTCCCAGCCTGTGTGACATATGCAAAATGTCTTAGATACTAGCCAATAATAGTCTTTGTCTATTTTTGATTTAATTTCATGTTGTACAATATTATATTACCCAATGACAACACTGTATGAAATATTTGCTTATTAATTCTGGATGGAAACATGAGACCCATGAAGTCACTGGTAAAATACCAAAACCGCAAGATTAAAGTGCAGGAACAAGTTCTAATGCTTAGGATGGAGACTAAATCTTGATCCACGTCTGTAACTCAGATGAAGAATTTGAAAATTGCAATATGGATAAAAGATATGGGAAAAAAACTTAAAATATAAACTTAAAGAATATAAACTTAGAAAACTTAAGAATATAAACTTAAAATTATCTTTTTTTCTTCTACAGATAGAAACCTAGGGGGGAAAATGTTAAAAAAAAAAAAAGTAAAAAAGTAAAGTAAAAAAACAAGGAAAGATCCCCATGTTTAGTGTTCAGGGTCTACTGGTTCCATCAAAGTCACTTGGCACCAGAGCTATTAAAATCACATTCACAGTACTGCTCATTTCCAAATTATTTAGCAGAACCACACACTGCCTCTTATAATAAATAATGATTATTTTCTCTGTCATTTAACAGATGGAAAAGTCGAAATAGAAAGAAAAGCAGATTCATCCCAAGATGAATCTTTTCAGGGGAAAGGAAAGGAAGGGAAAGGAAGGGAAAGGAAGGGAAAGGAAAGGAAAGGAAAGGAAAGGAAAGGAAAGGAAAGGAAAGGAAAGGAAAGGAAAGGAAAGGAAAGGAAAGGAAAGGAAAGGAAAGGAAAGGAAAGGAAAGGAAAGGAAAGGAAAGGAAAGGAAAGGAAAGGAAAGGAAAGGAAAGGAAAGGAAAGGAAAGGAAAGGAAAGGAAAGGAAAGGAAAGGAAAGGAAAGGAAAGGAAAGGAAAGGAAAGGAAAGGAAAGGAAAGGAAAGGAAAGGAAAACAGAATGGAAAGGAAAACAGAATGGAAAAAAAAGGAAAAAGAAGAAAAGAAAGAAGAAAAATATGGAATCCAGTTATTCCCTACTGTTAAAAAATGTAACTGCATGAAAATTTGCAGCCTCCTGCAATGAGAGCCTTGCTGCATCCTCTTGGAGCACCCATCCATGCCTTCAGCAGCACAGCTGCCCCAGCAGTTCTTTTTTTGCTGAGAATCCAAGGAGTTACCCTTTGGGCTGCTGTGAGGCAGAGCTGGCAGGCTGATTGATAACAGAGCCCTTTTTAATGTTGTGGTGCCACTCTTTGCTCTGCTCTGAGCAGCTCCAAGCAGCCCAGGGACCCAGGACATGCCTGAGCACTCCAAATGTTCAGCAATAAAAATACCAAGGATTATTTATAGCGAGATTCACCCAGCAAAGAATCAGTGTGCTGGAGTGGCCAGGTGGAAGGAAGGTAAGAAGCCATGAGATTTGCAGCTCTCTGCAAATAATTCCAAAATATCTCACTTCAGTGGATTACCCTGTGTGATGCTCTGCCCATTAGAGAGGAATCTCACCCAATATGAAAGGCTTTCATCACAATTTTAGGCTGAAGTATTAAGAAATACTTAAATATATTTTAATCAAAAAATTTGTGCTGTAAATAACTCAAGACTGGCAAATCCTGATGACAATGCCCTCTAAATTCTTCACATTTTTACAGCTGTGCAGTTACAAATGACCTCTGTTGGTAACATGTATTGATTTCAAAGCTCCATTTAAAAGGAGGTGAATCCAAAAGTGTGCCAAAAAGCACCATATTTTCCAGAGATAATGGAGAATGTTCTTTGACTAAAATAAGTTTTTTGCTGCTCTGTCACTACTCTGTTATATATGTGCCTCATGGCACCTATTGTCGAGCTAAAACACTCATTCAACATTTCACTGCTTAATGTAATTTTTTTAATAAGATCATTTATTTTTATTACTGATCATTCAAGTAGAATTTATAAGTTGTATTCCCCTCACCATTCCCAAACACAGTTATCTCCCAAAGGTAAAAAATCTCAGAATGGGTATAAAAGTTGAATTACACCAATATGTTTTTATTCTGCTCCAGCTCTTTCCCCACTGTTCTACAATTTAAATTCTATGTGGAATATAACATTGAAGAAATAAATCTTACAGTGTTTAATCAGAGAAGATTCAGGGAAATAAATTACTAAGGAAACAGTGAAGCATCTTCTTGCAATAAATGCATAAAGGAAAAAGAAAATCCTCAGACAAATGGATAGTTCTGTGGAAATGTTTTTCTTATTTTAACAAGCAAAAATTAATTTTCATGTCGTAGTCCTGACTCTGCCTGTTCATTTGTGAGTGCATGGGCTGGGGCTGCTTAAGGAAGCTGAGAAAAACTGAAGGAAAAGGAAATATCTGAGATCATGGGGTGCTCAAGCATCAGCAAAACCTCTCAGTCTGACAGAGATGCTCTCTAAATATTTTGTGGTTGCTGTGTTACCAAGGGAATTGTGAAAGAAAGAGACTTAAAATATTTTTTTTTCCAGTAGAACAACTTATGTCATAAAGTTTGCTATTGCAAAATCTGCTGTCTATAATTTTGTGGGCTGAAATTTATTGTTCCAGCAAGAAACACTCCCAAACTGCAAGTTGTGCTATCACAAATATCATTGCTAACAATAATCAGAAAATAAGTAAGCAAATACCACACCATGAATAAAGAAAGAATTCACTCTTTGGCATAAATTTTACTGCAGAATAAATAAGGACTTCACTGGAACATTTCCTGGAGGATTTGTTGGTACAAACATCTTTGGTTAGAGCAGCATCCCTGTCAAAGGTGAATTACAGCAAACATCTTGCCTTGGCAATTCCAAATCTTTAATGCTTCACTGAGCTCAAATTTCTCTATTTCAACAGCTGACACTCATCTTGGATCAATAACAGGGATGGTTTTCCCCAAGGATTTTCTCCTAATCATTGAGCTTTTGTTCATAAACACAGAACCTTTGCTGTTGCAGAAATTGCATTGCGGAATTTCTCAGTTTGCCATTAAGAACTGAGGCTATTTGATCCCTGAGTTAAGAAAACAATTAAGTATGTACTTAAGCTTAATTGACTGAGTGAAAACAAAGTGACTGCTGCATTTCATTGAAGAGTGAAGCTTAAACATGTCAATGATCTCTTGGGTTAAGCTTTGGTTACACTCTTGGTATATCACAGCATTGAGGGAAATAAAGTTCTCATACACCCATTTTTGCCATAAGTGATCAGGATTAAAAACACTGTGGGAAACTCACCAATCCTCACATAATAAATCCTCCTGTGTCTTAATTGTCAGTAAAATTTGAATGAAATTGGATTTTTCCTTAATTTTTTTTTCTCTGCAGAGTCTGCATCTTCCTTGCACACAGGGATAACAGCAGAATTTCACAATCTGGACTATGCAAAGAACAAGGTGATGGTGGAAAAAATTAGCTCTTTGTTTGGTAAATCATTATCACTAATGAATATGCAAGCATAGCTTTTCTGATTTTTGTAAAAGACCTTTCACATCACCTGAGACAAAAGGGTCAAATCTCACATTAGAGATCCTACTCCAATTTGACTGCTAATAATGGAAAAAGCAACTGAATATCCAGATTCGGCAAAACCATTAAAACAGTCAGTTAATGAATAATTTCTTTTAATTGGGTGTTTGTACTAAATATCTTGGAATTGTGATGATTTTAATTTGCACTTGTATTTTATTTATCGTCTGAGGAGTTCAATGTCCTTTGCAAACATTACAATAAATCTTTCTAAAGAGCAACTCAGCTTACCCTTGAGTGGGGATTTCTAATGTCTTTCCTTTCCCAGCATGCATTTAGCTAGAGAAGTAAAAATATGAAAAGCATGAGTAGAATTTGAACACACACTGATTTGTTGATATGTGGGCACCTAATTTCCTTTGAACCCTAGAATATTGAACCCTAGAACCTCAAAATCAAAATAATTCAGCAGACATCTGCTTCAGCAATGTCAGTCAGGACACTTCACTTTAAAAGGAAAACTTGATCAGCTATAATTCCTATTTCCAAACCTTTCCCAGCTGGAATTTTGTGAAGATTGTAGATTAAAAAAAAACAAAAAAAGCCTATATTAAAGCATGTTAAATAGCATCTGACAAAAATAGAAACTTACTAATCAAATGTAACAGACTCATTAATGAAGGATCACTAATTGCTCTCATTTCACATTAATTACTGTAAGATATATAGTCTAATGGCCTTTGATTACTAAGTCTTTGTGGAGAAAGCAGAAACCTTATTGACTTTCCTCCTCCTTCCCACACAAATTAAAAGAAATTAACATAGTTCTGACACCAACCAACTTTTACAAAGGGTATTTTAGGAAAACAGCTTCCTCTTTGCTCTCTTCAGCTAAGGATCCACATTCTTGAAGGATACACTCATTCTTTTTTTTATCCTCTCAAATGTTCCAAGAAAGGTAATTTTTTTTCCTCTTGTATTTTCTGTCTGCCAGCAGAACTTATCCACAGATGATAATGAAAACGTTTGTGAATGTTTCTTTTCATAACTAATTTTTTAATACTATTTCTGTTGTAGTGTGCCTAATGATACTTTCAGTGTCATTTTTTTTCTCCTGCCAGTGCCTGCCTATACACTTCCCTCATCAGTCAAAGCTGCCTTGAATTTATACACCAAGGTCCTCTTTTAAATTTTACCTTCTCTCACATGCAGATCTTGTATTTGTTGCTGATTTTTCCATTGTTGGCAGTCAAAAAAAAGGCTATAGATCAGTTTAGTTATTAATTCAGTAAAGATCTGAAAGTGAATCACTAAATATTGCATTTTTAATGGTATAAAGCCTGACATCTTCAGGCTGATTAAGTTTTAAATCGTTTTGGTCCTTACTCCCTCGTCGCTGCTGTGTCTTGACCAACTATTGAGATCAATCAGCTCCAAAATTATTTTCACCTTCCCTGCTTGGTTTGGTACATCTGCATAGTCCATGCAGCCCTCTGATATGTTTGGGCTGTTGCAAATAAATGATTGATTTATTCCATCTTGCCTTCTCTGACAGCAAGAAGCTCAGTTACACCAAACTCCAGGGATGAGCAGCAATTCCAGCTTTGCTTCTCAAGGCAAGGGGTTTTAAAACACCACCCACAAACCCCCATGGGAGCAGGATTCTATGGAGGAGGTCTAAGTAGGCAGAGCCATTTGGTGACACAATTTCCAAACCCCTGCAGGGATCTGCTCATCCTTGGTGGGATCTGCTCTTGGAGCAGGAGCAGGGAAAGCCTTTGGTGAGCAGCTGAGGGACAGCAGATGTCTGATGGCAGTGGTGTTTATGTCCTTCCTGTGGCATCTCCTACCTCAGCCTGCACTAAAACCCTCAGTCATACTTGTTTTATAGATTAATATAGTTTTACAACAATAACATAAAGCTGCAGTGCTGAAGAAATCAGAAATGTGACACCTAACACTGTAAAACAGTCACTGGAAAAAAAATCACTTCCATTTTTTTTTTAAGCAATTAAAAAAAAACTTCCCTCAATTCCATCTGTGACCTTTCAAAATTTGTTTAGCATCCATTTTACTGGGGTAGTAAAGTAAAAGGTAACTCACTCTTTTGGCAGAAATTAAATTTAACAATTGCTTTATTACGGTTGCTTTAGGTAGGGAAGGTCTCTCTTGAAAGTTTTAAGACATTCTGCAAATAGTCCCGGGAGGCAGCTCAGATAAACAAAGCCTGCTTGTTCCTGAAAGGAAAAGCAAATGCAAGGGCTGTTTCTGCAGCATTATCCCAACTGTGCTGCACAGGCTGCTGCACCCTGGGGTCACTGCTGAGGATGCTACAGAGGCATCAGAGAGGGATTGTGCCTCCATTGTCAGCACACAGCATTTCCAGGCACCATTAAATGTAATTTCGATATTTTTTCTTTTGTTCTCAGCAATTGCCAGATGAGATGAACATCTCTTCTTTATGAGGGCTCTCCAGGAGTGCTGCCTTACAGTCTTGCCCAATGCTGTATAAATAACTGTGTAACACAAGGCATTCAAGCCAGAGCTGCAAGTCATGAGAGCTTTATAAATCCAGTTCATTCTGCATTTAAAAGGCTTGGTGAAAGAAATTATGTTTCAAAAAAAGCACTCACTGGCCCAGCAGTTTGGCTGAGCAGGACAAACCACGGGAAGCCACATTTCAGCTGTCTAATTAGAGGCTCAGACCTGGAGGCTGGTAAGAAATATAATTCCTGTGATCCACCCAGCACTATTGGTGCTGTTACACCTCAGGAAATGCAATGGGTAAGTCTGAAACTCTACCAAAGCCAAGCCTCTGAAAAGGAATTTTGGAATTTGAGGAATTTGGCTTTAAATTTTGAAATTTAAGGAATTTGGCTTCTAAAATCACCTTTTACTTGATGATGCCCATCCCTTA
This sequence comes from Zonotrichia leucophrys gambelii, assembly GCF_028769735.1. Taxonomy (NCBI): domain Eukaryota; kingdom Metazoa; phylum Chordata; class Aves; order Passeriformes; family Passerellidae; genus Zonotrichia; species Zonotrichia leucophrys. The sequence continues at coordinate 8,273,922 of NC_088177.1, read as the reverse complement.
AAATGTTCAAGGCCAGGCTGGGTGGAGCTTAGTGGAAGGTGTTCCTGCCCACAGCAAAACAAAAAAGGAGATTATTCATAGATAACTCATTACAAAATGCAGTGCTGGGTCTGATTGATGCTTATTTCTGTTTATCCCTCTAGACTGAAGCAGCTTTCTCAGGTTTGTCCAGGTGCCAATAGAACCCCTCTGACGCTGTTTTAAACCTGTGAAAGTCCTGAGATGGTTTTGAGGTGGATTTCTGAAAGCAGCAAAAGGAATCCTTGATCTTATGCACAGGCTCATCTCAAGTGCCCCTCAGGACAACTCTCTGAGGACAATCTGCATCTGCTCCAGCTCACCAGAAATGTGAACTAAACTTAGTTTAAGTGAGTTTGTTTGTTAGTAAAGATCACAAAAGACATTTGCAGAGACAGCCAGGCAATAACCCTGTCACAGCTCTTAATGCAGTTCCCATCCAGCACTCAGTCTTTCTGCAGCCCTGTTTGGCTCCATGAATGAGAAGAATGGGACCATAAAAGGGAGAAAATCAGGTTAGAAAAGCTGGAAAGGAGAACAGTGAGAAAGTAAAGGGCTACCAGGAAAAAGTCCCTCCAGAAAACCACAGGGATGAGTGAAATATGATGTTTATACACTATATAAACAGGACTTTTTGCTCTGAGCTCAACTGCCTCAACAATGAGCTCTGTTGAATTCCACAATGAGCTCAGTGAGCTCTTACACTTGGCCATGATGAAGCAGAAATTGAGTATTTCTCTAGAGCAACTGCACACAAATTTTAAGTCCTATAAATGCTGTGGAAGCTCCATCTCTATATCCCCACCAAATAAAATTTCCTCAGACAAAACCAGTTAGGACCTGTGAGAACTGAAGCAAAAAGTTTCTATTTTTATGTGATAGCAGACAAATCAGAAATACAGCACCAAATATGCTCCAAAATGCAGTTAGGTGAGCCAGAGCTAGAGAAATTTTTATATATATTCTGCAAGGAACATAATGGCAATTCAGAGTCAGAGAAGGAAGATTTATTTAGCTATTTCCAAGCTGATTTTATAGACACTTGTCACTCATCTTCCTATCTATTTCATACACTAATTTTTTGATAGAACAATGCTTTTTGTGATCTAAATTGAACTTGTGCTCTTTAGAGTTATAGGGATTTGTTCTGCTTTTTTAATTAGTCTGCATAACTGCATTGGAGCAAGGAATTTATAATATATTACAGAATTTATATAATGTATATAATTTATATAATGTATTATCTAATTTATATATAATCATATTTATATAAGGATATTTTTCTATAATAATTATATTTATATTTTATATATTATATTTTTGTATAATAATTATATATAATTATATAATTTATATAATGTATTAGAGAATTTATATTGTATTACACCCCCTTATAGTTTCCTAAGATAATTCCAATATCCATATGTTGAATTAAAAGCAAATAATCCAGTCTAACAGTCCAAGAGAGAGAAGCTGTGGATTCATTTCAGTCAGCCACTGTGAGTCTTAGACAGGAAGGACATTTTGTATTTCCCTGAAAATATCAAAGCTTAAAAAGCATTTCAATAAGGTAATAAGTGTATGACTTCTTTTTATTTCATTTATAAAGAAAATAAGCCAAAGAAAAATGGGTTTTATTATCTCACTGTGCTTTGGCAGTGACATTATGGGAGGAGAGCACAGCTGCCATTTATGAAAAACACAACCTCCAATAACACATTTTATGGGTTTTGATTTTAGACTCACATCCATGAGCATGCATAATGTTTTGAGGTATCCTTTTTTTGCACCAATAAAAAACCTGATGTAAGATTTTATGTCTGGCATTTTGTCACATGAATGGTGAAAAGTTAAAATAAGATCAGCTGAAACATTTACCACATACTTCATTATGTCCTGTGAAATGAATATCTGGATAATTGGCAAAGCAAAAATCTTTGTTATAAGGATTTATGAATTGAATAAAATTACCTTCCTCAACAGGAATTTCTGTGAGACTAAGCTTTTCTTTTCTGCTGGAAAAGATCAGGAGTTGTGAAGTGTATCTTTAGAATTTTCTTTCAAGAATAAACCTTTTTTCCTATTTTGTGTTTGACACAGAAATTCTCTTCTGCTGCACTCTTGATTTCCAGTTTATTAATATTTAATTTAAAATAGCCTTAAAATTTCAAATCAGCTTCTCTGTCAGTTCTTAAATCAGCTTCCTTTGCATACCACATAACTGGGACACCTGTTTGACAGAACTTTTAGCCTTTATTAGCAAGTGCAGAATATTCAAAGGGGACTGCACCTACTGGAGTCTGTCCCCATAATTCCAACATACGTTTTTGTTCTGATTATCTCTTTCTGGTATCTGTCCTTTGACTGGAAGGAAGGGGTTTTAAAGGGTAAGGAAAAGTATAAGAATTAGGCTTACTGCACAGAAAGATGGGGAAAGTTGGCATGGATAGTTCAGAGAAAACCCATTTCTAGCACAGACTTCCAATGGGACCTCAGAAAAGTCAATTCATCCCTCCTTTTTCAGCTTTAAAATAAAATAATTATTTCTTTCTCTTGACTTTTTTTGGGAAGCTTAGAACTAGATGTGCTAATCCATGAATTATGAATGTTGAATACAGTTTTACACATAATCCAATCATCTGACATTTTCTGTCTGATCTTCAAATATTAAAATATTTTAGCTCTAAAGTGACACAGCTTTCCATAACAGGAAAGCTAGGGGAGCTGGCTATTGTTTCAGGTGTGCAGCTGCCCCTCTGCTGCTGCCTCTGCTCCTCCTGTGGTTTGCAGTTCATGATAAGGGACTGGACACTGATTTTATGGCCGTGTTTATGCAGCTCATCCTTTCCGAGCCCAGACAAACCCCCTGGCTGTGAGGGATAATGAATTCCTTATCCCAAGGATAAGGCAGCATCTTCATTTCCCAGGATTATGCCACATTTGCTCTACAGCTGGTCCTTATTGGCATTTTTCTCCAAATGTCACCAGGGCAAGCCATAGAGTTGCTTTTCCTCTCACTGCATTTACACAAATGTTACCCTTGTTCCACACTATAGCAGGAGCAAGAGTCCTTCAGCTTAGCATGAATTAAATTCAGGTACAGGACACAATAGTGGCACTGTAAAAATAATCATAGAGAGAAAGGGAAGGGCATTATTTACTCCTTGCAAGGTTTTCCTGAGATAATGCATCTCTGAAACCCAGAGGTCATTTATTGTGAGCGTTACAAATACATTTGTATCCACCAAGGGCAATAAATATTGCAAATTAAGTTGAATAATGGCTGCACTGTCTATTTCATTTCTACATGAGAGGCACACATGGGAAAAAAAGCAAGTCAGTATTTATAAGGCAATATATGGCATAAGCCTCATTCAAAGGTAGAATTGCAGCAATGTCACAGGCACCCAAATTTACTGTTACTGCCTGAGGAACAAGTGGAAAAACAAAATCATTGCAAACAACCAATGTGTACAGAATTTATAATGAATATCTTCGTCACAAACATACTTTTTCAAATTATATTTTTTTTTTCTTTGTGAGATCTTGGCATTGAAGAGGCTGAAGGGGAAAGGTGATGCAGAACAGCAATTACTGGAGGAGTGCTACTTGCCATGTGCTCAACTGGATTGATTGTTTCAAATTTAGTCTAGCTTATACAAACCTTCAACATATCTCCAGAAGTAACAACCAGGGAATCAAAAATAGAATCACAACTTTTGGTGAAGAATGAATGACAGGAGGGGAAAACAGGCACTCAATGCCATACAAAAACATAAATAACTATAATTTCAAATGAGTTCTGGGCTGCTGGCATATACACAGCTGAGCAAACAATGTATGCAACTGAGTTTCCAGGATTTTTGGTGATGCAAATGGAGCACATAAAATTTATAGCCCTGCTGTTCTCACCAGCTTCTTATGTGAAGCAGAACTGTGACAAGAGTCTGACTCTAGATTCTTGTGGGATACAGAGGGAGATGAAAGAGAATGAACAAGCAAGCACTGTGGGTGGTGTAATAGCAAATTAAATTAACTGTGGAGATAAGAATCTGACAATGAAGTATTAACAAAAAATAGAGGAAGTCAGATGTTTAAAAATATCTAGTGATCTTATTTATCACATCAGATAAAGCTGGGAGTCTCTCCATGTCCTTCAGTGTGAATTTTTGTGGGCTACCAAGTCCACAAATATATATTCAAATTTTTAGATTCTCAAAAAATTTATGCAAGGATACTGAGCTGGGACTGAAGTTCCTTAATTGGGGAGGTTTTGGTTTAGGAATTTAAAAACCTATTTTCTGCTCACCTGATTTCCACACCCAGAGCTTTAGGACCACAGATATCCAGCATAAGCTGTGATTATCTCCAGCTGGAGCCCAGCACTCTTCCAAAACCAGATCTGTGTTTGGATAGCAGCACTGAGGCAGCAGGAACCTGAAAATATCCTTTCATTTCTTTTTTCTTTGATAGTACTTACTCTTCACCAAATTTTTGTTCTGATAATGTCTTTCAAAAAAACAAAGAAATCTTCAAGTTGATGACAGCAGATTACTTACAGTGTTAGAAGCAGTTTTCAGTAACAATCCATATTGTGAAGTTGGCATCAGTGTTCTTCCTAAGTCCCAAAGTTTTTTTATGGCTGGCCCAAGGTATCTTGTTCTGGTTTTGTGAATCTTTTCCTACCTGTAAAAGCACACTTTTAAACTCAAGAATATTTTTAGCATGTTTTTAACACATCCTTGCCCCTGACTCTTTCTATGCTCTGCAGCAGAGACACCAGAATTTTTTATCCACAGTGCAATGGGTCCTGTGGGTCCATTCCCCTGGCAAGTTATAGGAGACTTCCCTTTCAGGAGGACTTTATTATGTTTGGATTAGATTGGATTGAATTTTACTGGAATGGATGTTTCAAAAATGTATATATACAGACCTGTTTTTATGTACCTACATGTGTGTAAATATAATATGTATGTGTATATATATATGTGTGTGTGTATATATATGTGCATGTAGGTACATAAGTGTATACATTTTTATATACATAAAAAATATATATATTTATATATAATATATTATATGTAAATATATAGTGTATATACATTTTTATATATTTTTTCTATATAAATATATATATACATATATATTTATATATATAACCTATCTGGACAGTGACAAATAGCTCTCCATATATGCCTATATGCAAATATTTATTAATTTTCTGTCTATGAATATTTATATCTTTGGATAATAGCCTTTCCTTGAAGAATTCTGGGTCACACAGAAAAGTGAGAGAGCATTTATTAAAGACATTCTCTTGAGCAGCTCTGGTTATCAAGGCTTGTCAGAGTTTCAGTGCTTTCCCAGCCATACAGGCATGTACAGTCAATCTTCCTGGAACCCAAAGTGTGAGAGTTAATGAAATTTGACAACTGATTGATGTCAGATGCAGCATTGAATTTGGAAACCCAATTACCTCCTTCCCTTTCAAAGCAGAGGTCATTCCAGTCTACATGACTCTACTGACATGCTCTGCAATCCAATCTGAGAGGTTGCATGAGATTGTGCTCCACAGAAAATTCAAACATAAAAGGGAGCAAAATTTCCAGATGAAGCTGACACACATTGACTAATGGCTGGTAACACGAGGCAGGTGCAAAGAGGCACACAGATTATTTCTGCACACAAACAGATTATTTCTGCACACACAGACAGATTATTCCCGCACACAGACAGATTATTTCTATTTGCTACCTGGATATCTGTAGCTGAAGGTGCAAACACAGTATTCTGCCACTGCCTCAGTTGAATCCATGTCTTTTTTCCAAGTAGTAAATATTTTTTGTCCAAAATTTAAATGGTTCATACAGGTTTTTATACCAAAGGTTCAGGGGAATCACAGCTCTATAATTTCATTTAATGTGCTAAAGATGATACAACTTCGGTAGAGCTGGGACAAATTGCAGCAGAATTATCCAAATCCAGCCAATTATTTATAAACTATAACAACCAGATTTCCAATCTCACACTTGCTTCATTGGGCTCTGCTGGTCTAAAATTGGGACTGCTGTGACTCGTGCAGATTTGTGTAGGCAGAAATCACCATGTGGAAATCAGATGGGCAGAAATGGTGATCTCTGTCCTTTCTCCATTCTTTAACTTATTAGCAAGGAACAAATGAATGTGGATCTTGGCATCTGTTCTGGATTTAGCTTTTAACAATTAGGTGCTGTTTAAAGACATTGTAATGTTAATATTTACTAAAGAAATTTTTGGGGAACTGCAGAATAGTTCCCCAAAAGGGAAATAAGAAGAAATAGGGGATGGACCAGGCTGGTGGCAGAGAAGGACCACAAGCATCACAGTGATCATCCCAGGTTTCTCCAGGATGCTTGAGGGAGTAAATCAGAGCACTGGGGTTTTATTGTAGGCACTTTGAAGCACTGTCTGCATGAGAGAAGTGAAAGCAATGCAGGTCAGCAATTCAGTGTCAGGCCTGACTCTCCTTCTCACCCACCAGCATAAATCAGGACCACTCTGGGGAAGGAGTTAGTTTTATGTTTCTGATGTGTGGAAGACATGATTATGCAGTGTACACTCTCTTTCCCTCTTTTGAATTTATATTTCTATAATTACTAATTAAGTGAAACCAATAACCTGGGAGAAAGTGATACAGCCCTATTATCTCACCATTTGTTAATGGTGTTAAAAAAATAATTGGTTAAAATTATCTGCCTGCTCTTTGATAAATATGTACTAAAGCTAATTAACTCAGGTAAAACAGAGAGAATCCCACAGACACCTGGCCTTCAACCTCACATGTCCAGTGCAATAATCCTTTGGTTCATTTAAAAAGCCCTCTAAAAGATCCTAAGGTCCAGGTCATCCTTCTGGATTCTGAAGATCCTCTCCAAATAAGTGCTGAAGCAGATCTACAATTTCAGGGTAATTGAATTTTAAACTACTCATGTTATTTAGAAAAATTTAATTTCTGCAATTTTCTCTAAGTTTTTACATCAGCATTGAAGTTTAAGTTTAAGATTAGTAAAGTCTGTTCTCCAAAAGAAAAAAAAAAGGAACTGTCAGTGATTTTCTTCTAGGCTTTCAGCAGTATCAACAGCTATTGCAGGGCAAAATACAATTTTAAGAACTCAGAATCTTCTTTTTCCTGGGATTTTAAAATTTCATCCCATTCCAAAATGTCATATTTTTCATTTAAACCACTACCTTGAGGGACTGCAAAACCTGCAGGCACAAATTTATCCCTTTTAAAGCAGAGTTTAGAATTTGAATGTACTGTTTCTCTTTAGAATATGTAAAGGCTTAACTAGATGGCATAATCTACCCTTCCCTTTTATGAAAAAAATAAAAATTTGAACAGAATTACATTACTCCAAGCCTCCTTTGTGCTCTACACATATTACTGATATAATTTTCTGCCAGAGATATTAATCATTTTGAGAAATTTATCTCTTGGAAAGCTCCGGTTACAGCAGCCCAAATTGCATTTTCCAAGATTAAATGACGAACTAGCTTTTTCCCTGGTTAGGCTGCACAATTTGCATGTCAAGCAAGATTATCTTCATGATTTTACAGTTACTCAGCTCATCTCAACTTGCTGCAGGTGATGCCAAAGTTTTACTTTTTTCACACCCTGCAGCATTTGAAGCAAGACAGCAAACACTAAAAGCCCATCCAATTTAATTGTGACAAACCTTTTTTTTTGTTTTGCTTAGTCTTATAAAAGAGAAAACTTGCCTAGGATTACTTTTCATAAAAAATGAAGGTCCCTAGAAATAATTTTCATTAATGCTGCAGAAGTTGTGTTAAACTGGAACCACAGTGACTGGTTCATATTTTCCTCCTTTATTTACACAGCTAGGGATGCTCTGCCCTTCAATGATACGTGGCTGTTAAAATGCTCTCAGTGGGGTTTCTTTTGCCTTTGTTAGATTTTTCTCTGCTAGCAAAAAAATAAATAACAAAGATAACTTTGTCATTTTTTTCTTTTCCTCCCCCAGCCAGCTCAGACAAAGGCCTGCAAGAGTGATCAGAGCTTGAAAACAAAATGTAAAGGACTATGGTATCTACAGCTGAGTGAAGATTTTACAGTGAAGCCTTTCCTGAGCAGCAAATGTCAGCTCACAAACAGAAACACTCTGCAGCAGTTTGCCAGCTTTAGTGAGGTTTCATTTAGGGAAAGAACAGCTCTTGGAAGGTTTCAGCAAGGAAGAACCCACAGACAGAGCTGTGCTGCTGGGAGCTGAGCAGGACAGACAGGGAAGGAGAAGATGACAGAAAGGGAAAAAAGAGATAAACCTTCTTTAGGAAAGGGGCAAAGGTGGGAGCATTGTTAAAAGTCTGCAAGAAACTGGCAAGGCAATGTCTGAGTGGGAAGTATAAATGTTGAGAGACCCTGGGATGGAGCTGTGCTCTTCTTCTGAGCCCCACTCATAGAACCTCAGAACCACACAAGAGTTTGGGTTGGAAGGGAACTTCAAAAGTCATCCAGTTCCAAAGCCCCTGCCACGGGCAGGGACATTTACACTGCATCCCATTGCTCAAAGCCCCATCCAAGCTGACCTTGAGCACAGTTCATCCACAGCATTTCTCTCACTCTGAGCTGAACACAAATATATTTTCTGCCAGCTGTGCTTGTACAAGCTTCAAAAAGATGCCTCAGCAGCAGCAGCATCCATTCTTTTTCCTTTATTTTCATTCATTTGTTTACACTTCCCAACACGACTCAAGAAACAAGGGCAGGGTTGATGTGAAAGCAGCAGGGTTTGGCAGGAGAGTGCCAGGATGCCACACTCTGCTCAAGGACTGCTCCCAGCAGCAAAGTGGCCCTGGCTGCTCCCTTTGCCTTTCTGAGTGGCTCCACTCTAAATATGGAAAATCAAAAAAATGGTGCTATTTTCCTGGCTTCTCATGCTCCTGCTTGTGCACTCAGAAGTGAAAAAACTCCATAATAAAATGTATGGGCAGATTGGCCATGGGATCTGTTTCCCCTAATGCAATCTATATTACTTTGGAAAGTCTTCTTTCATATCACTCAGGCAACGTAATTACATCCATTTCCTTATGAACACAGATGTGTCTTAACAACATTATTTTGTTTTCCTTGCAGCTGAGGCTCTTTCAAGATCAAAAGAAATTTAAGTGCAATAAGGTCAAACAAGAACTGGAGCACTGAAACCCAGAAAAACCCTTCCAAAAAGCAAAGAAATACAGGGCAGAGGATGCAGTGGGACAGATCTCCACGTGCTGTTCTGCACTGAATCCAAAACTTGTGCAACAGATTGCTGTTGATATCACTGAAAATCTGTGGCTCAGACCCTGAGTGGTGACAAAGAGGAGATTTATTCAGTCTAAATTAAGTGGGATTTTTAAAGCATTTTATTTTTCCATCAGCTACACCAAGGAGAAAATTTGCTTCTCAGCCTTCCCTCACTCATAAAAATGAGAGGCCACCATGCAAATTGGGAGAGTCCTACATGCACTAAAAACATATCTTATGGTAAATTTCAGCTAAAGGAAAAATACTCTTCTGTAGGGTTTGTTTGTTTTTTTTTTACCTTGAATTAAAATTATTATTATTTTAAAATATCCAGGTATGCTCTAATCATAATTACAAAAGCTCACAGTATTTGTTATTACCCCTGTAGTTTGCCAGCAATAGGAAAAACCGTCACTATCACCTTTTGAACATTTCTGTGCACATAAAGCCATCTTGATTAACCTGGTACACCAGAAGTCCTGGAATAGTCTACACTATTCTACACTACACTATTAATCATAAATAGTTTATTTATAGCTAAAATATTTTGAGACCTGTTTTTATTGATTCATGTATTTATTTTAAAAGAAAAAAGGTTCTTTGAAGTCTACTTTACGTCCTGCAATAGCTGCAGTATCATCCCATACTTGCAGGCTTCCAATAGACTGCGAGCTATTTCTGAAGTCATTTGGTGTTTTGAGTCCACTTCATAAAGGATTTGCATATCTTTTAAGTATCTGAGTTTCTTCTGGCCTAAACAAAAAAGTATCTCCAGAGGCACAAATCTCAGAAAGACTGTAATGAATAAATGAAAAGCATTTGCATACTAATACAACCCGAGTCTTATTTTTTGTCTTATGAGAAGGCAGCTATTTAATGCAACCAGCTTTGGCACCTGTTGGTAAGGGCAGGAAATAGATGCACTGTCAGCACCACAGAAAGGAAAGCTTATCAAGTTCTGGTTTACCTGAATTACTTACATCATGCCAAACCTGAAAATCTTTCAGAAAGAGGAGAGGAGAGGAGAGGAGAGGAGAGGAGAGGAGAGGAGAGGAGAGGAGAGGAGAGGAGAGGAGAGGAGAGGAGAGGAGAGGAGAGGAGAGGAGAGGAGAGGAGAGGAGAGGAGAGGAGAGGAGAGGAGAGGAGAGGAGAGGAGAGGAGAGGAGAGGAGAGGAGAGGAGAGGAGAGGAGAGGAGAGGAGAGGAGAGGAGAGGAGAGGAGCTGAATGTTGAGGATCTTTTGGGATCAGAAGGTAATGAAATACCTGCCTGCAGCTCCCTGCCTGGTTCAGGATGACTTCCCAGCCTCACTTGGCAGCTCCAGCTCACTCTTCCTTCTCAGGTGCTTGCTCAGCTTCTTGTTTTGTGTATGACCATAACAGCAAAATCTAACAGAACCATAACATGATCTAACATGACCACAATCTAGCATGACCATAACACCAACCACAGGTAATTTATTATTCAAAAATTTGTGCAGATAACTGCAATGACCACGTGGACACTTACCCACCATGTTTAAAAATCAGGTATCTCTGTCTCTCCCCTGCCCCCAGTAGAATAGGTGTGAGAAAAACCAATTTTTTTTAACCTGTGTTAAATTTGTGAAAATTGTTCAATTCTGTTCATCAAAAGGTAGGAATTACTCCTTTCCTAGCCTACCAGTGGCTGTGCAGAGCACTCGGCCTCTGCACAAGGGAGATCTCTGTGGCTGCTCAGGACTGCACTCTGCAATAGCATCAAACCTTTCCTTTTTTTCCTGATGCCCCTCTGTTTCCCACAGACCCCTAGAGGAAAATGGAACATTTGGAGCTCCAGGAAGAGCAACTGTTTAAATTTGCTCTTGAAAGTTCTGCACACTCTCATGTACAATCACTCTAAATCAGGTTGCAGAATCCAAACCATTGGAAGTACAATTTTGCTTTTTTGAAAAAGCCATTAACTTATTACTTCCCCATTAGTGCATTGGGAAAATGAATTACATTCAATTTTGCAATTACCTTAGATTTTTTAAGTATGATGAAGCAAATTGCATGAGGACAAAGGGTGGCTTTTCCATCTGAGCATCAAAAATGGAAAGGGACAATGGAGGCAAAACTTGCTCAAATTCCTCACTAGCTGGAAGCAAGTGGCACAGCTTTTTTTGGTAGATAAAAGAGAAATATGTAATGAGAAATTGAAGAATCTGTGCTAGACTCCAGCAAAGAGCTCTGACTCCCACAGACTGACAATATACATTTTGTGTAGTTCTGCCAAAATCAAGGACACATCAAAGGGAAATTCTTACTGTTCTGCTGATAAGGGTCTGTAATTGGCCTTTAGCAGTGCTGTCCATTATTTATGCCTGCTTATCCATTTCTATTGTTATAACACATTAGGCAAATGCCCAGAGTGGATTTTTAGTATGAGATATCAATCTAAAGACTTTTTTGCACAAATACAAATAGATATATATACATGCACATACCTATAGCTGAATAAAGATTGTTTCACAGGAAGTTAATGACATTATTTTCCAAACAGAGACTGGAAGAGAATATGAGGAGGATCCCAGAATGTAAGAAATGTACCCCAAAAATTCAACTGCTTTAAAGTACATGTACTGCTGAGAAGGAAAAGAAAAAAAAAAGTGGAGGAACAGTTTTCCTCAAAAGCCTTAACCTTTCTTTCCTTTATGCTCAAACACATTGGTTTCAGCAGTCCAGGATAATGAGCATTAAAAGAATTCAAATCAACAGCACTAAGATGGGATAACCACATTTGGAGGCACAGTGAATTTCTGTACATTTCTAAACTGCAGAGCAAATGATTTCACAAGCACAATGCCTGGCCTCATCCTATGCCCTGAAGAACTGAATCTCACCATTGATTTGCTGCCCAGCCTGCATTTCCTCCTTGGCCTGTTGATCCATGCCCTAAGTGTATCATCATATTCTTCATGCAAAAAGTCAATATTTAGCTTAAGGCTTTGCAGAGACCAGCTCAAACAGAGACAATAAAGGCTGACAGATTCTAATGTATAAAGAACTTTCTATAGAAACACCAAGTGACACATTTGACATATATGTAATATTTATTCTGCTTAGGGCTTGTGTAACATCTTTGATCCCACTTCCATTTGTGTTCTGCCTGATACACAGGAGATAATCCAACATCACTGGAAGCCTGGAGGGTCTCCCAGCCCCAGGACACAACAGGAATATTTTTTACGATCTCTCTGGCCACAGATCATGCTCAGAGGTGCAGCACAATGAAAGGTACTCTCTCTGGGTTTGCTTTGTGATTCAGGTTTGATGATACTGGGCTGGCTGGTATCTGTTCTTCCATATTTAATGCTGCAATGAAGCAGTGAAAAAATTACTGATTTCTTCATGGTTATGGTAAAAAGACAAAACCCTGAAGCTCTTTGAAAGCTGTGGAGGGTAAATGTGGTTTATACATGTGAAAAATAAGGGGGAAGTGAGGGAGAAAGCTGGAAATCTCTGCGTTCCCTTCCCGTTGTCTCCCTGCCCTTGGACCTGAGTGGAGCCTCACTGCAGCTGCAGAATTTGACTTGCTGGAGATATTTCTGCTGGCAGAGCAAGGCTGCATCCCTCATAGACATTTGGAAGCAGTACCCCCTCTTCAATTTCAAGGTCTGTACTCAGATACTCCTGCACCTACTACTGATATTTACTGATAATTCTTTAATACATGATTTGTTAATTTAGTGCACAGCTCTGGCCACAGCACTCTGAAAAGCCACTGCCTAGGAAGAAAATCAATGTTTTGAGCACCCATCCAGGGCAAGGGAGACCAAGTTTCACCATTCATAAGACACGGAAAGGCAGGAGAAGGGCCTTCTGTCATCCTGCAAGGCTCATTGTGGCTCATTCCCTCTGGTGGCTCTGGGTCCCACAGCAAGTTTAGTTCCTCCTGGGCACTATCCAGATTACTACCTAAAATTACTAACAGCCACTTAAAACTACTAACAGCTATTTAAAACTGGTTTCTGTGCTCAGCTCTGAGAGAAAAATAACCAAACAGCAGCCACACAGCAGCAGTCACTGCACCAGTGAGTAAATCTGTGGGGGATGTAGAGCTAAATGGAATAACAGAGAGTAATCTGTCATTTAGCAAAAGCAGAAAACAAACTTTAAGTCCTGATATTTATCAAATTTCTCTGCACATAAAAACAGTGAGTAAATATTGCTCGGCTCACCAAATGGCAAAAAAAAGCATACCAGCTTCTAAAACTAAAATAAGTGTGCCAGCACAAGAACAGGCTCTTTTCTAGATAATTTCTGAGACAAAATAAGCTTAGCACTGCTACAAACACAGTGTGTGAAGTTTTTGCTTTCTTTCAAGGCACCAAAACTCATCTCTAAAGGCAGGGCTGGGTCCCTGCACACCACAATGAGTGAATGACTCAATGTTGTCACTGAACAGTGACACCAGAAGTGGCACAAGCTGCCTGTGGATGGCTTCTGGCCAGAATTCCTTCACTCATCCCTGCCTGCCCATGGCCAATCCCACACACACACCTCGTGCTGCCTTTAATCCAGATTTAGCAACAGCCAGAAAACAGCTCAGACTTTCTGCTTTTTGAAGAACTGTGCTGTCAATTCCCCCCTGATTTCTTCATCTACCTGAACCTCATTTTTAGTGTGTGAGAAGTTCTTTCAATTACAAATTTAGATGTGCTGTATTTTAATGATAATCTCCTGGAATTTGAGGGCTAGGAAGAAGGGGTTTTCTTGACTTTGGTTGTACCTAAAGGGAATGAAGCACTGTCAGTTAAAAAGGAAAATGAAATATGATTTCGCTTTTATTACTTTTTTTTTTAATTTTATTGCTATTTGTTCCTAGGGATATGCATTCTGCTCTCAGAATAACAGAATTGATCTACAAAGAGATGCTCTGCATTTTTCATGGTGGTGGTATTGGAAGAAGTCCATGAGCTGTGCAATGAGATATTTTAATTCTAGAAATACCACAAGGGAGCCACACATTCTGGAGTTCTGGTTTAATGGCATTGTGTCCTCTGACACACAACTGACTTTTTTCTGGTTTATATCCGATTCCACCTTTGCTATCTGAACTGGTGAAAATATCTCCAACCTCCTCTATCTTTAGTTGTTTCCAGAAAGAAGGAAGGTATAATCATATAAAACATACCCCAAGGTCACAGTCTAAGATAGGTACAACAGTAAGAAGACAAAACATGGTTATTTTCTCAAGAAATTAATTCTGTCCCCACAGAAGGGGAGACAACCCTTGAAAACCTATTTTCATGCATCTTTCTTAAAAGCAGGCTACAGTATCCCCACTTTAGCTGTGCTCCAAGCCATTCATCCCTCAGTGACACCTGCTTAAATTTAGAATTAAGCACTGAGAAGAGCTTAAGTCTTCGTTTGCTCTCTTGACTGACATTTAAGAGGCTTTCTCCATAATAGCAGCCCAAGGAAAAAAACCACCTCAAAAAACAGTTTTGTGTTCCAGCTTTTGAGCACTTCTAAGCTGAATTCTGGGGGTCAGACTGTAGCCATGGCTGTATTTTAACTCCTGATGAATTGCACCTTGCCTGCAGTTCCCTGGGGACCAAGAGGCTGCTCCTGATCCTCAGGGGAAGCAAAAGTCACTCCACCTTCTCCATGCTGAGCACTTCTGCCTCCTGCTGCCATTCACAAATCCATGATCACTTATTTGGGATTTGCAAAGCATTATGTAAGGCATTACTGGGGTTTTATATGGAAAAAATACCTTTCCCTGTCTTAATTTGATGCTCCAAGCTATCAGGCAACTAAATGCATCTCTTGTCACCCCGGTGATTCCCAATGCTTATACCAAACCAACCAAGCTGTAAATTTAGAAAGGTATATGAGACTTCATAGAGTTATTGAGTCCAGTTACACTCCAAAACTCTCTTGGGGTCTGAGTAAGGAAATGACAAAAATTAGAAAGATTCTAAATTGTTATCTCTCAAGTTTTGAAATAATTTTTAAAATCCATTTCGTTTGTTTTTTTAAAGGCAATTTCTCTCACTGGCTGAAGAAGAGAATTTCCATCTTGGAGGAGTCTAGTTCCTTGCCAAGGCTTTTTCCTGTTAACATAGTAAAAATGAATAAGGAAAAAAAAAAAGAAAACCAGAAGAGGGATTACACATAATATAGTTTTCTCAGCAGAAGCAAAACCACCAAATGCCTGTAAGAAATGCAGGTAGATAAAAATAAATGGTGGCTTGGGACCTCTCCAAGTGGATGATTCATCTTCAGGCTGCTTCTCTGAGATATGTTTGATGCCAACAATATTTATGCAATATACCTAGGCTTGGGCATGGCACCACCTGCCCAAAAAGAATAAGCACCCTCCTGCTCCACTTGAGAGCTCTAAGATGTGTTATTATCTGTTGTTACTACACTAAATTGGCAGAAAATGAGTCTTTTTCTATATGATTATACATCAGCCTCAATAACTTATTTTTGTTGATATAAAATTCTGGCACTTCCTAATCTTTTAACTGCACCTGTCTTGGGATTTTTTTATTATTCATTCAATGACTCACATAAAAAAAATAAAAGTAAAAAAGATGCCTGGTCAGTGGGGAAGGGACCATGAGAAAGAGTGAGGGCAGTAGGAGGTGGTGGCTGCACAATCTGAACTAGCATTTTCTCAGTTACGGCACTGATGAGTCAAGAGTAAACTGCAGGTAAAAAAAAATAAAATTTAAAAGGTGCATTGAAAGGTTTTGATCCAACATACTCCACCAGCTGCAAACACAGATTTTTGTGCCTTTCTTGACTGACATAAAATTATGTGCAAGGAATGTTTAAGCAATTCATGCCATCTTGATCAGATTAAATAACTAAAATGAGATTTTCGTGAATGCAAGTGAGGGCTGGGTACCTGCATCCCTTTTCATCTTGCCGGTACATAAGAATTCTCCTGCTGGGCTAGAGCAGAAAGTTCAGTCTCCTGTTGCTGAGAAATGCCTTTGCACACAATCTCTGTTAGTGCAAACAAAAGAATTAGAGTTAAGTTTATTACCTACTTAAAGCTTCTGGAGATTCACTTTGTTGTTCTGAAAGATGCCGAATGACAGTTGATGAGTAAGGCTGCAGCAGTGGGAAAATTGAAAGGCAGGAAAAGGTTTAAACACTAAAAAACAATGTCTCCCTGTGGTGGCCTTCACAGGAGTCCCAGGATGAGGGAAGAGAGGAGAATCTTGACTCCATGTTTCAGAAGGCTGATTTATTATTTTATGATATATATTATGTTAAAAGAAAATTATATACTACGACTATACTAAAAGAGAAGAGAAAGGAGACATTGGAAGGCTAGCAAAGGAAAGGAATGGAATCATAATAAAATCTTGTGACTGCTCACAGCCTTGACACAGGTGGCTGTCCTTGGTCATGAAGTAAAAAACAAAGTAAACAATTCTCCAAATCACATTCCAAAGCACCAAAACATGGAGAAGCTGAAGCTTCTCAGAAGAAAAGATCTTGGCAAAAGGATTTTTTATAAAATATGTCTGTGACATCTTTCAGTAGCCCGTGATGCCAGTGCGGGTCTGCAGCAGCACAGGTTGTGCTGTATGGGGAAGGATGCACAGACTGGCAAGGACACAAATGCTGGGTTTGGTGAGTCTGAACCTGGCTCCTGGAGGAAGAAATGTTTCCTTGCTTGGCTGCTCTGGGACCTTTGCTCAGCCCCCTCCTGCTCAGAGCAGGTCCTTCCCTCCACAGAACCTGGGATGTGCAACCTGGGCATCGCTTGGGATGCGCCCTCGCAGTTTCCCACACCACAAAGAGCTCAGGGACTTACCAAGGAAATCCCCCCTCTTCCACAGCAGAGATAAGCCAGAGCTATCACAGGAAAGAAGAACATCCAGGTGATTGATGCTTTGAGGCAAGCAGAAGCAATCCCTTCAGGAGCAGAGCCCTGCTCCCTTTCATCCCAGCCTGGCAGCTCCTGCAGCATTCCCACCCCACTGCAGAGCTCACTGAGCTTGGAGCAAAGATCACAATTTCTGCACAGCACTCACCCCAGGTTCTGCTGCTTCAAGGAGTGTTTTGTAGCTGCTCCCACACTTCATACAACAAAATTTTTCAATGCTGCAAAGAATGCAGCTTTTGCTGGCTTAGAGATAGGACACTCAGCTCACAGCAAGTGTGGGCACTCAGCTTACAGCAAGACCTATTGACTGATATTCACATTCCTCAAAATTTGCTCAGAAGGCATAATTTTAATTCCAATTATAGATAGAATATGCAATTTCATTCCAAATTTTAGCATTTCCTAAAATATTTTACTTTTAACAATTTGATAAAGCCCACAAGGTAGGACCTCAAGCACTCACTGGTCAAATATGATCATATATTTCATTACTCTATTATCACTCTCACCAACTTTCTTCTATATATTCTATCTATATCTATATTCTTTTTTCTATAAATTCTATCTATAATTTTCACAGCAAAATGAATTTTTTTTAAAATTTAAACTCATTTGTTCCAAACAAATCATCTTTGGGGGCTTCTAAACAATTTTTCCTTTAACTGTGAAAATAAAAAAAAATTGAGCCACATCTCCCAGTGTTTCTAAAGTGGCTTTTGGATCAATTTCCTGTCAGTTACCACTCCTTCATTTGGCTCTGGCTGGGTTCCCTGTTGAGGTCCTTAGTTCTAATGAGCACCCTTCCACCTCAATTTGCTGGGTGTCAGCACCTTCAAATCAAGCTCCTTTTGAACATCCTGGTGATCCCTCCTGTCTGTTTCAGCTGCCTCTGAGCCACTCAAATGCACCAGTGGGTGTCCCTCTGCCATGCCCACCTCTTCCCACTCTGAAATGGAAGCATTTTGCTCAGTGGAGCTTGAAGAGTGGTGTTTCATCACAACAGACACATCTGTGTTTCCATATTGACAATTCAATATTCCCCAATAACTCTCTAAGGACCTGAGCCCCCCAGCCTGGCTGTAAAGTGCACCCTGCTGCCATCAGTCTCTGAATTCCACGAGTCTTGACCTCCCAAGCCCTTCCATGTTTATCATTACAGCTTTATCAAATTTCTCATCCCAAAACAAGCAATTGGGGAAAGCAATCGCTCCTGATTTATCTTCTCTAACCTTGGGAATGAGAACAACATTTCTACTTTTTTCTTAAATCATTAATTTTTGTCTGCAGGATCATTACTGTACTCTCTGTGTAAAATCTATGACTCTTCCTAGGTATCCCTTAATGTTTCCTGAACCCAGCCTTGATGTGCATTGGACACTTGGGATTCATTACTGCTGTTAATCTGCAGCCATTAAAAATGCAAGGTCGTTTTGGAGACGGAAAAAAAAAAAAAAATCAGGCGAGCATCTTTCAAACCTGCACTCAGCTCTTTTCACTCCTCATTAAATTTCAATTGGTGAAGGCTACTGGTCTTCCTCAGCCTTTTGTCAGGGGGTGCAGCACACCCAGAGCATCTGGTGGTGGGCAGGGGTCAGGCACAGGGGGTTCCAGGGCTTCAGAACAAAGTGGCCTCACATCACCCAGCAGCTGCCAGCTCTGCTTGGGAAAGCCAGGTTGCCTTGCTGTGATCTCATTGCTCAGGCTGAGCCTCTCTAACAGGTTCTATGATAGCCCAAATGCACTGGTTTTGTAGGGATTTTCCACAGGAATCTGTAAGCAGCGCCCTGTGAATGAACTTGGTTGTTCATGTGGTAAATTGTAATATCTTTTCCTCAGAGAGCTCTGCTTTTCATCATGAGAATCTGCTGCCTAATGCAGAATCTCTGGGGGGATAAAGCCTTTGGGGTTTCAGATTCACCCCAGCATCACAAAGCAAGGAGCTTAACCAGAGATGCTCAGTGAGAGCATCTTTAATGCTAACAAGCCAACATTTGAAAACCTCATTTATCACATCTATCAGCAAAAACACCAAAAACTTTCAGGAATCCCTGATAATTAGCAAACTGATAATAATTAAGAATTAATACACTGATTACATCTGATTGATTAAATTAACAACCAAAAAAGTGTTGAATTTAACGTCACTATTTTAGCATACAGGGTCTGTATATCATACAGCATCATTTTAAGTGCTCTTCTATTTTCCATTTGCAAGGTATTATGTGAGCAACCCTTATTTTTGTCATTGTGTTTAATGGTTTGGAGAGATAAAAGCTTCACTTCTACTTTACTTACTGCCTCCTAAGGACATGCATCTTTATATGCAGTTTGTGAGGCAGAAAGACCTCTATACACAGAGATGGAGCTGTGTTGTCTTTAAAAATATTTATAGCATCCTTTCTTCTTTTAAATTACACCTGTCAGTCAAACACAGCACTCACTGAAGAAGCCTCAATCCAAATCCTGTGCAATTTGAGCTATTTTCTGTATTTCTGCAAAAGAACACAGATTGCCTATTTTTCCTGCAGAGCAAATGATGACCTTGTATTGATCACGTACATTTGCTTTATTTGACTGTTTGGGTTTTTTTTGGTGTTTTGTTTGTCTTCCAGACATCAGCATGCTTTACAGATGGACACAGGGTATTATCCATCCCATTTCACACTAGAAAATCTGACTTCCAGTGTCAGCAGTGAGCCAGGCCACCACCACAGAGCCATCTAGCAAAGCCATTGGCAGAGTGTCAGAAGGTGATTCGTTTTGAACCATCAAAAATGAGGCAAAAAAATAAAGATTTAAAAAAATAATAAAAAATAATTCACCAAAGTTCAACTCCTGCCATGCCTTTGGATTTGAGAAGGGCTCCCAGCTAACCAAGCCAGGACAGCACTCCCACTGTCCACTCCCAGGCACAGTGTGATGCAGGCAGCAGCAAAGGAAAACTCAGATTTTTAACTTACAAATATTTTCATCACTGCATAAATTATTTGCTTTTGGGGGGATGAAAATAACCATGACTTTCTTGTTATATTTTTGAGAGTGAGAATTTGAGCACAGAAAGCACAGGTGGAATTGAGGGAAGAAAGGGGAAGAGCTGCCCAAGAGCAAAGGCTGGATGACAGAAAGCTCATAGAGTCTTGTACATCTGTATGTAAAAGTTGAGATAAGTAGTGCTGACTTAGGAAGGCTGTGGAATGGAGATGACATTGAGAGACTGTCTCACTATTGACACTCTTGTGTCACATGTTCATCAAAACTGATAATGGAATAAAATATTTTATAATGCCTCTCAGTTGCCCCATCTCTGTAAAAGATGGGAAAACCAACAGGTCCACAAGGAGCTGGACAGAAACTCCCCAGTAAACCCCAAATCTGAGGGAATGAGGGAATCTGTGCCCCATAGCCCACTGTCACCCCCTGAGCCTCATGAGCCCTGCAGAGGCACCCCAGTGCCTGCATGACCAGTGGTGGTTGCATGAGCAAATTCCAGGTATTGCCAGGAAGTTACAATAATGAAAGTTACAACTAATGAAAAATAATTCCAGAGTCAGTGGGATAGAAACGTGAACAAGGAGCAAGAGTTTAGACATCTTGGTGAGCAGAGAATTTCACTCAGAAATAGAGAAACCAGAGGTTTTGGTCCCTCATGCTGCACTCTTTAAATTGTTGATTGTTTTATATATTTAAGCTGGCAAATTGGACGGACATTCTGTTGAAAAGGAAAAAAAAATCCATGAGTATTCTGGTTAGGACTGGCAAAAGTCTCCATCAGAACTGTCTTCTAGAAAGAGATGTGGGAAATGTGATTTGTCTTCAATGCCTGTGCAAAACTCCTATGACAGCTGCAAAAGCACAGAAGGGTGAGACTGGAGATGGAAAGCTGCAGAGATCACAGAAGGGTGAGACTGGAGATGGAAAGCTGCAGGGGTCACCTTTTCCTCTCTGTGACCCAGCCCTGGCCCAGTCCCCCCTCCCAGCACAGCACCTGCAGGCACATTTGTCACAATACAAACTTATTCTATTTATTATTACAGATTTATTAGCTCTGAGCAAAGGAAAGGACTAACATGATTCCTGAATAACTCAAATGGACAAAGGCAATTGCTGGACTGATCACAGGCTTCTGAGGCCCAAATCATCCATCAGACTCACACCTCCTCCTCCTGTTCTTGTTATCCATCAGCCTTTCCTTTAGGTGGGCTGTCAATAAATTTTGTGTCAGCAGGTCAGAGAGGATGATGCAGTTGTCAGCTTCAAAGGGCTTATAAAGCAGAAAACCAAGAAAAGGGCATCAGGAAAACTGCAAAACACTTCCTTTGCCACAGCAAATGCAACTGCCCACATTTGGCACTGGTAACAATGCTGACTAGATCAAATAAACAAGAGATAGATAGATAGACAGACAGACAGACAGACTGACTATATTTATATGGGGGATATAGACAGGTGAAGAGATAGAGATATATAGAAATACTAAACAAATAGGATAATAACCCAACTAGGTCAAACTTAAATAAGTAATTTAGTTGTTTGTTTGTTTGTCTACCTATGTTTTGCACATCACAGTTCTCAGAAAGCCTCTAAGCACCCAGTAGAAATATTGTCTATTTTGGTAATGACTGACTCAATCAAACATAGGGGAAATGTGAAGTGTATTTCTGCAGGATCCTGGGTAGGAATATAGAAATCAGAGTCTAATCTGATGCAAAGTAAAAGCAGAACAGCCAGTCAAGAAGAGCCAGAGAGGGACCTGCAGTACTAAAATATGTAAGAATCATTCAGAGAAGGAAAGTATTCAGAGAATTGTATGAAATCAGCAAATAGATTCACTGCAGTCCTACTTTATGAATTACAGTAAAAATCCAGAGCAATTCCTCAGGCAGATGGATTCAAATGTACAATCCAAAGTGAAGCCAAATCAGAATCTGTCCCTGTCCCTTTCCCTGTGACAATACCATCTTCCCCTCAAACTAATGGTGTGCACAGCACAAGCCACCTTCTATAAATGAAAAAAAGATACTGTGTGTGGTTTCCAAGATTGAACAAGACATTCTATCAACATGCAAAATGAACTAATTCAGCCATTGCAAATGAACAGATTCACAAAGCAAAAGATAAACTTTCCACATCTCATTTAATTTATGCTGTCTCACTGCACTGAGAAAACAGCTTTACCCATTCTCTAATGTATTGAAATGTTAGAAACTTTAATAATCAAAACAAAACCAAATAAACATTATGAACTGCTTGAGAGAATATTTTAAATGAGCAGGAGAATACAGAAAATATTCATAATTCACAAGAGTTTGCAGTTTCTGCAGTAGAAATCTCCCTAAGGTTGTATGTGCAAGAAATGAGCATGAACTGGGTGCAGTAGGGAACCTTTTGCTGGGGACTGAGTTTTTCTGGGTTTCCACACACACCTCCTTATTCCAAAAAGAGTTCTAAGGGTGTCTAAAACCTTTAAAACATGTCATTTAGATTTTTGGTTTTGTTGCTTATGTTAGATGCAGGTTGAGACACATTTCTGAGAATGGCTCCATACAGAAAATCAGGGGTTTGAGCAATCCATTATATCCACTGGGCTTTTTGAGGTTCAATTCCCTCTCCTGCTCCCACTTTCTAGTTTGGTTGGGCAATATCAGATTTGCTCTTGCCTGCATCCCTGAGTTAATTTTACAAAAAGAAAGTTTAATTTAGCTGGGCATTTCTCAGTTGTGCACAGAGATCAGTCTCATCCAGCCCCCCCAGCTCGAGGGTAGGGAATGTTTGAAGGCCATTTTATGACTGATTGCAAGCCTGCACTATAAGAATCACCCTAAAATTTTACAGAATCAAAAAATTCTATTACATTCCTGGGAAAGAAAAAGAAAAGACCTTTCAGTGACTGTACAACTTTTGAGCAGGGTTTGTGTCTTGAGAAAGCCTAATTTCAGCCTCATAACTGAGCTTAGATAGGAAGCCAACATTTCCACTGCTTTTATAGCCAGGACTTTCCCTAAGAAACTGAGGAGAAGAGGAAAAAAATCAAGTGTCTTTGAATTTCTTCAAATTTTGTAAGAAGCTGTAGAATTTTCTCATGGCACGGACACAAAGGAATTATAACCATTCTCCCATGGTCAAGAAATACATTATACTATTAATGATTTTAAAAAATAAATTAATCTACAGTGTTTTGGGCTTTTTTTTTCACTTTGGATCCAATGTCAAAAATCCTTGATTTGCTCTCTGCATCCAGTTGCAATAACACAACCCAAATTCTTCTATCTTACAATAGGCTACAAACCTCCAGACTCCATTTTCCCCAGAGTACCTGTTGTGAAACACACTCTTCTCTTTCCTGACAAGTATAAACACACACATATATATAAAGTTAGCAGTTCCACAGCATCCTCTCCCTTCAGTGCAGACAGTTTAAGTCACCCACTCACCTGCAGGAGCCTTGCTCTGCTCCACTGTGGGTTCCAGTCCTTGTCCTTGGGCACAAATCAGGAGAACACATATCCAAGATGCTTTTCCTCCCAGGTTTAACTTGTCTTTCTCTTTAATTAACCAATCATTGGGGAGCTCCCAGCAAAAGGAGGCAGGAAATAAAAGACATCTGGTTTTAAGAGCAAAACATATCAACAGCTGGCTCTTTTTAGGCTTTTTCAAATAGAACTTTTCAGTCTTCTTTTTGTCCTTCATCTTCAGTAGTTTTTCAATTTTCATTCTTAGGATTCATGTAAAGGATAAACTGGGCACCTGCTCCTCATTTTCCCAGCAGTAAGAAATAAATTATATAATAAAGTGATTTTTACCTCAAGTGTCTTAAAATTATATACATTTTCAGCTGGACAGAAATGCTCAGCTGAAAACAAAACTCTTCTTAATTGAGAAGCTGAATTGCCACCCATGTTGCACTTCCAAGCCAAACCCATCTCACTCTAACTCTTCAAGTCAGCCACCATTAAAACCAGACAAGTTCCTGCTCACTGGATAAGCAGCAATGAACTGGAATGATGGAAATGCCTTTTCTGTCTAGAAAACATCAGGTCCTCATTGCTTTGAGAGGTAAACAAGTTCTTTAATCCATTTTAGATACTCAGATCCTCAAGTGGGGAACAGAAACCCCCTTTGTGAGGAGCACTTGCTGAGTTGCTCAGGTTGGAAGTGTGATTCCCAAGCTAATTATCTGTAATTATAGATACCACCTGGTCTGAGACAGCTCTCCTTGGGGTTTTAGGCTCCCTGGCCTCCCCTGGGTGATCTTAAACAGCAATTCTTTAACTTCTGTGTCAGCAGGGCTTCAGTTCAAGAGCCCTGGCCAATCAATGGCACTTCACATTTCTAGGTGTATATATTTTGTCCAAATGTCACAGACCATGTCTATTTTCCTTTTTCTTACATTATGAACTGACCTTTTCTTGTTCATTTGAAAAGTCTTTGATTCTATATCTTGTTTTCCTCAACTCATTCATTGCTCCATAGTGGTAGGTGCTATTCAGTAAAACACTTGAAAAATTACCACTTTACTCTAATAATGTATTAACAGCATGATGAAAGAGGCAGTTTAGAGCATGCTTTAGCATTTTCACTTCTATTTTTACGGAATGGAAAACGTTTAAAATTATTTAATGCTGTATTAACTTCTAATTTGACTTATCTATGTGTAGTTTATCATATAATTCCATACCAGGACTGAGGATTCCTTCTAATTCATGCCATGCAAATCAACAAAATGAATATTTAAAAAAAATATACCCTGGTGTTAAACAGTGTTTTATAACCTAGATTTTTTATTGGCTTATATAAGCTTTAATTAAAGCTAAATTTAATTAATTTCAGTTGGCTTATCTGCAATTGTATAGAGCAATGACTACTCTGCTGCTTTTTACTCCTGTTTTATTTTGACATAAAAGTCAGACTTCAGCACAGCACAGTGTTGAAAGGTGTGGGAATTACACTGGGAGCACCCTTGGATGTCAGGGAAGCAGTTTGACATTTACAGTGATGTTACACAAGGGATTAGAGCCTCTAACAGTGACACGCCAGGGAGCAGCATCACTTGGCATGTGCCTGACTTAGCAGAGCTGAAATACTCTGTTTGGGGAAAAAAACAGCAAGGAAAGTGGTGCTAGACCATCAGGAGGTGATGGGGAAATGCCACAATTAGTAGGTAACAGCTCCTGTCAAACCTTTCATCTTTAACAAAGATTTCTGTGCAATTCCGGCTGTGCCAGCTCTCCTCACTCACCTGCCATGCATCCCCTCACACAGCAGATCCTTCAGGCCTGTTTGGTGGAACTTTTTGGCAAAAAATGCACAACCCCAAAAACGTGTTTTGGCTAAAATTGCATGATTTCTCTCTGGAAAAATATGCAATGCTCTTAGACCAACTTTCCCTGAATTTTCACTTATTTTAATAAGAGTTATAACAACTGAATATTTTTTACTCATGGTGTAGGCCAATTCTGATGAATATATTGTCTTGGAAACATTTCAAGCAAATCTTTAATGACTCAGGCCTCAAGATTCAGATGTTGAGAAGAGAGAGATTTACTTGCTTTGTGCATGATATTTACAAAATAAATATTCACAATTTATGACTGCCAGTGTTTCCAGTTCTATCTCACCTTTTTTGAGGGAGCAAGCAATGCACATGGTATCCAGGATTTTTGGATGGCTTTCTAAAATCTGATATCTACAACCACATAATAATGTTTTCTCTTTGATTCTTTATGTGTCCTCTATAATCCCTAATGTTTTACTTGGCCCTCTTGCTGATGAACTCCATGCAGTACCCAGGGATCAATCCAGAATGATTCCATGATCTCTCCCTTGCATTAGTAGCAATGCAATTAGAGCCTACCATGCACAAAAATAGAACAATTTCTGCCCTCGATGCATCAATTTGCATTATTGCTGTTGAATTTCATTGCAGTTTTATTTCCCAGCCATCCAGGATTTCAGGATCCTCCTGCACCCCTCGGAGTCAGCTCTGGGCTGGTCAGAACAAAGCAACTTTGTATCATCAGCAGAGTTGTTATCTTGGCTTCATTTCCTTGTCTTTTTTCCTTCGTTTATGAACATCTCAAACACATTCCAAAACTGTTTTTCCTGGAATTAAATTATTAATTAATTAACTAATAATTAACTAAATTATTAGTACCCACCTTTGCTTCCCATCTTTCACGTAGTTTTGTTACTGACTCTTCTGTGACACAAAAGTTCAAGTCAATAAGAGAATTTGGCAAAGGACTTTTCTATAAAATCCACAAGTGACAAATGGCAGAACAGTCCTGTGCACTTGCCTTGGCTCTTGGGGCAGAGAGTGTTCCTGTAAAATTCTCATACCTCTTTCCCACAGTGTCATCCCAAACCATGAGTCCTCCTGTTTCCACCTTGGATGCAGAATTGAGGCTTCCACCTCCCTCCTCACAGGCTGTTGAAGACTGGCATTGTTTGCCTCTCTCCTGTCTGCTCCTGAGATGTATTTAAACACTCCACACTGCCAGAAATTGTTCATCAGCTTCACACTTCAGATCCTCTGAGAGCTTTAGGGCACAGGAATCTGAGCCCAGCCATTTGTAACTGTAAATTTTATTGATTTGCTTTAAAAACATTTCTGCTGAGGTCTCAGCATGGTCCCATCTCTGCCTTGAACTCTGCAGATTCCTGGCACCTGCACACGATGCTCCCTTACATCCCTTCCCTTCCTCCCCTCCCACCCCAGCCCCTTGGGGACCCTGCAGCCTCTCTGCCTCTCCAGGATTTGGGAAGCTTTCCATCACCAGCTTTTAGGCCTTCAGGAAACCATGCCTTGAAATTTCTTCCAATCCCTCTGCTGCGTTTTACATTTCAGCTACCAGAATTGGTTTTTTTCTCTCATTCTTACATATTATTCATATTTTAAAGTACATTTGTACTGCTCCCAACAGCATCTTTTACAATGCTCTTTTACCTCAATGGCTGGGGTTTTTTCCTTCCAAACAATTTTTTTTTTCTTTTAAGAAGGAGTTTATTTCAGGCATCTATTAGAACATTTTAAACAAACTTTATGGCCTATAATCTGCTCCTTGAACTGTTTTCCTCAATTTAATACCATATTTTTTTATGTGTGTCTTCCATCTTGAGGATTTTGCATAGAAATGTTGTATGTTCACTGATACAGATGGGGTCCTCTACAGATAAATCACATGCCAAGGTCAACAAACTGCTCACAACTAAACCACCACCTGATTTTCCTCCTCCAGTTTCTGAGAAAGAATTATCAGCATCTCTAAATACATCACCTCTCCACCTCTCCACCTCTCCAAGTTGTCTATGGCATAGGAACAGAAAGTATCTCCTGCCCTCAGAAGTGTATTCTTTAAACATCTCTAGATTATAATCTTTTAAATAACCCCAAGTTCTTTGAATTCAAGCTTACTTACTTGGTAAATGAGAGTAGGACAACTAAGGAGCACAAAGAGAAGGACACAATAATGGTTGCTCCAACATTAAACCTTGACAATCCATAATATTGCTTCCTGAAGTGTCAGTGCTCTCAAGGACTTACCCAGCAAAGCAAAACCTCAGGGATACCAAAAGCTGATAAAAAACCCATTCAAATGCAAGTGGGGGAACTCGCCCCAATTGTCTCTGTCATTTTTATTTTTAAAATGAATACTGCATTTTACTGCACATTACCAATCTGTATTTACACATCCCTGTTGTACATAAGACCTCACTCACCTGTAAACACCTTTCAATACAAACCCAAGCCATTGAAATTACAGGCTGATGTAGACTGAAATACAAACTAGGGAGTGTTCAAGGATCTCTTCTCAAAACTCTCCTGTTACAGACAGGACAAATCCTGTTACTGCCTCTACCACCTCTCTGAGGACAGCTCTCCCAGGCAGCAGGACACAGAGCCCTCTGGAGATTCCCAGCATGACTGAAAATCACTGTCACCCACTGACAATCTGGCCACTTTGCTTTCCTGACCTGGCCAGTGTCATGAGAACATCTTACCCTGAGTCCCTGTGGCTCCAGGAAATCAGTGCAGTCCATCCTCTGGAGCTGAGCAGAATTTGGGACAAGGTGGCCATAATTTCCAGGGATCTTTGCTCATGGCATCAGTTCCTGGGAGGACTAGATGTGAATAAAGCAGGAGGCTACACATTTTGAGTGCCCATCAAATTAGGGAGCATCAGTTTATCTCACTGGTTTTCATCAGGATCAACAGCTCAAAATAATATACAAGTAAGTTTCCTGAAAGTAAAAATTTGGCAGAAAAAGGAGCTGTCAACAGCAGGAGAAAAAATGTGTTCATCAAGAGATGCTTCCTGAAGTGAGAGCAGGGATGTCACTGAGAGAAGCTTAGGGATGGATGAGCCTTGAAAACCATTCTTCATTTTTTATATCACTGATTGCTGCTGTCAGAGACCTTCAGTCTCTTGAAGAGGCAGCATTTCAATCTCATATACAGGCAGAAGTGTCCCTATAAACACCAAGAAAAGGGGATTGCTTGCATTTGGAGGTGAAACAATGGTGGATTCTTTTACCCAATGGATCCAGAAAACTTTTTCTTACCATTCTGAAGAAACATCCTCAGACACATGTAGCCTGCAGAATGGACTGATTTAAACAGCCCACATGATTCACCATTGCAGACACCAACTAGAGGTCATTTCTGTCCATGGGTAATGAGGGCAGGAGCAGGTTTTCCCCAGAATACAGACAATTTCACCCCTGGTTATTATTTCTGGTAACCTCCCATTCATGGTAGCTGACAAACACAGCCTTTCAAAAATCCCCAAAGGTACTGGGGAGGATGGAGATGGAAAATCAAACAGTCAAACAGAGGCTTTTCTGACTCCTCAATAGTAATCATGAGGAGGGAAGTGTGGGCAACAGCAGGAGGGAGGGAAGAGACACAGTTCTCTTTTGTTTTCCATTGAGTCTATAATAAAATTTCAAAACTGTTTTAAATCCAGGAGAAATGAGACTGGCAACAACCACAACAGACAAGGCAGCCACTGAAAGAAAAAGATGCAGTAAGGTCCAGTAAGTTTTTTTCTGGGCCACTTAATTACTGTGATTGTTGTTTATTCCTCCTTCTCTCCTGTTACACATTTACTGTTCCACATAGCACCCAGCCTTGTTTTTGCAAGACAAAAATCATCCCTCCAGCAGGAGAAGCCCACATCAGTGTGTTCAGCTTCCCTCCCACACCCCAGGCTCACCAGGCACCCGGGAGATGCTCAGCTGGGAGGAGGAAAGTTTCTTCTGCTTTTTATTCCCTCCTTCTGATAAAATAGAATGCAATCCACAATGGTAGTATACTCCACTTCTGCTGAACACAAATGCTCTGAGAATCGATACAAATAATTATTTAGGCATATGTATAATGCAGATAGTTTGTTTTGCTCACTCCCTTTGCCCTTACCCTCACAAGAACTCTGTTGGCACAGCAGAAACAGGCAATATGCCAATACATTGAAGTGTTTAAGGCAAACACATCACTCCTCTGCTGTGCATTTTCACATCACTGTGTGCCTGTTCTTCTGCTTCACACATGGGGAGCCAGAAGCCCCAGTAGTTAGGCTGTGTTCTTTTTATGCCATAAAGTAAAATATGAAAAGTAAATGTGTGATACATTTTGAAATTTATGATGTAAACATAGCTTGGGAGAACAATTACCTTTGCAATTTCACTGGGCACAGTGCTTGGGTTTTCAGGCTGGAAGGGCTGTGCTTCACCATGGTTAGAAATGGATTAGGGAGACTGTGAGCAAGTCAGACTAAATTGGCTGAAACATGAGTAACCCTTATCACTCCTCCTTAGGGGCTGTTTGCAAATGGGTGCACAGGATGTGGAGTCCCACATTGAATACTTCCATTCTGGCAGGAGGAGCACGCACACAGCCACAGATCTCCCTGTTACACGACAGTATCTGTATCTACAGTGGAGGACAATGCTGTGACCATCACTGCCCAAAATCTCTGCCAGACTTTTGCACTGGCTTCACTCATGCACAGATTACAAACCCAGAAAACTCTGATCCTCTTGAGCACAATCAGATGATGAGAAAAGGACTTTAGAAAGTGCAATAGGTAATTTTCTCCTCTCAAATGAGATAGAAGAACTCTTTAGTAGCATTTTGTTTAGTTTAGCAGTGTTCTTCTGAAAAACTTCATGCAAATGCTTTCACTCATGAATTTGGACAGTCCAGATGCTGTGTCTGAAAAGGTGCATGATGCTTGCTAAGGAACAGCATGAATGTCCAAAAACAGAATAACTAGAAGGAAACAAAGGAGGTGAGTGGGATAACCACCTCCTAATCTTGTTCTAACTTATAGTTCAAAATGACATCTAATATAACCTTCCTATCTCTACATAAACCCTTAGGCCTGGGTTCAGATTCTGCAGTAGCCTGAGTCTGGCACAGATTTTCCACAAAGCAGCAACTGTATAAAACCTCCTTCCCTTTTTTCCTCATCCATGTTAATCCATTCTGTATCTGTGGTCCCTGCCTCACCTGTAGATACATTTCTGCATCACCCAGTGAAGTTTGTAATTCTCTGCAGCTCTTAAAATGGTCAGACGTGCCAGTCCATACATTACATTACACAGCTGGGGACACTTACATGAGCCTGACAATGTGAATAATCAATTTACTTGGACAATCTGATATCCCCCCTCTGCAAGTTGGATGTGTTCTTTCACTTCCATGACATTATTGTAATTGCCTGAACCACTTTTGGTGGGGTATTTTTCCCAACCTTAATTACCTTGTCATTTATTATTAGGCATTTTAATATGGCCATTAAATGTCACACTTAGCTTTCAGTTTTTTCTCTCTGTCTGGTTCACAATTCTGCAATTTAGAAAGGTCCAGCCATATACATATTTTCACACTTTGACACATTTAAAACTTTGCTCAGTGCCAGGTTTATTAGAGCATTAAACTGATGAACTTGCTCTAATAATCAATGTATAAATAATCAATTTAATGCTATAATAAAGAAAACATAAAACAGCCTCAGCTCTGCTGCTTGTGCTGAGGTGCAGTGGCATTTGGTGGTCATGCATGGCAACACTTGTACAAGCTTCATTTAGAGAAGGTGGCAGGTTAATTGGGATAGAACACAAATGCAGTACAGCATCCATAATAAACAGCCAGTGATATAAAAAGGGAAAAGGAACTAGAGGCTTGCTTCCACTCCTTGCAGATATACCCTCTCAAGGTAATGCTCAGAAGAATTAGCAACAGTATGTTTTCATACATTTATGGGAAAATACTCAATGATCTCTGCAGGCATCAAGCTGTTTTTTTCATCTACCAAAAAAAAAAAAAAAAAAAAAAAAAAAAAAAAAAAAGTTTGTAGCTCCAGAATCTCATTGCAGTTCCTGGATGAAATGCAGACACGGCTTCTTTTATTGAACACTTGGTTCCAGAAACTAATGGAAACCAGACCCAGTATTGGAGGGACAATACTAACAAGGTGTGTGTTACACAATGTTC
The DNA here is from genome assembly GCF_028769735.1 of Zonotrichia leucophrys gambelii. NCBI lineage: Eukaryota > Metazoa > Chordata > Aves > Passeriformes > Passerellidae > Zonotrichia > Zonotrichia leucophrys. Next base: position 8,242,253 of record NC_088177.1, on the reverse strand, counting down.
CTCGGTTTCCTGTTTACACATCCTCATGTATTTCCCCTCACCCCAAGCCTGTCACTGAGCAAAACCCAAACAAGGATTTCATGAAGAATTGAAGGCTCCTATGGCAACAACATCAATATTTATCTGTAAAAATTACAAGCTTCAGCTAAGATGCTAGAAAAAAGCTCTTAAATCTTTCAGATTGATCAACAGCCATATTTTACACTGCATTTGTGTATCATTATTTCTGAGATGTGCTCTCTTCCCAGGGTGCCACACTCACACCAGGACAGTTACAGAGGAGCCAAGGCTGATAGGCTAAGAAACAGTAATTGCCAGTGAAAGTTTTCTCTGCAGATGGATTAAACTGTGAAAGAGACTGGCTTGAAAAAATAGTGGGTGCTTATCACTGAATCAATTTTTAACAAGCTCATGTTGACTGTATTATTTTTTTCATCAAAACCATAATCCTAAATTGAACTATTGAACAACCAGATGAGGTTAGGTTTGCTTTTTATTTTCCCTCTTTCATGGACTGAAGGGGCAAGACATGGCAGATACCCTTCATCCATCACTTGCTATAATGAATGCATACTCATTAGCATACTAAAGAAATTGCACCTTCTCATCACATCATAGTAAGATAGAAAGAGTCTCATCCTGTTGCTGTTCATGAGCCACATTTCAACTTCTTCACTTGCTATAAACAGCACCTTGCTCTATTTTCCCACTGTGATGAGATCTCTTCTTGAAGCACTGTTCTCCTCAAAATTAGCCTAACCCCTGTTCTTTCAATTTTTTATTGCTAAGCTCCTAGCTTACACTATGGGCTTTGATTTTTAAATATTTTCTTTTAATAAGAAAATGACTGATAGAGACTCAGGTCCCTGTTGGAAAAATCTGCCCACAACTTTGCATCCAGCCTTGCCTCAGAAAGTTCTTGAACGAACAAAATTTAGGGTAAAGCAAAGCTACAAAATTTTATATGCTTTCTCACAGTACTCCCTTTTTAGACTAAAAGTTCTGCCTAAATCAATTTTTCACACTGCATTTTCTTTTGTCTTGCTTAATTCTAATTATACTGACAAATTACTGTACCCGTTCCTTCCTGTTCCTCATTTTCCCAGTATGTATATAGATAAGATGTTCTATATTTTTCATATGCTGTTCTACAAGCCCTCCTTCAAATATTTCACTGGTATTCAGATTCACTGCATTTCCATAGGCAATTCCTACAGAAAAGATAAGCTCCCCTGTCCAAGCTCAGAGCAATTTCCACTGCAATTAAAAAACCGGGGAGCCCAATAAATTTAGTGTCTACTACAACCCAAAAGGAAGAACAGTTAACCTGGCAATGTAAATACCTTTCAATGTAACAATTTTCACTCTCTAAAAATGAAATATTTTACTGTAACTGCTTCTTTCAAATGTGGAATAGTATCCAACAAAATTCTTATTTTTTAATTACTATCTGAAATGTAGTGTATAAATGAAACAAAGGACTGAAAATCCATAAGAAACTACATAATTCATCACTCTTTTGTGGAAATAACAGAATGATCTGCCTTTCCTGCCTTAGTTGAAAGTTTATTGAATCAAGCACTGGCTACACTTGTCTCTAAGGTTACCTGTGCACCACTTTATTGTGGAGTGACAGCTCTGTAGAGAGCAACATATTCCAATAAAGTGTCTCCGTGCTTGTCTTCCCAAAACACTTTTCTTCCTTAACCCTCTCCTAATGGTGCTGAGACCCTTAAGCCTGGACTCAAGACTCTTTTATTTGCCAAACGCATGTACCAGGAAGGGGTTGAGGGGTGGAAGAAACCAGAGCACCTTTTCAGCCACATGCTGCTCTCCATTAGGATTTTGGAGGCATCATTTTATTAAAAGAACTCTTCTGCAGCATTATTAGGCACAAGATATTCTGTCCATGCATTATATGCCCTTCCCTTTTTTCCCACAGGGAAGCTGGAGCATTCGCAGACCCTGCTGGAGCTGTAATTGCTGCCAGCTGCTCTGCCAGCTGGGTGTGTGGAGCTGGGCACCAAGTGCTCTGGCCAAGGTCCCACCCTCACCCCAGAAAAACTGGAAAACAGCAAGATGCCCGTATTGCTCTGTCATTTTAACAATATTCTTCTTCTTATTCCCAAGGCAACAATTTCACACCTTTTCCTATCAGTTTTGTTCTTTGATGGACTAAACTCTTGGATTATGACCCTCCTCCACAAAGAACTGTGAAGGTTCTGCATTGCCTGGGGGATGGGAACACGTGCCTGAAATGGTACCTGCTCCCCACACCAGCCTTGGGATATCAACATCCAAATTCCCACAGAAGCACCCCAGGGAGCTGCACTCTCAGCTCACTCAACACAAAAAATATGTTACAGCGGAAAACATCAATTTCCTCACAGAAATATTTCCTATGTATCTCCCTACCAACACTGATGGTTTCATCAATCAGAAGCTTTTTTTTTTTTTCCCTTTGGTCATGAAATCTAAAAAGAGGCTATTGCCTCTTATAAGATAATTAAAGTAACTGCGTGTATATATATACACATTATATATATATATATATATAATGTATATATATATATTTTATATATATAGATATATAAAATATATATATATATATATATATATATATATATAAAATTTATGTCCTCATGGAGTATAGGCATTATTAAATCAATTTTGTTGTTAAGTTCCACTTAGGTAAAATAGGATATTGGATTTCTAAACTAATTATACAGGAAAGAGGTCTAGTACTGAGTTAAATGGAAACTTTGGTCTGCATACACTCGGGTGATTTAATTTCCTTAAGTCTATCCAAATATCCAATCCTACCACACTGCAATCTACAGACATTGGAAAACAAATATTTTACTCACCACTGCACATTTAGGAGCTGCATTTGTAAGATGCCTGTAGTTTTACCCCCCCAATGAGAGAATCACTAACATTGTCATGCACCTACCTCCTTGAAGTCGGGCTCCTTCTCCACTTTCATGTCTGAAATTCAACAGACAGAAGTTTAACTAAATTCTTTCTTTCTTTCCTTTTCAAAGCTCCAGTTGCCTGGGAAGTTGTGACTCTCCTTAGCCACATCCCAGGAGCTCCCTATTCTCTGCAGCACTCTTGAAATCATCCAGAGGATAAGGAGAAGGAATCCTAATGCCACTGAAGAGGTGCAGAAGACGCATCAGATGCAGCAGTGAGGTTCTTCCTTCCCTGGAGGCAACTGACTTGCCAGGATGAGTTACTTGCAGTAAATATAAAACACCAGGACCACTGCACCTTGCCTGGGTACTTTTAAACTGTGCAGAAGAAAGTGGTATTCAGGATCTCTGGGTCCTCTTCCTCTCTTGTTTCTTCTCTGAAGTCTAATAAACCTGTGCAGAGGGATACGAGGTCACACCTTGTATCCTCTGCATTTTATTAGAGGAGTCAACACTCAATATTCCAAGTTTCCAAGGAGAATCTTTGGCTTCAGATCAAACAAAAGCTCTTCTGCCTTAAAAGGTGCAATTTCTCAATTAAATTAACCTGACTTCATACTCAAAGTGCCAGAGCTGAGAGAACAGAGACAATCATCTTCACTTTCAGCCACAAAGAAAAATCTACATATGCCAAAAACTGAGCAACAAGGAGCAGTTGGTTATAGCAAATCAGCAGACATTGAAAGAACCAGGTCATAAATAATTCCATCCTTGCTGCCAAAAGATTAAATAAATTAGTTTTAAAAAATAATCAGCCTTTCTTTGTACTCAACAATCTGGGGAAAGTATTCCAATTGACATGCAGTTATGCCTGGTTTTGTAATATAATTGAAATTTCAATATGACCTACAGGTTTCATAGATTTTGCAAGTTGTAGTAGCAGAAAAAGGAGCGAGGAAATCAAGAAGGTAAAGATAAGCTCAAGCAAGCAGTAAATGGATATGCTGATTCCCTAGCTTTCCATAAATAGGTCTGTTCTGGTAAGTGTCATATTTTAAGGACAGCTGAATCAAACAGCAATTTTTCAGACCCAAAATGTCATCATGGTGTTTAACAGCAGATAAGCTACAAAAAGTCTAAACTTGTGCTATTTCAGTGCAATGTGTACTAATGTTTGCTCTACTGTAGATCACCTGGAGTCATTAATGATTGCCATTAGTTATGATGTAGAATCTGATAGGTAACACAGTTCAGTGGTGCTGTTAAGTGGAAGGATTATTTCAACAGGTCAGCAAAAGTAAAGGTAAATTCTTCAGTCTAACTAGCAGAGCCTGCATCTGGCAAACACTTTTGCAATATCTGAGTTCAACTCATGCATAAAAATATCAGTAAAAGCAATTAATTTGCGTCTGATTCTCACCCCTGTGTACATAATTACATAAAAAACATCTGTATCTGTAGGACAGTGTGAGAAACCATGAGAACATTAAAAGCATACCACATTTCCACCCAGATTTCAGATAACACATTTTTTAAATGTACCAGTCTTGCCAAAGGCATTCCCACAGAAGGCCATGTCCTATGAGACGTTCAAAGTTGGAAAAGCTGGAGGTGCGATGTTGGGGTAGAATGAATTGGGAATGGGGGACCTGTCGAGCTAGAGGGAAAGGAGGAAACAGTGCAGGATCCAAACATCTGAAATAACATTTCCTGAGCACTGCTGAGACACAAGCATTCCTTTTGCAGGTAACTAACACAACCAAGTGTGACACATGGCAAACATGAGCACGGAGTGGCTGCTTTGCAGAGGAGCACCAACCAGCACATCTGGTGGGAATTGGCCCTTTTCCCAGATCCTCCACACGCTGAGTCCAGGCTCAGCACACAATCACAGCCTGTGTTTCCTTCATGTGCATTTGGCTCAAATTGGGAAAAACCACCTCAGTGAACTGAGCTGGATGAGTTAGGAGCACGTCTGGTTAGGAGAAGCATCAGTGTTGTCAGGTGAGCGTTTATTAAGTGATGGGTGTCATTTATAAAATCACAAAGCAGCAGTCCCAGCCAACAGAAGACTTGAAAACGACGCTCCTCCATAGAAAACAGGATTTGAAAAACCTTGTTTGAATTCTGCTCTTACTTTTCTGTTGTTGTTTTGTGTGATCTTACTGTAGTGCATGTTGTAGCCCCCATAAATTATACCCTACCTATGCTATACATATGTACTCCATATGTCCTATAAATGCCACAAAGCAAAGCCATACTTTGTGGTGACACTGGGACCCAAACAAGGTATCATTGCACATTAAAATTGTATTAAACTAATTGAAAAATAGTTGAACATTGCTAACAAAACGAGAGAATTACTAAACATTAAAAGACAAGAGACTTTTCAGTGTTCCATAAAACCACGCCTTTCAGACAAATTAATTATTTGCATCATAAAAAAAATCCTAACAGTGAAAGAAAATATTCCAGAAGGAAGTGATGAGTAAAAAAGCTTCAGGTGATTTTTCATTACATTAAAAACAATTCTCATTCTCATAAAATATGCAGAACTTTACATCTTAAATAGCATATTTACCTTCAAAAATTACTTTCATTTTAGTCTTGCAAGAAATTAAACCTTAATTATATAGGAAAGTATTTGGAATATATCCAGAAATAAGAAAACTACAGCTATTCCCCTATAAGTGGTACAGCATCTGTCAGGAGTTTTCACATACCTTCAGGAAGATATCTCAAATTAAACCAACACTGTACTTGCTTTCCATGATCAGAGTTAATATTCTGCAGACCCATCCTGGCTGCCTTGTTTATTTCATAGTTTCAATTTCTATTGCTGTACTTCACCCTGGCAAATAAATGGATGCACAAGGGGCTCGCCCTCTGAATAAATAATAAAATCTAATCTGTCAGATCTTCCTTTGCCTTGAATGAAAAACATTTCATTCCTCTGTGATGCTGTTGAAGCTAAATCTTGTTGCAAGAGACTGAATGAGCAGCCTTGGAATAAGAACTAAAGGTGTGTTGGAGCTACGTCACCACCGTGATGAACATCAGAATTACATCTGAGAGCAGATGGGAGGAAAGGAAGATGCACTATACAAAATATGTCCTCATTTGAGGAGTAAAGTATTACTCAATGGCATTATACATTGTTAATAAACTTTCTTTATCTGAAACTATAATTTAATATTTATGTATCTAATTTACATGTGACAAAGTAGCATATTCTAAAATTAGAGTGTAACCAGCAAACTATTAACTACTATAAACAATACCAAAACACAACTCAAACATATTTTAAGGAAACCATAGATACATTTTGGACTGGGGAATGATTTCAATTGCAGATATTGTTTTAAATACAGCTGTCAATTACATCTTGAAAAAGTTTCTTCAAGCTCAGAAAGAATTTCTGCTTAGGGATTCCTGGGTATATACATAAAGACCAAGAGCACACCACCAAAAAGACCCCTATTGGTTACTAATAGGTACAGTAATAATTGTAAATGCTTAAATTGTGTGGGGGAAATAGTTTTCAATAACCATGTTATATGATCCACTAGACAATATCCCCTTTGAGCAGAAACTAGAGAAAATACCGTGCCCTTTATTATCTCTGTGGTTTCTTACGTGTAATAGACAGCAGAAGAATTGCACTTATTGTAACATTACAGTGTTAGATTCCAGTTCACCTTTTAGAATATTAGTGGCCATAATACTTGTGATAGGTTGTGCCTTATGCAAAGATGAATAAAGATGTGCATTTAAATAAAAAAGAAAACAAAAACCAAAAACAAGCAACCACTTACAGAACCAACAGTGAGGCTTAACATAACAAACATGCACTAACCCTACACTTATGCAAAACTAAGTTCTTCCAGGAAACTGTAACCAACAGTTGACCTTCCACAAAGGTAAAGGTTTTGTCCCTTGGTAATATGTTTGGACTTTGTAGTTGAATTCCAGTTTATTAGCTCATTGTCTGTAAATGTGCTGTTCCACTGTGGTATCCTTTAGCTGCCCTTGAGCTTCTGCAGAATCTGCAATCTTACAGTCACTTTTATTTAATGTTTTATTGAGCTGCAGAGTAAGTCCCCTTCAGTACTACACAAATAGGCTTCCTTATTCATCCTCTTCAGGTTCCTGTGGTAAAATTGGTGTCTCCTCCTTTAAACAAGCACTAAAAAACCCAAGGATTGTGCTGTAAAGGTGATATTTGCTTTTCTCAGAAGCAATGTTATGACCTTCATCCGGATAGATCTGGCAGAGGAGAAAGGAAAAAAAAGTAAATAGTTTTTAAAGGCTTTTCAAATATTTAGGGCTTTAATTTTCTTTCTCTGGTCTTCAACATGTTTTAGATGACAACAGGATGATAGCATTAGTTTTATGGCATCGAGGAAAGCTAATAAAACCCAAAGTAAGACTCATTCTCTTGGAATTTGAACTTACAACCACTGCAGTGGGATCTGCAGAAGTCAAAAAATTTATATTCTCAGCCATTGTGCTTACAACAGTTTACTTTAGCTAGCATTTTCAATAGTGCCTAGGCATCCAAATCCCATTAACATCCATGAGGATTCATTGCCTCATGCTTTTAAGGACCTCTCAATATTTCAACTTCTAAGTGTTTGGCAAAAACCCTTTTTATTCATATCTTAACTATCTTCCTATCTGGTCCAATGCCCATCTTCTCTCTCTCCTTGGGTGGGTGTGGGCATTTTTATCTCTTAAAACAAATACTACTGGGAATTTCTCCCAAGTGAGGCTAGGCAAAGATTTGCAGGCTGAATGAAGAAATCCAGCCCACAAGACAAGAGACTAAGGCAAAAAGCTTCAGCTGCCTCCTCAAACCCAGGTTATCACAAGGTTGCATGAGAACAGCTCAACAGGGCTCTTCTGGGAGAACTCTGTCATTCCTGCTTCTTCCTCTCTTCACAGGCCTTCACCTCAGCTGGAACCACATGGGCAGCAGGAACAGTTCTACATTTAAAGTCCTTTTTCCTGCCTCAAATGGCACCAACCCCCTCCCTGCCACAAGCTCACATTCCAGTGCAAACTACAGGATCACCCTAAGCCCAGCAGGGTCGAGGTTTGCAATAGCCAATAAGCATCAGGAGTATTTAGGGACTGATTCAATCCAAACCCTCTGCCAGCAGCATCCATGTGCTCCAGGTGTGTCCCATGCAAGCCCATGCCTTGACAGAAGCCCTGTCATGCTCTTCCAAGAAATGTAAATGTTGAAAATAAGGGGAAATCACTCTCATGTGATCCAATACCTTTTTAGGTAAAAAGGAACCCAAAGTAGTGACATCTCCATGTTACAAAGGCTGCCCATGGATTCCAGAGCACTTTGTATAATTGTAGGATAAAGAGGTGGAAAAAAGAAAGATGGGAGAGAAGAGAAAGAGTCCATGAGAACAAGATGATGATACAGCTCCTGATATCCACACAAACAGGGAGAAAAATGGGATTAAACAGAGTTCTAACTGCAAATTAAGGAAATACCACTGTGTTGTGGTAGAGAGGATCCTTTGCAGTGAAGAAATAGCAACAGGAGGTTAAATGTTCACCTATGTTTATAGGAAAAGTCACAGGTGCACGTACCTGCATAGTGTAATTAGCCCCAGCTTTTATTAGACGCTTAATTAGTTCTGCTGAATGCTGGAAGTGAACTTTAGCTGCAAGAAAACATTTGATATTATTAGAAACAGCTACAGTAATGTGAAATACTTATCTGTTACACAGCTTTGGCTGAAAACATTTCCAGGCTCTGTAATTACTGGATCTGAAGCTGACTATTTCCAAGGCCAGCCCTACCAGCAACAGGATGTTACAGCAGGAAGGAGCTGGAAGCCCCAGGGGAAGCCACACTTCCCATTTAGTGAGGACTCCTCTGTTTACCTTTGATTTACACATACTATAATAGCTTAGAGATGTGTAAAACCATTCTGTCTGAACATCACGGCATCTTCTAATTTGCTGGGAAGAAAGCACACTGCATTTTCTATTGCTTGCATGGGGTCACTACACCCCACTCTTTAGGTAATGGATTTTCTGGAACTCATCAGTAACCTGATCTTTGTGTGGCAAAGCCATGATTACCATGTCTAACCCTGCAGAGTTTAGGCTGCAAGTGGTCTGGGCAGTGTCACTGAATGTGATATTGAGCAGGGGCAGCAGACAACCACACTGCCAGGCCAGACCCTGCACTGCTCAGACATCATCAAAGCCCCAGTTCCCTCCAGATTGGTTCAGAGGGGCAGAAATTGCTGCTGCCTGCTGCAATCAGTAAAGCCTGAGCCCCTCATGCCTGCTCAGTCATCCAGTTTATTTTCAACCCTCCCTCCTGTGCTCTGGGGAGAAGCACTGGACAGGGTTTGCACACCCCTGGTTGCACTTTGGATCCATAAAATGGGTTTGACAAGTCAGGGATGATGGGCTGGCACTGTGCCAGCTGTGCATGGGCACTGTCACCTCAGCCCTCACCACTGAGAGGCACTTATCCCTTCAGACTGAGTAAGAAACCTTGTATTATCCCACATCCACCAGAAAATACTGGGGAAGAAGTAGGCATGTCAGTCTGTACAGAGCAGCTGTTTGCACCACTGTAATTTGTGCCTGCATCAAAGCTCATTCTTCACACATCAGTTAAGAAAGTTCAGAAGAATACATTGCAGTGAGATCTGCAATTACAAATTATCTCAATTCATACATCTTATGATTTCATCCAAAGTGCTAGAACTTACCCTGTGTTATTCATTCTCTGTTTTAATCTACTGCTAAAAGTACTGATGCTATTAAAAGGTTCTGTGTAGCTTCAGAAGGTTTGCAAGTACCTTGTAATTACTTAGATGAAAAGATTAACTTCCCATTTGGTGATATACTTCACCAGCTGTACTAATAGTTCTGCAGAATTGGTATGAATTTAAGACACCATTAAAAATGTATGTTGTTCTATTAATAATTCATGTAATACCTTTCACTAGCATCACAGTGGTTCACAAGATTTAAACAAATTAGAACATACAGCACCTAAAAGGTGCAAATGCTCAGCAAAAAAAAAAGTTGCACCAGTTCAGAGTTGGAAGTGACAGTTGAAACAAAAGAAAAAAATCCTATCAGAGGGAAAAAGAAACTGCAAATGTACTTGCTAGGTGTGTGCCTCATCAGCCCTTCAACACCTGCCTATTAGAAGCTCTGACTCCAAATTAGCTGCATCTGTAAATACTTACCATCAGCTGTCCCGTGAACTATTAGCAAATCCACTTCTTTTAAACCATGAAGATTGTGTAATACACTGGATGCCTAGTGAACAAACACACACAAAGCTGTATTTGAATTGCATTTTAAGAGTAAAATGGTCATTTTAAGTTACTTGTTTATGCTAACTTACCTGATAGGTAATTTCATCTTTTGATGGAATCCCAAGGTATCTTTCTGAAAAAGCTGATGCTGTAAAAATAAAAACAAAACAAAACAAAACAAAACAACAAATCTTGTGAATTTCAAGTTACTTCTATTTTAAAATTCATAATTTTAGAAGCTGTTTAAGCCATGAAGTCAAGATTGTTCATTTAGAGACACAGAATGTACCATTTTGATGCACCACTTAAAACCACTTTAAAAGAGAAAAAAACCAAACAAAAATAATAATTAAAAAAATACCAGCCCCAAACAACAAAAAAACCCAACCCCAAAAGAAAACACAGGCTAAACCCCAAAGAAAGTCTAACAGACCATTAAAATAATCTGGCTTGGTTTCCTGTGAATCACAGTGCCCAAAGGAACCAAATAACCTGTGACTGAATGACAACAGGACTGATATTGTAGGGAATTCAGAGCTAACCTTAAAGGATTCATTCCTAATAAAAGATTTGATTCATGCTGATATACATAAAGTATTCTTAAGAAATGAGGTAACTGCAAAATCAGTACTGTCAATAATCCCAAGTGTGTTGCGGGTTTTGGTGAACTGTCCCAGTGTCAGCTTTACTTTCATTTACGGAAGAGACCAAGACAGTGAGGTGAAATCTCACTAACATTGTTATGTTATCTGCCTTTAGTAAAAATAAAATGAATAAAAGGCCTTTTGAATAAAGTATCACCCAGGTTTAGGGCAGGGATTACTCACCATATAACTTCATATCTGTGATTGGTGCCACCACAGCTCCACACTTGAAGAGCCGCTCACTGGATTTCAGGATCATTGATGTAATGTAGCCACCATACCCCTAACAATGGGATGGAAATTTTGGTTTATTTATTTCATTCTAGCAAAAATAAAGCTACATGCCATTGTGCTAATCCAGTGGTATATTTTTTATAGTTTAAGGGTGCATAAAGATCTCATTGACCTGGTCATGACTTTTAATCTATGCAGTTAATGAGTATTGAACATTTCCTCACCATTTCCAAAGTCTAACACATCTCCCCTGGAATCGCTGATACCAGAGAGTCATGAAACCTTTTTGAAAGCTTTAACTTGAAACCACAGATTTCTTTGAAATGACACTGGCAATCCACTTCTGTACACCTGTAATCATTCTAGACTCACAGAAAATGGAATTCTGAATGTGGCACCTGGAATCAATGATTTACTCGTATATTACAAACTCCTCAAATTTCTCTGCTTGCCATCTGTTTTCCCTTCATTGGTACTGAAAAATTGGTATGTCTTCAAGGATATTGTTGTTTTTGTTGTTTTGTGTTTGGCACAATACATTTCAGGAAGACAAAATTATCCCATGACAGGGAAAATATAATGTAAAACACCAGCTGATCCAAAAAAAGATTATGCACCAAGTGCTTACAGTTTTCTCAGAGACTTTTACAAATGCTGCCTGCTCCTGTTCTTCATGCCTAAATATTTATTGAACAGATTATTTTTGTGGAAGAATGGCAATATTTGAAAACCCTTTAACCTTATTTAAGAAATATAAGTAAAGAGGTTTCTTGTACTCTGCAATCAATCCATATTAAGGGATGGACATACTGAAGAAAATAATACCAAATAGGAGATGGATTTTCAAAGGAAACATGTGGGGAACTGAGTTATTCCCTTCCCATACAAATTTCAGCCCAGGAGGCCAAGAGCCATCCAGATCTGTTCATGAGCAGGAGCAGATTTCACCTAAGACAGAATTTCTGAGTGGGCACCTCTAATTTGTATAATTCAAAGAGCTTAAAAGAATAGCAACTTTCCTCTGCCTCTGGGTTTTCTCTGCTTTTACTTTTGTTTAATATTCTGTTTGTGTCTTGCCCACTAGCTGCACAGCACAATTTTAATCCAAGGATAGGTATTGCCAGGTTATTTATTATTTATTCCATGTTTTCATTAAGACCTTGTTTAATTCTCCTGAGAGTTTCTTCCCTTTGTGCCTGTGTCCTTCCTTCCAGCCAGGCTTTCCAGGACAAAAAACATTACAGAGTGAGTTATTTATAAATTCTTAGAAGCATTTCACAGTGACATTGCTATTCCATATGCCCTGATGCAAGAGCATGTGCTGCCTCACTCACCTGCTGCGTTTCTGGGGTTGCAGCCTAATTGCCACATTTTCAAGAAAGACATCGGCTGTAGAATTGCAACTTATTTTTAAACTCTCTTTTCACTTCCATGAATAAAACCACAAACTCCATGGAACTACACTTGGCTGTCTAACACCTCAGGCCCTTGGATCAAGCATCTCTTAAGCTTGCACCCCTCACAGAGATAAGCAAGGGGGCGTTGGCAGATTGCCTGGCAATTTCCCCCACTGTGCCCTTCTGGACAGTCTTGTTACTCTTGTGCCTCATTGACATCACCAATTGTGACAGGAATTTTACTTCTGTATAGCTCTGAAACCTCTCAGAGAGCTTCCTGAAAGTGTACGTGTCCAGTTTTATGACATCAACACTAAGCCATTCCAAAGTCAACTTATCTTCAAGCAAAGTGCATATTCTGTTTCCATAAGTAGAGCAAATTTAATGGAAAAAAAAATTGTTTCCCTATCACGTTCTTGTATGTGATATAAAGGAAATGAGTTTTAAAAAAGATTTTTAATTGACTCTAAAACAAGCAGAGTGGAGGAAGAATACAAATAACCTTAAGAAGTTGTTAAATATACTTTTATTGTTAATTATAAAACTGACTTTTAAATTTTATGTTTTTTTTTTTCTTTTGACAGTAAAAAAAAAAAAACAACTCTGAAAGGTTAACTTGGAAAGGGGAAATTTCCCTGAATTCAAAGCAGTGTTGAAAGCTTATTGAATTTCCCACTCTTCATTCCTCAACACCGCTTTCAAAAAATAAATGCAGGAGCATAGCAATCAATAACATTTTGTGAAAGAAAAGAGAATTTGGGGTAGGTCTTGGCAGATATGTAAAGCCATGGTTACAGGCATGCTCTTCAGTAACTGTCTCATCACATCACTCTTAGGAAAAAAGATACTGATGAATCTCTGGCAGAAAACAAGTGGGAATTTTCAAGTAGCAATGAAAAGAATTTCTGCAGGCAAAACCAAGCAATTCTGGCTGCTCAGGGATTTCATTCCAAAACCAGGATTTTCAATCAAAAGACTGACAAAGGAAGAGGATATGGAGAAACGTTGATGCTTCTATGCCTGTGTACTTTCACATACATTAGTAACAGGCATTAAAACCTGAGTAGAAGTGTGTGCCACGATCATCTGGTGCATGAAATTGGCCCTGCTTGTACATCCTCACCTGGAAAATCTCTGGCTGCTCCCTTACAACCCAAATACTGGTTTTGACCCATTTTTGCACTGAGAGTTTCTTTCTTAGCTCAAGGAGTGCAGCAGGAGCTGAGATCTTTGAGGAAGGTCATGTTCATGTGAAAAGTTAGTAACAGTCACAAACATCAGCCAGTCCTCAAAATGCTACCACGCAGGAGGTAAATGTCAATCTCCTCATCCTGCATCCAGACAGGCTGAGACATGCAGGTTAAATGACTTGCCTGAGGCTGTGCAGCAGCTCAGCAGCAGAGCGAGAACTAAGGCACTTCATGGAGAAACACATGCTGCTCTTAAAAGGGATGACTGGGGTGTACTTGATCAGGGTTTGCTACTGCTTTGAGCTCAAAGGCAGAAAACAGCTTCATTTTTATTAAAAAAAAACGATTTAACAAATTTAAAAGGTTGCACATGCCGGTTCATGGATGAAGCAGCAGTTGTGGGGTGTTTCTAATTGCTGCTTTTTAATAGACATGAGTAAAATGCTGTTTAATTTGCTACTAAAAGTCGAGTCTTTGCCTCGTTGTATCTCCTGCTAGTGGCAATGACACACAGCTGATAAAACAGCAAAGGCAAGATTTCTCACTGGTGCAACAAGGAGCTTGCTGGCAGTACCACAGGGTAGGTGCTCAGCTAAGCTCAAGGGTCAGTTAAACATTCAGATATAAAACTTGTATTTTATAGGACAACATTGTCAATTCAACTGCAGCCCAAACATAAAATTGTAACAAACAAGCTTTCACAAAACCCAAGTCCCTATTAAAAATTTCTAAAGAAAGCAGAATTTTTAACAAATACTTTCCCCTTCAGATTCTGAAATGCAAATAGTGTTATACCATAAAACTGGTTTTATAGACTTAAATACTTGTTCTGAGAAAAAATACTGTACAGAACAGACAGTAAATGATGGATGGCTTTTTTCTCCTGTTTTAATAACTAAAATTGTCTTTGGGAAATACATTAATATATTTGATTATGAACTAACAGCACTTTTTTAAGAATCATGGTGATATAGCCTGCTATTTTTGCACATTACCTTTCCAAATATACCCAGTCTCTTAGGATCAATGAAGGGCTGTTTCAGAAGTGATCTGAAAGGATAAAAAACGTTTCTTTTTTAATTTTGTCAAAGTAAAACAGTGGATTTTACTTTTTGAATATAGTATGTAAAGAATATTATTTGTGCATTAAGGAATTGCCATACATGGAGATCAGGTAGAAGAAGAAATTACATCCATACAAGTAGTACAGCACTGGGAAATGTGATTTGCTTCCTAATTCCTTTTTCATAAGGCAAACAGTTGGTGTTTGGCCAATCTCACCTAATTTAGATCTCTGAATTTAAGCATCTTGTCTAAATTATCCATTTACATCTGCTTTTCAGTTAATTGAGAGAAGAGAGATACCCTTTTAGCATTCCTACACATGTTGGAAACTTCTCTCATTCTGGGCAGGGTCATCCCCCAGAAATGCTAGGATTTTCCACTGACTAGAGCTTAAATGACTGGCTTTGATCAGGTGCCTAGCACCAGCTAAAGGAAGGTGAGATAAACGGAACTTCTTGAATCTCGATAATTATACAAATAATTAATTCTCTCATCAAGGCCATTAATCATCTGTGGTGAATTTCATACAGAAAAGCGAATAACCTGAGGGGAAATATCAGACACAGCTGCTTATTCATGGAATGGGTGAAGCACTGACCCCTTTCAAAAGAAGAAAAAATATCTGGCTTAAAATCTGTCTTTCCCTGGAAAACCCAGGAAAAATCCATCCAGACCTTGGTATGAGCCATTTTGACACATGCACCCTGAGTAAGGAGTGTTGTCCAAGCTATGCATGACTACTCCACAGACAGAAATTACTCTTTTCTGCAGCTGGTAGAATCATATCAATCTAAAAATGATAATGCAAATGAGAAATAACAGGCATTTGCCAAAATGCTCTCATTTCTACCACAGAGTTCTGGAGTAATTGCACAAAGCAAATGGAGTTCTAGTGGTCTAAATTAGAGCAATATTCTCTGGTATAGCCCTAAAATATTGTAACACAAATGTATTTACATGTTAATGTGGACAGCAAGAAATTTATCTATGGAATATAGACAAATATGAATTAGCTCAGGTGGTATATTTGGATTGCACAGAGCAGTACAGCTCTATCAAAGAAAGCATCAATTCAAAGAAAATCCCAAAACCACCACTTTGATTTTTTACTTGCTCTTTGTAATGGAAGGATTAAAGTTTCAAAATTTGTAACAGCGTTAAAAAACAAACATGAACAATGCAGATAAAACATTCTGGGTAGTTTTAGTCCAAGAGCTCATTCATCCAGGAGGAGGCAGGGTGAAAGACAAGAAGAGTTTGCACATACGTACTCTACAGCTGCTATTTGGTCCTTCACTTCCACTGATCCTAAGCACCGATGGACCTCCTGTAGGATCTTGAGGCCTTGAAATCCACTCCCTCTGCCATCAAATCGAGCTACGATGACATTATCAGAGTTGACAAGCACTGAGTCCCAGTCAATGTGAAACTTATCTGTAACCAACTGGCTGCCTGGAGCTTCATCACTGCAAATACCAACACACCAGACACAAACGAAGACTATTGACAATGTGATGCACTGTGCCGAGCTCTGATATTTTATTTAGCCTGCGTGGCAGAGTTCAGTTGGTTATGCAACCCTGCTGAGCTACTGTCACTTCCATCAATACCATCCCATTAGGGCTGCAAGCCCTGCAGCAACAGAATTTCTTTAACTTTATAACCATTGTGCTGCGGTGCTGCCAGTACCTGAATACACTTTGCTGAAGGACACAGAAAACTAAAGCAGGTAGTGCTGCTTATAATAAAGTGAAGGAAAAATCCCCAAACAATATCACTAATGGCTAGCTCAGTTCTGGGAAGGTTCATGCAGAATTTGTAAAGTCTCACTGAACACACAATGAGGTAAATTCATTCAGCACCCTGATTACCATTTTGTAGGATATATAATACTATTAAGAAGGATGTCACCTGAGAAAACAAAAATAATTGCATTATTGTATTCTTGAATAGATTTTTTGAAATACAGTACAAAGAAGACTAAAGCATACACTGGAGAAAATTCTATTTTCTCCATCAAAATTCATATGAAGAAATGGATGCAGGCAGGAGTGATAAGTCTATTTTATGACAAAAAAAAAAGGTGGTTTACAGCACAAAAGGTGAAATAGAATGGGAGAATGCAGTTTCTAGAAGAACAATAAGATTTTCCATTGAAGCCAAATACACTATTTTCCTTACGAAGAAAGTAAAATGTCAGTTTTAAAAGGGAAGTTTGTCATTATTTTCCCCCAAGATAAACACAGAATAAAAGAACAGGGTACCATGAAGTTGTACAAAATGCAAAATAGTTCTATGTAGGCTGCATCTGCCAGTGGAATGCAAATTAAAATGTAAAAGTGTCTGTGCTGGCTGTATGGAAATTAAATTGGATGGTCTGTGGGAATATCCTGTCTAAGGTGAAAGAAAGATGAAGACAAAAATTATTATTTTGCCAAATAGACTTATGTAAACCCTGGGGAGGAAAGAGAGATAAAATATCCTCCAATAAGTCCTGTCTTATAAATACAATAATGTGCTGATTCAGTATCTGGCTTGGGCTGTGGATAACACAGACCACCTTCAAGGTAATCACTCAGTTAATTAACAAGCATATGATGAGTGTGTGTGTTCTCAAGCTCAGTCAGACCTATCTATTCAGTTGCTATCTCATGTACTGAAATCAGGATTACTTGGTAACATCAGCCACAATATGTTATGCTTGATTTAGCATTATCTTGCACATCAGGTTTATACTTGCTTTACAAAAAGAAAAGAAGAGGTTTTTTTTTGGTGTTCTTAACCAATTCAGTTGTGATTATACTAATTACTAACGTTGTGAAGCAATGAGTCTGGAAATACTGTCAAGTGAGCTCTGCAGAAAAGTATATACTCAGGAAGTATATAATCATTATTCTTTGCAATAAGGAGCAGTACAATACTCCCATATCTGCTCATTACCCAGAGTAAGATTTTCAGAAGCACTACACATTGACACAGATGTTTTCACAAAGTATTTTTCATTACTTCCAATGTAAGTATTTATCATTACTTCCATGAACCTCAGACCAGTTACAATTATTTGTAAGTTATTCCAGCTTTCCACAATAATACATAGAAATATCCATGTTTGACTAGGTAACTTTCCAACAGATAAACACATTCCACACAAGCGAAAACATTGTGAGTCAGCCTGCTTTCCTCCCTTTAAATATGAGAACAAAACTAACACAGTGATCACATTTGATTTATACATGTTCTATATCTAGGTTATTCATACATCTGGTGGATATAGATATCTATGTTGTATTTGTAGACACTTAGGAATAGGAGAAGCACCATTACACTTATAAGCCCTCCTCTGAGCCAGAAACGGCTTAATACCAAAAAAGTGTTTTAAATCAAAGTGAATTCTTCCAATAAAAAAGGAACAACAAACAGAACCTCAGCAAGTCTCTCAGTGGGTGAGAACTGACAGTGTTGGTTTCTTAAGCTCCTTTTGGAGGTCATAGCTGGGCTATTTCTGGGCTCAGAGTTTAAATACTACATATTGTCCAGCCCTGCATGATGGATTATTTGATATATTGCTTTAGGAAGCAATTTTCCAGTGACTAGTTTATTTTTAAGAATGTCCATATAAATAGTCTGTGATAAACATTTAAAGTTATTTCCATTGAGGTACATATCAGAACTCCTATTAACACCAAAAGGTCTCTTTACTCTTCAGCTGCCACTCTAAAGTGATGCTGAGCATCTGAGGTGTGCTTCTGTCCTCCACAGAGAGACAGCAAACACATATTTCCCAATATTTGCATTATGCCTGTCTATATTTCTTAGAGTCTTTAATGGCTTGTTTTCAAAGCTGCACAGCAGATTCACTTTCCCACCCTATTGCCTCATCTTGCTATCAGTCCTGAGAGTGCATTCACTGGCAGAATAAACATGTTTGACTCTTTGTGCAAGGCCCAAAACATTCATCAGTGCAAATCCAGGTAAACCAACCCCTACTTATGACCAAAATATAAAAAAATAAGTAAACAAATAAAACTCCCTCAAATAACAGGACAATCTTTTCATTGATTCAGTTTTACAAAATCAACTTACACACTGGACAACTTTAAATAGCATTAAATAATAGATACTGATATTTAAGATATATTATCTACACATTTGAAGGAATGAGGTTAATTATGATCAAGGCAAAATAAAGAATGATTATCAGCTCTGATTTTATTACCCAGATTAAATGCCAGAGTCTTTACTTAATCATTTCCTGTGTGTTACCAAGAAGAGTATCTTCCAACTTTTTTAATGAGTCAGGTGAACCATAATGAGGAAATCAAGGATTTGAAATTTAAACTTTGATCTTAATTATATAGAAAAGAGATGGTAATCACTTTTTCAGGCAATTACCATGCAGCTCTCTAATATATAGTTACACTGTGTGTATTACATCAGAAGGAAACTGAGTGTGAAACATTATCAGTGGTTTAAGAGAACAAATGGAAGAAAGAAAAGTGTTTTAATCTATTTAACATTTTATGGGCTACTCATCACAATTCTAAAAAGAAAAAGAGTGCCAGCCAACATAACTGGTTTCTACATGAGATCTGTTAGACAGCCCAGCCATCCAGATGGACATAAATTTTACCACAGCAATACAATAACCTACTATTTGAGTACTGCAGCTTGCTTTGCAGCTGCTAATGGATGAATGTTCATGCAATCTTTATCCTGATGGTTACAGCAAAATCAGGTCCTGGTCCTTAAGCTGAGCTTAAGTATGTCTACATGGAACTGTACTCAGTTCACACACAGGTTTCACACCAGGAGGAGATTCCTTTGGTACAAGTTTCCTTCCAGGATTCAGCCTTAACACTCAGGCATCTGGGGGCCATGTGCTGGAAGTTCAAATTTACCTGCAGATATCCCTGCATGAGCACTGAAGCCTTTTCATAGTCATGCACCTTTGAAATAGCTACTATCTTTCAGTGATTTGAAAAAAAAAAACAACCCAAGTAACAGATCACATCAAACATCACCCCCATAATAAAATCACTCATCACCTTCCTCCCTTCCTCCCTCTTTTCTCTTTTTCCTCTTAAAAGTGCAGTGTTACTGAGATGGGAAAGCAAACACCTCTTCTCTGCTAATACTCCACTTTTCTGTTCTTGTATCTTCTGGATTTCTATTTCTAAGTGCATGTTCCCTGGATCAAGATGTTTCACATAATCTCCTTTCCAAAAAATGGACACACAATTAAACCAACATTCTTACCAAGGACATTGATAAACACTCATTTTCAAAGGTTTTTCTCTCAATAGCTGGAATATAATGATAATCATACCATGGCTGAGAATGGAGCAGGAAAGCAGGGGCAGCTGAACAGAGGAAAAGACAGCACTTGTTATCAGCCCCCAGTTCTCATCTAACACTGGTGGCAGTAGGAACAGGGTGTTTCTCCATCAGCCCCAACAGTACCACTCTGGGACTCAGGAAAGTCAAGTATCTGGGAAATGATACCATCTACACAACTCATCAATGTTCCCTATAAAAGCTACGTGTTCTCTTGGGACCTAAATACTTTTCTCTTTTTTTCTGAAAGTAGTACTTCTGATCATGAAATAAACTTTAGGATGTCAATTTGGAGCTGTGTAGGTCAAGAAATTACCCCCTACACACCCACAGATATCCAACAGTTCTTTCTCAGGAGCTAGACAGAATTTATTAGGCTCAAATAATCATCCCACAAGGGAAACTCTCATAACTTCAGTGACAGTTTGCAGTTTTATATTTCATTTGGGGACCTCTTTAATAGAAAAAGGAATTGCTGGCAACCATAGCTTTAAGTCTGTAAAAAGCTGCTGAAGAAATACAGCTTAATGTAACTTCTTTTTCTTCTAGAGAAAAGGAGGACACAAAACATGCTACAGTGCATGAGCCAGGACAGATTTAAACTTTTCAGTTTCATACTTTCACTAGCGTATAGGGTTTTCTAAAAATAACCCCTGCTAAAGCTAATGATGAGAATTCAGTATTGCAAAGAATCTGACCTAAAAGAAACAAAGTCTCCATACAGTAAATGTAGATACAACTATTTATATTTATAAATTGACGACTTGCCTTGTTATCTCACATGCCTATCATAAAAAAACCCAAACCAATTATAAAACATAACCATACATCATGACTTGGCCACATTATTTGCTCACTGGGTAGCAACAACTTTGGTAAATTTAAATTCAGAGCCTGACTTGACACTCACGTCTTTCAACTCTTGGTATCGAAAAACAATTCAAAATAATATTTTTTACCTTTTTTTTTTTTTCTCTTTTTCTGTGATTTCCTGGCCTTGGACTTGTCAGGTTTCTGATCTTTCCCTTCTGTCTTCTCTAGGTTCTACATGAGTTTATAACCCCATAGTTTCCCACAGCTGTGTATGGCAGATTATGCATTTTTCTGGGATACTTGAAAAGGGAAGCGTTGCACTGCTTACACCTTCGTGTTTCCCTGCTCTCAGAAACAGGAATAAGCACAAGTCCCTGCAGTGCTGCTGGGGTCAACTCACAGAGTCAGTTTGCCTTTGGCACTCATATAAGAGCTGCTTAAAATATAATCATGCCTCCAAGATCATGCTGCAAAGATGAAATAAAATCCATGTGTCCTGTTTCTCCACAAGGGAAGACAAATCTGTTCATGAGCCAATTAAAGGAGAGAGCTTCCACAACTGCAGATAATTACAACTGAAAATTCTGAGTTCTAAAACACAAACTGGGCTTAGAAATAAGCAGGTTTGTGCCTTTCTGTCCTGTTATCTGATCTGAGCAGGGAAATTTGGGATCATTCAGCAGCTCAGGTCTGTAAACACTTCACATCCAACAATGAGGATTTGTGCTGTCACTGAGGGGAGATCTGCTCCAGGTGACACAGCTCAGTAACGTGGCATTTTCATCAACTTAGCAGCACACATCTACATTTTACTGAAATTCACATCAATTTTTTCCAGCTGGGACTGGAAGGAGCTCTGTAGGTCCAGGAAAGCTCTCTCCACCCATGCTGAGTTCAGGTGGAGACAGGAGTGATGCCCTGAGCTGGCCACACTTTCCCAGGTAGGCTCCAGGCACTCTCATGACTCTGTTCTTTTCCTCTGCTACACATGTGCAGATAAAACTTAAAGGCTGACTCTCCCAGCAAGAACACACACTCCATCTCCTTTTAAAGGAACAGCATGGGTTTCCAGGGAATACCATTCTCCTCCCATGCAGCTTTTCTACAAAAATCCACAGACTCTGGATGATGACTATCATGCCTTCAACCACCGAAGATCAAAAGTAACTTTTATTTCATTCTGGAATTCCTAAAAGCAGTTTTATGCATCTCAACTGAGCCCCTTCTGGAAGGTCTACTCATTTCTCTCAGGGATAAAAAGGAGCACATGCTCTGAGGGAGATGCTCTGTGGGCAGGATCAGTAAGAGTCCAGGAATCACTGCAGGACTACTCAAAGCTACACCATCAGAAACGCCAGTGCCTCCCAAACATGAAAGTACAGCAAAGCACAGTCAGGTTTGACTAGCACAAAAAACCCCAGGCATCTCTACCAGACAGCACCTGTCACAAAATCTTCCCAAGATCAAGCCTTTTGATTTCTCAACTCAAACCCATGAGATTTTTTTTCTACAAAAGGTAAAAACCCAAGAAACAAAAAAAACCACCATCTTAATTTCAGATCTAAATATTTTCTACAAAACACTTTTTTATTATTTTGAGTGATTCCAAGCAGATACTTACATTATTAATAGAAGGGCATACTGGTTTCGATCCGTGAAATCTTTTGGCAGTGACAACTGTAAAGGGAATTCTTTTAAGAAAAGAGCAAAACATTAAAGGCTGGTAGTTACACAGATGAAAAACAGCAACATTGAAACAAAACTTTTGGCTTGCTAAAGTAGCATTTTGCCAGATTTACCGTAATCCTCAATGTGAAGCATTTTGATTTCAGTCTTGTAATTCTTTTTCTTAAGAGCAACTTCTTTCAACACAGGGTTATTTTCCAAAATATAAAACTCTAGAAAGCAGGAAGAAAAAGCATGTTGAAAGGTATGGAAAATCATCACACCCAAGATACACCAAGATTCAAAAAAAAATTAAAAAAAGGACAAATGTGCAATGATCTTGCAAATTAATCTTGAAATCAATCTTGTAAATTAATTCCTTTTGTAAATACTTTTTTTATAATGCAGCTACTTTTCAATTCAAAAAGATGCACATCCAGTTCATTTTTCTGGCTTTGGAGAGCTTTGTTTTCATTATGCAGAACCAAAGAAATTCCTGATGAACAACATGAACATCAGCATCTCTGACAAATCCTAAGAGCAGCTGCAACAGCACAAGGCTGCTCTTCTGGGCAACATCCAAAGCCTCATGCAGGCATCTTCTTCCCCAATATTACCTATTCCAATGCAATATTTAGCCAGCACAGCTAAACGTGGTCACTGCATGCCCTTATTTGTCTTCTGCACTCCAGCCAAGAACAATACTATCAGCTTGGTTTAAAGCTGCAGACTAATTTGATGCAACCCTTTTACACATGAAAGAATGGCTAATTTGTTGTGGTTTTTTGTTTCTGGTTTTTTTTTTTTTTTTTTTTAACTCAAATTACCGATCTTGCTTCCAAAATTTAGATTTTTTTAAATTAAATAATAAACTCTTCACTTAGGGCCAAAACAGATAATCTGAGGAGAATGCTTGTTCTGGGCAGTCAACCAAAATGGTATAATTATAGTCTGAGGATAGAATAATTGAAATAATCCTTAATCATTCCTTTATGAATTGAAGAGGATAATCTCATCTTGCACTGAAGCACTAATGGTAAATTATCTCTCTTATTATTTGGTTTTTTGTTGTTACAACAAACAACATCCCTCTATCCTGACTTGCTTTATTTTACTCTAAGGTGCTGCACATAAATCTCAATTTCAGTAATTCACACTCCATAGTACTTTAGATGCAGGTAATAAAGAGCAAAAGCCTGCCTACACAGAAATGAGGAGCACCACAGAAGTCTAAAACACATTTATTTGAGCAATAGCTCCCCTTTACTGAGCTGGATAAAACTCCCTGCCCTGGGTGTGCTGTGGAACTGGGCTTTGCAAACAAAAACAATGGCATTAAAAAAAAAAAGGAAAAACCAAAAAAACCCCAAAAACTAAAGCGCAGATATTAATTAACACTTCTCAGCATGGCACTGTTAATTAGGATGGTACTTCAACATGCAAGATTAACTCCACTGAACAGTGACTGGCCCAGGACAAAGGGGATGCACACAGGTACAGTTCAGGATTCCTGGATTCTGGGAAAAATCCTGAGGATAATCCAGTTAATGAAATGAGGATATGTAAGAGTTGGTTTAGTGTTTTTGAGTGAAAAGCTGTCCCCCATTCCTATAACCCACACCTCCATGCTAGTGGAGTCACAGTGGAGCTGCAGGTGACAGAGTTGTTACCTCTGCTTCACCACCAGGAAAATTCAACTGCTGAAGGACAGTCTTCCACTAAAAAGCACCTCAGCAGCCAAGAAACAGTAAATATTGGCATCAATATGCAAGAAAATAATGAGTAAAACTTGACAAATAGAGGTATAGGATACCTTCCTAAAAAGACTTTATTATTGGATTTGTCTTCATTGAAAATGTCAGTGGAGTTGTTCTGGTTTGAGAAATAGAAGAGAAGGACTAAACACCATATGTAGGTCAGCTTTTATGATCGATCATCCTAGGATTGCCCCTGACGTCAACATAATTGGATTGCAACTTTAAAAACATCTCTAAAAACACAGCAGCCTGATCTACATAGGAAGTGAAAGGGATGAAGACCAACCTGCCATCTAAGTTACTTAAGTGTAAACAGAAGATGAGTCACATGCATTTAGTCCAAATGCAGACATCTAAAAATCTGAAAAAGTTTTAGCATTCACTGCTTTCCTTACCATTTGCTGATGTGGATGTTGCTTAAAAGGTAATTAGTAGCACTTTATATGAATTAGTTTTCACGTACTTGCATGACATTTTCATGTGCTTTGTCTCCCTTCTCCCACACTCCCCAATGAAATTAGTGATGATAAGAAAACTTATTTCATAAGGTATACTCACTTTCAGTATTACTTGTCCTGTGCACACTTACAACTGGAACACCTGGTCCTGTTTAGAGGAGAGGAGAAAAACAGAGGAAGGGTGAGGTAGCTCAGTGACAAAGACTGGGAGCACCAGTTACCACAAAAGACAGGATCCTGGAAGCTCCATACACACAATTCCCTTCAAGCACAGCAGGAACTCCACTGGTACCTCTTGGAAATGACACTGGCTGGGCTACAATTCCAACAAAGTTTGAAACAGACACTGCGTTCTGCCTGCTCAGCAGCCCAGACCCTGCATCCAGAAAGAGCATTCTTTTTTTTTCTTTAACAATCTCCACGTTTTAGTTTTAAGTCATGACTAAAAAAATTATGGATGCACTAACCGGAACTGTTTAAAATATAGCAGTTGGACAAGTCGACTGGGAAATGAATTAATGATAATATGCACTTATTTTCTCTATGTAAAAGCTATAGATGTGTTGAAAAAATATATTTCACATTATTATCTTTTTAAGAAGTTCCCTTGGTAAGCCAACTCTGCAAAACCAACAGCATCACAGTTAAATCTAGGTGTCCTATTTCACATACTTTATTTTCACTGCACCACTAAGAAACTAAAAACAAGGAATAATTCTTCATGCCAACAGCTATAAGGTGGCATGGGAAACTCGCATGATCAAGCATTCAGCATACTCAGAAGTGTCTCAGTCTGTTGTCCCTGCTCTGAATATCCCCACCAGCGTAAACCTGCAAAAGAAAATCTTGTGTCCCCATCCCCAACATGGAATTTACACATCAGAAGCTCTGTTACTTCAATGCTTAAATTACCAGCATTCAGTCACTATTGGGTGATGAAGAACAACAGAGAAAAGCTGAAGTCCCTGAGGACCCCATGGCAGATGAAGGCATGGACCCTTTCAAATTAGGAGTTACAACTCACTTTTTGAGAAAAAAAACCAAAAACAATTCCCTTTGAGAGTGAAGAGACAGAGCTTAATTTATGTGTTTTGAGAGGTTGTCTCTCTCAATTAATTATGGCATGAGCCTAGGGAAATGCAAATACCTGAAATAAATAGCATGATGACATTCACAGCCTTCACTGAAGATTTTTATCAGTTTCATTCTCTCCCTCAAGGGGGACGATTGACAAAAATCTTACAGGTAGATGGTTGACAAATCACAGCTTTCTACCTTAGCTCTCTAAGAAAATAATTTCATAAGATGTCTCTTTTGCTTTGGTTTGTTTTATTTCCAGTTCTTTTTTCTTCTGAATTTGTCATTTTGCTTCCAATTCTTATTTAAGAAAGATCATTTCTGAGCAGGGAAGCACCAGCATTTTCCAACCTATCTCTATTTGTCATACTAAAAGATGGAAGGATGACGACATTTTGAAAAAAGGGAGATTGCAGTGGATTAAAACGTTGATCAGAGGGGAAAAAAAGGACAAATTTGTGTCACAGGCATTGTGTTACAGTGCATCAGAACAAAGCACAACACTTGGATTTCCCATTGAACTCCTATCAGAACCTCAAACCCACAGCTTATTTCCTGCTATATAAAAGGGGAGAAACAATCACTCCCTTTCTAAACTGTCTTATTTGAGTGGACAGAAAAACATTTTGCTAGTGTTTGTGAAGTGCCAAAGGAAAAATCCCCAAGAAAATGAGTGCAAAGGATGTGTTTGCCAAAACTGAGAGGCTCAGGATTCAGTCCTCCATCTACCAGGCAAGAAATAACTCCTCACTCAGGAGAGTCTCTGGAGATGGATACAGCAGGTAAAATGAGAGAGATCTCCTGGCTGAGGGAAACTAAGAAGGAAAAACAATCCTAATAAAGGTGCTTGTGGGTGAACAGGAGGTTGAAGAATTGCAACTCATACAGATAGAACCAGTCCAGAGTACCCCAAGGGTATTTCTGGGCAAATTGCTTTTGTCACAATTGGGTGAAGGCTTTTTGCTGTGGGAAAATGAGTGTGAATGCACACAGCAGACATGCCATTTATCTCCTCAAAGCAGTTTGCTCAAACTCTCACAAGCAGAAGTTTTGATGCCAGTTCTGTGGTGACATTGCCACCAGTGTTGACACTGCCAAATGTCCAACCCAGCCCAGGGCCTGGCACTCTACAGGGGCCACATTCTGCTGTACCTGCCAGGCTCTGAGGAAACACAGCAGAAGACCCTGAAAAACTCCCAGCCAGCATTAACTCTACATTAATGTTAGAGGCAGGAAAAATTAACGACAGTGGTTTAGCAACCCTGCCCAACATCTACTGCAACCCAGTGGAGTGTAGGTTTAATCCAGGAAGGATGATCTACAGCCTTCCCAGCTCAACCAGAGAACTGCCAAAGTCACTGAAAGTCGTGAGCTTGTGAGTAATCACATGCACAACCTCCTACTGGCATCCACATTTTTATACCAAAGAAGCACATTAAAAATTACAGATTGAATATATTTTGCTAAAATAGTAACAAGATGCTTTTGGACCCCAGCACATTGCTGATTCAGGGCAAAAATCTTTTCTCAATTTATCAACCCTCTCTCCTGCAAGAATCTGAGATATATCCCATAGGGACTATGTCAAGTACAAGGGAAAACTCTGCTTAAAGGATGAGGAGCTCATTACTCAGAGAAGGACCTCAAGATTAACTCCATCATTTCTGCTGCAGATTTAACCACTTATAAATCACACAGTTTGTACATTCTTCTTCTCATCAGCTGTACTGTAGGTGCATTTCCACAAAAAAACAACCCAAAACAACAAAACCAAAAACAAATCCCTTATTTTAGCCAATATATATTCATAGTTTCCTTGTTTGGATGCATTCAATGCTCAAGTCAGCAGGTATTTTATTTTTGTGTGGGGAAAAAAATAGTAGAGTTGTAAAAGAAAGAGAGAAAAAGCATGAATGTAAAATGAGCTATTTATATGTATTTCAGATGAATTGTCATCTGCTCTTTGCACTCTGATCCTAGCTATTAAAAAAATGCTGGGGGATAGTGTCTGTAAAATTTTTCAAGTTTCAAGGACAACAGGTCTAACTATGTACTTTATTATGTATTGGCTCATGCTTTTCTGAACCTTTTTTATCACACATATATCAGTGTTTATTTCCTGTGTGTAGGTTATAACTTTCTCTGTGTGGGATGGTTTAATTTTTTTGTTTATACAGAAATTCTGAAGCCAGCTGGTGCCATGTAGTGCTACTGGAATGCAGCTAACAGTAAAACACTGTGAGTTATTTATTACAATTGCACTGATATAGAGGATCTGTCTCTGGGGATTAAACCACAGCTGTTTTTTGGTAGATACACCCATACACATAATTATGGGGATGTACAGATACACAGCACATACATGTGTACAAACACTGCTAGAGAACACAGACTCTCATTTTTTAACTAGGTATAGTCACACAAGACCAATCCCAATATATAAAATAATAAACTGTTACAAGCCACAGTACCATCACCAAAATCCTGAATTTTTTGGTGAAGGATTTCTATTTAGGGTCAATGTAAGTTGATGTCCTTTACTTGGACAGAGGGGTCAGGATTGGAGCAGTGTTCTGACATCACTCATAATTTAGCAGAACATCTTTAATTTAATAATGTCACAGAACATCTTAACTTGCAGTCTTAGAATGAGCTCTGTACAGAACTTTGAATAATCCACTGCTGACCTCAATGTTAGAGTCCAGCCTAATGCCCTTCCCAAGGAATACATTAATTCAGAAGCCAGCAGCATTGCACCCTGTGCATTTGCTCACCTTTACAGTGCAGGAGAAAATGCCTGTTCATGGGGCTGAACTTGGCACTGAAGTAGGTGCACTGCTCCTTCTGGAAGTCACACGAGAGACACTGACGGTTCAGTGACCCCACTGTTGATACACTGGGGGAAGGAAATGATCAGAAACATTTTATATTGGAATAAAATACAACAAAGTAACCTTGGCTATGTAGACAGGATACAAAAGCTGCCCAAAGCACCACTGGCACTGCAATAACTCACAGCATTAGTAGGAAATCATAAAAACTCCACTAGCCTCAGGTTTAAGCACTGAAAATAAGGTGATTTTCCCCCACACTTTAAATAACATGATTAAACCCTATAAATATTTTTATTTAGTAAAACACAGTCATGTTAAATGCTTGTATTTAGGTTTAAATTTTAGATGATTATAAAGGACTAGTGAAGATCTATGGTAAGAACATTTTTTGTTAGAAACTTTTCTATTTTTTAGAAAATGGCAATTTTAATTTTGAAAAGCTGTGGCAGTTTCTTTGTTACAGCTCAAGCATACTAATTTTTACACAATGTAAATGATTACCCAAGCACCATAGCACTTCTGGCTTGGGATGAAGAAGCTGAAAAAACAGCCCCATGTAGCTCTTACCTGTGCAGCTGTCTTCCTCTTGGGGACTCTTCAGTGCTTAAGAAATAACTGTGTCCAAAAGAGAAAAAAGTTAAAACTCAGTTTGGTAAAATGTCTGATTCGGGTAGTGTTTAGAGAAGTGAGAGACACCATAAGTAACATTTTTAAAAATTAAAAATTCACAAGGAAATTCTCTACAGATATATTTTCAAAACCCATAGAAATACTTGTAAAAAAAAAGGTTTTCCTCCAGTACCAGTGGAAAAGATGGGGCTTCTTGCAGCCTCAATAAAGTTCTTGTTGAAATATCATTTATTTTAAAGCAAATGAGAACTAAATATGCTTGTGTATTTTTTGCCATGGACAGATAGAAGTGAAAATTAAACGACATCCACTGAAGTCAGGTGAAACCTTCAGACATTTTGAGTTAGTTCTAAACTCCTCCCCAAAAGCACCAAATATGCATTTTATCCACTCTCTCACTAAGATGAGCTGTGGAAAGAGTTCTCTGTGGGTAAGAATCAGAAGCTCTGATAATCTCTACAAATAATCTGAATTTATGAAGTTGGATCAGATCCCCAAAACTCTGAAACCTCATGCAGTAAAGGTGTGATGTTTTACCAAGTACTAAAACTTTATTATGACTTCTTATCTGGATTCCAGGAAAGAAATTACCAAAATGTTATTACTGCTGCACTGTGTGTTGATTCCTTCTATTCTGAAAAATACAGAGTCAAGTGATATTACAGTGTGATTCTCTCCCTCTGCATAAAAAGCATTTAGGAAAAGAATGGCAGATGAATTGTCTTAAAACTGCACCTTATGTACTCAGGTGTGTCACAGTTATGGTAATACTCCAAAATGAAAGAAATATTACTGTTTAATTTTGAGTTTAATGGATTCAACTTTAATAACTTGAATATTTTTATTAAAAAAGGGAACAGTGCTTACATGTTTTGAGTATTTTCATCATATGCCAGGATTTTGATAACTTCCCAGTTCCCTGAAGTCAGGTGTCTCACACTGATTTGTTCACTTTTAGCCTGTTGAGAGACGGAAAACATTAACTTTCACCTTGCTACATTCTTCTTTGCCTGGCAGGATTGCCTGCACATGTCATTACTGATGACAGCTTTTTAAACTTTAATATGCAACATAACATCTTTAAACCACAAACCTAATAAACTTTTTGACAGACCTGAACTTCACTTATCCTTTCCCTCCTGTCTATAAGCCTTTTAAAGTCATTAAAATAATCTTTGTTTTCAGCACAATTTTTCTTTCAGCTGCCCCCATGTCAATAAGTAATAGAAGTCAGGAAGCAATGCAGGTAAAAACAACCCTTTGGCTGGAAGTTGCAGCAGACTCTTCATCAGACACAAGTTAAAATAAAAAGAACCTAAGTGAGAAGCTTATCTGAGTGCAAAAGGTAAAATCATGGCTCAGGCTATTGAAGATTAAAACTGAAAACCTCACAGCTTGGACATACTTTTTGTGGATTTTTCTATTATTAGGGTTATTATGCTTGGCATGGATATACATATTCTTAGTTTTCAAATTCAAGACAAAATTTATAAAGAACATAGATATCTCAGAGGTGATACTCAGGGGTTACAAGGCCTACAAAAAGTCATAAAAGCAAAAAGGTTGGCCTTTTTTTAATCCATGTATTTCTGACCTGTGCCCTGAGCTTCACATCAACAGCAGCAATAACTACAAAGAAGCAAATGCTCAAAGATACCCTATGTGACACACTGGGAGCTGGCAAAGCAGAACCAAGCCCCTTGGAACTGATTTGTTTCCTAACAGATCCACAAGGAAAAAATGACATAGCAAGTCTATGACAAGTCTGGCAAATATCAAATGAAATCAGGAGATTGTGCTAGGTGCTGTACATGTGTTTATGATGAGGGCTCCCTGTTCAGGAAGATTCTGATATTCAATGGTGTCTCCAGGAATGATTAAAATACATATTAGTGATTTATTGTAAGTGACTATTTCTTCTTTAGAGAGAGAGAAGCTGCAACTACTGAAATAGATATTTAAGTATTAAGATCACAGAATCTAACAAGAAAGAGCAATAAAAAGCGTAGCCAAGCGTTAATAAACATGGTTATTTTTCAAGGTTACAGCCATAATACATAATTTATGAAGCTTGAAAAAAGTTATCCCCTTGATCCATTAAAGTTTCTTTATAATTCTTATTTTGTGGTTGGAAAAAAAGAGATTTTCTAGAGTTGCAAAGCTCCATGAAAGAAATGTCTAGATACATTAGACATGATTCAATACCATTTTGAGATTAGTTTCTTTTAAATATTTCATAAGTTACTAAAAGCATTTGAAAACAATAAACCACACATCCAGCCCTCTCCATTCATACAGTAAATAATCTGTGACAGACAGTAACCTTTCAGACAGTAACTCCTCCCTGAATAAAGATTTAATTAGATGTCTCTGCTAACGTGCTTTGTGTCATTGGCACATGCTTTTCTGAAGTGCAGTCAAAGAAATGCAGCCTGAAAAACAACAGAATTTGTTGTAAGATTGAGAAATCAGCCTCAGTGATTAAATCAAAGCAAGCCACTAAAATTTCCTTCTTTATTCCTGCAAGTCCACATTGGTTGTTTTAACTTTCCTGCACATGAAAGCTGATTTCTGTCACTGGGCTGATATCCCCACTGAGGGGCACCAGAGCAGGAATGAGAACCCCAGTGCCAAATTCCAGAGTTACCCTTTTGCACCCCAGAAATGCTGTGAACATCTGGGCACTGGTGATCTGCTGACTGCTTTAAATTCTGCAGGGCACCTGCTGTGCTGCTGTGGCTCTCACAAGGTGTGACAAACATCTAATGTGACAAAGGGCTTTATGTGCAACGCTTAATATACTTTTTATGCCTCTATGTTTGCTTTAGAAATAATGGACAATCAGATTAATGCAGTGTGTAAAACACATCATATAAACATATTTCCTGCCCTTTACTGCTCTGTATCAGCCCCATTACCACGCAGAATGTTGCTTACTGATGAATAATGGCTGATATCACATGGGATATCACATTTCCTTTTTCTCAGGAGCAGCTACATGCTTAAAGCCAAATATGTCATTGGTGATGCCATTCAGATTTGTTTATTCATGTTGATGGCAGGCAAAATAGAAATATTTTCTACTTTTGGAGCTGTGCAGTACTCAGGGCTTTAATTCTGCCTAAAAGGAACAGAATACTAAATTCTGAAACATAAGCTTGACTTTAAACATAATTCTGCTGGAATTAAAGGTGTTTAAAAGTAGGCATGTATTATCTTACTGAATAGGAGTGGGATTGATCTTTGCTTAAATATTTTCCTGAATTAGAATCAAGTTTCCTGGACTTTTCAGTAGCAAGAAATGTCAGAGCCTACAAGGTTAAGGCAAACTTGACAGTATCTGCAACATCCTTGGGAATGTTGCAAGTGAACTTTCAGATCCAGATCATTATTATTTCATGTATTTTAAAGGTACTTATTCACACTGTGGAAGATACCAAAATAAGGCTTGACTGATGTGCTGGTTTTGCATTGGAGCCACCCACAGAAATGATTTTTTTCTGTGAGGAGCTGCTGAGAGCTTCCTCTGTGCCTAGCAAAACCAGTTGCTGGCTAGCTTTGAGAATAAGCATGCTAATAAGCCAATTAAAAACTAGCTTCACCTCTGTGAGATTCACAATTTAAAACAAACAAGCACTGGGAATTCTCTCATTTCCTTCCAGCCTGGAAACACGTAACAAGGCTGGCCCAGCTTTCTTTCAGTTACTGTTAATAATGTTTTGAGCCTGCTTTGCCTTCCTCCTAATCGTATCTCACAGCAGGAAATGAGGAAGTATATTCCAGTGGGTGCACTGGCCAGACCCACCACAACTGACTAAAGGGTTTTGCTCAGGTGTGAATTTTTATATGTATTTATATCAATAAATACACCTTTACCAGTCTGTCATCTGAGTTACTGTTTTCTTTAGGAAACAGAATTTGACATGGCTGTGATCCCTTTTATCTTCACTGACTCTTTCCTGATATATTTACTCTAGTGAATGAGTATCTTTGTTCTTGTTTCTTCAGGTTAAACTGTCATTAGAGTTCTTTTGTTCTTGTTCTGTCTGCAGTGCACTGTGAACATATTTCAGACTTAATAATGTTCATACCAGAACACTGTCATAAAGGCAGATAACAAGAGCTGCCTGGCACAAGTCTGCTATTTTGATGTTTGGGTACCTTGGTAATCCCTCCTAGGGCATATGGCTCTGCTAAAGCACCTGGATTAATGCTCTGATGATTTAAATAGATGCCTTGGAGGGTTCCGTTCCAGGGCATAATTTCCTTTATTAGTTCATCACAACTTCATACTGGTGACCTTCAAAGTCACACTGCAAATTTATCTTCTTTCAGATTCTTCTTTGGAAAAAGTAATGACCCTGGGAAATGGAAGCCACTGAAAAATATTGCAAAGGGTAATAAAAGATCTCTAACTTTCAAAAAAGTTTTAAGTTTGGGTATTCCCTCCCTTTACTGTTCTGTAAGAGAAGATTCTGAATAGACATTTAAAATTATTTGTTATTGAAAAATATGCATGTATAGTGTATTTGGAGAAGGTAAAATTAGTTTTTATTCTGGAAGAAGTTATAAATACATTCCACTGTGCTGAGAGACAAGCTGGACAGGACAAATGACCATGACAGAAGTGTTCTGATTAAACTGAATTTCAGTTAAAAAGGCCCAGATAAGCAGTAGGATATCATAAACAGCCTGACCAGAGCCTTACCTGCACAATGAACATGGCTATGTGGTGGAACTCACCACGGCCACCCTGCTTCACTGGCACGGTCATGAAGAACTTACTGCCATCCTTGGAGAAAACAGGCTCCTCATTCTGTAAGTGTAACATTGTGTTAGTCAGGCACACCTCTCATTACATTTCTAAACAAAAGATCAGCTTCAATTTTTTTGTCTACTTGGTTTTGCTGTGCTCAGAAGTCAGTTGGAGAAGACATTCTTAGGTTTTAAGTATATTCTGTTAAGTTTAACAAAAACGTGGTGGCTAAAGCTGAATATGATTCAGGCAATGTGCAATTCTGTCCTAAAGGGTGTTTAGAATATTACAGCCCTTGCAGAACTCTCCCTCACAATAACCTCAGGTAATTACCTCTGGTAATCTCATTCCTAATACAGGGAGACTTTCCAGGACAGTGTCCTTTACAGACATACAAATAATGGCAGAGATAACTCCTACTGCTGAGGAGGAGAAGAAAAGTTTCAATGGTTTGGACTCACTGAGTACATGCTTAACACCCACTGATTTTGATAAAGTTGTATGGAAAAAATAATGACATTGAATTGATATTCTGAATCAGGGTTTTACCACAAACTGTAGCCTGATGTGATACCATCTCTCCATGTCTAGCTTTGCACAGAAGTATTACAGGAAATGGCTTGCTATAAAAGCATAGGGGCTTTTTTTGTTAAAATGATTTCTCATTTGCACATTGCAAAATGAAGCCTGAAATGTAGTTTAAATGGAATGTGTTTTATCCAGTTATTGGACAGTTCTGAAGCTATGAAAGTGGAATAATTGGCTGACATATTAGTTAAACATATTGTTCTGGGTATGAATTTAGAAATACTTTACTTTCTCATTCCAATTATAGCCCATATGACCTCTAATCTTTGAACTCCTGCTTTAATTTGGTGAGATCATTTTTAAATCAGAAACAAATCACAGTAAGTAGGACATGCCTGGAATGAGATTCATCTGGTCTGTCTTCCAGCACCCCAGACTTGGGTAGTTAATCAGCTGTTCATCTAAATGCTTACTGAACTGAATCCAGACAGACCAGAAACTGAAGGGAATATTGCCTCCAAAACCCTCAGAGGTGTCTCAGGATTTTATTAGCTTATAAAATAACACACAGTTAAATAAAAATGACAATGAAGCAATTATGCATTATGCACCCAGAAATAGCATTTCTACTGTACCTGTTTAGGGAGCCACAGATCTGACTGCATTTCATATTTCTAAAAGAGAAAAAAATAGGAAAAAATTGGTTTTATGGAATAGATAGTGATAAAAATATTTCCCATATTCAGCAAAAGGTCTCTAGCTATTTAATGGGGTTTTTTTTCTACAATGTTACAATCTCCTCATCTCTTTGCTGGCACTTGCATTGAAACAAATGATAATTTAATTACAAAGTCAGCTGCTTTATTCAAATTTTTGGTAGAACATCACAGGGGAACTAAGAATCCCATTTCAGTCCTTTCTGATTAGCTATCAAGAAGCTTTTCGTAGGCAGCTCTATTTGTTTTTTACCTCCAGGCATCATCTGACAACCGGATATTTTAAGTCCTTCATCAACATTGGGCAAACAGCCAGAATCAAGCTCAAATTGTGAGACCTTTTCAAATCACAATCCTGTGCCTTAATGGCTCGTAGTGTGGCATTAGTGATGAGCAAAAAAAATAAAAAACAAATTATTGAGTTTTATTGCTCATATTCATGTTTCACATGATGTCATTTGAAAACAAAAAACCAAACCAACAAAACAACCAAATATCATACACACATTGTTGAAAAAAAAAATATAATACACATTAACTGTTGCAAATTGTGATAGTCACAGGGAAGTAATGAAAATTTAGTAGCTATAGAAGAATCTGTACATATACGGCCTCAAAAATGAAAATTTGTAGCTATTGCAGCAGCTGGTTTTATACATTCCTTTTTGAAACTGAGGACGTGTGCAACATCCTAGAGAGAAAAAAAAGGTTTACAGCTGAAATCAAATGGTGTGATACAATGTTAAATTCTCACATTTAGCCTTTCCACATCCATTGATGATTTCAAGAGCATCACCTTATCCCAGAGGGCACAGTGCAGGGACCCTCCAGGAGGAGCCAGGCCTGGGCTGTGCTCACAACAGTGAGAGTGCATCACTATCCTTCCTCAGCCCCCTAAAAATGTCCTTTGCTGCACTGTAAGCATTCTGGAGTGGGACTTCTCAGTCTGTCTCTCTTCCATTATGTCCTGGATTACAGCTCCCTGGGTACCCCCTTCCCACAAATCCAATTGACCTTGGAGCACATAAAGGTTTCCCTCTCAGAAGCAGCTGCAGTGGTTCAGGACAACTTTCTTAATAAAAAGACAAAAGGCTCACAGGAACCAAATCTCCATGGTCACAATCTTAATCCATACTTTGGGGATTCATTCATAGTTTCTGAGTGAGGAAAAACACCCTGTAGTAGTCAGCAGAAGAAGAAGATGAGCTTGGAAATAATCTCTGACACTTCAATATGACTGACTTCAGCAGCAGACACTGATGGGAGCCTTTTGACTCAGAGGCCAGCATTAATCACTCATAACCATTTAAACTGCCAAATTATACCCTCTGCTTTGGAGCATCTGTTGGTACTGATAGCAGCATGTACAGAAAATATTTATACTTTTAGCTGGTTCTGGGAAGAGATTGTGACTCAGAATGGGAAAGCAGCCAAATGCATTCAAGATGCAAGATTGACTGAGAAAATGGGGAGATGTAATGCGGGAGTGTCAGAAGTCAAAGTCTGGGTCCAGGGGTGGAATGTGTCTGGATTCAAAGAGAAAATGTATTTCAGTTTGGCTTACATTCAAAAATGAAATATCCTTGCTGCCTTTCAAACTTGTTTTCTAAAGTTATTTAATTCTGTGATCAAATTTGAAGGAGTTATAAGAATTTTACACATTTTCCTTAAGTGTATGGAAGCTGTGAGAGATAGAAAGATCTAAAACTCAGCAGGAGGATAGAGGAGAAAGCAGTCAGCTGAAAATATCTGTCAGAGGACAAGCTTGTCACTGCTCTAGCTATATCCCAAGTACATGATGTTCAGCAACTGCAGCTTCCAATGAAGCTAATGAATGAACAAAGCTTAGTAATTCTGAAAATGTCACTCAAAGTTGCTAACTGCATGAACTCATTTCACCACATTTGGAATTTTCTCCCATCCATTTCCTCCCCGTTGACTAATTATATTCAGCTTGCAACTACTGCATCTGCAAACTGATTTCCAAATATCTTTTTCTGAATATGATAACAAAATGCAGAAGAAACCTTGGAAAGAGACCTTGGGGAAAAAAAAAACCAACACAAAACCAAAACTCTTACCCTGGTACAAGCTCCAGTTGTGGTTTCACAAACTGTAAGGATGGAGATATTCTGAGCTCTGTTTAACCATCTCACCACAGCCTTGGTGTTGCTTATCCATTTCACCATGGTGATATAATATTCCCTAAGCAAAACATTTGAGAACACAATGTTCAGATCATTGGTATTTCAGATTAGACTTCAGGAGAAAAAACCCCATATATACAGTTCATTTTAATGCTGAATTTGTACTGCCTGACTAAAGGATGGAGAAAATAACCCCAAATGTCCAGCATCTGTGTTCCTACAAGTGGGATGGCTCAGTCCTTCAGTGTGATGTTCCCCTGGGAAATTTTTGCATATATACACAAACTTTACCAACTGTGAGACATATGCTTGCAAATACACATGAACTGTGTACTTTCCAGACAGCTTAGAAACAAGCACTGAATTCCAACAGAAGCCAGTATTTTCCTACAACAAATAACTTCAGATGACATGCATTTTTGCAAAATAATCCAGTCTTACTGCCAAAGAAAAAAAGAAGATCTATAATATTAGAGTTCAGCTAGAGCCCACTTTATAAAATTATAAAGTAATAAGTATTTTGTAACAGGACTTCTGGATAAAAGGGAGGTCCCTCTCACTATCAATGTGTTCCTGTTTCTGTTTTAACAAACAGCTCATAATATCAGCCAAATTGTCTGTCCCCAACACCCCTGGCTGAGCACATGAGGCTTCCATTGGGCTGGTGCTATGGAGGACCTGTTGCACTCTATCATTCCTGCCCAGCTATTTCCTTCCTTTCTCTCCCACTGGCAGCTCTCACAGTGCAGCTGAGTTATGTGCTGGAGTGGAGTCAGCTTGTCTGGAAAAAACTCAGACCCCCTTTAAAACAAGGGGCTTAGCTTGAATATAATTAGGCTTTTAATCTATTACTGATAGGGATCTCATTACTCTTTGACAACAGGCTTTTAATTATACATTCAAAAGGCTCCTTGCTAGCTCAGAGCTGCTGAGCAGCACCAGCAGCAAAGCTGCACACAGCAGAGGCAGGAGACAGGAGAGCGCTGCAGCTTCACCCAGCCTGGTGCTGTGTTTGCAGAACACACCTGAGCAACCCAGCATGCAGATTCCTCTGGCTTTCATACCTGACTTCTAGTAAAACAGGTATTTTCACATCTGGGATACCAGAATGATAAACAGAAATGGGGACTTCAAGTCTGCTCTGAGTCTAATACTTACCTTTTGGTGGGGTTTTTTTTGCTTTAACAGATGTTTAATCTTACTGAGCGGCAAAAAATTTAAGCACAAGTAAAACAAGAGCTACCATGACACCAGGTGACACAAGCAGGAGAGCAATGCGTTTGTGTCCCCAAGCTTCTCAGGCTTTATTGTACACACCTCCAGCTTCCTCACAGCCCCGCTTGCAAGAGGAAAAACTAATTGCATTCTGGACAAAGGACTGGAGTAAAATATTAAAGATGTTTTTCACTGAAGAAAACATAACTGTACACATGAAATGGAAGCACCAAGGGGGAAACAGTAATTTCATGAAATACAACCATGTGTTTGAAGGAAGACTGTCAGTCTTTTTCTGACATTAACAGTGCATAGCAGGTGGTAAATTTTTCTACAGAATGTAACTTTCAGGAGTAAAATTTACAAGTGTTATCCCTATCTTTATATCAGAATAGCCTGAACAGGAATAGGGAAATATTACCAAGTACCTTTATAGGATCCCTAAAAGAAGGAAATTAATTTTTCATTGAATTAATTCATTGAATTTTTCATTGAATTTATTCAATCTTACATCAAGTTCCCAGATGGCCTAAAAATCAGGGAAACAGTTTTATGTCTTCAAAGGTCCTACACCAGATACAATTTGGGAAAAGTTAAGGATCTGAATGTTACTTTTTTGGTTAACTAACAGAACCTCTTTCCCCTTCCCTTTCCCTCTCCCTTCCCATTTCTTTGGTTTCTCTGTGCAGGAGTGAATCTCTCCATAACAGCAGATGGGTATGACCTGTATAACTACTTCTAAAAATAGTTTAATAAATAACCAATAACTATTTCTAAAAATGTTTCTGTCCTTAAAGCTATATGTGATAATGAACCATTCAATTTAATTCTGAAATACTCTGATGATCTATTTACTAATAGCTCCATAATGAAAGGGTTAGAAACACACTGAAATAAAATGAATTCTAAAGGCAGCTGCTACTTTTACTAAAAAAAGCTAATACTTTAGAAAAAAACAAACAAACAAACAAACCAACAACTCCCAATCATTGCTAACTTCAAAGATTTTCACTCTAGAAAAGCCCATTTAAAGCACATTTTTCCTATCTCTATATATTGATATATGGATATATATGGGTTGATGACCAGTGTGAAGACTGTTACTGAAATCCTGAGTCAAATTCATAATTTACAGTAAAAACAGATAACAAATATACAATCTTTCTAAGTTTTACTGCATGAAAATTATACCTTAATAGTTAAATGAAGAAGAAACTAACTTTTTTCCCCAGATTTAAATAGATTTACTCAGTCTTCTCATGCACTAGCAAGCCAGAATTTTCATCAAATGAACAACAACAATATCTTTATCAAGAACGAGCAAAGACGCTCCAGAGATTTGGCTTCAGTTTCAAGAAGACAAAGGAAATTTTAAGATACTAACATTAATATTTGAGTCCACTATTACTTTCCATCTGCTGAGGAGGCAGAATGAATCTGAAAATCCTGAAGTGAAACCATAACATCTGAACAACATTTTCAAGATTATCTTTATCTTGGGGATCTTTTCTTACACATTGCTTTTTTGCTTTACTTTGCTCCTTCTGACACTTAAAGTTCAACTTTAATGTCATCAAGGTAAGTGAAGATGCTGATCTTGATGGCAAGAAATCTCTTTCAGATTTACAGCACTGTTTAAATTAATGAAGGGTTAGCAAGCAGCAGCAGATTTTATTATGTTTTTCAGTAGTGGGCCATCAATAGACAGAAAATAATTCAAAATGTTCAACTCATTCAAAATAATTTCTCTTACTAACACAATCAGTAAGCATTTCAGTTGACACTAATAACTGCAAGGCATAATTCACTATTAAATTATTCCTGCAATAAATTAGAGTACTTCAATTTATGTAAAAGAGAGCTACACCAGCCTAAGACTGTTTGTATCAGTTGTGAATAAGTGGCCACTGATAACATCCTGATTGTTTTGGGAACAATTACCATAAAACATTTCACCATGAAATTATATACCTTGACTTAAAGCTGTCAGGTGGCATCAGTTCCAGGGTATGTGCTGGTCCATACAGATTAACTACAAACAGCTTTACTGTGGGGTTTGTTTGACCTGCCTTTGGAAAAAGAAAAAAGAAAAAAGGAGTTTTAGAGGCACTGAATCAGTGACAGCTAAGCAGACTCAGTTGTTAAAATAATTCAGTATCTTTATAATAACGAAAAGTTATTAAAGCTCAAGTATCTTAAATCTGAAAAATTAATCTCATAGCCATATGAATCACACAGATAAAGATATGAAGTACTGAGTGATTCTTTCCCCACTCTATACTCATGGAACATCTCCCTGTGCAGAGCAAGTGACCAGTACTACAAGAGGCTTTGCCCACTTCAGTGCAGTCGGCTACCAAAACACAGCCAGTTCCTAAATCTGCTGGTAAATGCAGCCTCCAGCTAAGTCCTTTTCAGATTCTACTGTTCCTTCTGAAAAGCTGCACTACCTCAGTCTTGGATAGCATTCTTCCTCTCCCACCTCTCTTTTTCTTTACCATTTTCCCTCAGTCTTCACAGTCTTCCTTCCCTTGGTTGCTGAGCTGAAAATCTCAATTTCTGGCCTGTACCAGGAGCCAGCTGCTTTGGCAGGCCAGCTCCCAGGGAAACAAAATTATTCTTGTGGCTAAAGGGGAATAACATGGCAGTTTGATAGATACCCACTGGGAAGAGTCTGATAAATCCTGAGGATCTACAGGGAGGTGGGAATCATCCTTCTCCTGTAACATGGCTTGTTGCTAAGGGATGTTCCTGAGATGAAGAGAAAGCAATGGAAATAGGAAGAGAGGCTCTGGAGGGCTGCAAGGAGGTGCTACTGGTCCCACATCCCTGTCCTATGCTATCCCCAAGTTTCAGTTTCATGTCACAGGAATTACACTATCCAACACCCTTGGGATACAAAGCATGAAGTGTGCTCCTCAGTGGGGCTGAGCCCTGTTTAATACTGGAAGGTAAAGGTAAAAATCACTGATTCTACAGATTTACTATGGTATATTACAAAGCTGTATACTTGGCTCTTCACAGGCTGAAGTACACCCACAATTTCCTGTTAGAAATTGGGCTTATCTCAAAATGAGGTCCAAATGCTGTGTCCACTCATTTCTGAGTGGTATGGAGGACAAGAAAGTGGCATTTGTGTATTTTTAACACTGCTTGGAAAAAAATAAAAACTTTTTTTTTTAAAGAATATATTCTGTGTGTATGACATGTACACAGACACAGATAAGCAAGTTCCAGTGCTCACAAAAAACATGTGTGATTCAGTTTATTTTTTAATCTTAGTTATAATTTTCTCTGATGGTTGCACTCTATAATAAAAGCCAAATCTTTTTTGTAATCTCTGTTGCTACACCACCAGCTTCATTACCAATTAATGATGTTTAACGAGGAACTAAATTTGTATTAAATGGAGACATTAAATAAAGATAATGTTTCTTCATTAATGAGATTACTGAAGTAGTATTGTGTATCACTTTTATGCTGAATTGCTAATGAAATAATATTACTCCTTGCTCATTTACAAAGCTGGCTTAAAAATATTCCTTATTTTATTCTTTGCTCTGTCACTCAAGGCAATTACTGTTGTTTCATTATTTCAGAGTATTATTTCATACCACAAATATATTCTATTTATATAATGTATGTTATTGTTTCATAGTACCTTGTACAGTCTAACTGTTCAGCCATCAAGAATAAAGGTTCCTCACCAAAAACCAGTAGCAGGAATAGCAAGGTAACAGAATATTTTCTAAAGCTCTCAATAAACTTGCCCTGAAATGCCAGAGGAGTACCATATGGACCCCCCAGAAAGGAACTCAGACACTTTGTGCAAGGGCTGGATAAACTGATCAGCTGTAAGATCAAAACAGCAGATCTGGAGGCAACTCACCAGAAAATCCCCAGAAAATGAGAAGTGATTTCAGGCATTACCCCTATTGGGCTGTTCTTTCACTTGCCAGAACAAACCTAAAAAACCTTCTCTAAATCTTCTAAAACACTGACAGTTCTAATTTTTTTTCCCTTTTTGATGGCCATGAAAATATGTTACTGTGGCTTCTCTTATTCAATGCCAGTCTGTCACATTTATTAAAAACAGCACAATCTACTGAGATCTCTGTATCTGTGAAGGAACTTGCCCTGAGCTCTGCACACAATGTCTGACTCCAGAGCAGCTGGGGCTGGATCTTTTTCTTATACAGTCCTTCAAATGCTTTATCTTTCTCTCTGAGGTGCTGGATTGATTTTACCAAGCCAAACACCAGTGATGAAATTACTTAAATTAGTTTCTCTGCTGTCCCCTCACCTGACAGTTTATTTTCAGGTAATCTACTGAAAAAAAATATTATTTCCTCAAAAGCATCATGAACAAAACCAGCCTGTTACTGGCTGGAAACACTCTTTCTACATGGCTGAATATTATCAGTGACCTCAGAAGAGGAGGTGGGGGGGTGTATTCCCACTCATCTTACCTTAGGATATGGATACTGCTTTCCCTTTGGATACAGACCTCCTGTGAACCTGGGAATGACCATGTTGGGCACCAGAGAGTCATTGATGGTCAGGAAGGCCAGTCTTTCCCCATCTGGAGACCACCAGTGGGCAATGTGGGAGTGGAGAAGTTCCTCTGCAAAACCAGATTTCCTTAGAGTCCTTACAAAAATTCACACACAGTGTCCAGCTTGTTCAGCTGGCACCAAGTTGCTTTCCCTGTGCCAACTTGAAATGTGTCTGTTGCAATTTCAGTAATTTCACATCATCCTGCCTTGAATGGTTGGATAATAAGGAACATTGAAGGAGCATTTTCCTCAAATGCATACTTCCACTAACATCAATAAACCATCTAAATATGAAAGATTATTGTTACTGACATATGCTCAGTTCTATTGCATTCCAATAAATGTGGTTACTTAAATTTAAATAATTTAAAATAATTTGGGGGTTTGCGGTATTTTTTGTGATTGCCATTTTTTTTCTTCTCCTCTTAATATAGAACTTCAGTATCCTGATTTCTCTGAGTTGTGGCACCTGATAATATGCAGAAATTCACACAGTCATATTTATGTAATCAATTTTGGAGTGCAATTTTCTTGTCTCAGTCTAGTGGACGGCTTTAATTTTTGGGAAGTTCAGTTCTTCTGGAGTGAAACACTCTGAAAATCTGAACCAAACTTTCTTATAATTCAAATTTTATTTGCTTTCCAAATGAATCCAATTCTCCAAGAATGTCACTCGATGTTTTCTTACATTTATTGTCAGTCTATATCACCATAAAAAGAAACAAACCAGAAGCAACCACAGGTGCAAAACCCAAACTCCTGGAATCCCAGCAGCTCCTGAGCAATTCTGAATTCTCCCTGTACAAGTCTTCTGTTTCTACTTATGAAAACACTCTGAATTTTCATTATGTATTTGATATGTTAGCCTGCTTTGTAAGGATTTTTTATTTAAATCTGGAGAATTTGGCTGGAAAACGAATTGAGAATAGTGTACCAGGGGAAAAGGCCTGACTGCATACCTAATTGGAGAGCCTACCTTACAAAACTACTTAAACTGTCAATAGAGACTCTCCAAGTTGCTAATTGGATTCTGAGGGTTCTGAAGCAGCTTAATGGGTTGAATTATCTAAGTTTAGGTGAAATGAAGCTGGGACCTATATTCAAAGTCATATATTCTGGGTCATGCTTCTCTCCCTGGCTGGATAGCTAAAACCTTTTACACAGGAGAAGAGCAGAGAACGAATGGTGAATATCAGATAGCAGAAAACCACAATGATGTTTGCTTTAAAATATTACTGTTTGCATTTACACAAGGTTATTCACACAAAGAAAAGCTATTCCCAAATGCTTTGTAAGGTAAAATGCTAGTAACAATCTCATGAAAAGACAAAAGAAAACAAATGAGGTCAAAGGAGGAAGAGTGCTTGATTCAACTGAAAATGTCTCAACTGCACTTGGAAAATATTCAGCCTGCTCAGCTTGTGATGCTGTTAAAAATCTGCTGAAAGTGGAGCAGTGCTCCAGGTTAATGGGAAAGGAGC
This sequence comes from Zonotrichia leucophrys gambelii, assembly GCF_028769735.1. Lineage (NCBI taxonomy): Eukaryota > Metazoa > Chordata > Aves > Passeriformes > Passerellidae > Zonotrichia > Zonotrichia leucophrys. The sequence continues at coordinate 8,197,531 of NC_088177.1, read as the reverse complement.
AGTGTGTTCCTGTGCCAGCAGACACTGGGGTTCTCCAGCATGTGCAGTCTCACCCTGACTTCCATGGTGTTCAGAGCTGAGAAGGGCTCACTGCCTGCCTGCAGACTAAAAGACTTGGAAAATAATGAGCAAAGAAGGACTCTTCACTAAAAGAAGGTTTTAGGACATGATTCATGAGGAAGGCTTTGGGATCATCTCCCACAGCACCTCAGAAACTTTCTAGTCTTAAACAAGACAACTTTTGCCTCTCCTGGCTCTCACTCTTATTAATTTCTTATTAACTTATTATTAACTCTTATAAACTTCACTTTGTTTTAGCAAAAACTTGATATATTACATCAAGACTGATGAGTTATATCTGCTTAAATTCTTCAACCTGCATGCTGTCATGTAAGATTTTAAGATTATTAAGTGCACATAAAATTATATTCCTTTTAAAAAATGTTCTTTTTTTGAAAAATGCTGCCACATTAAAATATTTCAAAGCACTAATGGAAACCTTGGAAGTGATTACCTATCTGATCACTTTACAGACTGAGGGATGCAGATTACCATTTTAACTTCAGAGTTCACTTGGGCAGAGATTTGAAAAAAAAACCCATGGTGAGCTGTTTGCCCACAACTACTGCAATGCCAAGAGGTGTGGATAGACCATTTTTAAGGTGAAGTTCTGGGCTGCATGGCATTAACACCATTACTAAAAAAACCTCTTCACATGAGAAATTTCATACCTCAGGTAAATTAACACCAAGCTATTTATCTATAGAATAGTGTAGATGAAATGTGTAATAATTTTAAGCTGTTATACCAAGCTAGATAATTTTCTCCCTTTTTTAAATTTTTTTCCTCTTAAATTTATCATTATGTTAAAAGCATTTTGGGTACAGAGAGAAACATTCTGTGACTGCAGAAGACAGACTGAGCTATCCCCCCCTCGAATCTGGGTGCCCTTTTCTGTGGGGATGTTTTAACTGTAAATGGATCATCACTGCTGTCCCTAAAAGCAGCCAACTGAGTCCTTTCCCTGCTCACTTTTACATGCTACCAAGAGTGCATGTGCTACATTCTAGTTTGAAATGAATTCTTCTTTCTCAGATGCAACCAGCAGCCAATACAAAGAATGAGCAGATACAAAGGCAATCTTGCAGGAAAATGAGAAGGGAAAGGAACAAACCCACCCTCAGCATTTTCTGGAATGAAAAGATTTGTGCTGTTGGGTCTGTGCAAGGACCTTGCATCTGTTTTTGTAAGCAGATATATTTGTCCAGCTTACCTTCATATAGCCAGTCTGTAATTCCATTAAAAATAATTCCTTCTTTTCCTGAGGATGTCAGGCGCAATGAGCTGCTCTTTACATCAGGCTGATAGTAGATGTTATTTTCAAATATATAAATCTGGATGAGGTAAGAGAGATGGAGAGAAAACCAACATTTTGGTAGATAGAAATGAATGTTCAGCAATGAATACATAATTTCCTCAGGCTCAGAACAGTCTACAGAATAATTCAGCATGAGTTTGCACCAACATTGTCTTCATATTCCATTTTATTATAAAATTGGACAAACCAAACAAACTTTTAATACTTAAGGCAAGCAAATGCTTCCTTTGAAATTGTCTTTCCAGTTGAAATATTCCTATTCATGTTAAAAAAATATTATTGCATTCTTAAATATCATACAGGAGACAAGTTTTATAACAGCTGAATGAATAAATAAAGAAATTTTCATCTGTTTTTTTAACTGTGAAATGAAACACACTTCTGGAATGACATACAGCACAGTACATACATCATAAATATAAGTTACAGCTTTATATCAGGGTGTGAGAACACATTAGAAAAGCAAAAACAAATAGCAGCCTGCTTTTCTCAGCTTGTTGATGACTTCTGACTGACACACCAATGCTTTACCTCAAGTGTACTACATAAATGCTCTTTATTTTTCAACTCTGGGCTTCTCATCATCCTTTTTCCTTCTTCACTGCCACTCATTAGCCTTGTCTGCTCTTTCCCTGCTCACTTTGTTGCAAAGGGTATCAAGTTCACCCATTTTGTGAGGCTGAGCTCCAGGTTCCCTGACAAAGTGCAATAAATCACAATGGCCACGTGTGCACTTGCACAGCTTAACACCAAAACCAAAGCAACAGCAAGATTATGCACCACCTCAATTCACACTGAGAAAAGGCATCTGTGACAGGACTGAAGAAGCCAAATGCCACAGAAGTTTTTGTTACACCATTTCAGCACTGTACGCTGATGATATACAGTGTCTCAGGGAGCGGAACAGGAACTAAATATATTTCCACCAAAGACTATTTAAAAAGCCTGGTCATTTATCATTCTCTCATACTTCCAGAATACACGACTTATGGGAAAATACTAACCAAAGAGCAAAGTTTTATTAGCACTATTACTGCTGTTCCCTTTGCTTCTAAATTACCATCTGAAATAGGTTTCCCTATGAGTCTCCAAACTAATGATTTTTAGCAGTAGCCATTTCATGATTTCTGCTGCAGAAAGCTGTAAAGCTGAGGTTTTTTTACATTCAATGAGCAATGCAATGATTTTAACCAATACTGGGAACAGAGGGTGACTTGGAAGTAAGTCCTTTATGGCCAGATATCAAAGCTTAGCAGTGAGTTCAAATCTGAAGCAACAATAGATGAACCAGTTTGAATAATCCAAAATATACTGAGCTTTATATTAGTACAAAGAATTTCATTTCTGGGAAGCTGATGTATCACTCAACATCAACAGCAAAAGAACCACGAGAGAACGCTGTATCAAATGCTGGATGATTTTTAAAATAACATCAACAAGAACTTCCTGTAATGTGTATTTCCACACTAAAAATGCACTTTTATTTCTAACATAAAAGAAATTAATACAAACAAACCCAAGACATGTTTAACTGTTTATAAAATAATTTTGCAAAATATTTTTTATTTATGTCAACTAAAACTATTGCTAACATACTCCATTACAGGTAGACTAAGCAGTGAACCATCCTAATAACTATTGCTTCCTATGAAGCAACTTCTTACTGAGAGCTGACAACCCCTTCTTATTGAAACAGCAGCTTTCAAGAGGTTACCAAAAAAGCTTACTTGGTCAAATAATTCTATTTTATTTAATCTTCTTTAATTTAAAAAAATCTAATTGATTTTTGAATATCAGGAGTGTGATTTTTGCTTCTCTCCCCCCCCTTTTCAGGCTGTTAGTGTTCTAAATAGTGAAGATACCCACACTGTCTTGTCTCTGCAGTGAAAACTTTCATTTCAAATGATCAGTGACAAAGCACAGGATTAAGAATTACTTGTTTTATGACTGAACCCTGAGAAGGTTTTTAACCCCGAGAAGGCTTTTAATCCTGTTATTACTACTTATCAGGCACTGCTAATTCCATTTGACAGATCCCAGTTAAGTAAATATCTCTGAAGGATGGTCACTGTTGTGCCACTGATTGTGGCTGTATCATCTTTATTCCTCATTCATTTCATAAAACAGCTTTGTCTCCTAAACCAGTTGTCAGCCACCCTCTGAACATCCTCACAGTCTTAGTCTACTCTATCATCCAAAGTTACCCCTCTTTCCTCATCACTCCTGAAACAACTTTGAAACTGCTTCAACTTTGAAAGCTGCTCCAAACCCCCAATTTTTCTTGCATGTACATACTTGAACATTTTAAAGTTCTTGAAATGCTTCAAGGTCAGACAGCAGCTCTGTCCCTAGCAAGACTGGAGCTCACTGATTACTGAATTTAACATTAAGAAGGAAGAATTCATGTTCCTTTGCAGAACATTTATGAAATACAACCATTCATGCTCCTCAACACAACTAAACTGCACAGCAGTGCACATGGATGAGGGGTTGGAGCTCTGGCAAGTGTGGCTCTGTACTCACAGCCTGCAGCATTCCTAAAGATCTATTTCCCCTGCCTGTAAATCATCTTAGGAAGATTCACCATTATGATTAGGCATTTAATCTCACCTGTAATTTTGAATATTTGTTGTATTTCAGGAGGTGCCATTTTCCAGAGGAAGCCCCTGGGCTGCTGTTTGCACGGACAGATTTGCACCCTTCCTACAGTGACAGAGCCTGACCCCTGCAGAAAGGGCTGCCTGCATTCCCCTCCACCCCTGACCATGCCGAAGGGCTCATCTGTAACTATTTAACCCATTCACCACTTGGAAATAAGGACTTGGGAGTTAAAATGTTGATTTCTGCAGCATAACAGGCAGCAGAGGTGCAACAGAAATGGTAACATTACTGTGAAGGCTGCTTAGTCATGGCCTGAGAGGCTCTCCCTTCTCTCTCAGTGAATGCAGGCAGTGGATTCAATTAAGGACAAGGACTTTGTGCACCCACAGAGCCCAATCTCCCATCAGTCTGCAGCCAAGAAAGGCATTTCCAAAAGACAGACTCACTGTGAATTATTCTTCCCAGTATAATACTTATATGATACAAATCTACCTTACACATAGCTCTAAAATACCGAAATTTTAATAGATCACCCCTTAAAATTAATCCTATTTTCAAGATTGTGAGTAGATCCTGGTGCTTTCACCTTGTACTTGCAGATAGAACAACAGCCAGTAGCTAAAGGTGGTGTCAAATGTGAAGTGGCATAAGGAGAAAAACACTGACTAATTTATGAGAATTATCAAGAGCTCACAAACTAAGAGAAGAAATGGAACTATGCCTCAGCTGAAACATGCAAAAAAAAAAAAAAAATCCAGCCCCAGAGGAAGGGAAGCCCTTAAATGACAAGCCCTTCCCTCCCTGCACAACACCTGAGATTCTTTTCTTTGCTTCATGTATTTTTCTCTTTCTTGCTCAATTTAAAAATCACCAATGCCTTCTGATAAAACCTCCTTACAATTCTGCTTTATGTTACACTAAAATTTACTTCTAATTTTTTTTTTCAAAAGCACAGAGACTAGATGAAAGTTTTTATTTTTTAAAAGGGAGCTACTCCTGCTGATTACTTACAGTTCAAGAATACCTGGAAGTTGAACTTATGAGCCAAAATTTGGTTTTCGAAATTGAGTGAAAGAGAAAGAAAGTGGCTGAGAGAGAACTCAGACAAAAACTTTTCTTATAAGAGAGACTGAAATTTTCCAACACTGCAAGGCAGATAACAAATAATGACCCTGGAATAAAAATAATTTATTAGAACAAACAAAACCAAACAAATCCTTGGAGCACAGTCTTGCAAACACATGTGCCTTTCCTGATTTCAGGAAGTAGAACTGAAGATGTGCCCAAAAGTTTCCAGGAAGGGGACACAATTCATCACCTTGTATATTGTGTTTTGAGCAACATCACGTAAACCAAGATTTCCCTTGCTCATCTCTCTCCACTCAGGTATATGGGAGCAAGTAATAGTAAAAGGCTTTTCTTAGTATACACTTGGGTCTATTTACTACATCACAAGTACTAAAATGTTGACTGCAACTACTGAATCTTCCCAAACTGCTAAAAAAGGAGTTGCTAACTGTGTATCAGACAGGTATTCTCAAGAATACATCAGTAGCTTTGTGCCCAAAAAAGCTTTCAGTGCTTTCAGGTATAATGATAAGAAAGTAAATTGAAAAAGGCACAAAGTGGAACCAGGATATGCTACTGTATGTGGAAATTATTTTTACATGTTTTTTTAACCTCTTCTCCTCTATCCATCTTTCATGAGTAGTCTTAAAACATTTAAAGCAAGTTTTAGCTGAGACCCTCAGCTAATACTGCTATAAATGGGGATGTCAAAATCGACTACCTTCAAAATTATGTGACTTTGTGATTTCTTAGAGATTTTGCACATCAAGTCTTAAACCAAATGGAGAAAAACCCCACAGAAATTCTTTAATTATTGTATTATTTTCCAATTAATGAAAAACACCTGCAAGAATGTTTTGGCTTAGTGAGATATTAATTATTGATAATGATCACATTTATTTCCACTGACTGTGAAGAATCTGAGACCCTGCTTGCCCCAATATCCTACCTCAGCACTAATCCTCAGCACAAATCACATTCTTCCACATCTGGCATCCTCTAAACCATTTTTTCATAAACCTTCTTCTAAATGAATTCTTTCCAAAACATTTATTTACTGTTTGCAGCATGTTTCACAATTACAGGATTTGCTTTCAGGCTGAGGTCTGGAGCAGAGCACCCAGTCCAAGTTAGCTACAGATGGCAGACAGCTGCGAAAACAGAGACATCCACTCCCCAGCTGAACAGCAAACCTAGTGCCAGTAGCTGGAGAGGCCCCCTGTGTGTCTTTAATCATTTCAAACACTACAGGCAGAGAAAAGCTGCTAAATTACAGAAAAAATACTACACTTTTTCCCTTTTGGTCCTCCACTGAAGCCTCCAGCATGGCCATCCACACTGAATCCCTCCTGGGATTGCAGGGCAGCATTTCAGTGACCTGCTCTGCTCCAGCTGGGAAGCAGCATCAGCTTACCCAGAGCAGGTCACTCTAAAGACCACGTTTTTTAGGTGGAGGAAAAGCAAAGCTGCTCTGTTCAGCCTGGAGAAGAGAACACTGAGAGAAGACCTCACTGCAGCTACAGCTTCCTTGTGAGGGAAGAGAAGGGGCAGACATTGAACTGCTCTGCGCAGTGACGGGACCCAAGGAACAGCCTGAACTTGTGCCAGGGGAGGTTTAGGTTGGGTATTAGAAGAAGGTTCTTCCCCCAGGGGCTGGTTGAGGACCAGAACAGGCTGGAAGGAAAGAAATTGTGGAGTGCGGGTACAGGTATTGTTTGCCATTACATGGATTCATCAGGATGAACACCTTTTTCAAGGAAAGTGCCAACCTAACTCTAAAGCTACAGAGCAGATGCAGCTGGAAAGGAAACAAAGTAATCTGTATCTATAAATTTTCGGTTAGAAAAAAAATCTGTGCAACAAGTACTTTCTGTACAGGTGAGAGTCCTACCTGTGGTACAAGAAAATAATCAGATTCTTCCACAGAATCTTGGACCAATAATAGATAAATAAATACTCCAACCTGGAACAACTTCAGCACACTCATTTAATTCCCCAGAGAACGCGACAGTCTTCCTTACCTTTCACACTGAAAATATGAGCTATGACAGGACTAAGAAATTTCTGATTATGCCCAGAGGGAGACCTCCAGGCATTCAGGACATGCTTCAGCCACAGAACTCCTGCTAATGACAGCGCTGAAGACATCGCCCCACGGCCTCTGAGGAGGCAGACAGACATTGCCCCATGGCCTCTGAGGAGGCAGCCAGACATTACCCCACGGCCTCTGAGGAGGCAGCCAGACATTGCCCCACGGCCTCTGAGGAGACAGCCAGACATTGCCCCATGGCCTCCTCAGGCAGCCCAGCTCTGGCTGCATTCCTGTGTCACCTCAGTAGGGACACACATCTCTGTGGGCAGCACACATCTCAGAGCCCAGCACTCCATGGAACAGAGGGCTGAGCTCCACTGGTGGCTCTCTGCAGAGGGCTGAGGACATTTCTGCTGCAGAAACCAGCGGCAGCCACCTCATGTCCCACAAGGCCCACCTGGCCCAGCACGCACACCATGATGGCTCCACCTCAGCATAGGCCCTGCCAAACCTGCTGATTCCTCAGCATTCTGCACAATCCCACCCCTCCTTGTGACACTGCCAGCCAATTAGCTGCATAATTAATTCTTCAAAAGCTTCAAGATGCTTTTCCATCTGGGCTTGCCTGTGACCATTTGTTCCGTCTCCTGTCTTGCCGTACATTAGTCAGGGCCAAATCAAGCTGCCCCCCCAGTCGGACCATGTTGTCATAAGTTAGCTAAAACTATATTTTCTTCATGCAGAAAAGCTCAATATTTATTGTATATGTTATATTTCATAGAATTGTTAGAAGCTAGATTAGCATTATTATCACTGTTTAGATTAGCATTATTATCACTGTGTTATATCTTATTAGTTGACAATACATTTACACTTAGCTCATTGGTCGGTACATGGTATTTTGCAAATTTTTCAAACTTTTCTATTTTTAGTTAGTTTACATCCTTTTTCTACTGATTCTTATGGGACAGATCATATTGTTTATACAGGTGTACTTGTTCTTCACCCTAGGAATATATTGTTGTGTTAATGAATTCTCATTTTCAAGGTGTTTTCTTATGGGAATTTGTAAGCTATTGTTAGCTTAGCTGAAGTAGCAGGGCCTAATCCATATTTTATAAGACTTTTCTAACATTTTGACCTGTCTGCAACAAGATCATTCACTAAGATTTCAACATGAGCTGTGCTTTTTTCACTAACAACCATTAATAAAAACAATATCAGCTATTCAGGAGCAGAACAAAGTCAAATAAAGAATATTTTCTTAGTTGCCCTGCAAATATTGTACTTTTCTCTTCAGAGATTAGACCACAACTTCTCCAATTTCAGGGGCAGTGCTAAATTTATACTGCATGATAACATGTATGCACACATATATATTGTATATATCCGAAGAGTAGATGCCTTTTTGTTCTAAAACATTTGGAAAGTCCAGCACAAAAATGGTCTTGCATAGAAGAAATGAATAAGTGGCATATTAAATGAAATAATTAATTTTAAAATTATTTAAAACCCATTTTTATTCTAAAAATTTGGTTTCAATTCCTACTGTTGCTTTCACCATAATTATGGAAAAATGCAGATATCCATTGACTTGAAAGTTCCTTTGACTCGTAAGTAATATTAGAACTAACTTTGGATTGCAGGAAGAAATTAAAATCAAAGCCCTGCATCCACATCGAGACAATTTGGTTGCCAGTTTTCAACAGCTGCTGTTAAGGTAGCAAGTTTGGTTTTCATTCAAGGATTTAAAGTATTTGTTTCTACCTTCTGGTTCACAGATCTGAAAAATTATAGAAATAGCTCCACTTCAGAAATTTACAATTAGTTTTCACCAATTTAAAAACTACTGCAAATCACCCATAAGATCTGTCAATGCAATAGCTTTCAAATGAATACCTGCCTTGGCATTTTCTCTACCACCATTCAGCATCCTCTAAAGTTCTGACAGACAATTTTTTTTCTGAGAGCCACTGATTATGTTATTTTTAGTCACAATGTAAAATCTGCTCTCTCCAGTCCAAACTGAGCAAACATTTTCTTGTCATCTGTGATTTCACTTACAATACTCTTAGGACTCACAGACTTAAACAGATTGTCAGACCATTATTATACCCACTGTTACAGAAGATGAGCACCCCTTCCTGCCCTTTTTCCTTGCCAAAATCTTATTTACTTGAAGCAGATTCCTGCTGAAAATCAAGGTGTAGTTAAGATTATGTGTTCTGAGTATTTTTTCTTCTTCTTTTTTTTTTTTTTTTTGCCTTTCACAGAAAAGATAAATTCTCATTTGGGGAAGAAAATATCCAGAAGGACTGGGCACACAGTGTTAGACAGGAACAGTTGTTTGCTATACTAAGCTAGAAGTTCTATGATGGCAATCCAAACCTCCTGGCCTCCTCTGGGGCCCAAGAGTCACAGGGCACATGGTGGAGAAAGCCACAGAAATCCTTCAGGGCTCTGTTTGGGAGCAGGAATGAGGTGGCTTTTCCTGTGCTCTGTGCTGACCTGGGGGTGAGATGTCATTTGGCCCATTTTTATCTACAGCTGGAAACTCCTAACTCTGCTGGCACTCAAAGTGCCCAGGGTCAGGACAGCAGGTACACCGCCAGCCTTCCTGTGACAAGGCTCTGGAGTATTTCCAAATCAGGACCTGATTTACTGCTCCACACAGGTGAACTGAACACACAACGTGTACAAAATCACATGGATAAACCACATTTGTAGGAGGCACTTTGTTGGAAAAGGAGCAAAATCAAGGGCTCGTGTCTGCCTTTCTTGTCCACAGGAATCAGATGTGGAAGAAACTTTGTGGTAATGAATAGAACACTCACTCATTGAGAGGCAAGTGAAATGCAGGGTGGCAAACACCCCAAACACTCATCATGCATTTCACTGCTGGGACTGATTATTCTGCTAATGTCTTCCTTACAGCAGCCATCTCTAAATCCAAAGAGAATTATTATATTTTAGATAATAAAAACCACAGAAAAGTGGCTTATAAAGCTTTCATAGGAATGAATTTTAGGAGGTTAGAATACTCTTTAGTGACTTAGCAAGTTACAATTACGCAGACCTCTTCCAAAAGCCTTTTATTTTTTTCTCACATCTTACAAATTTTCTATACAGTTCACACATGTTACAGGATGACAATTTCAAGGGAAGTTTTATAGGATTGTATTGCAAAGCAGCTTTGTTTCCTATTCCTTTCACCTACAATATATCTGTGGTCTATTTAGATTGTGAGCTCTCACAGACAGGATTGCAAGCTACAGTTCTGATCTAGTTTGCAATACAGCTGCTTTGCAAGTCTCCAGGAGTGCATAATGGCTCTGATCTCTTCTCTGCAGATTTTTTTTTTCTTTTGCAAGTCAATCTATACTGGTACAAAGTTTTCAGAGCCATTCAGCTCTGACTTGCTCCAGCTCTTGCCCGACAGAGCACTAAATTATGCAGGTACTGGGCACCATGAACTACCTGAGCAATGCCTGACAGTAGACAAATTTCTGCCATGTTCCAAAAATCATCACCATTGCAAATGAGGCAGAAATGAAATAATAGATAATAACAAAATTATTACTATAATTGTAAGCAATAAGAACTATATTCACTCTTAAAGGTACCAATTTTCTAAAGGTTGTGATTGACCTGCACAATTCTATCAGAGGAAGCTTTCAAACCTTTAGATTATGTTGTAATTAAGGGAGAGGGGAAGTAGCTGTTCATTAGGAGACATGGAGACCTCAAAGCACAGACACCCCAATGTCATATACTACATTTTTCTGGTGTCAGTTTCAATATGTTAATTTTATTTTTGCAGTAATCAAGCTGCCAGACACAGCAGAAAGAACAGAATACTGAAGCACCACTTTTCTTCTGCCTAGATTAATGCCACTGCATCACAGTAATGTGTTAGCACAATGGTTTCTGAACAACCACAAACAATCTACAAGGCTATTATATTTAATTGCTATTTAAATAGTTTATAAATCTACTGTAAACAATAGCAAGGATGCACTCATAATGCAGCTGTAAGATTAGTTACTAATGCCATGACATAAACCAGGCCATGAACTCAGACTATCAGCAACTCCATGGTAACTCTGATGTTTATGTCCTTGATTTCCAATAAATGCAGGGAAGCGTTGCCCTCTTTTGTTTCAACACACATTAATTATGTTGCCTTTCCAATGATATTGGATCATGATGCTCACTAAATTCACACCCTGCCTCATCCAATGACAGCTTACCCAGGAGAGCAAACATAGTGTAATGTGCTATATAAATAAAATCATATATAATATCTGAACTACAACCTACACAGAAAGCTGCTTCATAAATCTGCTGCACAGATCACAGCAAGACTGCCTTGCCCCCAAGCTGATGGTCTGGATCTGCTGCTTCCTGCCATGGAGCTGCCTGATCCAGCCAGTTCTGCTGGCTGCAGCACTGTGCAAAATGTCACTGAGGATTGGGCTGCTCAGCCCTTTGATCTTTGTCTAAGTGATGTGAAGAACAGACTTATCCAAAACCAGTGCATGCTCAGGAATTCACACTCCTTCCTCACACTTACTGATTGCTTCTGACTAATGAGCCAGCATGGAGCTTATAACAAAATCATAATCTGTCCTTACCATAAAATCTTTTAAAATGATCTCTGGTTATTTCAGGCTCATCTTACACTGATATCAAGCATTCAATTATGCCCAGACTGATCAATCCATAACAAGCTAAACTGAAAAATTTTCAACCTCGTTACTCCAGAAAGAAAAAAAGCAATGTTGGGAGACAGAAAAATATCTAAGCAAATTGTAAGGGCTTGGTATCAGAGGAGGAACCTTCTGTTTTCTTTGACAAAATGTAAGAAAGTATCATTACAACTGCAAGAACAAAAGTAAAAAGGTACAGAATCGAAAATCCTGAGCTGTAAAGTCATATTTACATTTTCTGCTATTTTTAGGTTGGTGGGCAACCCCTGAGAACTTTTTATGAAATACAATAGACCAGGCTGCCTCTGAGCATTTTCTACATGAGAAACCCCAGCAGAGTTGAACACAAAGGTTTGTGCTTTCAGCTGCTATTGCTGTACGGGACATGTGCCTTCCTCTCCCCACTGCACACCGGGTTCAAGTTGCCTGTTGTCTTCATGATGGGCCAAAATTTTACTGGATGGCATCCACCTGTACAGACTCCACATAGCATATCCAATGCAAGAAACAGTTTGTCTGAAAATATCTCATTAGGAATGAGACAAGGAGGAATTAGGAAATATTGACTAGTTCTTAGAACAGCACATTTGCTTGGGACAGTTTAGTATCTGGGAAACAACACTTGAAAAGAACTATTTGCTTTCCTTCCACACAAAACTTTTCCCTTCTATTTCTATAAATGTGCTGTTACCTACCATAAACAATGAAGACATTCAATGCATTGTTTTCTCTTAGATATCAACAGAACACCTGACTTTTTGTCATGGTTTGAGCCTGGCACAGAGCCAGTGCCCCCCATGAAAATGCCTCACCCTGGTGTCTGCTGTGAGATGTGACCAGGAATAAGCAAAACAGGCTCCAACTTAAACATAAAGAACACTTTATTACCTAAAACTACAGGAAAAATAGGGAAAGACTATAAGGAAAAGAAAAAAATTGAAAACCTTACAAAAACCACTTTTCCTCCTCCCCACTCCCTGACTTTCCCAATCCAATACATTCTCTCAAAAACACCAACTGCCCAGCCCGGCACGACACTTTAGTATACTCAAACTGCAGTTCATGAAGAGGAAAGGAGTCCTTCTTGTTCCATAGGCTTCTCCTGGAAACACACTGAAACCTCGGATGCTTCCTTGTCACTTCGGCACCGCCCGGGGAAAAAAAGTCCTTTTGCCGCTTGTGACATGTTCCTTCCATGCCCAGTGCTCTCACCACCGAGACATGGCCAGAGCTGCTTTTAGGGTTGTCTTTCAAGGATGCCTTGTCTCACTCCAAAAAGGCACAGTCTCTGCTTTTGGGACATCTGTCCCCCCCATATTTTTCCAACCCCCTGGGGCCGGGGGGTCCTCACGAATGAACCCTCCTGGTTTTGAGGCACTGCCTCCCCCTAAATGCAGTCTGTGTCACAGGAACAACTGAGTCCATGGCTACAAGAAAAAGTCCAGCCAAAAGGCCACTCCAAATCATCTCTCCCCATCCAATCATCTCCACAATCTTCGGGCCAAAGTCCTTGTCTCATCTCATCTCTCATCTCCCTTCTTATTCAGCTTCGAGGAGGATTAGCATTTTTGCAAGGCCCCAATCATGCAAGAAAGGGTTAAAAGTTTTCAGTCTCTGTCTGTCCTGGGACGAGATGATACTCCCACACGTGCTGCTGCTGCGGCCGGCCGCTCTCCCTCCCGGAGGGTGGGGGGGGGGGGGGGGGGCTGGCCGCCCGATGTCTCGATGTCTCTTGGGGCTCCGCCACCCTTCCATCCTTGAAAGCCCCTCAACCCCCACCTCTGTCCAGGCCCCTGGCCTACCGCATGGCCGCCCCTCCCCCGCCCAGCAGCAGCGGGCTGGGCGGGGAAGAGATCTGACCTCTTCGCCCGACGATGTCCCAAAGAGGAAGTGCCAGGGCAGTGCCTTGCTTTTAACCCCTGTGTATTCTCGGAGGTGTGTCCAAACCCCACTGGCCACACCGGACGCCAGTCTCAAACCCAAAACCTTCATTGGTTTGACCACAGCTTCCCAGAATTCCCACTCCTTCCTGGTCAAACCATGACACTTTTTAATCCTTATTCTCCAGGCCTTGGAGCTGCCAGTGGAGATACATTCCCCACAACTACACATCCACAAGCAGTTCTTTGCATTTCACTGTCTGATCCAGGCTGAGTCAGCACGAAAGAATAAGTCACTTTAACACAGTGCAGCCAAAGTTTAATCAACTCTGATTTTCAGCACAAACACAGTGGGGAAGTCATAACCCCACTGTAGGGAAAAAGAAACAGGCAAGGACATTTATGGGCTGGTGATGATGGAATTGAATGTCTCTTTTTCAAGAGGGACTTGGCTAAAATAGAGAGAAACCGCCAGAAGAACTGAACATACCCAAAGTTGTTCAACCTTGCAGAGGAGGACAGTCACTATGACTTCCACTGACAGAAACCTGTCTATATTTCTGATGGATTTTATGTGCTGAATAAGAAAATAGATTGTAACATACAGCAAACAGAACCTATAAATGGAAGAGGTGGAAGAACCCTGCCACAGAGCAAGAGTTCGGTGGAGTTTGCCACTTCAACCTGTTCCTAGCAGAACTCTGAACCCACTGGTACCATCACAGAAACTCCAAAGTCTTTTACATGTCTTCTGCAAACACTTTACAAAAGGCAAGTAAAAGTCCTGTTTCAAATTGATTAGAACCTCTGCCATATAACCTGAACCAGAAAGGCATTAGAAACCTTCAAAGTCTTCTGTTTTGACATTTGGATGCCTTCCTCTTTGGAATCTTCCTTTTCCAAGGTGTTAAGGAGCATAGAATATAGCTGCTTTCTTGGTTTTTTTTTTTACTCTTTCTTTCTATTTGCCAGATAAAACTTGTTTACATTACATTACCAAAAGATGGATATGATAAATATTCCATCCCATCCTGTGGTGCATCTTTTTTTTAAACACTGAATATTAAGTGAGTACATGATTATATCGTCCAGGGACACAGGTAAGCATACAGTGGTTTTGGGCAGGATTTTGGAGTTATATAGAAATACAGTCCATAATAAAACCCAATCTTTTCCAACTCTTACTTTAGCTAAGGATTCCATCAAATTTCAACCTCTGCTTCACAGTTTTTATGGGTGTCTCTTTCCAAAGAAATTTAGACTTCTGAAACATAATTTTCATGTTTCTGCATTACAGAAAGCCACACATTTTTCACCCAAGAAGCACAGCAGCCTTATTTTATGAGCCATTGGACTTGCAGTTAATATTAGCTAACAGACGGAAATGTGAATATTCAGACATGCTTTGTTACACACAGACATGTTGAACAACATGATGAGAGGTGCAAATTGCTGTTTTCATTGCTCCCTGCAGGCTGCTGCATGGAAAAGTCCTTAGGACTGCTCCTATCAAACATGTGTGTCTATACTTGTTTCTGTGTCTTTGTGGGACTGCAAGTAAAGAAATACACATACATACATACATATATATATATATATATATATACATACACACACCCACACAAGTAACCATGTGAAAAAAATAATTTGAGTTTTAGCACAGTGATATATCAAATTTCCAATATATTTGCTTCTGGATTAAAAAAATCACATTACTAGTGTGCAGGGCTTTCATACTGACTCAAATATTAGCTGCATGCTAGATCAGTGATAACAGAACAAGAACCAGCAAAAGGAAACATCTTTTATCTCCTCTCTTGATTTATTCACTATAAAGCTGCTGGGGTTTTTACTGTTTCACATGAAAAACAGTGGTAGAGGAATAATGCCCCTATAAAACATACGATTTTCTCATTATTTCTTCACCTCTTTCGGATACAGCCAAGTGGCTATTCCCACAAAGGGCCAGCAATTTCTAACCCTTAATACTCATAATTTTAAACTGCTTTTGATACTAGAACACATTCACTGTATTTCACCAAGCAAATTGATGAAGAAACTTCTTTGCTCAACTTAGCCTTGCCCCATTTATAATGTTCCATTTATAATGTTCCATTTATAATGTTGTAGTGGTCCCTAGAGCTCACAAAGATTTTATTGAATATATCCAGCCTTCATAAGTAAAACTGTATTTTTTCCTGTTTTGCCAAACTGCCTTTGTTTTCTGGCTGCATTCTCCATTCCCCTTTTGTGAGATGGGAAGCTTTCAGACTGAGTATCACTTTTGGAACTAGAGACCATGCATTAAATGCTCCTCCATTAAATCCATATTTAAGTTGAGTAAGCACTCAAAAATTCATATTGGAAATTCATATTTCAGTAGAATATCTTCAGAGCAACTCATACTATTTTTTTTCTTCGAAGAACAGATTTAATCAAATAATTTAAATCAAAAGGCAAAAACCATATAGATTTTACAATGGTAGTTTGACAAATCCAAGAGAAAGATCCAGTGTGTAGCAGCAGCTTAGTAGGAAGAGAGTTTAACTAAATCTCTTGGGTAACTCCATTTCTTCTGTGGACTCAGCTGGGTGGGCAATGCTCAACCACAGTTCCCTTCCTTCAGAGAAACATCCTCAGCAGGACGAAGGACCTCCAAATGTGCTCTGAACTACAAAGTTTGGTAATTGCACCCCTCATGCATTTTAAATGAGGTATCATACCTGAGGTTAATGTCACATTGAAGTGTTCTTGTTTATTTCTAGTTTTCAGAATAAATTCCAGCAGACGTTTTGCTCTCAGTTTCACTGCCATTTGCCTCATTAGCATAGTCATTAAAAGGAAAGATGAAATAAAGCCTTGACATTTCCATATGTAATTTTAAGTTACTCATCTAAAATACAGTAAGTCAAAAGAGCAGAAGACTTTGCAGATAAAAAAAAAAAAAGCAGAAGAAATATATTTATTTAGGACTTACTTCATTAGCATTAATTAAGCTTTTACTTCATTTGCATATGCAAGTGTTCTTGCCAGGAGGGGGTGCCAAGTACCCACAGCACTAATTATGCAAAAAGAAAACACATGGCAAATATTTTACAGAAAGATAAATTACCATGTTTTATAGCAGTTGAACATTACCTTGATAGACCAAATGGTAAATGGAGCTTTCAGCAAGTAATGGCTGTTAAAGCATGTGTTGAGCAAGGTAACTGCCCAAGAACAATCCTGCTAATTCCTCATCTGCTAAAATTAGTCCAGTGCTTATCTGAGTACATAGAAAATAATACAACATCAAAGAACTTTGCTGGTGCACTATTTGTCTTATCTAAAACAATCTTTGAAAGCCATTGGAAAAAAGGCTAAACTGTTGACAAAAGGCTTCTGTAAGGTAATGTCACGTTAATGCAGTCTCAGAGGTATTTGCATTTTTGTGGGGCAGTAGGTATTGGTGGGGGTGAAGGAAAATTGAAGCCCTCAATGACAAAAGGATAAAGAAATGATGATTGATCACAGAGCAAAAGGGCAGAGAGTTATTGAAATGGGACACTTATTACCAGCAATTAAAGCAGATTTTGCTCGGATGTATTTCTGTTTTTTAGGTAGTTTCAATAAAAGGTGAGGTCTGTTTCACTGGATCTTTTTCATTCTTTATGTAAAAGTTTCAGCTTCTAAATCTATTATTTGTGAGTAACCTTTTTGTTGTTGTTGTTGTTTTTTTTTTTTTTGAAAGATGAGGGCAACTTATAGATTTCTAATATTTAAATTACTTTCTAAAAATTGATGAGAACATCCTGAATCCACAATTCAGCTACAGTCACCAAATTGTTCTTAGTGTATACAGCCTAATTCGACTCAATGAGGACCTAAATTAAAACAAAGTATTGTAAAAGATCATCTTCAGTCCTACCATTTGATAGTGTTATATTTTGTTGGTAGCATCAATCTTTGTCAAAGCTTCTAAAAAATGTTTTTCTTTAGTATTTTGGATAGTTTTACTATTTTCTTGATTTCTGTTTGGTTAAAATATGTATTAATTTATGCATGGACATTCATCTGTAAGTCAATAGATCATTATTTATACTGATCCATCCAAATATGTAACTCAAACTCCCCTCAGAATCACTTAATATATCAATAGAAAAACAAGCTTACTTCAATAAATGACACAAAACATCTATTATAAATACAAAGGCAAGTGATTTGCATGGATGTATGTTCATAGAATAAAGTGAAATAAGGTATTTTATACAACATAAACAACACATACTACCACCAAGGCAGGAAAAAAAAACATGTATAACTTTTGAGAAAAAGGTATTTCAAACTGAAGCTTCTAACCATGCTTCACTGGGAGCTAGTTGATGTAGCCCACTCACTAATTGGTCAGAACTATTTGTATAACATGGAGCACTGCAGAAGAACACAAGAGTGTTAATAAACACAAATACAATGCTGCAAACACTGGAGACATCTCTAGCCTGAACTTTGATATCCAGGCTCCTTTTGCAATACATCCCCACAGACAGATCTAGAGCTGTCTCCCCTGTGTCAGACACAAGCCAGGTCTAGCACAAACACACGAAAACCTTTGCTACAAACTGCTGGAGAAGACAAGGCTCAAGAAGGGAAACCTCTGGATAAAAACCTGGGTATTTCAACAACAGAGACCCTTTAAAAACCCCAAAGCATTCTTCTTCTCAGTAAAGTCTTCCCACCAGGTATGGGATAGCTCTTTGTCAGACACAAGCAGTGAGGTCTTTAATCAATAAACTGGAGGCAGAAAAATGTTGATGAAACAAATTAGATCTCTAGTTGGGTTTGCCTTTCCTGGAATTACTTGATGCTGCAGTGATGGATTCTATGGAGGTGAGATAAAGAGATAATCAACTAATGACTTGCACAACTTCAATCAAACATGAGTAATGTTTGGCAAATAGATTAACAGCTCCCCAACATACTATGACACAGAAATGGTATTTTAGATCTGGCACAGTTCTAACACAGTTAAAAGGCAGCATTTTAAAGAGTGTGACCTTGAAAAAGGTTCCCATTTTAAGAACTATGTGACCTTAAGATACATTAATTCATTAGATAAAAGTTTCTTCTCCCCAGTGGCAAACATTTTCAATTTCACCACCAAAATGTCATGAGTCAAGCAGCAGATGTTTCTCTGAGCTTTTCTCTTAATCACTACAAAACCTTCTACTCTAGGTAAATAGCAAGGAACTGAAATAACTTGCAACCACTGTGGTAGCTGGCAAACAATGGTACTGTGGCTCAGTCACCTGGCATCTGACAGAAAACTTAGTCTGTTCTTCATAGCCACATGGGGCATGCTCTGGGGCCCATCAGACAGCCCCTGAAATTATCCCTAACAGTAAACTTAAACTGATGCATGCTTTCCACAAGGATGTAAAATACTGCAGATACTTGATTTCACCTGAGCCATATTCCACCTGTGCAATAAGCAGTTTGTGGCTTCATACATATTTTCCTTCCTGGTTTTTTTCCCTTCAAATCCTTACATTATCTGTTTGAACATCTTGCCAATTCCTCCTCATTGGACTACTTTAAGATAACCATGTAGGCTGCACTGTTACTTAGATCTGCAGAACTGTGGACTGGAAACATCATGTTTTACACTATAGCCTATCAAAAATAGTTGATCCAAGTCCATGTATTATCCCCCTAATATCTGGATTCAATCCAGGACTTTACAAATAGCTATAGTGTAAAGTTGGTATCTCTGGCTCAGTCAGACATACCTGCACCTCATGTTTCACGTTTTGTGCTACTTTTGCTTACCAGTCCTGGCTATAGTATTGCTGTTCATTTCTGTACCTCAGATGAAGGGGGACACTCCTCCTCACTTCAGAGAACTACATACACTCTATCACTGTGATGGCACACAGCACATGTCATGGGTCCTTCTACATCAAATTTTTGTATATAAAATTAATCTCTTCTCCAACTGTTCTCCGCTTGTTCTTCAGCTACAGAGAATGGCTCTTGGAAATTATTACCCAGGTTAATCCACTATGATTATTTTATTTAGAGTAAGTATTTCATTGCTTGTTTTACTCATGAATTATCACTATTTCCACAGAAAAGAGATGTAAGATTTGTTCAGGAAGGTAAACCACTCATAGTGTGTTTGACAGCACGGGTCTATGAGACTGCAGCTTTGTTTGCACCCAGGTACATTCCATTGATAGCTACTGATGGATTTTCATAATTGAATCTCTCCCTTTATGCCTTCCCCTGTGTCCTGTTTCACTGCTGTTTGCCTCCTGTACTATTTCACTAAAGCCCACTAATCCATTGTTCCAATGACAAATTTTATAACAGAACCATTGTGGCAATGGGTCCTCAGCCACACATCTTTCCTCTGCCTAACCTGTTCTGCTGGACTGAACTCTCTGTCCTGCTTCTGCTCGGGGCAGATGTTCCTTTGGACAGCAGCAACAACCATTACTCACAACACTCTTTATTCATTCATGCTCCTTCTACAGTTTTGGCTTGCTGCTGAAGTGGGAGGGCAATGCAGCAAGGCACTTCTGACACTTTGGAAACCTCCTCCTGCCACATGAAGAGCTTCAAGAGGACATCCTTCTAATTGGCATTCCTAAAGTCACCTTCAGTGGACTGTTTCTGCAGGTGTACATCTCTATGGCAACACTCAGAGTGCCATTCAGAGTGCACAGAAGATTTTGTGTTCAAAGTTATTATTTCCTAATTCTGCAGTCCATATGGCACCATAAAACCCACAGTAGAGCAGATATTTTTAAAGCGTGACATTAACTTTACTAGGGACATTAACAAAGATGAGTAATGTTATCCTCACTCAAGTATGAATTATGCCAATGTTTTCAAATTTGGATGATTAAGGTTGTACCTAAAATGACCACCTATTTTTTTGCAGTTCTGAGATGTAACAGGAGTCCACCTGTGCCTGTATCTGAAAGGATCCATACATATTTTCACAATAACATTTAAGCAAAACCACATAAAGACAGCATTATTCTGATTTATTTTTCTGAGGTTTATTATTGGTAAATCTGACCCTGTTCCTATGAGACATCTCACAAAATGAAAAAAATATTTTCTCAGTAATCACTGCATTTCATTTTAGTTTTTCTTCAGATTACTGATTCTCTGATCAGTACAGACAAATGTGCAGATCCTCTGTCCAGTACAGAGGACTATTACAAACTGAAATTTAATTAAAGTATTTCTTAAATCTGTTCAATTTTGCAAATGCTTCTCCTTTCTACTACAACCTACATGGTTTGCCACATTCCATAATGCTGCCTGGTAAATAACCTATGTATTTATTTCCACTAATCCTGTTGCCAAGGTCTCATTATTAATAAATTAATGTGGTTAATTATTAAAACATACCAAGCATGTTCCAATTACTTTTTCTCACCTGCCTCCACTTCCTTAATGCAAAACATTCTAACCAGAAACATTTTTTACTTTCCAATCATCTTGATGAATGATATAAAACAACAGGGTACATTCTCTAGACATTCAGCTTTCAGCCTCTCTGCATGAGCAAGCTGGATGTGCAAGGAGGCCCTGGGATCATGCCTGGGGGCATTAATGAGCTTATTAGAACACTGTAACAAGGATTATCTGAATTTCTTATGCAGAACTGAAGATTTAATCAGTCTCTTGCCTTCAACAACCAACACAGGTCAGCTTAAAATCATTGCTGTTCTAAATCCCCAATTTTTTCTTCTTATATTGACTTGGTTATGATGACCATGGACGATTAATGTTCATTAAAAATGGTAAAACTTCTGGAAAAATATTATGCATGAAACATGGCATCTTGTTTAATTATTATGAATTCAATGCAGCACAGCTGACCTTGGCAGTAATTTTCATACTGAAATGAAAACATCACTTTTCATGAGTCCATCACATCACATCAGGATGCTAAGCTTTTGCTTTTGCCCACAGTTTTCATTGATATTGCACTTAAAAGAAAACTGCCTTTCACCTTTAACATTCCTTCCCACACAGCAGTTGCCATAAAGATGGTTATCCTGAAAATCACCTGAGTGTATATTTAGATGAAGGTGTGATTCTTTCAACAACTGTACCATTTGCTTATTGGGGTCAGCCTGGAAAAACATATTTTTAATAAAAATAAACAAACAAATAGAGCTCTCCTAAAAGCTGTAATAGGAACACACTAGTATGGTGCAGAAATACATGACAACTTATTTTAAAGCTTTCAGTTTTGTTTTTACCTCAGTCTGTCTGAAGTCCATACATTTTTAATGACTGTGCTTACCAGTTGCTGTCCATGAACACCCCAGGCTGCATACTGTAATACTGAATCCTCTACTTCTGGAGGGTTTAACTCCCAAACTTCCCTTGAAAAAAGGGAAACATTTTTACTTGAACACACTGGCACCACCTCATGCATAGAGCCACTGACAATGACATGGTATGGAAAAAACAATGTGACCTACCTTGTGTGGATGTTATAAATCACATATGAAGCTGTGTAAGAATAATG
The DNA here is from genome assembly GCF_028769735.1 of Zonotrichia leucophrys gambelii. Classification (NCBI taxonomy): domain Eukaryota; kingdom Metazoa; phylum Chordata; class Aves; order Passeriformes; family Passerellidae; genus Zonotrichia; species Zonotrichia leucophrys. The sequence continues at coordinate 8,175,330 of NC_088177.1, read as the reverse complement.
AAATACCTGTTAAAAAAAACAAAAAACAAAATGTAAGGATTACTAGACAATATACAGGATTAAATACAGACTACCATGAAGGCAGTCAGACTCTTCAACCCCTGTAAACACTGACACTTTTATTACTGAAAGAAGGTTCCACTGAATTAATTATAACCAGTAGACCTGAATCAGGTTTTGAAAGCTGTAGGAAGGACACGCATACTCACCTGTTAATTTAACCAGCCACTGTAACAGTACAACTGCACAAAAAAGTCCCAATTAGAAAAATCTGCATTCCTATTTAAAAAAAAAGTCAACAATAACAACAACACCCGCCGTTCTCCAAAAAAAAACCCAAACAAAAAACCCCACTGAGAATATACATTAGGGGGAAAAAACCAATTTTTTTTCTTCATCAAGCTGTGTCAAAATGATTGCACAGGCATCACAATTATTGTACTTGAAATGCAGAACAATACAGGCTCATGGGGTATTTTTCTGACCACCTGCTATGAACAGCCTGAAGGACTCCCAGGTATGGCTCACAGAACAGAAAACCTCTGTATTTAGAGGGACTCTGTTTGCTGTGGCTTTCATTAAATAAGTTTTGGTCTGATTTTGGCTGACTTTCTTTGCTTTGCAGGAAAAGTTTGTTGAGGGTTTTTTGTCATTTTGGATAAAAGAAAGAACTATTTTTCAGTAAACCTTTCTCATACAACAGCAAGTTACCAGAGACTTCTGAATTCAAAACCTGTAGTATTCTGCAAACAGAACACAAGAGCACTTACAGTGTGTAATGTGATGGACCATCACACCAAAGGGCTCAAATCAAAGCAAACAATTACACATTCTCTCCAGTCAAACATTAGTCTATACACCCACAGTGAATAACAGACATTTTGCTCTCTTCCAGGATTGATTGGTTTTCACCTAGCTCATTTTCTGCCTCTATGTCTCGTGTTATGAAAGTATTATAATTCCATAGTATTAGTTTTAATATGATTTGAAATTGCTTCATGGTCTTGGAATATGAAATATATTTGCCACTAATTATTACTGAACTAAGCAAAAATCTTTTTTAATGGAAATTTCTGTCAGAAAAAAAATGTTAGATAACATCCTCTAGACCTACTGCAGCTTCATGTCTACAGTTACAGCATCTCTGCTTGGCATGTGGAGGATTTCTTTCTGGACAGGCTAATCCCATTTAGATGGGGACAGCTACAGCTGTAAAGCCAAAATCTTGATGTGGCTACATGTGTTGGGAGCTCTTCAGGGAAAATTTTCTGCTCTGGGAACCTTTCAGTGTCTCCTTCAAAGAGAACAGGAAAAGGGAGTCCTACGTGGCCAGAGCCACTGGAATTTGCCACTATGGCACACAAGAGGGTTTCAGAGGTTGTTATTTTCCCTGGAGGCCATTCAATAACAGAGCCATGTGAAACATCCTTCCACTGACTCCCTTCTCATTATTAGCTCCCTGCCAACACATGCTAAGAATTTAGCATGCCCCACATCTTTGCTGGCTGATACAGCAAGAATCCCACAAAGGTTTCTAAGATTAGTAACCCTACTTTGTGCAACAGCTGAATATCCCTTCTATAAAATTTCCCTTTGGGACAAAAATAATTTCCATTTTCCAAGTCTATTGTGTTTAACATCAGAACTGTTGCTTCAGTAAGAATCATACATATATTAATAAGTATGCCCCAAACATTGTTATATTTTATATTACAGCTTAAGAGAAACTGTTTTGTCATGTAAGGTACCAGCCTCTTCTGAGAAGTAGAGACAAATGGTTAAATCATGGTGGTTCCTGCACAGGGTGTGCACTGCCAGAGATTGCCCAGAGGGGCACTTGCCAGCAGCCAGTTACAAAGAAGAGAAATGGATTTCTTGCCCTTGTGGGGAAAGGGAAAATTGTATCAAAGATAATGTGTGGAGGCTTGATAAATATTTTGAATAGGAATATTTTAAAAGTAAATTATTAGACAGAATATATTTCAACAAGAAATGCTAAACTAATAAGTCATTCTGGCAGCTTAAACAGAAAATATACTGTACCAACAAGAACAACACTTCATATATCATGTGGAAACTCTGCTCCTGCCTTGTGTAACATTTCTGTCTAAACATTTATGCAGAAACATTAATATCTGTTGAAAAAAGTGGAAAGTGCTCCACTTCTAGTGGAGATCAACACTACAGTGAGGTCACTTTCAGACAGGATGCTGACATTTTTCTCGATTTACTCACATTACTGTTAGTTCTTATCAGGAACACCATGCATATATTACAAGTAGCAAGCTTCCTAATTCATCCTGCTTGCAAGTGCCACACACTGAAACACAATCACTGTCAACATGAAATCAACAAAAAAGGATGTAGGAAATATTTCTTTTCCTAGTCTGGCTCTTACAGAAAGTGCTTAGGAAGCTCTTGTAGTTTTGTACAAAGGCTCAACCTGTTTGGTTTTCTCTTGCACAAAGCTGGGACACAGCCCTTCCCCAACACCATCACATGTCTGGCAGCACAGGGAGGAGTGGCAGGAACCCTCTCAATATCAGGATCAAACCTCCCACACAGCCACCAGCTGTGAACTCTGTGGAAGAGGCTTGGGGAATTTGGGGAATTATGCTCTGCAGCTTCTGAACTGTAGGATGTGCACTAAGCAGAAAAAAACACCAACCTGGCAATTTATTCCAATAACCAGGCAAAAGCTCAGGCAGCACAGACCCCTCTCGCAGTGAATTTATGGTGAAGGCTGGCTACTCTGTGCAAGTCAAACCCAAAGTGCAGCCATTCATATTCCAAAATGTTTTCAGACATTCCTTGTACTCCACACCTTCTAACTGAGGTCCTATCAAAAGACTGAATGAAGATTAATATTTAAACATGGACATTGAATAGCTCCAACTGACCAAAATAAGAGATGTAAAACTGAGGAAAAGGGTTTGGTTGTAGTGAAAATTACTCATCCTCTACATACAGAGAGAATTAGTTAATGACTATGGACACACAAAACATCTGTAAGAAAAAAAGCAATATAGGAGAGAAAAAGCCTTTTAAAATATTAAATTAATTACAGCAATTTCTGCAGCAATTTCTGTCATATCAGCTGAAGAAAACAAAAAGAGGAAAATGGTCTGGGATAATTTATTAAAATAATTATAGATGTTAAGGTTGGGTTTTGTAAGGAGCCTTAACTTCAGATGTGTCATGTACGCTTGCTAGGATTCAGGCCTTTCTGGCAAGTAAATAACTTGCCTGCTTCTATTATGATAAGCTGGAAAATATTCCCTGCAATGTTAAGAAATGTGAAAATGCCTTTTTAGATCAGACAGACAGTATACCTCCCCCTCAGTACAATTTATTTAATTTTTCTTTTGCCACAGAATGCAGTCAGTAACAACCATTGCATATTAAATATTTCTTCTGAATTCATTCTTTTTAAGTGATGACAAGCTTTCATCTGGTGCTGCTCAACACTGAAAAAGTTAGATGCATTTGTGTATGAAAAAAATGAAATTACAGAACTCCATTACAAAGGACCTAAAAGAAAAAGGTGCCAAAAGTATTTCAAGACAAATTGCTCCAGTCAAAATGTATTGAAATAACAATCTATTACTCAGCTAACAGCCAACAATAAAAAACACACTTATCAATCATGATCTGAACTTTTAGATGACACGTTTAGATGAAGGTGTGATTCTTTCAACAGTTTAGTTCTGGAGTTTCATGTGTCCTTTATTCTCTACCTTTCAAGGAATTATTTTTTCTTTCTGTGGTTCTAAAAGTGAAATAATTCCGTGTAACTCAGTGCATAGCCCAACAAGATGCAAGAAAACTGCCTTACACACTCTGCCAAACACACTCCACAAATTCCGCAAAACGTTCCAGAAAAGATCCAGTTCACTGTCCCTGAGTAATTTGGAAAACATTTCTCAGCAGAATAGTGTTTTTGCTAAAAAGCTGCCAAGAAAAGCTCAGTAGCAGTATTTTTATGGTGTGATGAGAGCTCTCAACTCCAGGGAAATGGAAGAGAGCTGATGACATTAGAACCTCGCAGTGCTATAATCCCAAAATGCCTGGGCATGCCAAACACCTTGATGCATCCTTTATCCATTTCCTGTATTATAAACCAATTACACTCTTTCATGTGTTATTTTTTTAGAGCAGTAATGATGCCTTCTTGCTGGCACAGCTTTTTGCAAGGTAGTGGAGTGTCTGTCCTGTATTTTTGTTTTCACCCAAACAGACACCTGCAATCTGAACTCCTCACTGCAGCTCTCAGTGCTGCTACACTCTGTAAATTCCCCTTTCAGGTTCCAATAAGGCATCTCACAGGGCATTAAAGCACTCAGTCTGTGCAAGAACTATAAAAGCTGAGAGGATATGAAATACATTGAAAATTTCAGCACCTGCAGTAATACTTTTAGTTATTCCAAAGCTTAACAGCCAAATGGTGTCCATGTCTTGCACACAGCATGGATATCCATCTATTTGTATTGAACATAGCAAATAGAACACACTATTTAAAAGCCATACCCTTCCCATTAGTGAAAAAAAAAAAGGTAGCAGAGACTCATTAAATAACTGAAATTGCAGTGTTTGCCATCATTCCCATCCCACTTATCTCCAAACACATACCCTGATTTGAAAAGAAAGGCAGCTTCTCAGATAAGGTTCAAAACCATGCAGATCTTTCTGATTCAAGAGTGAGATATCAGATCTTTTATGGGTTAATTTACGCTTCTGATCCCATGAAAAATAAAATTAGCATTTTATGAGACTACTAGTGTGAATGAACAATGACTATATTCTTGTTCTATGAGTAAAAGAATTCAATCAGGTTTGGACACAAAATAATCAACCTTAGCTGGGTAAAGTCTAAACTCCTGCAATATATGGCTGCCTCTCAAACAGTATTACTTATAAAAAAAAGAAATATCAAAAAACTGCTTTTATTGCTTCACAGGTACAAGTTAATTATTAGGAAGTTCAAAGCTATGAGAGAACCTGACCTGGAAAAGGTTTTCTGTGCCTGAAACCTTTTGTATTTTTTCCAACTACATCAGTTGGCCTAATAAAAGATATTACCTCTTCCCACAAATCTTGTCTTGTTTATCCCTTCAGGCCACCACATCTGTAACAACAATGTTAGGGAGAAACAAATATTCCTAAGCCCAGCTGAAAAAAAGGGAATACCTCAAACTAAAAGTGGTCCTTCAAAATGAACAACCTGCATTACAGTGCATGTCACAAAATGCATGTGAACCCAGAAATCAGGGGGCAGGACACAGTGAAGCAGGGAGGTAAACAGGAATACAGCTTGCCAAGGACTCTCACTTCTCCATTCACCCGTGGCCCTTCTCACTTCTGAAGATCTTTCATAATGCATCAGTAAAATGGGCTGGCACATCTCCAAACTGCCCCAGTGGGTGCCAGCCACAGGGGCTGCTGGCTGTTGTGCACAGTGTAAAAAACAGCACCACGGCTGGGATTCTGCCTTTATCCTCTTTTCTACAGTTGAATTAAGCATTTGAAGAATTACTGAAAAATCTACTTATGCTGAAAAGTGAAGCAAAAAGCCTTTGCTGTGGTAAAGTGATTAGAAGGCCAAGCAAAAAGTAACTCATCATTCATCTGCCATTCATGCAGTGAAGTACCCACACACAATGACAAACAGAATCTCATTCAAAACCCAAATCTCTAACAAACCTCCACTAAAGGCTCAGAACTGCAATTTAGAAGAAGAAATGTAAACATATATTGCTGCCTATTTTGCCTTTAGGATACAAGTATCTTGAAAGAAAAATGGAATATCCAGAACATGCCACGAGTACAAATATTGAGAAAGGACCAGATGCAGAGTGGAGAGAATACGAGGGGACACAATAAGCCACAGGATGGTTATGGAGATCTTTTGAAGGGATTACTGATATAAATACAGCTTGCTTGTGGCCAGAAAAATAACTGTATTATATATTTTAAGTAAGTTAACATATATTCAAGTTCACTCCCCTTCATAAAACACAGCCTATATAAATTATACTAAATTATACAAATACTATGTCTATTATTTATGTAAAGAATTATGCAAAAGAATTATTGAAATAATTTTTCCTATAGTTAGTGATATTTTGCTATCAATTGTGCTCAGAGAACACTGGTGTAATTCAAATTTCCAGCAATGAAAATGAGAAAAGGCTTTCAGCAGTTCTTTTAATGTTATGTACAAGCTCCTTATTCTGGTACACATCTGGAGAACACCAGATTATTTGTGGCCAAACTTCCTCCATTGGAAGACTGCTGAAAGCAAATGAGTTACAGTGGGAGGGGGTACTCTTTGCTTAATGCCATCAGGATTCCAAGCAGCAACTTCTTGCTCTCCAAAAAACCAGATTAACATTCACACAACCAGCTCCTATTCCTCATCTCCTTTTTATGAGCTTTTAGACACGTGACCTTGTTGGGACTGCAGTGCAAAGAGAATGGAATCAGTATCTAATGTGCTGATCACAAAGCAATAAAGATATATTCCTTTCTTATCTTTGTATTGCAAGATGTTCAGCACCCCGTTAGTAAAACCTGTGAGGGAGTTAATAAGATTAAATTAGGAGCAGCATGACTACTGCCAAAGGCAAAGCACAGCTGCTGGATGAAACTTTCATCCATTTTGCAATTTATGTGCTAAATAAATTAATAATGTTAATGGTCTCAACAACATTATGATGAAATCCAAATTTCTCTAAAATTCTGTAATCATTCACTTCAAATGTTCCCCCTTTGCCTTTCCACTCTGACTCCATGAGTTCTCCAGCATAGGAACTGCTGCTAAATGGGATTGAACATGGCACAGCCATGGTGGGGTTTCAAATAACTGGTTCCTTGGGCGTGTAAGAGGTGAGGAGAGAGCTCTGCAGCACTGAATTCTGAGCCACAGAGGGACATGAAACCACTGGATAACGCCTGTGCTATTCGTGAAGAGTTTGAAAAGCCACACTTCATACCAATCAGTGATGGCCCCTGCATATTCATTAAAATATTGATTAAAGACTGGAATTCTGCTGATTTCATGCCATGGCAACAAACACAGTGAGAGCTCAGACTGTGCATTGACACCAAAGCTCAGCCCACTTTGGGATACACACCAGAAATGCTCCACACACCAGTGAAGTGGCACCTTTTGCTCTTGGAGCTCTAGTATTTAACTGGTATTTTCCTGCTGTTAGATTCAGTACGTTAAGCCACATGAGTTAATGACTGATTTTATATTGATTATATCTGGGATAGAGAGAGCAATGGGGATTTCTCATTTTAAATAGTATGACACAACTTGTTCTTCAACTGGTTTCAGAGTAAAGTCTTAGCACAATCAACTGAGGAGTCTGCAATACTGAGATGATGAACTGCTATCCATCTGCAAATCCTATTATTTCTACCCAATTCTGGAAGCAAAAACAAAATAGAGGTAAATTTTGCCACTACTAATGTCCAAATCTTTTTATAGTCTTGTGCAATTTTGGCTTTTTTTGGTGAAATATCTGGTTTCTAAAAACTCTGTATATAATTGCAGAGTTAATTTAAGATAGCACTTGATGCATTTGAGCACTGAAGTTATATGACAAGGTTATAACTTTGAAAAGCATCATATTTATTTGCTTCAATCAGCATTGATTATTTCTCATGATTGATAAGAACCACTGCATATCATTGGTAGTTATTTATGGTTAACATTAATACTTTGGGGTATGAAATATTGCCAGCCATAACAACTATATGCTGCCAAACCAAAATAAATATAAAGGCAAGACATTCTGAGACACGCAATTTATCTGTAAGAAAAAAGGCTGTCAAGGAAGCCTAAACAAAAATGCACCTCTAGAAAATCTGTTAGAGCCTCAACTGTTCACACAGAATTTTTCAGCAAGATTAATTATCTCAAGAAAAAGACATCCACTTCAGAATGTAAATTAAATCACAATCAATTAAACTCAGTTCATATAACCAAGAGTAATGTGATACAAACCACAGTTCAGAATAAATGCAGAAACTTCTTTTTCTTCTCCTACATCAACAGCTGATAGACCATCATTTGGATATGCAACTCAATCAGTTTTGAATATATAATAACTTCAGACGAGTGAATTATTCAAGAAAGAATGCTCTGCATTGCCACTTCTCAAAGCCTCACATATCAGTGTCATTTGAAATTCTATTAGTTACACTACCACGTAAAATATGTTTCTTGAGTCTTGTATGAGATGACTTACGACAAAAATTTATATGGGTTTTTTTCTGGCTTATTCACCTGCAGCATTAAAAACCAGGAATGACTGCACTGAAATCATTGTTACATGACAGTGAAACTGGTAAATCTCAAGCCTCAAGCATAATATGTGCTTTTTTTTTTTTTGTACTGATACACAGGTACGTGCACATCCTTTTCAAGCTTATGCTCATACTCATATTCAGTGTGATCAAAATTTGGACTTTATAAGTATTTGGGGATTTATAGAAACTTCTCTTTTCCTGAACTGATTTGCTGGCAGCTTTAGAGTGTGCATGTGTATTTTGATCTGAACAAGCATAAGGGGAAACAAAAGATATAAATTCTGACAGCACAACCAGAACTTAATCTCCATGGAAATTTGAGACTGGTGAGGGTGCTTGCCTCTGGTCAATGCAGCTGAGAATCCAAACCTGTCTTAGAAAAATATTCATTTAAGTGTTTTAATTTGCCTGACACTTTAGACAGTCTGATCTCTTTACAAGGTCCTATGGATTACTTATATCTCACACAAAAGGCAACAGGGAATTTGGATTGAGTATCTCCACACATATTGAAAATTGTTAACTGAAAACAAAATGTTTTAAAACACTGATTCTTAAAGGCAAAGCTTCATCAAGTGTTCTCAGAGTGTTCTGAGATGGCTTAATTGCTCTTTGAGATACTGTGAAGAAAGAAACAAGTCAAGGCCTGGTTTTATTTTTAGTTTTTCCGTGGTGAGTCACAAATTGTATTTATTCAAACAGATTGCTAAAGAGAAAATTTCCAAATGCAGAAAAAAACGCCACCTTGTTTTGAAGACACACACTTCTACATGTTGTGATATTTACAAAAATATGCATAAACTGATTCATGTGAAATATGATGCAAAAACCAAAAAAGTTAAAAAAACATTGAGAAAATATTTTCTAAATTAACATTCTATATAAATGAAATGTCCAGGTTCTGAGCACACAGCTAAACAGAACTGAAATGATAAGGATACAAAAGGAAATCAAAGCATGTGATGAGTCAATTTTCAAGTAAAGACTATAGTCTCAATATCTCTTTTTCTTCCCCAGACAATCTGAGTCACTCGGGCAGCACTTAGCGAGCAGATACCGGATGCTCATCTGCTGTTTGCTTACAAATTGCATGAGGAGATGAAAAGACCCTGTGGAGCTGGAGAAAGGAGAAGCAATGAGATAAATGGCCTGTGGGTCTGAAGAAATGGAAAGGGAAATGGAAAAGAAAACTGGGCTGAGGGAAGCAGATGGCTAAACCAGCAAGCATGCAAGATGAAAGAAGGAAGACAAAAAGACAGGGCTAAAAATATCAGGATGGGAAAAAAGAGACATAATAAAAAGAAAGAACAAATCCAGAACAAAACAGAGCTGAGACCCTTAAAGGGCTGGAAATGAAGGGGCTCAGATGAAAGGAGAACAGGCAGCAGGGAGGGAAGGCAGCAAGCAGACCGGCAGTGTGTGGGCATGGTGGCAGCCACACAGGCTCAGGGAACTGAGGAATGCATCCAGGCAGAACACACCGGCACCTAGAGCCTTTCTCTTCTGGAGGATCAAAGACATGAATGAAACAGTTTTCTAAGCAATCTGACAGTTCAGTACCTGTACATGAACTACCTGCCTTTCACTGCCTTGATGACTATCAACAATAATTGCTTAGTGTGGATATGACACATGGAACAGCAGGAAGGCACTGGGTTTCTTGTGTCAAGTCGTCCTCTCTCCTAATCTCCCACTGTGACATCAAGACATCTTTAATAGTAGCTCTGGGTGTTGGAGAGTCCAGGGAATCTTTGTATACTACTAGCAGTTAATACCTTATTTAGCCTTTTATAGAGTTTCCATGATAAAATGACTGTTTGTTTCTCAGTATTTTTCTGCCGGTTGGTTGAGCTATGAACAGCTTTCACAACTACTTTTGAAATCCAAGTGTTCAAAGTGCTCTTGTACTGCAATCAAACCTTTATGATTCCAGGCAACCAATATGGCCAGGACTCCATCCCTCCAAGTCATTCTCCAGAAACCCTGTTAAAACTCTTCAAATAATCTGAACACTGCAATTTAGACTTGCCCCCTTCTTACATCAGTTCTGCACTGCAGTGTGAACTCCAGTATCTTCATGTTTTAAATACAGCATGAAAAGAAAATCTTTTCCATAGGAGTAAGTTCAGCAAGTATCACTACAGCTAAATTTGGTCTTTAAACTTCCTTTTCGGTCATGCCCTATTCATCTCCCACATCTCCATGATTTCTTTGGCGCTGCTGGCCCTGCTAGCAAGCTTACACTGTTCCCCTTCTGTTCCACTACCCTGTTACAAAATCGAGCAAAATATCACCTCCAGGTGCAGTTCCCAACAATGGAGCTCACAGCCAGTTATCCCCTCCAGCACTTCCCATTAGCAAGCCATGATGCTGCTTGCAGCCAACTAGGTCTATCTTCACTAATTTTCTCTTATTGTGCCACATTTCTGTACTGGTCTCTGTTGTGGCCATTTTATGATATTACAGTCCCTTTGATGGTGGTATCATGAAGTAGACTCCTGTAGCAAGTAAAAGACCTCTTCATGATGAAGTGATTAAAAGGTCATGATAAGAGAGCTATTCATTCAGTACAAGGGAGTACTTCGTGGTGATCTCAAAGAAGCTGTAACAAAGTGATGAATACCTCACACCAAACTCATCTCTCCAGGACACATCTAATCTGGTGCTATATTTGCAGATAATAAATAGAATTATACAGGCTAAATTTGTGCAGGTGGTTGACTGCCTTCACTGGAACATTAATTTATTGCCTAAGACCCCACGCTAAACCTTTCATGCTCAAATACCCAAAAAGACTTGTCCTTACTTAAAAAGAACACAAAAATTGGATAATAACGGGGCATATCTTAATATTTCTCTAAAAATTGGACTCAACCATTTGATCTGTTAGGTCTGTCACACTATCTGTGCTCCTCATAGCCTGAGATGGAAGCTTGGTTTAAAGAGTGATGTGCAACAAAGACAGCTTAAAACATTTCTCTGGGACAGTTACATAAAGGTCTAGTCTTTTCCACCTACTTCAAGGTATTTCAACTCTATGTCTGTATTTTAAAAGACCTTTCTTTCATTCTATTTGTACCAAAGTAACTGCTAACTCTCATTTACAGAAACCCACTTATCCAACACTCCTTTCAGCACTGTTGAGAAATGCCAACACCAGCAGATTTGTCTAATTTCCCAACTGTCCTGTTGGCCTAGTCAGAGGCAGTCACACAACTTTTTTTTGTGATCAGGGAGCCAGGAATGGGGCCAAAGTGAGAAAGATGGGATGGTTTCCTCGTGCATAATGCAGGTGGGAGAGACCCCTGCCATGCAGTGCATGAGAAAAGGACCGTGAGACAGGATGGTTAAAATATTTGAAAAACACACAGCCTGTTTTTATCTTTGGACATTTGCCCTGGAGTAAAGTTTTCCACCACAGGATTAACGAATTACTTCTTAAGAGTCAAACAGAGCCAACCATCCCCATTGATATCCACTGGCATGGTGGATTCAATTATGCTGTACAGAGGTGTTTCAAGTGAATGAAAACTCTGCCTTAGCATTTTGAAGCAATGACCTGGGTCAGGCTGACCATTTCCCTCCAGGCTAAGTAATTTTATGTTAATAGAAAGGCACAGGGGCAGCCTGTGCAGGTACTTGTTTAATGAGAAGCAGCAATTCCAGATTCCAGTGATAAAGGAGCTAGCTTGATAGTTCGCTGTCTTATTTCTGTTTTGTAGGGGGAAGTGACTCATAAAGTGGAGGTGGTTGGGGGGGTTCTTTCCATTTAATTTTTTTTAGAATCTGTGTTCATCCTTCTAATTTGTAGAATGCTCTTACAAAACATTTGTTCTATTTTAAAAATAATTAACTACTACTTTTGTTCTTGATGTTGAATATTTCCCAGAGAATTATTTTGTGCTCTGATTGTACATAATAGCTTGTCAAAGAACATATCAACCACTTGTTGAATTGCATCAGATATTGTTTCTTATTTAAGAATGGCAAACCCATTCCAGCTTCACTATATCAAGTTAAGGACTCAGCTGGATTTGCTCTTTTTACACCACTGTGTGGGCTACAAGCCAATTTTCAAAACTTCCTGACAGAGCACTTGCACATTTTCTCAGCTTCTATAGTGATCCAAAAAAAAATATCTGTGAGAAAGCTAGTGATTTCACAGAAATTAAAAAAAAAAAAGTTAGATAAACAAACCAGAACTTTCTATGATTTATTATACAGAACATTCATTTTGCAATGTTTTTTCTGGTCAGCAGGCTTAATTTCTAATAGATTTATAATTCTATCTACTAAGTTGAACATGATAGTGATGGGATCTTCAGAGGGATGTTTGTATTTTGATAAAGTTTGCTCCAGTGAATAAAACTAATTTTTTTTTTTAAAAAAGCTCTGCCTATGAATTTTGTGCAAGGAAAATACTCTTGAAAGAAGGAATCATCTATTAGGAAAATCTAGGTATTGATAAAAACAGATTACTGCCTAATCATGTTGACTACTCCCACCTTTGATATGGATGTATCTAAAAAGAGGTGGCTAGAAGAATATATCTATGATGAAAATCTTTTTATTGATCTCTGTAAAGTTTGTTTAGTTCATTAATGTGTGATTTGTATCCAGGAACAACTAAGTAGTCACTTTAAATACGCACTGCTATTAATTTGACATATATGCTCACAATGTGCCATATATACATATATACACACACACACATATATCCATAAAAAAGCAAAAATCAAACTGCAGACTTTGAGTTCTTTGCACTATGTAACCCTACAGAGTTCTCTGTTCATGGAGATGAACTGAGCAGTGACCAGCCCATGAGTGTAGGCTATAAACTCAGCAGATTATTCTAGGCTGTAGCTTTCTTGCAGGAACAACAATAACACCAAGGTTGTCTTGTGGCCTTATTTGACATAATTTTAGTGCTTTCTCTGCAAAAAAAAAAAAAAAAAAAAAAAAAAAAAAAAAAAAAAAAAAAAAAGTGGGGAATAGAATCCTAAGCTTTCTAAAGATGGATACATTTAGATGTCAGATGAAGTCAATGAGATACTGATAAGTCAATGAGATGCACACCTCCAGCATGATTCTAAAAAAACATCTCTGGTGCTGCATCTTTAGGCACTCAAATACCTCCATAAATGTGACCCATAAAACCACAGAAATTGTTACCACTCCTCTTTCCATGTGCTCTAAAGCCATTCTAATCAAAACAATGAAATTCAAGAGATTTTATATGAAATACCTGATATAAAGTGCTTATATTCTTCTCACATACTCAAGTGGAGCAAATTCCATAATATAACACTTATTTGATATTTAATTCAACTTCTTTGTAATTCAGTGTGCAGAATAAAATGATTAAACCTAAAATGATTATGTACATAATGAGTAAAAACAGATCAATTATTTTTTAATTTAAGCAAGTGGGAGTTATAAAATTGTTTAAGCTCCTTTAATATGAGGCACTACCTAGTCAAATTCACATTTGTGTTCTTTTAAAAGTAATATTGACTCGAATCAAATTGAGTTGCTTAGATTTTTAACTAAGCAGTGTGTATTTGATTATAATCCACTGGCCAGATTCTCAGTTGCTGTAATGATTTCTCATCTCTGTTCACTACTCCCTCCACTTTGAACATCTAAATCTCCTTTTAAAATATTTTTGTCTTTTGGTTTTTTGGTTTTTGTTTTTTTAAAAAATATGGTTTATTTGTTATAAGAGGTGCACAATAGGCCACATTTTCAAGAGGGAGAACAGCCCTTTGATCTTTATACTGACATCAAGTTCCCTGAAAGCTCCTCTTCCCTTACAGAAAATTATCACCAATTTAGCAAATTCATTACAGGATTTCCTTTACCAATAATGGTGCTGTAGTTTGAATGACTCCTACTCAACACCCTTTAATTAAATTGTACTTGTAAGAACTATAAATTCAATAAGGAAGCTGAGATTAAAAAAAAATATACAGAATCATGTATTGATCCAGGATTCTTTCAAGGATACAAATCCTGGCTTAGATTATGCCAGCAGCAAAGCTTTGTAGATGTGGAAGAGGGACAGGATTCACAGCACATCCACCCCCTCTCAGAGTGTGTAAGTGTAGTCTGCACTGGGTTATGTGCCCAAGACTGAGTGGTGTAACTGGTTCAACACTTCCTCAAGATCTGGATCTTCCCTGATTAAATTCAGTAACAAAAAATTTCATTTTTTGAAATTTGTAAAGAGCACAGATATCCTCACAAAGCACAAAGAGCCATTTCAGGCATCTATTTCACACATATAGACTGAAGGTTTCCATTAAACAAATAAATGTTTGATAAGGGTTTGTGGAGTGACCTTAACTATGCACCACTCCCATTCCAGCTAATATTAAATGAACACAGACATGTATGGATTACTGGCAAATGCTTTGGGAATGACATTAAATGTGACCCTACAGTCAGTACTTGGTAAAAAGCTGATCATTCTTTTCTCTTTTTCAATATTAAGAATGATCATCAGTAAGAGCAAGGCACCCCACAAGCACAGCACTACCAAGGTAATACAGGACACATCCAGACCTCTGTAGCCAGCAACTGGTTTATAGGTGGGTGCAAGTTATATGATTAATTGCATATTCATTTAGTGGGCTAGGAATTTATAAGGGTCTATTAAGAACTTATTAGATATCACTTCTTTTTTCTCATACCTTTTTTCCTCCTTTTTTTTGTCCCAATTAGGTCAGTGGTACCTGACAACTAAGGCACATGTAACTAACTGCACCTGAGCTCTTTCTCTTAGCAGACATTTCTCTATCAGTAGTTCAGATGCAAAGTTAATCAGGCAGCTAATGATCTGCTTCACTCGAAGAAATTTTAACTTCCTCATCATCCATTCCCATTATTAACTGATGGAGCTTCCCACACAAGACTGCTCCCTTAACATCAGTTCCGGTGGAGCTGATCCAACTGGACTCAAACCTGGGATCCTACCACTACTTCTATCCAGGAGAACTTGCATTTTCCATTATTCCCAAGCAGGCCCTTTTAATGCTCCACTTGCATTTCTGGCACAGCTCCTGGCTGAATGAATCTTCACTAGTCCATCATGTAACACTGAAATTCCCTGGCCTTCCTCTGCAGCTGATCTTGATGCTTCAGGTTTTAGATTTTTATTTTCTTCAGATTCTGTGCTGCTTTGGTGTGTGGGTATGGGTTTCATATAAGAATATAGTGAGCTCTCTTCACAAAGTAGGCAGGCACAACAATTCCTTCTCTAGCCAGGGACCCAAGGACAAATGATCCGGATCTCAGGCCCAAGAGCATAAACAACATGGACTGAAGAGAGAAAAACAAGAAGGATGGGACTTCATGGGCTGGAGCTATGGTTGGACAATTAGCTCCAATATGCTAATGGACCAGAACTTATAAAAATGTGAGATCTTGTGACCGAGCCCTCTTTTGCTCCCATCTTGGAGCCATCCAGCAGAGCCACAACTGAGGCTCCAGTACTGCCAGGGTGCGGCCTTTAAAGTCTCTTCAATAAATATCCTCTTTATTCCCCTTAAATCCATCTAGCTCCTGTTCCAGCTGCTTAAGGCTCCTGGCTGAATGGATCTCCCCTATTCCATCATTAGCTGCAGCATAAAACACTGAAATTCCCTGGCCTTCCCTGCAGCTGATGTGAGCACAGAACTCCTGGAGCAATCCTGGGCTGGTGACTGCAGCTCTGCAGCACAGAGATGAGATAAAGACACTGCAATGCTTTGTACAGCAAGGTTATCTGCTCTGTTCCAGGCTGATAATAGCACATTTAATTCTCTAACAACCTTCTCCAGGGTATTTATCACACAGCAAAGAGGTGCATTATATTCCATAAACACACTGTAGGAAATGAAGTGGTTTGGGTAGACTGCTCTGTGCACAATGCCTTAGCAGCAAGTTACAAGTTAACTTGAACTTTCTAACACTGACAAATTATTCCATTTCTAATTAAATGAGCATGTAATTAATTCTGAGTATTAAACTGCGGTATGTAAGCTGTAAAACCACCCTTTTTTAGAAAAAAAGTCCCAAAATCTGAAACTTGACATTCTTGAGTGGACTTCTCATACGCAACTTTATTTTAAAAATTTTCGAGTACTAAAAAATTAGAACCAGCTAGAACCAAGTTATAACACTATATTATATCATTATAACTCTATATTATATCAATATAGCAGATTATGTATGTTATTTTTCATTAGGAAGAACACCAAAAATTAATAACTTCCATTACAGAATATTAGCTTTAAATTAAGTTTTCTACTTAGGTCTGAAGGCAAACAGTGACTACTTCATGATCTTCTAAATTACTTTGGGCAATATTTTTACTCCTCTACTCACCTGATTTTACCAATCATGTGGTTTTCTTCCACAGTATCAGATTTGGCTTAATTTGGAATTCTTTAACATGCTAATGCAAGAGAGCTCAGTGTAATAAAGAAAGAGGAATTTTTCCACCTTGCCTGATAATGCAGAAGAGCTTATCAACATTCTGGTCATACTTAATGCAACCTAAACAGGTTTTGCAATCAATAGGAAAAGGGAATTTGTTAAGTCTCAAAGATGTGCATAAATAGACTTTCTCTGTTATTGGATTATCCCCTACACTGAAACAGACTGAGCAGGGGACTGCAATACTAAGCAGTGTGGGATTTAGTACTCAAAATATCAATGCCTGATGGAAAAATGGGAGAAAAATCTGAGAACCAGCCTCACCTCAGGACAGAATGAGCTGCCACTAAAGCACAGAGAAGAAATGGGTTTAATCAGGTTACAAAAGCATCCAAATATGGAAATTCTACACACTTTCTAAAAAAAAATATTTTGGCTTTCTATTCTAAACTATTTTATGGTTTACAAATGTTTGTTTTCATTCCAACCAAAATCTCTCTGGCTAAAAAATTAATCTAATGTCCTACCACAAAATCATCTCACTGTACACAGGAATCTACTACATACTTGAAGACTTGTATCCCCAGCCTCCCCCTGCTGATGCTAATGAAACTCAGTTCTTTCTTGACCAAAATATTCTTTTTAAGGCTTCACTATGTCCTACAAAAAACACATTATTAAACACTGAAGTATGAAACCTTTTTTGTCCTAAAGTATAGGATATTACTTTCATGTTTAGTTTGTTCCCTGACCCATATCCCCATATATTTTTACACAGTACTACTGACTATACACTGCCTATTACATATCTGTTTACTAGATTTATTCCCTAGGAAGTGTAAGATCTTGCAGTTGTAACTATTGAATTGAAACCTGCATATACAAATCACTTCTCCCAAATTTTTTTCATATATCTTTCGATTCTAATTTTGTTCCTGAGGCTGCTGGTAACCCACTTTGATACCATCTGGTAATTTAAATAGATGTATTCCCTTTTCTGTTATCTGAACTATCAAAATGCTGAATATTACTGGTCTCTGGCCAGAGCCCTATGAGATATAAATCCATCTTTTTTGACAGTGAACCATTTATTTGCCAGCATTCACTCCAAGCACAGGACTGCAATCTGCTTTAATTATGATGGTCCCATTCAGACCACATTTCCTCATCTCCCCCTGGTGACACCACCATGGCCACTCACTCCTTATCTACTCACCAGCTTTTCTGTACAATTGTAGAGAAATTAAACTGATTTGTTATGATTTGAACTTTACAGATGGATCTTGGCAGTTACCTACTCTTTGTTAAATTCTAGGTATTTTCAAGCAGTTTAACTCCTCTCAAAAAAAATCAATCTTACTCCATTTCTCCACCAAAATTCCCAATAAAAATAGGAAATCCTATTTTTATTCTTTTGGGGGAAAACCACTCTGTCCTTTCCAGTTTTACGGATCATGTCAATCTTCCATATGTCTTCAGAGATTAAAAATCGTGACAATTACTTTACATCAGCTCCTTCCCTGCAGCAATTTTTATCAGGGCCAGGAGGGCAATTCTAATATTTTCTTTAACTCTCATAAACTGAGTATTTGTCAGGTCAACCAGGTCACAGCTAACCTTGCTTTTGAATGCTGGGGCAGAAGAGACAACATTTTAACCTTCACTGCTCTAAGTGATTCCTGCTCTCACCCACAGACAGACTGACTTTTCCCTTGTTTTCCCTCTCCTTTTTGTTGAAGCACTTTCTAAGGACTCTTACCTTCACTCAGTCACCCCAGGGGGACATCCCAAGTGTCTGGTCCTGCATCCCATATGGCCATGCCCTAACTACTGACAAAAACACAAATCAACAGCACATCCCTTGTTTTTCTTTTCTCGTGCTTTCAGTGAGTGCTGTGGGAGGGATGGCCACAGTGCCAGCAGGGGAAGGGAGGTGCTCTCCTGATCCCCCAGCCCATCTGCAGCGCAATTCCTGCTCAGCTTTCACACCTCTGCCTGTGGTGTTTGATTTTCTCTACTTGCTCTCATTATTCTCTTCCTGTACAAAGTTCAGCATAAGGCATCTGTTTCTGGGGTTTTTTTGATTCATACGTTTTCTCCAGACTTTCAGGCAGGCCCAGGCAAGAACAAACAAAAGAGATAATGAATGAAAACAGGCAGAAGTCTGATTTCTAGCTGCTGCCTAAGAAAAAAAACAAATTTAAAAAAATATATATACAAGGAGGAATAAGAATCAGCTATTGCCCTGCAGCTACAAATGCCTCATGCAGCTTAAAGCAACTGTGCTGTATGTTCTCTGGCTCAGCTAAGCACCTGTGCATCAAGATTCACATGGACATTACTGAAGTTATCTGCACCATGAGGTCAGTTTTTATTCATTTAGACTGAAATCCTATGTGAAAGCAGCATGCCTTTCTCAGAATCATTTTAAGAGCCAGATGTAAACAGAACCTGGGTTTGTGAAGTGGATCATAGGCACTGCAACCCAATACTGCAGCCCCGAGGGATAAAAAATCACTGGTAGCAACTCAATTATTGACTCCTAGAGGTGTCCTTTTAGCATTAAAATTCCTCACACACCAAAAAGTAAAAAATTAGTTTTGAAGCAGGTGCTAAATTGCTCTATCACACATAAAACATATCTGATTTCTCCAGCAGCTGAACTCTTGGCTCTGCCGGGCATCCTCAGACCACTGCTCACTGCCCCTGCCATGGCCCAGCAGCCTCGGCTGCTCCTGGGCCTAGGGGGGCTCTCTCCCCAACCCTGGGCCAAGGGAGGTTCTCTCCTCAACCCTGTGGCTAAAGGAGGTTCTCTCCTCGACCTTGAGGCCAAGGGGGCTCTCTCCCCAACCCTGTGGCTAAAGGGGGCTCTCTCCCCAACCCTGGGGCCAAGGGGGTCTCTCTCCTCAACCCTGTGGCTAAAGGAGGTTCTCTCCTCAACCTTGAGGCCAAGGGGGGCTCTCTCCCCAACTTTGAGGCCAAGGGGGGCTCTCTCCCTATCCCTGGGGCCAAGGGAGGTTTTTCCCCAACACCGGGACCAAGTGGGCTTCTCTCCCCAACCCTGGGGTCAAGAGAGGTTCTCTCCCCAATCCTGGGTCAAGGGGGCTTCTCTGCCCAATCCTGGGTCAAGGGGGCTTCTCTGACCAACCCTGAGGTAAAATAAGGTTCTCTCCCACATCCTGGGGCCAAGGGAGGTTTTTCCCTAACCCTGTGGCTAAAGGAGGTTCTCTCCTCCCCTCCTCCAGCAAACATACTCTCCCTGCCCACTGAGATTGACCAAATCTCAGCAGAGAAGAAATCAAGTTTGTTCTTGAAGAGGTGTTTTTTGGCACGGTGAATAACACAGTGTTGTATCTCCCTGTTAATCAAACATGCAGCATTAATATGTCAGGGCTTTGTGCAGCTCTGACCCTCACAGCACTGCTTTTGAAGGTTTTTTCCAAGTGTGGCAAGTAAAGAGAGGGAAAAAAACTCACAGACCTTTTTGGATAGAGATATTCTGTCTTGTATAAAATGTAATGAAGTCAAATTTAAATACATCTAACCTTGGGGTTATACAGTCTGAGTTCTTCTAAATGTGCTGTGCTCTGATAATACCTGACATTTAGAGAAGCATATCCCACAGTTATGCAATAAAGTTGATAACTTTCCAGAATTAAATCCACTCCTAGTGTGAATTCTGTAGAAAGACCTAAAAGGAAAGTCCAGAAAATAATCTAATAGCAGAATAAAGTGTATGAATTTGCCCATATTTCTTTTTTTTTTTAATTTGCACTGAGACAAGAAAAAATCTACATCTGATTTGAAATTTAAAAAGCCTTCAAACATCAAATGCAAAGTAGAGCCAAGCAAGTACACTGGCTACTTATTCTTCATTATGAAGGACAACCTCATTTCAAACACATGTAAATATTTTACAGAGGTGTAGAAGTTGCTTTATAGAATATTTGCCTGCAGCTACAGCTTGCTGGTAACTTTTGAAACACTACTTTACATGCTTAGGAGTGGCAGCCCTTGAACCATTGGTATTTTCATTGACCTTTTTTTCTGTACAGGGGCCTTCCAGCAAAAGGCATGGAATTTGCTTTCCCTGATTATTGAGGAAATGCAGTTCAGCCAATTCTGAGAACAAACCTGGGAAACTTTGCAGCAGCAAGAGACTCCTCAAAGCACCAGCAGCAGCTCTGGCTCCTTGGGTTACCTCAAGCCCTGCTAAAAGCCTGTCAGCCCATGGCTCTGAGCCTCACAAAATGAGATTCCAAATTTGCCTGGCTGGAGTGAGAACCTCATCCATTCTTTTTCCACAGAGGAGAAAAGGAGCTGTGTTTATCAACCTCTTCTCAAGGAAAGGGTAATGCGGAGAGAGGAGAGCTCCCTACACACGTGCGTGCATTCACTCATCACCCGTCCTGCAGTCCTTCACTGGGTGCAATCTGCTACAGTCTGGGAAGACTGATTTTACTGCAGTGATTTGATTACTTTTTAAAAGCTTCCATTGTATTTTGGGCATAAAATTATCTGACAATAATGATATAAAAATTATAAAAGAGAAAAATAGGAAAACTGAGCATGTCTATTTAGTGTTGCATCTTCTAAAAGTGATTAGCAAATACAGAGAAATTGGAATTGAAGCTTCATCTCTGATGACACCACACTCACTAAACCAGCCATTGTATCAAACAGTCTCTGCAAATTCCTACTAGGAATTTTCTATTCCTACTGCCCTAGGAAATCCAAGAGGACGATATGGAATTGCCATAGGTACTCACAGTCACACAGGATATACCCCATTCTGCAGAAGATGAAAGGAATTTGCAAAAAAAACAAATGTCATTCTATGTTTTAAAGAATTACCATGATAAAAGTGCCTAAAATGATTCTTTGCCTTTGTTATGAAATGAAATATCTCTAATGTAATAATGAATGCCTGTAAGAAGGGAATTACACACTTTTACTAAAAATCTATTGTCAGGCATGGCCTGACTCTTCCCTGAAGGAATGGGGAAAAGCAGCAGCATATGTTAAATTAAAATACTTTAATTTTTTCCTCTTTTTACTATAACTACAAAATTAATGTGCTTTCATACATTCACTTTTAAAATTTCCCAGAATGTATAAAGAAAACAAAAATTTTAAAATCACTCATTTTGTATTTAAAAATTATTTGCCTGTATGGAGAAGGTTTTTAAAAAGCATTGCTATGCTTTTGTAATTTTGTCCTTCCCTTTTCAAATGCTTATTTAATATACCTCTTGCACTGGTTTGTGGTTACTATGACACACAGTGTGCAATTCTGGCACTGCTTCATTATTTCAAATAAATCTGAAGATGACCGAAGCACGTAGAAATTAAGCTATATTCATAACATATTCTCATCCCATTGTAAATAAGGGCTGAATTACTAAAACCACTCCCTCCTAAAAAATGAGTATAAAATGCCACTATTCATATATGCTACCAGTCTTTATTTATTCTATGACAAAAGACAATGCAAACTATTAAACTCTGAAGGATTAGCACTAGAAATTTTCATGTTACATTTTCAACCAACATTTTCTGTATTCCATTTACCCTGTTACAAGTTCAGGTTATGGCAGCCTTGTTCATATTTAATAGTCTCTTAATTAACTACTAATGCTGCTTATTTAGCTGGCATTACCACAGAATAAATACACTCCTCAGCATATACAGAATGGGGAAGAAGCCCTGGCCATTTCCAGGACATATTTTCCCTCCCAAGTGCTTCCTTCATGAGTTGCAATGTTGTTTTTTTTTTCACAGAGCTTTGCCTTACTGAATTCATGAAAGCCACTTGCAATGATTTTAGTTAGAGTGTGAGTGCAATCTAAGGATTAGAGGTAATGATAAGCTGTACAAACTGATTATTTGTGATCTCAAGACATACTACTACAGGGATAGAAAACACAGTTCTTCACAGGCAATGAATAGAACTTGTCCAATGAATTGTCCAATGAATAGAACCTGGCAATGGAAGAAATTGTCCACTTTCTGGTATTTTTGAAGATTAAGTAGAGCTTGTAAATCAGACTTTCTGTACCAGTTATGAATACAAAGAACAGTATCACGATTTTCTATTTTGAAGGCCAAAAGTGACCAATTTTAATCTCTATTCTGAGCTTTTGCCAACCTCATGGTAATAACAGATATTATTCCATGACTGACACATCATGCCCATAATTTCTGTATGATTTTGAACAACCCTTTAAGAAAACTATCAAGTCACAGTCAGAATCTAGAACCTGCCCATCTTCATTCCATAGCCAGGGTTACAGCATCAGTGAATCCTGTCCTGAGTAGTAATCCTTAAATGAGAATCTAAGTTCATATCTATTTTGAAAAATCATCCCAGGAATTTCCTTTCCTCTGAGTTAAAATCCTTTCCTCCTGATCTGATTAAGCTCTAATAATATATAAACACACTGTGCTAATTGTGAGAGAGTGAGCAGGACGTAAAAAACTAAATTATGCCCATTTTTAATCACTCATTAAGACCCTTTTTGGTAACACTCAACTGACATTACCAGCTGAGGAAGAAAACTGTACTTGTGAATTTCTTTATGATTTTACATTTCTGGAATGAAAGAATTTCTTCATTGGGTTATCTGACACAGAATGATCTCTGTTGGAGGGGTGCAAGAATTTTAATTCTTCTTTCTTTGCTCCTTGAAACAAACCCAAAAAAGTGGGATAAGAAGCACTTTCTCCCTGCCCTAAACCCCTAACCCCAGCATTTGTACCTATATTATCCTGGAAAACACTCTTGGCTCTCTAAAATTTGCTTGCTGGATTTCAGATTAAACAACTGAGGATCACTGTTTTTTCTTATATTTCTAATTATTCTTTTCCCTGTTTTTAATATAATTTATATTACAAGAATTTTGTGAGACATCAGCGCACTCACTAACTATGGGTTACTCAACACTTCCAGTATCTTTCTTTGAGTAGGTCTGCCTTTCCATCTCATTTATTTAACCTCATTTTTGCTGATTCTCCATTAGTTTCAGAAGAACTTCTTCAGAACCACAAGGCTGTTTCAGAAAACAGAGTCAAGATTGCCAGAGATAAAGAAGAGAGAAAAATTAAAATCACCATTTTGAAGCAGAAACTCAGTGTGGTAAAATAGCATCCTCTAAATTCTCTGTCAAACTTATATAGGTCTCTTGGGCTAATAACTAACTTGGAAATATGAATTAAATTTATTTTTGTAATTTAGAGCATCAAGTACTGGCCTTTTAATCTATATGCACCAGTGTTGAGGAAAATACTGAAACTGAATTACAAATCTTTGCTGTGCCAGGGGATACAGCAACAGTTTGCTAATTGCAAATTTGCCATCTTTTATTGTAAGGAAAGCAAAGAAATTACATGATCACCAAATTACTGAGGCTGAATAACCTGCAGGGTTACCAAGTCCAAGAAGTGACCCAGGAGTGCCATGCCCATGAGGAGAGGCCAATTCCCCCCTGCCCTGGCACTGCCAGCCCTGCAGGAAGGGCCATGACCCACCTGCCAGGGACTGATGCTGTCAGCAAGAACAGACCTCTGCCACAGGCATCCCAACAGGATGATTCCCTGCTTAAGATATTAAAAAGGCTACTTAAAAAGAAAAGTCAGCTTCTCTGGGAGTCTCCCAACAACTTGTGCATGACCTTTTGCAGGAGAAAAGTCAAATTTTCCTGTTCAGAGCACCAAGTACAGGACACGGCCCAGGCACTGCCTGCAGAGCTGCACACTCCATTACAGCTCATTCTGAAAGAGTATTTTTCCAAAACCCCTAATAAATAGTTTTCACAGGAATACTGACAAAGCCATAATTATAGTGGCAATTGCAGGTGACTCTATAATAAACCATATTTCTTCCCTGTGAAGATATTAATTTACATTTTTGAAATGTTCATTGCTAAGCCTAAGATTGGGTTTCTGAATTGTGTTCAGAGGCAATTTATACAGCAGAAAAAATACACTCTATCCTAAATGTACTGAACACTAATTTAAAATGATCTATTTGCCATAATATACATTCAACCCCCTACAGAAAAGTTCAGAAGCTTCTCCTCCTTCACATACAGCTCCATCAGGCTATTCTGATGCACTGGGAGCCCTGGCACACATTTCAGATGAATTGTGAGGCTTATTTCAATTTTCCAGCAAAAAGCTATGGGTTAGACACACAGGTTCTAGTGCAGATATGCCAGTAAGCCCAAATCTCCCGTGGTGTGGATTCAAAAGCATCATCATGAGGGCCGTTTAATTTATCAGAATATCAAGCAGTGCTAATGCTCAGCTACATATGATTATTTCTACAAATTCTTAACTTTGTAAGAAAACTAGTATCCATTTACAAGCACCTGCCTATGGGGCTCAACAGTACGCTGAAAATCAAAACCATTTTCTTCTGTCCCTCTTATACCTTTTAGTGTTAGAAATTGAACCTCTGTCTCTTTTTTTTTTGGTCCATCAAAGTATTTTTTTGAGGAAAAATAAGAAAAAGAAAAAGAAAAATCATACAGGACTGTGCTAGGTATAAGATACAATCCTATCTCACCACATCTATAGCTCTAACTGTGTGGGGTTCTACCCTAAGTTTGGTAACTTTATTGACAAAAAATTCTATGGAAAACCAAAGCACTTAAAAGCGGGTTTGTTTACCCAGGAACGTTTCTTAATTATTAGGATATCTTAGTTATTAAAACAGCATCCCATCACAACGTTGTAAACCACAGCACTTTTTGGAGATGCACAACATGTAATGCTTGTCATGGATAACTTCCAGTTACAGCTATTTTGTTAGTTTTCTTTTAAACTTCTTGCTCAGAAAAGTATAATTTTACAGACAACAGTCATTTGAATTCCCAGTAGTGTTTTCTATTTTAGTTCCTCTGCATCCAACTATTGTGTAAAGTAACTTTGCCAGTAAAAAAAAAGTTCTGTACATTCACTAAATGGGTGTGTTCTGAAACAACTGTGTGCTGAGTGATATGATAATCATCTGGGAGCTACATGCCATAAACAGCCTGCCCAGAAAAAGGACATGTCTGTGGCAGCAGATCAAGCTTTCTCTGAAGTTAATAATTTAGTGGTTAGAAAGCCCAGCAAGGAGAGGTCATGGTGGCAAAAAGGGCACGTGCAGGTTTCAGTAATCCATAATCACAACAAGGAAAAACATGACATACTCTAAGTGTCTTTAATTTTAAATAAATATTAAAAGCTGAAATTCTGATGTACAAAAAAAATCCCAATTTTGTTCATCAGCTTGTTTCTTGTTGCTGCTTCCTCGTGGGCTGATTTTACTGAGCTCTCTGTGGCCATTTTGGATTCAAATAATTTTACATAAGATGTGAACAGGGCCCACTGACTTTGAAGCTGCTGGGCCATTTATTATGCAGGCACTCTGAGGAAAGCACAATACCCATCCTTTCCAGCACTTCAGTCTGCTCTCACACAAAGCTGGTGCATTGCTCTTTCAAGCAGCGCTGCTGCATTCACTAAACTGAAGATCACCTATTGACAGCAGCTGGGAGAGTTTGTGTAAAGCCTTTGCCCTGGCTCTGGTGTGCCTTGGACTGCTCTGGATCCCACAGCACAGAAACCAAAGCAGAGAGGCCACAGCCCCTGCTCAGCCTGGAAACCCAGTGAAAGAAGGCACACCTCAGCACTGCACATTTAACTCACTGAAAGCAGCACTTCAACAACCTTTATCTGGCCTGTCTAAAATCAAACGTGATGCTCCTGCTTCTTTATTATTAATCAAACAGAAATATTCAATTAAGTTTCCCCTTATAATTAAACTTACACTTCATGTAATATGCCATTTTTACAGAATCTGCAGTTGCAATCATTACTGGAGAAAAGAAATGTCAACTTCAAAGTTACTAACTCCTACAAGTTGGAAATTCTGTCTTAGTAGATGATGGTTATACGTTGTAGAATATTAAAATAATTTGAATTCAATTAAGCCCACATTCTTTTTCCCTAACAGGTGATGATGAAACAGATTACTTGAAGCAGTTAAACCAAACGACATTAAATATACATAAACATATAGAAAGATTGAAAAGAGACAGGTAGAAATGCCTAACTGCATAAAGCTCATAAAGAATAACGAGTACAGAACTTGTACAAAATTCCGATTAAAATTCACAGAGTTGTATCTTTAATTCACTTTGACTGTCTGTAGAAGTGAATTCATCCAGGTACATTCCAACCTGCATTTAAGAATAACAAGGTACATGGTTTTATTACAGAAAATTGTACTTATAGACAAGGTATAATTAGTAATGTGGCAGAACATCATTTGTTTTGTGATATGTATTCAATGCCTCTAAAACTTTTACCCAAAAGTCCTTGCTCTTGGGACTTGGCAATGCCCTTTTGTAAAGTATTGCACATCCTAATAGAAATTTAGAAATAAATGCAACTTTGTTATTAATTTGTAGTTGCATTTATTGTTAGCAACCTGAAATATTCACATTAATCACAGAGATCACAGTCTTACTACAGGACATAACTTGTAATTCACATCTCTGCCAACTCTGGCTGCTTAATGCACAGCAAGAACATGCAGAGAATGCTGTAGCAGCACCAAGGATGATGAACTTGTAGGGCTAATTTAAGGAACTATAAAAATATGCATAAAACCCCAGAGATGTTTAAGAAACTGTAAACAGACAGTTACAACCTCCTGTATCCTAAAAAACAAGCAAAAAAATCACCTTCCTGGCTTAACAGAATACAGTCAAAGGTTTTAGGTCAAATATGCAACTTTCTGAGCAGTGACTCAGTGAGGGAGATTTGGTCTTTTTTCACCCTGCAAAGGCAAGGCAGGTATAATCCAGGTTAAATTTCAGGTAAAACTGAGCCCTTCTGCCCACTGCAGGATAACATGACGTTCTGTAGCTTGCCAATGCTGCAATTTATATCAGAGATAAAATATTAAATAAACCCCACTTCCTTGACTTAAGTTAAATCAATTCCACCTCACTAAGCAGCACCTGCCTTCAGCACAGTTCCTAAAAAATACATGAGTACAATTCAAATAGGTTGGTCAGGAACAAAATACAGGTAAGATGCTCAAGTGAAAGAAAGAAACAGGGAGATTGATTCAGCAGCAGATGGTGAGAAGGCTGAGATCAATCAATACAAAACAGTGCTTGAGAGGAGACCCTGTGTGAAAGAGGCAGGAACACAAAGGGCTGAATTGCCAAGTGCAGTGAATGTAAAATCTGTAAGTACCTAATGGCCTCTCATCCCTGCTGATGGCAGAATCCATGGAGCCATCACCCTCAGCAGGGCTGGCTTGGGAATCCACACAAAGCTGCATCCTGAAAACAGCTGAGAGGCTGAGGGCTTGGAGAGAATGACCAAACACAGACAAGGGGAATACAAAACCTACAAACTCTTGTGGATTAGGAATGCCAAGTCAGGCAAGTACAGAAAAGGGGTTGGTTTGGGACTCCCCAGGATTATTCATCATACATTAATTTGGATGCCTTGGTAAAAAATGCAAAAGAGCAGAGGAAAACTTGAGGAACGTTTGTAACCTTGACACCTCTCCTACTCCAAATTCTGTTTCGTAGAAGCTGAATAAGAAATATTAACCAGAGGAGGAATAACTGATGGTCATGCCTCAGAAACTTCATTATTTTAAGAAACCAGTCTAAAAAAGTGAAACACTGACCACTTTGACAAGATTTTTTATCTCATCAGGAAAAATAAAACAGGTGGAATCACTCTAAAACATTTAATGAAAATTGTCTTTGTTTGTAGCCCACTACATGATGAAAAAAAGAAGAAAGGAAACAAAATACCCCAGTACTATAGAAATATGCAAATAAAGAATATCTCATAAATATGTGTATAAGAAGTATCATAGAAATATCCAAATAAAGAGTATAATGGATATATGTAAATAAAAAGCATCATAGAAATATATAAATAAAAAGCTGGCAGGAAAAAAAAAGAAGACTGACATACTATGAAAAGCCACTGCCAAAATAATGAGAACTAGAATTATTTCTCAGGTGCACTGTTTTGGATTAAGATGGAATTGTACAGAATTACTAAGTTATCACATGAAAAAGATAACCAGCTTTCTCTTGGGAATTTACAAAATAGTCCAGGGAGCAAGATTCATTTTCATCTTTAATTACTGCAAAGATGCATTTGCAGCTAAAATGTTGCAAACTATCTAATGCAGAACAAGATATGCATCCAGGTAAAATCCTTAAAAGGTAACAGTCACGAAAACCCTAAAACCCTGTGGAACTAAGAGTCTGAAGGATCTCACTAAAGGAAGGGATGACTGAGCTTTCAGCCTTCTCAGAGGGGAGAATTATGCAAGATTTAGGGCAGATTCATCTGCACCTTTTTCTTCAGAGCAGCCCTGCAGCAAGGCCCTCACCTGCCCAGGCTATAAAGCAGGATTCAGTGCACTTAAAAGCAATAAACCTTCACCAAGACAGACTTATTTGGACTGCTTTTATACATATATATTCAACAAATACACGTCATGTTCAGTCTGGTAAGATTGATAATCATCTACACATTATAAGCTTTGATATTTTAATTTTGTTCAGTTACAAATAATCTGATTTTGAAGTAAATAATCAAAATTTACTTATTCCAAAGACCACTGTTAATTAAAATGAAGAGTAGCACCCAGACATCTTGATTAATTGTATGCATTTATTCCACTTTGTCAACACCTGCTTTTGGCAGCCAGAACAGATCCCTCATGGAACCTGATGTTTCACACCAATGCAAGCTTTTCATTATGAAACCTTATTGTGGTTTAAAGTTTGTGCACATTGAGCATTAAATGCTGTTTCTGTTGCACAGCTAACTTTAAAAATTGCATGGAGCACCATTTTTTCATTTCCAGTTCTGGCAAAGTACGTCTAGAATTTTAACTCTGACGACCTGAACTTACTGCTGGATGATAAGCTGAGGATTTTCAAATTAAGATTTCATTTAAGATTCTTTGTTCTGTAATAAGATTCCAGTAGTCTGGAAATGAAAGCAACAACTGCCTTGTGAACAAACTTCTGATGAAAAACATTTAATAGGATTTTTCTGCTAAAACTACCCATGTTCTTCTAGTACACAAGCTCTTCAACAACTCATTGTTATGTGAGACAAGTCTCCAATGCATGGGAAATGTGGACTCCCAAATTTTCTACAAGGCAACGCTCACAGCATCTGCTCTCTCCAGAACTCCCTCACACGGCAGACCATGGATGGTGTGGGTTGGCTGGAATTTAGGAATCCAACAGCCCTCCAAGATTTGCCATCACAAGGAGAAAGCTTATAAACAGTGCCACTTAAAATTAATTACCTGCACCTTGTACAGTAATTTATAACCTGCAGGCTGTCTCTAAGTGTTTTCATAGCAGATTGGGTATTGCAAACAAACCCAAACAGATATGGTAGCAGTCAGCAGTTTGGGAGCTATTCCTCTCTGACTTCCCTCAAATTTCCTCTATGATTTCCCTCAAATTCTCCCTGGTCTATCAAGTTTCCCCTCAAGAACACTTAGTATCAGAATGATTCCCATCAGCCGAGTATAAGTAATAGTTTTGCAATCTTTATTTCACTCTTGTATGCTGCATGTGAAAAGCTTGATCCATTGCCACTGAATCCAGCCAATGAAGACAATGGAATCAGGAATCAGCTCTTAATTACATTATATTTTGAATGCTTAGAACCTAAGTGTCAAGCACTGCAATAATCCCAGATGTCAGACATCATCACAGCATGCGACTAGATGAGGTACTGAGAATAATGGTATCTGCTCAAGTCAAGGGTATTTGTACCATATTTTAGCCTAAAAGCCAGAGTCCACTATCTACAGTAGGTTATGCAGACTTTTTTTTTTTTAATAGTACCAGTCATTAGCAATTTTTGATGAAAAAAATACCCAAACTTGCCTAGATGAGCATTAGAGAAATACAGACAACTAACCAGTGAAACACAGAATGGATTCTCTGTGTCATTTTCATTTCCCAATACACATTGTTTTCCTCCAGTAAAAAGCTTTGAAACAACATACAAATCTAAAAGACTGATACAGTAATTACATGGTAAAATATATAACATTTTGCTCATGAATTTTTCCCAGTCGTGTACATTCTGCCTACCCTGTTCAGAGGTGCTCTGCACACAACATAAGCAATGTGCAATGTGTTCCATTCTCTAAGGCACCCACCCCACCTGCAGATATTACATATAACAGTGGACACTAAATATAAACAGGCTGTAAGGGTCCATGAGTTAGTTCAGAAGATAAAGATAAAAATCTTCCCTGCATTGCTGTATTTTGAGGCTGATGATAACAAAGGGAATAGTGATGATTGGAATAAGGGCTTTGCCAACTTGAAATCTTCACCAAGTGCAAGCTGCCTTCACACATAAATAGTTAAAACCCATTGCAGCCATCCCTTTCCTTCCAGCCTCTGTTTATTTATGTATGTATGTGCATTCAAATCTGCAACTTCCCAGCTAATAGCTTGTCTGCTAACACCTCCTGTATGACATTTGAATTCTGCCAGTTAAGTATGAAACAAACCCACAATGAAGCTGCAGATCAAAAACAAAACAAGAAGATCTGAGAATACAACAGAGAAAAATGCTATTATTAGCACTTAAACCTAAAAATTCCACTTGGGTAAAAACAGAGGTCTCGTCAATGCCCTGCCTCTTTGTCTTGCAATACTGACGTAAGTGGAGAATATAAATGGCCATTATAAGTAGACATACTGACATTAATGGGTATTATAAGGCTGAGAGAATATATATTGTATGAAGTTTCCTTTGCCAATCAAAATACTTGCACTTCTTTTTCAGAGCCCAACACAAAATATGCTTCTCCAAATTCAGCTTCCAGAACAGTTCAATTAAGCAAGGATGCAGGAAAACAAAGATAATTTATTTTTGGTCAATACAGTTTTGTTTGTTTCTCATACATATTGTATAAATCTATTTAATTTTTCTTTTTTCCAACTTACACATCAAGTGTGTCTTCTTCAGAGCAACCTTTCTTATACCAAAGTATCCTCCTCAAAAAATTACAGCTTAAAGATATCTTTACAAGATGCCTAAAAAGTTCAAGAGATCTGAACATGAATTCTTGCCCATACAACCCTATAAACCCCACGCAAAAGACAGAGCATTTCTGTCAAAGCTGGCTACTAAGACATTATGAACTCCACCTCTGGCACTCAATGCACTTCTGGGCAGGATCTTTCACCTGTGCAAGACAAAACTTTTACCTCCCAAAGATTTCAGAATCAAGTGGTGAAATTATGGTTACAGCCATGGACATGGAATTGTCAAAAATGTTGCTGCACCCAAGCAAGTACAGGCTGGCATGGCTGCTGTTATTTAAAGGGAGCACTCAAGTGTTTTCTGGGTAGTCACCAAATGAAGGAGGATTCTCTACGTGATCCCTTAAGGGCAGAATCTATATAATGGATTAATGCTGCAGCTTCCTAGTTCTTTCTTCTTAAAATACCATCGCACTCACACATCTCAAAATGGCTGTGGTGCAGGAGAGCCAAAGAATTGCACTCAAATGCATGAACTTGCAAAAGGCAAATAGTTACCTGTGCTGTCACTGTTAGATGCCCACCAGAAGTTCTTATGAGCAGTCAAATTGTTTTATTCTCCATGTGTTGTGACAGGTTATAAAAACCTGTTGTTCACAGATGAAAATTTAAGAGTATAGTCATAAAAATGGAGTTGTAACATTGTATTTGAAAATGGAGTCCTTTCTAGGGATATCATTTGTCAGGTGCAGCCCTGCAAAGTCTTTGCTGGAGAGGAGGAGAAAAGAATGCCTGCAGCTGGTATTCAGAGGTTTTCAGGAAATTTCAGGCAAAGCACCAGTTTTCATCCTTTCCCTCTTTGGTCACTCTCCCAGGAGCGATGATGTCAGTAAGAGCTATGGGTGCACAGATTTGATCATGGTTTCCCCCCTCTGCAATGGACTGGAAGGAATGAATGAACCTGAGCACCCACCCTAACCTGCAAACAGCAGAGCCAGGCAGTCAGAGCTCTCCAATGAAATCACATTTCTGTCCCTGACCCATAAATTCACAAAGCTGCACTTCTTCTGTAGTCTGTATACAGAGACAGCTTAGAACACCCTTTTTATTAGGGCCATAAGAAAAGTGAATTATCCCACATGGCTTGAAGGGATTTTAAGCACAGGGGAAGTTGGTCTGTGCCCTTGGAAGCCAGGCAGGGAAGTGCCAGCAGGAGTGCCCAGCAGGGAGAGGGGACACTCGTGGGAGAGGGGGCTCCGTGCTCACAGACAGGCACAGACCCTGAGACAGCACCAGGCTCCTGCCAGACTGGAAACCCTCCCTGCCAGAAGGCTCTGAGCTATCTCAGAGCAGCTGTGTGTGGGCTGCAGATACTAGGCACAACAGAAAGAAAAAAAAAGAAAAAAAGAAAAAAAAAGAAAAGGCTTTTTTTTCTTTAGAGTTTACTAAGCATTTGACAAACAAAATAATTGCCATAGCAACATGCGCATGCTGTTGGACAAATATCTGTGTAAGTCCCACAGACTTAAAGGTTTAATTAGTCTATACTGGTTTAAAAACAAATCAGTACATTTGATTGTGTATTCTGCTTTCTTCTAGTTTATCAAACACCTTTAAGGACTACTTTTGTATTATTCTCTGCAGTACACATTTCCTGGGATCAGGGGGAAAGAAGCAGAGGGCTCAGAGATCTGCTGTGGAAATATTCCAATCTGGTGGAATTCTCAAATGATGGAGTGAGGCCCTCCCTCACCAACCAGTTTTGGTTTAGTTGTCAAAGAAAAAACAAAAGTTACCAATGCCCATTTTGAATATTCCTTCAACACATCATTTTCAGTTCAACACAAGAAGGCTGAAGATACTTCTCAAAGTATCTTTTGTTTGTTTGGTTTTCAATTAAAAGGTAAGACACTAAGAACCCAAGAAATATACTATTTAAGTCAAAGGAGGACAACTAACAGGACACAAACGTAACATCATATGTGGGAGGATCTGCAAAAAATAAGAAATATCACGCAGAAATGGGTTTACCACAAATGCTTGCCTATTTTCCCATTCAGGAATAATTAGGAGATTTAAGTTTTACATACATTTAGGAATTCTATGCATCCTTTCACAACCATAATCTTCAATCAACACTTAGTTTAGTGATAGGATGTTAGAATTTCCAAATGATGATGTTTTCAAATCCATACACTCAGCTTGGCTACTTCAATCTGCAGAGCACAAATAAAATTTAAAGACATCATCACAGTAGACATTCCAGACAAGACTTAAGATTTAGA
Organism: Zonotrichia leucophrys gambelii; assembly: GCF_028769735.1. Taxonomy (NCBI): domain Eukaryota; kingdom Metazoa; phylum Chordata; class Aves; order Passeriformes; family Passerellidae; genus Zonotrichia; species Zonotrichia leucophrys. Next base: position 8,141,249 of record NC_088177.1, on the reverse strand, counting down.
GGATTTTTTTATTCAGAGAAAAGAGAAAATAAAATTAATTATACTAAATCCAACTTACATTTTGTCTATAGGCTCCTTTTAAAATTGCTCTTATTTTCATTAAATATACATTTAAATTGTTAGGATGATATTTTAAGTGAAAGACTGCAACTTAAGAGAACTCCGCGTTCTTTTGTCTTGGTTTTTAATTTATGACTCTTGGATCTTCTTTTTACATTTTCCATTATTTTGTGGCTGAATAAGCATTAGCAGTGTGCTCCTGAATGACTGAGATCTCTGACAGCTTTACATATTCTGCACAGTCAGGGTTAAGATCCCTGTGGGTCTAATTATTGTGTTTGATTTGTGGGGTGGGCAATACAGTGCCTGATACTGCAAAAAAGTAAAATGCTGAATCACTGAAATATTCTTAATATTTTCATCTCTTATTTGCCTTTTTCACCACCTTGACCCTGCTCTTTGCAGACAATAAAACACTGTGAAACTGGACAGCAGGGATGGAAGCTGCAATATTTTCACTTTTTCTCCCTTACTGTCAATATGGCTGGATTCCCAAAGGGGACATTCCTATGTGCAGGGACATGACAAATCATTCCTCAATCAGGAATAAAGTGAGAGCCTCTTTTAAGTCTAATAACTTACATAAGGAAGGGAAGGGAGAAAAATGAATTCCTGCTGTAAATGACAAGTACATTTCAAATACCAGGGTCCCTGCATGTTTGTTAGATTTAAAAGAAAGATAAACCAAGTTTGCAGCTACAGAAGATTTGGTGTGACTCTGCTTTGTAGCAACACAATGGAAATAAACCCAAAAATAAAGGGAAAACCTTACAGGTTTATCTTGTATTCATTGCATGATTCACTCAGAATTCAGCCCTGGGGGTAGAGGGAAACACACCAAACACAGGTAAAGTCTTCCCCCCTCACATCCTACCCAAAACCCAGTTCTGAGTTTGGAAAGGGTTTTATTTTAGCTCTGTGCACCAAGACTGATTTGAACTTCAGGAAAACCTGAACTAAATCAGATAAAGAATAAACTGGTGCTACCTACATGAATTTCTGCAGTTGTAATTACATAATATTTCTCTCTTGGTATAAAGGAGTTCTCAGGAAGCCTGACTGCAAAATCATCAAGATCTTAGCCTGCACACTTCAGGATATCATATAATCTTCAATCAAATGCAAATTCCTGATTTATAGACTGTATCAATTTATTTAATTTAAACAATTATAAATAAGAGACATGCAGTTTTATTGGTATAGAATAATTCTTCAAGCATTCTCCACAGATACATAAAGATCCTATTTTTTTATTCTGTACTCCTTAAATTCTTCCAGCCCTTGCATATGATTATTGATCCTCCACACCTTCAGAGACAGGAGAACATTCAAAAGTAACCAGATCATTTTGCTTCCCCTGTTATATGGAACTGAGAAATGTGTCTTCCTTTCTGTATAAGCAGCTATTATAAACATGTAATGAGTAATATTTGAGGGTTGAAGGAGAAAAAGAAGATGTATAAATTCACAAAAATTCTGCAGGTGATTTTGCAGTGTAGTTAACTTTCCGAAGTTACTACATTGGCCAAAAAGACCCTAAATGGCTTCAGGGTGAGTCAGCTGTTCCAGCTATAGTAATCTTTACTGACTGCATCTTACATCTTACTTCTCCTGACTGCACTTATGCTGGTCTAGATCTTTAGATCTTAATTTTTTTTGCCAGAGTACTATGCATAGTAGCTTTTTTAGCCTATTTAATACTGGCTTTTCTTGAACCAAATGCCACAGAGCAGCTCTAACAAAATCTACTGACAATTAGCTCAGAATAACAGTTTTTACTGCATCCACTGAATCAGTAAGAGCTGGGGAATATAACAAGAAGAAGACAAAGCTGCAGACACACAGAAGAGAAATGAAGAGCATATTTTAGGGCTTCTCTGAAAGATTGTGCCTTGTTGACACTTCTCCAAACAATATATATCATTTTTATGTGCTATGCCCATGAGAAGTGGGAAAGAGTCACAAATAAAAATAGACCTTCAGGAGTAAGAGAGTACTTTATACCATAAGCTTGTCATTCATGAAGATGTAGTCAACACTGCTTGATTACTTATACATATTACTTCATTTTAAGGTTTTATTATGTCTTCCAACAATTTTCATGAAGCTTGTAATTGAATTCCCTCTTGTGCCAAGCTATTTTTATTTATTGATTTTATAAGTAAAATCAATAGAAAATATTGTCCTCTAGAATCTTACATTTGCTACTCCAAGGCAAGTGAACAAAAGGAAAAACAGATACTGTGCATCAGTGCATTGAGATTATCTTTTACTGTTAAAATTACTGTGCCTCTCCAGGTTTTAGTTGCCATATGTGGAACCAGAGATACCATGTTTAAGCAACAACCAGAAAACGGAAATAGGGGAAAAACCCCACCCTGATCCATCTTACAGCACTTTGCAATAACACTTCCTGCAAGCTGCAGTAATACCTGATACCCCAGGAGAGAGCAGCAGGGAATTAGGCAGGAGCACAGGGCAGGGCAGCCCTTGGCGGTGACATCCACAAAGGATGGGGGCCAGTTCCTGTCTCTCCACTGCAGGGTACAGTGTGGCTGTGACCCTGAACCTCCCAGTGCTCCCAGTGCCCGGCCACAAGGCTCTGCCCAGCCCAGCCCCAGCCCTGCTGCCAAGGACAGCCACCCACAGCCTCAGAGAGCAGCAGAGTAGCATAAATGGCACAGGTCACCCTTGACCTGAGAGAGCAAAGATCTTGTCATGATCCCTTTGCATTCCTGCTGCATTCACTGCCTGTCAAGCACACTCTCACTGGTCACATTCACACTAAGTGTCAGGACACACAACTGTGCTTTCCCAGCAACTGATTTTTCCCTTTATTCCAAAGCAGAGATTGGATACTAACTCTTATTGGTGTCCCAGGTTTTAGCTTTTATATTTTTCAGATTCTGTGCTACTTTGGTGTGTAGTTCTGAGCTTCATATGAGGGGATAGTAAGTACTCTTCACAGAGTAGGGAGACAAAACAATTCCTGCTCTGGCTGGGGACCAAGGACAAATGATCCAAATCTCAGGCCCAAGAACAGAAAGAGTATACTGAAGAGAGAAAAACAAGGATGGGACTTCATAATATAAAGCCATAATTGGACAATTAACTCCAATATGCAAATGGACCAGAACTTACTAAAGTGTGAGACCCCAAGACCAGCTGTCCATTTTGTGACCATTTTGGGTTCACCTTGGGTGTAGCCCTGGCTGGGCTCTTGTGCTGCCCAAGGTGCATCCATTGAGGACTTCTAATAAACACCTACTTTATTCTTTACCTCCTTCTAGTTTCTGTTCTAGGTCAGCCTTCACAAAACATCATTATGGGAAACAAACTACAATATCAGAGAAACAGGACAGCTCTCAGAACACAAACAGTACACCAAAACCATGATATAAATATATTCTTAGAACACTTTGGAATTCATTATTGGAGGACACTGTGGTACATACAATCTTTACAAGTGATGAAGTATTTAGAATGAGAAGAGACTCCTCTTAATTCTCCTCTTATCTGTAGATGGAATTCTGCTTATCCAAGGTAAGATCTAGATGACAGTTTTCAGTCTCATTATGAATACACCCTTCACTGTCTACAATAAAGTGTGTTGCTGAGTAAGCTTTGATTTCAAACTTATTTAGTCTGCTTAGGTATCTTTGTACATTTTGAGTCTATTGACTGGATTCAACTCACCCTAATACAGTCATTTTATCCACTGCCAAAACCTGAGATGGAGGAAAAAAAAAAACCCAAGTACAGACTGCACCCTATTATTTGTTATTTTTGTTTCATTTAAGCTACTGAAACCTTTCCCTTGACTAACATAATCAAGTTGAAAAGATGGAGAATTTTTTTTGTGTAAAATTCCCAGGAAGTTAGAGATTTTCTTCTTTGTCAGTGGGACAGTAACAGTGGGACAGAGCAGGAATTCACTGAACCAGAGCTCCTGAAAATTCACTGCAGTATCAGAAAAGTTTGCTTACAAATAGTTCTTTGTTAACTCACTTTGATGCTGAATGGTTCTGGGTGATAAAAATTTTACAGTGTGTGTTTTAAGGAAAAAAAAAAAAGAAAAAAGGAAAGGTAATAGATTACAGATGAATGGCGCAGAGATGAGCAGGAGTATTTTGTGTAGGACTCGAAATAAATGAATTCAAGTAATTTGAGAGTAGGAAGTCATCAGGGAGAAATATATCAAAGTTGAAAGATCAAAGGGATCAAATGTAATCAGACATAGAAATCTTTTCATATGTCACATGGTCCACCTACTTTATAATATAAAATCAGTCCTCTTCCATTACTATTTTTCTCCTTTGCACTATGTTCACTTTGGTTCTGAAAGTATTCAAGAATCAGTTTATACTTTAAAAAACTCGTCAAAGTCTTTTAATGTTTTTTTTTTTTAATCACTGGAACAGCTACCATAAGTACTGAGTAATGAGAAGACCAAATGCATCCCACTTCTCTCAAACCCCAGATTTCCCAGAATTTCATGCACAGACTGTTTAAGATTCCCCCTCCAGCTGCACAGTTGCTGCCTCTGCTCTGCCACTGGAAGAATGACCCTGAGCTGCCCTGCTCTGAAGGTTATCACTTTTGACTTATTCTTCTGCCTTATAGCATATTTCATTTCTTTGTTCTGATGTCAACGCTGTCCTTTAGCATACAAAGCCCTGCCTCGCCTCATCCTTTCAGAAAACAAACCAAGCATTTTTAGCTCTTCTTATGAGACAGCACATCAATCTCCCCAGATCTTTTCAAGGTCTTCTTCCTCACTTCTTGAGCAAAATAGAGAAAAATTGCTAAGAGAATTTAAAAAAAAGTCATGGAAAGTCTGAGATATCCAATGGAGATTAACTGTCAGAAGAAAGACACATTAACACAGATATCCTGACTGCTGCTTCTGCACCTCCTGTGCAAGGCCATGGCAGCTCCCTTTCCAATCTCCATGGCAAATTGATTTACTGCAGATATGTGCAAAGGCCTTAAGGTAATCTGTCTTTCCCACCCTAAGGTACTTTCATACAACTTTTTAAAAATTATGGAAAAAGAATGATTTCTTGTTTTGCCCATTATTGTTATTAGAGCAATGCCACATAGTGTTGTCATTTAATATGCAGCTCAAAGAAAAAAATGCAAGGTCGAGGTTATTCAAGATAAGTGTTTTGCTCTTATGAATGCAAAAAAGTGAGTTGGTAAAGAATTTTATCCCCAAAAAATAAAAGATTCAGTTAAGGATGCATTTTTTTACCTAAGATGACACTTTCAAAATAAAAGCTTTTGTTGAACTGTGTTTTTCCTTTGGCATATTAGAATTTATGCCTTGTAAGGATAAAATAAAAAAAAAATTATGTAAATAAATGAAACATGTCAGGAACACAAATCTCTAAGAATCTATTAATTTACAGTGCATTCTATAAATCTTCCTCAGCTAACAATAATAAAAATCATTATTTCCAAACTATTTCATGTGAAGATTAGTGTGTCACTTCCACAAGATTTTACAGAATAACAGAATAGTTCAGGTTGCAGTAAGACCACTGAGCCCAACCATTAACCCAGCACTGCCACTAAACCATGTCCCAGGTGAAGTGACACATCTACAACCTTCAACTACCTCCAGGCATGGTGACTCAGCCTGTTCACACCAGACTGAAGAGAATTCACTGAACTTGCCTGTCTGGTGTGAGACATTACCACCAAAATGAGGCAAAAATAAAGGTTTCTGTGACCACCCATGGTCCCCCACAATTAACAACACGACACCTACTTCCAGTAAAATTCTCCACAGAAAATTCTTTTGGAGATGTCAAGAGTGTAGCTCTCCGAACATGAATTTTTTCCATTGTTGGACCAAATAACTATCAAAAAATTTTTATAAATATATTTATATATATCTAGGCATACTTTAATGAAATATTTTCAGGTTAGAGTAATAAAGTGGAAAGTACAACAGAGATGAAATTTGATAGGCCATTTGTGTAGTAAACTACATCTCCACAGCTCTTTAATCAAAGTCCTGAACCAATTACCACTCATTATTTTTTATGCATTGTAAGAGAACACATGACCATATATCACTCTCAATGATCATAATGTTTTATGCTAATTTAATATGCTACCATATATAACACCTCAAGGTTAAGAAGAAAAAGTCTCAAACATTTCTGAGAGACATATAGCTCAGGAACTGACTTTCATTTCCATAATTTAAGTAAATGTATATATTGACAGATATGCTATCCACTGTCCATTTGGAGTAGTGTATCAGACATAAAAGAGTGGAAGTAAGGACTAAGTTTAGCTGCCAGAATTTTTCATCGACTGCATTCATTTTTTACTCTGAATGATATTTCAGCTCATTTCTATACATGGGAATGTTTTTAGCCTCAGACTTTTTGGACAGCTCATCCCAGTGGCAAGAACGTTAGAGGAACTGGGATGAACTGGGCCACCCTTCCAGCCCATGGCACACAGCAGCACTTGGCAGGAGTGAGACCATCTGCCCTGTTCATAGAACTGCTCTCCATCAATAGATCCAGTCTGGGTCATTTAACACCTCTGAGCTTTAGGTACAAGCAGCAAAATCAGCACAGGAGCTCTGCAATCAGCCATCTTCTCACATTTAGTGCTGCCTAAGCACACTCCAGTCTCACTCTGTAGCCAAATCACAAGAAGCTGCAAAGAGACTGTGTGTTCTGAATTCCCATTTTTCTTTGGCTGGAACACACAAAAGATGGTTATAACTGATTTATCTATAAAACTATCAAATATAAGAGAAGCAATAATGAAAGCAGATATTACTAACTGTAGCAAGATGCAAAATAATGAAGTAGGCAGATTATGGATTAAGTGAGGATTTTTTGAGATCAAGAAACATATTTGAAAAGGGAACTTTCTCTCTTAGGGATGGAGAAGAAACAAGAAGGAAAATTAAATGAGTAAGAGAGTGCATAATATCTGGGAGGGCACAGGATTAGTTCAAGTCTCATAAACACTAAATAAAGTAGAGAAAACAGAGGAAAGAGAAAAGCTAGAGAAGTGGAAAAGGCAAAAAGAGAAGCTGGGATGAGATTTCTCAGTCAACTTGGTATTTTTAATGTGCACATGGAAGTATGGACAGAAAACACAGCAAGAGTTTGGGAATGCTTCTTGACAGAACATAACACAAAACCACCAGGATTAATGTAAAAAGCTGCAAGCTTCAGACTATTAAGAGATAGAGTAAAAGGAGGAGTTAAGAATGACATATCACTGGATATCAGTAATAGGAAAGAGTGGGAGAGAAGAACAATCTGTTCCTCACTGTGACCTCTGCTGATTCTGTGGTTTTCCCATTCATTTGCTTGTCACATTTTCAAGTTCTAAAATCCCATTTCACTGTAAGGTTGCAAGAATTACTGGAACACTAACACAAGCAAAACCACCCAAATAGACAGCCTTTCTCTGAATATCCAAAACAGTTCATGATGCTCTTCTATTTTTGGAACACTATACAAATAGGACATAAATTGCAATGAGCTACCATAACTTTAATACCAAGCTCATATTTAGATTTTTACTTTCCTAGCAGTGTTCACTGTATGGTGCATTTAATTTGATCTGAGATACTGAAAAAAGAAATTACAGCACTGCCAAAGCAGATGGCTGCTCTAATGAATACCACAGCTGAGAGCCACAGTGAAATTCCACTCACTAGAAATACTATCAATATACAGATTTCCTTCCTCAACTTGATATCTGCTCTTTTGGGGAGGACTGATTTTTACATGCCTCAAGGTGTTGGAAACCAAACTTCAAATTTAATTGCTGCATTTTTATTTTATGTGTATACATATTAGCTGAATGGTTTTTAAGTTTCCTATGTGTAAGTCTTATCAACCACCCACTCCAAATGCTCCTAATCTTTTAGCAAAATGAAGAATTAAGCCTAATAATACACTGCAAAATAGCCCAGTGCTTTTTTAAATGAGCCTTTTATAGTATAAAATATTTTAATAAAATTACTATACATATATATTATATATTTATAGTACTATACATACCGGTGACAGAGAAAAAACTGAGACACATGAAAAAAAGAATGATTACCTCAAAAATAGGACAGACCTAAGGTCTGTAACATTTACACAAAAGCCTTGCTTAATTTCAAGGTACAACATTTGATTACAGAAAAATTAACTGGGAAATAGCCATATACTCCCCATTAAAACAAGTACCACTTCAACTTCCTAATTTATATTTAACTACTGTTTATTTGTATTTTTTCAGGTAAGTTCTTCAACCATTATGGCAACCTGAGCCTCTGCGGTAGAATTCCAGGTTAAGAAAGCAAAACATTTTCCAAAAAAAGACTCTTCCCCTTTGATCAACATCCACAGAAATGACAAATATAAACCTCACAGCAAAGGGTTGAGACCTGTACAGTAAATTAAACTATTTATGCAGTCCACTCTCTGAAAGAAGCCTCCAAAGAAAGGTTACATTAATACCAATGATCTGCCCTGAACCTGAAGGACACTTTGATGAGCTAAAAGCACATTTAACACCATGCCCTTTAAGATCTACATTATGCTGCTGTACTAAAACTTCCACTGTTGTCAGTGTTGCTGACTCAAGAAGAAATGGGAGACTAAAATAAAGTAGCACTGGCATCATTTGCTAGGGAGACACAAAGTTACTTCTGCCAGCTTCATTTTCTGTCTCTTCTTAAGGACTGAAATTCAAAGGGTTAAGGGAAACTGGAATTGGACTCTGTGATCCTCAGGGGTCCCTTCCAACTCAGGATTTTCTGTGGAATAGTTTGATGCACCTTTACAACACAAGGTCTACAAGATACCAGTAAGGAATAGAGATAGAAGTCCATTGCAGCTGCAAATTATCTAAATGTAGAGACAATCTATAATATATTTATATCTATAAACAAGTATAAAATATATCTATATATTCTATATAGAATATATCTATAAACAAATAAGCCATCAATGGATACAACAGTTTGTGCTACTAATTGACAGAGCATCAAACCAAGAACAGCTTTTCAGCTTTTCCACAGGCAAACCCCTCCCAGGCTAATCTAGCCATAGGTATAGACTCTTCCTCCTACCTCTCCTCCAAGATAAGTTTGGAAAAAGGTGATTTTATTTTTCAGGAATAAACTATACAAATGCATAAATCCTCCATCAGAGCATAAATGTGAGTTGAAGCTGCTGAGCAGACATTGTTAGAGCCCGGTTCAGACCCAGGGGACAGCAGAGAGACAAGGGATTACCAGAGGACAGGCTGAGGTTCAGATGTGCTTTGCTCTGAGCACGAGTTGCTGCTCTCCTCTGCTCTGAGAGCCCGGCCAGCACTGCTGCTGGAGACCACAGGAGGAACCAAAGGCCAGGTTCATCTTCTACTCCTGGAACATAAATCCCAAGGAGAGAAGAGCTGATTCAAGTAGGAGTGGTACCACTCCAAGCATGGCTCCCCAAGAGGGAGGAGAAGCAGAGGAACAACTGTGACCGTGGTCACAGGGGTTTTCAGGTGAGGGAAGAGATGAGGATGTTGACTCCATGTTTTGAAGGCTTGATTTATTATTTTATGATATATATATTACATTATAACTATACTAAAAAGAATAGAAGGAAAAGTTTCATCTCAGGTTAGCTAAGCTAAGAATAGAAAGGAAAGAATGAAAACAAAAGTCTGTGGCTTGGACAGAGAGACAGAGCCAGCTCTGCTGTGACTGGTCACTAAATCCAAACATCCACATGAGACCAATCACAGATCCACCTGTTGCATTCCACAGCAGCAGATAACCATTGTTTGCATTTTGTTTCTGAGGCCTCTCAGCTTCTCTGAAGGAAAAATCCTAAGGAAAGGATTTTCATAAAAAGATGTCTACGACAAACAACCTGACTCACACTCCCCTCTGCAGCCTCCTAAACATGTTAAACACAGCACAGTCACATGTGTCACATCAAACAGCAGAGGAAGGGCCAGAAGAGAAACCATGGGCACACCAAGCTGACAGGGACAAGAACTTGAATCAGCTCTTGTCTCAGCATCCACAAAAAGCAGATGCAGGTCACATTCAGGAAGTTTTCCACTGGAGGAAAACAGTTTTAAAATATCTCTAAGATAATGACAGAGAAGATGGCAATTAGAACCACTGCAAGCTGACAGTGCATCAGGGCCAAGTGAATTGCACTCTAAATGCTACAGAAAATAACAGTGACAGCACCAAGCTGTCAGAAGTCTCTGTCACATCTATCCCTAAAGAGAGGGAACACCATGAGAAACAATTGACTTGATCTTCACAAAGTTATAAACGAACTACAGACCTAAAGGCCAACCCACAGCACAGATGAGCTGCTGCAAACATTGATAAATCCTCTACAAGATCCTGCTGAAAATCCTGTGCCTCATTCATTGTCCACATGGCTGCTGCTGTCACACTATGGGGATGACTTTATTACATTTGTGTGATAGGTGGACAAGGGCTAATCCAAAAGTCCATTTTAGAGAAAACAGTAAAAGTTCCATTGACTTTAATTGCATTTTCATCAATTTCAGATGTGATAAACACTTGATGGCTAGATAATGCTGGCTACTTGAAAATAAAGTTAATGATATTTCCTGTGCAGTGAAAGTGTAAGACTGTGGAAGAAAATTAAATTCTGATGTGCTTGCACTGGTTCTCTGAAGTGTGACAAGCATCTCAGGAGCACCCATGGCACTCTCTAGGTTTTTGATCCTTCTTGGAAGGACCTTTACATTTGTGAAGAGCAGACATCCTCCACGGGGCAGTTTTTAAACAAGTTTCCTCATATTTTGGACCATTTACCATTGTTACAGGTACTGATACTCGAACTTGTCTTTGAAGTGACTGATTTTTTCCAGAACAGCGCCAGGATTTTAAGATGTCAACACACTTGGGTGTTTTCTGCTTATGAAAAACATGTAAACAAGGCTGACCCTTCACCCTTGCTGAAAAAGTTTGAGTTAATACACAATACAAAATTTCTCTTGTTCAAGAGTAAAAACATTTGCTAAGTATGTCATAGTTACACCTTCAGTTTGTGTATTTTATTATTCTGACCAGGAATCTGCCATTCAGAATTAAAAATAAGCTGCAATTCATGAGATCACGCTATGATTTTTTTCAAGCTACCTTTTTTTCCCTAACCTATTTTAAACAAAATTTAACTATTATTCAATATGCACCGCTGATAGAGACAGAATTATGCAGAATAATTGAAAAGCATATTTAGTTTTTTCCCCTCTCACATTTTAGAATAATTGGCTTCCAGATTTGGCCAGCCTGTTTGATACTTAATCATAGCAAAAGTGATTGTGAACCTTTGGTAAAAGCTTAGGTTTTCCCTTTTTCTGATTTTCCTCATTTTTGCAGCAGAGAAATATTTCAGGATTTCTTCCCATCAAACATGATTGATACAGAAAGAATGTAGAGAGAATGTTCATGTGTCTGGAACAGCTAAGAATGAGATTTGTAATATTCACAAAGACATGGAAAAGCCTGGAGATTACAAACCTAATCTTAATAAAAGAAATGTATAGATAAAATTATTGAAAATAGTTTAAGGAATATTTACATATTATTTGAATCTTTATGAAACTGAACATTTGGGTACATATTTGACATTTGCTTTCCTTCTTGGAAGCTGTTCTAAAATATAATGTTTGTTTGTTTGTTTTTTTAAACTTAGCAATCTTTATCTCAAGGGGGAACGATCCTGGTGTGATGGTGCTGACTCAGACTCAGCCACAGTGAAAGATCTTGATCTTCAACAAAGCAGGATCAGCACTGAATGTAGACCCAAACAGGCCCTGAAAATGCACAGTCCAATTAGGCTTGATTGTATTTACCACCTGAAATAAGATGTGCAGATTACATTTGGAAGTTTTGGTTTCAGGACAGCATCACTGACAGAGTTCAGTCAAACGATGCATGAGAACATGGACCAGACTGGAGAGGTATTAATTACCCTTTTTGCTTTCTGTATGCTTCTACTTTGTATTGTTATTTAAATACATCTGAAAAGATTCTTTAGCAAATGTTAAGGAAGAAACCCAACAACCAGAAAATTACTAAGTCATCCCTTAGTTTGTAAATCTAATTCATAACACTGCAGACAAAGAAAGATGTTAATGGCTATTGGTATAAAATTCATGACTACTGACAATATGTACTATTTTGGCTGCAAGACTAAAATTCTGAATGTGTGATCAATGACAATTTTAAGATTAAGTGACCATTTGGGATTACATTCATCAATACTAATGGTATCTTATTTAAAAGCTTAATGAGAAAGCTATAATGCATATCACATTTCTCAGTAAGAAACATTATTATTGAATTTCAGAGAGACAGTATTATGAAAAATGAAATAAAAGCAAAAAAAGCCCATTGTTTAAAATGGATTTTTTAAAGTGTATTGAACCCATGAACTGGACTGCAGGCATTTGCTTAGAGGACTATTTTTAAGGTAATTCCATCTTGTTTATTTTCAGTCCATATAAAAATAGTGTGTCTAAGTTAAGCCTGAAATTAGTCACTATAGAACATGAGGATATCTACATCATATAAAACATAAATGGCATTTTCAGCAAAATGTTTTAACATAAGGGGACAGTCAGACCCGTGAAGTGATTTTGCTCCTCAGAGGTCATTTATTCACAGTATTTGATGTGAGCCAGCTCTTGTATTTGAGAAATCAATAGGAGTAGCAGGTGAAGTAGCAATGATTCATGCTCAGGGTAAAACCTGTCAAACTGAAAGATGTAGAAAATATTCTTTTAGTCCTTATTGCTTTGGTAGAGAGGTAGGGAATTTTATTTTTTAGGAGCACAGAACATAGAATTGCTAAAAACAGGTGGTTGCACCAGTTGAGTCTTGTTTGTGGTGAGCTCTGGCAGATCTCAATCCAAATTAAAGCTCTGTTCAGCTTTTGCAGCCTTTAACAGCTACTAACACAGTCCCCAATTAGGGCTCCCAACAGTCCTTGCCCTGTTATTTATTCAGGCTGTCCTTGCTTGTCTTTCTTTTATTAAAACAGCCTCTTGGTTGGTTTTTTTTTTTTTGCATTTTTTTTTTCATTCAGCATTGTTGAGGAAGTCTTGTTATCACATATTTTGATAAGAAAAATAATTTCTACACCATCTTCTAAAAACCCCCAAACACTACATTACCAGTGTATAACTGCCTTTCAGTTGTATGTGATTCCAGCACAGAAAAGAGATATTTGGAATTAAAAACATCACAAAACAACAGAGAAAACCCCAACACCTTTAAGACTCTGGGTTTTTCTGTCAGTGGGCTGTGACAGACAAACTCTTCACCTGCAAAGGACATTTCTGGGTCATTTCTGCACATTATCCCTGCACAAAAGAGGAGCAGGGAGGATGGGACAGTTGCCAGTTTCACAGCAGAAGGCAGAACTTGTGCTTTATACAATAAATTGTTCATAGATTAGGGGAACTGATGAATTAAATAGTACAATATTGCCTGTTTATATAGCATTAGCACAGTGGGATTCCAGTCCCACGGATTATTATGGGATGTAGGAGTACAACCACTCTGAAAATCAGATTTCTGTTAAGACTGAGTTTCTAAGCTGCTGGATCTCAGAAACTCAGCTGGACACCACCTAGGTCCTCCTGAAATAACAGTATTCATGCTTGATAGGAATGACAATACTATTGAAAAGAAATACTTTTTTTGTCAATAAACATTTTCTTTGAAAAGCTAAATGCCTTCATTCTTTCTGAACAACAGCAAAGTACAATCTTCTTTTTCAATACTGGCTTTGAACAAGAACCCGAAACATGAATTCAGATTTTTCAGCTCTGGTAACTCTGAACAAGGAAAAAAAAAGCCATCTTTTACCTCAATTAGAATTATTTATTTTGCTTACTTCTAAAACTTGAGGTTGAGCAGCAATCCTGTAAGTATAAATACAGGATAAATGGAAGAGAAAAACTCAGTAAACTACTTGAAAAGCAGCAATATGCTGCTTGATGTGGTTTATTAGGAAAAGTGATCTGTTTTTTTTAACTGCTACGCTAGGCTGAACTTGCATATGTGAACCAACAGATCCCTTATGAAAAACAGGAAGGGGATGCATAAGGACAGGTATGTGACAAGAGATATTCCCTTACTAGATGTAAAGAAACAGTGCAAGCCTCCAAGTAGTACTCCAGTTTCCCATCTTTTCAGTTCATTTTTTTATTTTTAGAGGAAAAAAATTGTGACAGTTCCAGCCCTGTCCTGTAGGCCACCACAGTGACACCCTGGCAGAGAGCATCCCCAACATCCCACCACAAACACAACAATAATTTTCACACAGAACTGCAGATAGATGTAGATCCTCCACTTACAAGTCTGCTACTTCTAGTAAGCGGAGAGGCAGTAACCTGTCTGATGGACTGAAGGCAGCACTTAAAGGACTAAACTCAACAGGAACAAAAGGTGAGGTCTGTTTTTCAGACAAATACAAAACAAGCATCAGTGTCCATGATTCTCACCATAAAACAGACTCTCTTTTCCCCATCATCCATTTATGGGTGCTGGTTGCTATTGCATTTTGCCACATAATTTAGATTAAATCCTGGATAGAAGTGGGACACACTGCATTCACATGAATACTCACTCCTGAGGGATAATTCATGGTAGTAGATGGTGTCATAAAATTCGTTTGGCCAGATTTTACAACAAAACACATCATCTCCTCAGGCAAAGACCTTGGCTTTTTATACCTTTAAAATGCCTTGCTTAGCTGTGGAGCTCTATAAAGTCAAATATATGAAAAAGAAGAGCACTATGCCAAGAAAACCTACAGCCCTAGCTGTTATATTACCAGACCCTGTCCATCTAAAACTCTAACTCCAAGTAAAAAAACAGCCTTGAAAAGGCAAAAATTTGAGCAGCCTAATTCCACAAATTGCTCAATATCTGAACTTCTAAGCACCCAGTTTTGTCATATCTAAGAGAGGAACAAAATATATCACAAAAACTATTTGTAATAAATAAGCTCAGATTTTGGGGTGGATCTCTCTTAAAAATCCTTTGCTATTTTTTTAGCTGATAAAAATTGGTCTTTCTTGTTTTTGACAGGAGATAAAGATGAATGGGAAAGTCATGTCAGGATCAGAGTTTTATTTACGATCTTTTAAGTTCAGGACTGTGCACATGCATGATTTGCCTCTGGACTCATCTCAAAATGAACAAATGAGAGATGAAAGATTATCCTGAGGACCTGCAGAAATACACATGAAAAACAGGTTTATCTAAAGAAACAGGCATTTTTTGAGGGAAAAGGTGATAGCATGAATTTTATATCAGATCTTTACTTCATGGAGAGCACTACATAAAATATTGTTGGCCAGATTGCTGCTGGTTTAAAAAGTCCTTTGTTATTCCCTTGTATGAAATAATCTTGTTGAGAAAATGCTGTTTCCATGTGCTGGGTGGCAGATTTCATTTCATCTTTGTTATGTGTGCTTCCAAGCCTTGGCTGATACACAGATAATGCTCCTCATAGTCAGACTTCCACAAGCACTGGATAAAAGATCTGGAAAACACCTGCACATGTTAAATCCAGTGTTGTGATTAAAAATAAGGCATAGTGCAAGGTAGTTTCTTTAGCTTTTAACTTTTTCAGAAGAAAAATCCACAAATAAATTTCACTGATCCAGAGGTTTACTAGCAACTGAGCATTTAGTTTCCACCTGCTTGGAAGAAAGATAATCTTCTAATGCAGAACACATACTCATAATTTAAGACTTCAGTGAGTTCTTCCCCTCATGGATTCTCCTAATTTGCAGACAAAATCCTGAAGATCCTTTCAGTGCACTTGAGTAAGTCAGTACCAGAGGCAATCTAAAAGCTTGATGAGAATGTCACTTGTTTGTCCTTCATTTGCTGTAGACCGTGGTCAGTACTCCCTGTCATTATCCACTGAAAATAGATATTATTGCAGCAAATTGATGACAAGAATCAGCACAAAGCAGAAAGTAACTTGGGGGTTCTTTGCTTCAAATGCTGTGTTGGAATCTCGTCTTTTATACATTCAACTGAAAATATTCAGATACACTTTTGAACTATTTCTACCACATGAATGACATTTAGATCTAAAATTATTTTTCCCCTTCCTTTCTGAAGAGTATTGAGTTAGTCTTCATCCTGATCTTACCATGAGAAGTGTTAAAATCTATTTCTTTTAAGCTACACATATTGTTTTATTAAAATTCTCGAGCAAAAAAAGATTACAATTTGAAGTTCTAATTCAGGAAAATATTGCCTTTTTTAGACAGTATTTAAATGCTCACGCTTCTAAACTAGAGCTGAACTTTAATCTGTTTTAAGCACATTTCTGAACCAAGAGCTAAAAAATTCACACATAATTATCATGTACTGAAAACAGAAGATGATGCCCTATTAATAGAAAAGAAAATGAAGTAAGAAAAATTCCTGAAGCTTGGCATTCAAAAGGGCTTTGAAAGCACGGAAAAGGAAAGAACAGTTTGTTTGCAGGGAGACAAAAAAAAAAAAAAAATCACAAGGATTTAATCACGTGAGGGATGAGAGGAAATGATCTCATCTACTTCTTCATTTGCTTTTCTGCAGCAAATTATGCTTCAGCAAGAGCAGTGGGAGAACATGCCCATGATGTGTGAGCAAAAACTCACTATTATCTGGAATAAACCTTTTTTTTTCATTTCATGTGGAGTCCAGGGACAAGCAGGGACAGTCTGCTGAGGGGTGTGATACCAAGTTAACACCAAAGTTTCCTAATGGTGAAAGAATTTCTTAGGACTTAATTCTCACTCTTCTGCAAATTCACTGCCCCATTCTTTACCATTAATACAAGAACAGACTGTCTGATTTCCATTTCCCTATCAAAACTATAAATCAGATTTTGGTAGTTGTGAATTATACTACCAGAAGAGTGAGAAAAGTTTAAAATATCATTTTAACACAGTCCTTATTGAAAGCAACAGTGAAATAATCTTTCCTCTTGAAATCTCAACTGGCTTAGATATGCTGTCACCCAGAGTGTCACATTCTTCAATGTGACAATCTTCAAAGGAAAAGCAAAAAGATACAGCCCTGCAAAACTGTCCCCTCCCTGCACACAATGGGTACAACAGTTTCCCTGGTGCTGCCTTCCCACTGTCCCAGAAGAATGAGGATGGCCTGACATCCAGCAAGGATGTCTGAGCTCATTTCCCAAATCAGTTTCTATTCCTGATCTGCTGCCTTGCACAATGAGACTTTTTCAGCGACACCAACCAAATTGTGGTGAGCTACAGACAGAAAGACCATGTGCCCTGCAGCTGAGCCATGGGAGCTTGGGAAATTCAGAAACCTTGGAGAACTGGTGAAAAGCAATCGAGGAGTGTGGACAATGATGGAGTGCTGCAGCAAAGAACTCACAGAAAGGACCTCCACAATCACCACTCCATTGTGGTCCAACATGGAACACCAGCCAGCCCCAGGGCTTGTGCTCTGTGACTGCTGGGAAGGAGTGGAGGGAGCCTGACATCCAGAAATCAATGTACAACACCTCCAACTCCTCAGCAAAAGAGCTTTCTTCCATAATATTTTCATAGAGCTCCACCAAACCAGCTGCTATGCCACATGAAATGGTTTTTGTCCGTGTATGAAGCATAATTTAAATGATCCAATTATTACTTTTGTATTCAAAGATGGCTTATTTTCATGCAGATTTATGTTTCGTTATGCATAGAGGATATTCTTAATTGTGCTGAAACAACTGCAAATTTAATTAAAGTTTGCCAGTCCAAGCATAAAATAGATTAAAGAAAATGCTGACAACAGTAAAATAAATATTAGACTATTTAATTTAACATTTATTTTAAAATCCAAACATCAAAATAACCGTGTTCCTAATTACAATTTCATGACAAAATGTCTTGAAGAAGTATTTGTCTCTATTTCCCTCCAATCTGCTCAGCTGAAACACACTAGCTTATTTATAAAACTGTTGATTAATAAATCTGTTCCAGCTGTATTACTGTATGTTGCAAAGAGCACAGATTGATGTTTGTAAACAACCATTATAATTTTAAACACCCAAATTCTTCACAGTCCTCAAAAGTAGAAAACCCATCAAATACATTGCAGGACAATTATACACCTAAATCTTATTAAAGAAGGGAAAATAAGGGGCAAACACAGCTAGTAAGGTTCAGAAATCTGTGGCAATTTATAGCAGATGGAGAGATCAGCTAAATACTTAATATAAGTTACTTATTGCTCCTTGAACTGGGTATTATTAGACTCAACCATGTGCTGTAACTTTGACAATAAGGAAATCCTCAGCTTCATAAAAAGTTACATTCAAAAGAGGCATGAAGAAAGAATCTGGCCTGGTTCTACTGAAACTAATTGGAAACTCTCCAATTAAGTTATGCTGCTTAGTATTGATTTTAATTTTATAGTCAATAAATTTAATCATTTATACTTAGCAGCTGGGGGGAAAGAAAGGTAGACAGGCAGATTTCCTCTCATCTAGATGCATTAAGTTAGGCTCTAACTGAGAAAAAAAATTCCTAAACCACAAGAATTATGAACACTAACTTAACCCTTGATGTATCCAACAGATTTGGAGGAAACAAAAGTGCCTTTCCAGTCTAACAAATATCCCAAAAGTCAGAAAATGTAGAGGAAAAAAACAAAATACTTTCCCCAGTTATTCACAATAACATTTTTTGCAACATCTGAATAAATTGACTTACACGACTTTTGGTGCTTCTTCCTTCCACCTTAAACAACACATTCATGAGCTAAGGTATTATTTACACCTGAGTGACAACATCCAGCTATTTTGAGTTTTAGGATCAACACTTGTAGAAGACACAACAAGCACGGCACGTTCCTGGTTTGACAGCCACGAGCTCAGCTGGACCAGTCCAAGTGACAGAAGCCTCATCCAAAGGCACCCAGGACTGCCACCACAAACTGCTGCCCTACCCCTGTTCATTTCACTTTTTAATTTCTTTTTGTCAACACAGTTGAGCAAAGAAAACCTCTAGATGGAAAATGTAAATGCTGCAAACTCTTTCCTCTATGTAACTTCACTGTGAAAGGACAGAAAAGTTTCTTTTTGCAATGAAACCAAGACTGAAACAAAAAGAATTGCAAACTGATAGAATCAGCATACACTGAGGGCTCTCTGCATGTCAGTGGACCATCTTTATCATGGTGTTGACACATTTAGATGTAATAAAGTGTGACAGATATGTTCACATTTTTCTTATTTATCTTTATCAGCTATATATGTTAGTATATAGAGAAGAAAGAAGAAGAAGAAAATCTCAAAGGAAAAAAAAATCAAAACATGCAAAATCAAAAATTCAATAGAACAAATGAGGAATTTAAGTCAGTATGAGGGATTATTAAATCTTTCACAAAATAAGAAGCAATCAAGAAGGGAAGTAGCAAGGAGCATAGGAATAAACTGGAACCATTCATCAAAAAAAACAGTGAAATGAACAACAGCACCTACTGATATAGGCACATTGTAAGGAAAGCTTGATCTGGAATCCAGCACAACTGGTAGATGAAAACCCTATTTGGATGTAATACCAAATCACTTTATATCAACACTGTTAGTACAAACAAAACAACCCAAACTTACTCAAGTAACCACTGAGTTCATCAACTCAGAATTACTCTTTCATGAAGAGCAGTTCATATTTTAGCAGCACTTTTTATACAAGCACCAATATACACAGAAGAAATTCATAAAACTCCTAAAGCTTTTTTTTAATTTCCTTTTTGTGTTACAAGATCTATCTTAGAAAACTCTATATAGTATTATTGATCAAAACTCATTTTGACAATCTAATAGCCTCCAATACTTCTAAATACTGTAAGAAACAAAGAATACACTGCATTTACAGGCATCCAGACTATCACACTTCAGACTCCTGAAGCCAACAATAAAAATTCCCTTATGTGAATCAGCCTAGACCTTTTGTTTTGTGTAGTCCATAAATTACCAGTGCAGCTGTTTAAAACAGAAGGAATATCAAAAGATAGGATTGCACAAAAACAGGCAGTAACAGAGCAGTTTAAGGGTTAGAAAACCTCTACTGCCAAAAACAGCATGGCAATTTATCTTCCTGAGAACCAGGCAACACCTCCACGCACATCTCAATACAAACTTCCCCATCATTGAACCAGAAAGTTTTGGGAAGAGAAATCAAGTACACAAGTCATAACATGTGGAATTACAAATGAAACATACAAAACAACAAAGTTCTTGGAGTTTTGATTTAGAGGCTCTTTGATTAGGAAGGCTTGGCTTACCTGTTTAACATCATATGCAAGAAGAACAAATCTTAGGTCTGGTGAAACAGAGTATCTTGATGCTTTGAAGGTTACCTGCAAGGAAGTAACAGTAAAAGTAAGCTAACAATAGAAAAGCATAAGATCCCCTTTCTCAAATTTTCCTGCAGCTCATTTAAGAATTTCTCATTCACAAGACAGAATTGGTTAGAAAACCAATGTAATTTTCACAAAATATGACTCACTAAATAATTCTTAATCTAATTAGCTGGTATTAGCACAATGGCAACAGACAAATTTGGCTTCAACATTAAATACCAATAAGAGGCCAATGAGTTTTTTTCTATCATCACTACAAGAACTAAGTTCAAGGATAATAACTATAACCAAGTCATTCCCAAAGAATGAAGAAAGACACTTTGGTTGGAATGATTAAAGGAGAGATTCATCATCAGGCTGGCCTTAAAGATAATATGTAATAAAAAGAATAGGTGTGCACTACATCTTTACTGCTTTTCTTTTAACACCACATATACAAACATTTTTCAAAACAACTTGAACCACAGCAAAAGTCTTAAAATAAAGAAAATTCTTAGTAGAGAGAAAAGTGAAACATAAGGTAACATTATAAAACTAATAATGGTTTACATCCACTCAAGACTACATGACACCCAATTGAATTCAAGATTGTAATTTCATCAAGGGGTAATGTTGATGTCAGTTGATGTCAGAAATAAGTTAATGAAGCTACTGCATGAGAAAGATAAGAATGTGCTTTAAAGGGCACTGAAGGAAGTAATTTTAAATTAATCTCAAGACATCTATTTGCAGAATGAAAGGAAAAGGAAGAAATGAAAAATGCAGATAAGAATAGAAAAAAAATAGGACACCAAAAAAATAATAGAATCAGAAAACATAAAATGAAAACAAATAAAAACAGCTATGTAAGACAAGATCTATCCACTATTGGATTTCTTAAGGATCCTGTTCTGCTTAGCTTAATCCCACCACTAAACTAATGAATTCAACAGGGGTTTAAAGGTACACAAGCAGGCAGTCACAAACTATTACATTCAGAGTAGCTAAGGAGCTATACCTGGAAAAAAAGAGCTTCCAATAAACTGAAAAGATGCTATATTTTGGTATACATATTACACGCAGTTTCCTAAGGTTCTAATATAGTTAGAATCAAGCTATCCAAAAAAACTAAAGGGAAAAATATTTTTGAAGATATTCTCTATGATTCAGCAGCATAACAGAATCAAAAGTCAGAAGATAATTCTGCAGTCTTGAGAAAGAAGGGAAAAAAAAAAAGACAACACACCTTAAACCATCCTTCTGTATCTGCAAAGTATCCAGAACAGAGTTCTACTGTGCCCGAATTTGCTTTTAGGAGTTAATCATCTTTAAGCAGAGACCATGTTAATCTGTGAGTAACTTTCCCATCTCCTGGCACTTCACTGAAAATATTTTCAGATGTGAAATTTATCTTCTTTCTAGCAGTTTATTAATTATTGCCTCAGTACTTCAGCGTTTAGCACTGCACAACCCAGGCAACTTTCTAAATTCACTCCCAGGGAGTGCAGCTCCTACCAGTTCACACATTTAGCAAGAGCCTCATTCCCTGATGGAGCCACCGCAAAGGCAATGAGGGTGTTCCTGCAGCACCTGAGCAGCTCAGCTGCAAGCCATTGGCACTGCCAGGCAATGCCAGCAAGAGCTACTTGCATATTCAAGTACAGAGTGTTGTGGATTTTAGATTTAAAGTCTTTTGAATCCCACTAACCTTGTTTATTCAGCTTACACTCGCCTGCACACTTTTATTTGCCTCCAGATACGAGGTGTAAATTCAATGCAAAAAATGATGGTAATGAGATTTGAGAAAAATAGTTTTCTTTTTGTTAGCATAATGGCATAATTATTGGTAAAAGGAGTATAAAGCTGTGTTATACCAGCAGAAATCTTGTGCTCATTGCCAAAGATGATAGCAACGCTGATTTCTTTAAATTATCATAAAAATATTATTAGCCCTTTTATATAAGCTTGATTTACAATCAAGCCTTTAATAAAATAGATATTTAATTCTAATAGAATTGCAGAGAGATTTAAGTGACTTGAAGTGATAACAATTTCCTTAAAATTCTGGTTTTGAAGGGGTTTTTTTTTGGTAAAGACAAGCACAATTTTGGCAGTTAATTCACAAACACCTACTTATATGCACAGAAGAAACCTTTACAGATTAAAAGCAGAAAATTAAATCACCTGAGTCATTCCTCCTGCAAGTAAACTCAAGATCTGTGAGTCACTAAAACAAAAGACAGATTTCTTTTTTTTTTCCCCCTTTTCAAACATGTCTAAGGGATTTCATCAACCAACAGCTGTCTGACCCCATGGCTGAGGAGATTAGACCAGCTGGTGAAGGGCTTAAAATAAAGTTTCAGTTCTTGCTGCAGGAGATGAGATGTATGCCACACAAACCTTTGGGAGAGCATCTATTGGGCCAGTTTCTACAGAGGTTAGACAGATTCATTCATTAAAAAGAAACTTGAGAGGACTCTGACCCCAAGGGTTTATTCTCTTCTCAGGAGAACACATTTCTGAGTTTAAAAGGAAGTGTTGGGAAATACCACATTGGAAATACACTAGGAATTAAAAACCCTCAGGTGTCTTGTTATCTGGAGGATGGCTGTTCCACAGGTCTGCATATCCCCAATTTCTCAAGCTTCTTGCTTTGTCAGGAGTTATGTAGCCTTCATTAAGGAAAACAGACCTAAATGCTGCCCAATGTGACTATAACCCTATGGGCTTGCTGTGCTTGATCTCTAAGAAATGGAATTTGGACAAATAAGCTCTAAAACTGG
Organism: Zonotrichia leucophrys gambelii; assembly: GCF_028769735.1. Taxonomy (NCBI): domain Eukaryota; kingdom Metazoa; phylum Chordata; class Aves; order Passeriformes; family Passerellidae; genus Zonotrichia; species Zonotrichia leucophrys. The sequence goes on along the minus strand of NC_088177.1, from coordinate 8,118,002 downwards.
GAAAAACAGAGCTGCCTAATTAGGCAGAGTCCAGGGATGCAGAAGCAGGGCTGGCTTCCCTCTGCATCCCTGCTCACTATCAGCACTTGGGGACTGGGGCAGTCCAACCCTGTGCACTCCATGCACACCCTAATCCCTTTCCAAAGGCAGAATGAAGTTAAAAGGGAAGGGAGTTTCCTTGTTTGCCTTTATCCAGACCCATCAAGAGTTGAAATCCCTGTGAAAAACATCAGCTCCATGCAACCAGAAAACACTTGAACTGCAGAAATTGCTGTAATCCTTGAATTGGTTACAGTCCACACTACTGCATAATTCTGAGACAAAATAAATGTAGGATTTTTTAACACATGTGTACTGTCTTCCCTGCTTAATTCACACACCTGTCAGCCACTTTTCCTATATTGCTGTATTTGACATAATTTCACTTTTTCAGACATAAATGGTCCTTATCCCTGATCTTTCATTCCTCACTCAACCAAATCTCCCACTGACTGTAAAATCAGGTCTAGCCATATGAAACATTGTATTTCTAGGTTTCTTTGAAATACTTTCTGTGATAAGAGTTTTAATTCTTCTCCTGACAGTGATGCATGATGTGATGACCTCAGTGGTCTCACTGCCACCATAGCAGTAAAAGCCAAATCCAGGCAAAAAGACAGAATTTGAACAGACTTGTGTCCTTCAGCTTTCCAGTTTCATGCTCTCATCCACCTTTCAGGAATTGCTAAAATATAGTTTTGCATGGAAAAGAAGAAGTGGCTTTTCCCATCTTTACATATGGGTGATTAAAATGGAACATGGAATTCCAGTGGACAATATATTCCCAAGTTTGATTTCCAACGTCAAATTTCTTTCTTTTTCTAACTTTTTATGTATGTGTGTTTTCCTGTTAAAAATAACTGTTATGATGGTGTTTAAGAGAAATTTTAGGCTTGGTTCAGGCTCTGCATCCTCAGCAAGGGCCTCTAGTATCAGCTCTTTTTATTTCTCCTGTTTTCTTAAACCCTAGCTCTGAGCTCCTGATGTACTGGTGACTCTCTTCATCTTTCACATACTATAAAATTTTGAGGCTACTGGTTTTGTGGATTTTAACTACTATGACATTTAAATCAGTGCCTTATTCATAATCTTTCAAAAACATGGTAAAGAGCAAACAGATGAAGTTATCTGTAATACAGTCTAGCCGTGAGTTATAAAAATATTTTTGTAACATGTACACTTTACAGTCTTCTTTTTCCATATTTTCAGTTGGATGATTTTAAGCGAGATAATATATCACAGTTAAAACTGATTTAAAGAAATGTTCACTGTTGTGGAGTCTGCTTAATTGTCTGGTTTGGGTTTTTTCCTTTAGGTTTACCCCTCCTGCTGTTTCAGTTTTTTGTGCTTCTATTTTCCCCAGAAACTTTCATCTTCCACACTCCTGTTATTCTCCTTCTCCAGCTTTTTAGTGCTCCCTTAACACACATTTAGGCTTTATATTTTTTTTATTGTTATTTTTCATCCAGAATGAAATATTTTAAGACCTTCAGGAATTTTGCTTTAGATCTTGGTGGCAACCAGGAAATTATACATCTCTTTATTGCACATCTACATCTGTATCAGAAATTTAAGTTGATGGTGTAGTGGAATCTCAGGGGATGGGGGTTCATCAGGATTCACAGGTATCCAGCTCCACTTATCAGACAGGCATTGGCCAAATGGCATAAAAGGAGTCAGGCAGGATGGAATTACAGGAGCTGCAGGAGGAGGAGAAGGCATTTGGGATGTCACAGTTCCCTTGGGAGGCACTGGCAGTCCAGGAACAATGGGATTCTCCTTCACTGCCACTGCTGTGACGGAAAGGAGAACATGGACCGTGAGAAAGCAGCAGAGACTGGAGCCCAGCAGAAGAGCAAGGCTGGAAACAGGGAACTTCTGAGAAAGACAGGTTGTAATTAGAAAAATGTGCTATAATTGGAATGATGAAAAATTTGGGTTTCCAAGGTTACGTTTCTTAATGCAGTGCTTCTTGTGTCACCTGAGTCGTTAATCTAGACCCAAAAATTCTGCAATGCCAGGTTTTGGAGCTGTTAACCTTCAGGTTTTCTGTCCAGTTTAAATGACAAATGTGCCTTAAAACCATGACCTCTGCTGACTTCTATGTTCTCAAAAACAGGAACCAAATTCCCCAAATCCACCTGGAACTGTGGGATATAAAAACAGACATGAACCAACTATGAGGTTTGCACCACCACCTCACTGATAGACAATAACCTCTAACCTGTCAATCACAGAAGTTTTTCCCTCTCCATTTGCCAGGACAATTGACATTGATAATTAACCCTTAACTATATCAAGGAACAATCTTACCAGGAATAGTACTTAGAGAAATCCCACAGAGTTGCCGTAACCTGATATTTTCACATTTTTTATAGTGAAACCTCCTTCTTGGACAAAACTTGGACAAAAATCAATGGCCACCACCTAACCAAACCATAGTGACTGAAAATCCTTCCATCTGTCAGGCTTTCCTACCCTGATGCACCAGTGGTGCACTGCAACAATAAACCCTTCCTCATAAAAACCCCTCTGCTGAAAAGGCTGTGCTGAGAGGGTTGTTGGACACCCAGAGGAGCATAGGAGAGTAGAGAGAATGTTACAATATTCATAATCACCTATTTACAACATGTGTGGGTCATTAAAATGTCCAGTGTTGCAACAACTGTTAATATTTATGTGGTTATATAATGTTATTTAAGGTATTTACTATTATTCACCCTTTCATTAATCTCTTATGCAAGGTTCTTAAAATACAAGCATGTAACCTACTCTTGTAATTAAATCTACATTAATCAACAAAAGAACTGTAATTGCATTATGATGCTGCACTGAGTTTCATATCAAAAGAGGAAGGTGGTGTGGTGGGGAGCACAAAACAAAACAAAAAAGGTATCCAAAGAAAGAGAACAAGCAGGGCTGTTTAGGAAGAACCCTCTGTAAAACACCACAAAAGAGTCCCTGCCAAAAGCTCTGCTCAGACTGAAGCTCTCATTCGCTGCAAGGCCTCCACAGGGCTGTCACAGCCTGACCCTGGTCCCTGAGCCAGGACTGCTCCTGCTCTGTCCCCTTCTGACACCAATAGCAGGCAGCAAGGCCCTTCCTGTCCATCTTTGTGTAAAAGATGGTTCTCAGTAACACAGCAACACAACAGGCTGCAGGGTGTGCTCCTCTAAAGCCTCTGGAAACAGGTTTGAAACTCAGCAGTAATTGTTTGCTGTGCACCATGAATGCAGCTTCCCTTTGAGCTTCAAAAGAGTTGTGGAAAGGCACAGAAATCAAAGGGCACAGCAAGTCAGGAATTACTGGGGGTTAGAAGAGTACAGCTGGACAGTTTTCACAAACTGAGAACAATTCCACTTGTATTGCCTGGTATTGAAAACAAATCAACAGATTCAAAATTTATCCCATCATGCACACTCCAAAGCCTGGAGGAGCCCCAGTGGATTCACTTGTGACAGAGGACCCTGAGTGTTTGTCAGGGTGTGTGCATGGAATCTGAATACAAGCACCACAAAAGCAGTGAAACTGAGGGCTAATAAAAGCCTTGCCACTTTCAAAATTATTGCAGCTTTTTAAAGACAGAGAAATGAAGGTAAAACTTCTGCAGGTTTCTTTCAGAAAATTCAACACGCTTGGAAAGTTCCATACCAGAATGTTCCCTACACACATTTTCTATCCTCTCTGTACTTGCTTTTTCTAGTAGATTTTGTGTTTGTAAAACAGGCTTGAGAAGCTGAGATAGAATAAAGAACCAGATGGACAACCTTCCCTGAGCTAAAAGATCCATGTGTATTGAAGTGAAGGGAGAAGACCCATCTTCATTGATCAGCATTGAGCTCCGGTTTATTGATTCAACCATTCACTTTTTATAACAGTGTTAATTAAACTCATACATATTGCAAAATCCGAGCTCATCATAGGTTACAGAGCAAACTCTAACCCCTCCTTTTGTTTTCAATACCTGTGATTTGTTTATTGAAACCAAGATTTGTGTTCTCACAACTTACTTTTACTTTCCCAAAACAGACAAAGATAGAATGTTCACCTGTTATGAGAAAACTGTCTGAGAACCCTGCTGTTTATAAAAATGTGCCTGAGAACCTAAGTTATTTACAGAAGCAGGCTTGGGAATTGCTGCTTTCAGCTGCCTTTTACTTTTCCATCAGCTGTATATTTTCATGGCCTTTTTTCCTTCAAGCCATGTCTGAGCAAAATTCTACAACACATGTGGTCCTGCATTGTCTCCTCTTCAGCTTGTGACTGGGCTGTGTGTGAACTGATAACCTGCTTTTACTGACCCTAAGGAACAGCTGATGGCAAAAGCATTCAACAAAATGCTTGCTAAACACTGAAATTTCTTAGCTAAATGTGGCATAATGCCACTGATTTTGGAAGTGTGAAGTGCAATAAAGTATTGCCAAATGCTGGTGGGTTGTCACTTAGGATCACAGTGATAGGCAGCCCAGGCAGATGATAGAGAACATATTGTAATCATGTATCGAGGCAGCGTCTCAAACACCAGGATGCCACGCAGTGATTAATGTCTAGGGCTTTTTCTGGCTCCTCTTCATAGGAGACTGGCCCAGCCTCCAGCTGTGAACATTTATATGCTGCTGGCTAAGGATATTAACTGTTTATTAGACAGCTGAAACAGGAGGGACTGCATGGATACAGTCAGAGGAAAATGTGTATTGGAAAACATCCTTAAATAATAACACTAAGAGATGTCAACAAATATTCTTTGTGCTTTGCAACCTATCCTTTTCACTTATGGCACTGGATTTGTTACCCATAACATTGCTTTGCTGATAGATTAATTATATAAAGGCCAGACTGTTTTACTAATTGATTACAGAAAAGGATTCCATTCCAGAAGAACATGAGAATTTCTTCTACTTCTAAATAAAATCTGATTATACTGGAAAAAACTACTTTAATTCAGGAACTTGGGATAGATACTTCCCCTGTGTAATAGAAGTGGGCATCCCAGAATGACAAAACACCAGCCTTTCTTCTCTCCAGGTGCATGACAATTATTAATGGTACTTTTAAAGGTTGGGGGATTTTATTATCTTTATAGATGTTAACATAGGGGTTTTTTTTAAATCTGCAGCCTGCTTTTTTGATGATACACCTACTCAGTGAGTACAGCAGATTCTCATTAGGGCTACCTGGCTCCTACACAATAAGCAACACAAAGAAGGATAAAAGGTGTGTACTTTGCAGGAGAGTGGCATTCTCTAGGATGCAAAAGAAGAGCCAGTGATCTGTGCCCAGTGGAAGATTGCTTCAGGGGCTGAGCAATGAGGGGAAAAAAGAAAATCTCCTCTGAGCTGCTGATTCAAACACAGTCCAATCAGGGGTGACAAAGAGTCATTACTTGCCCCTTTTCTCTGCACAAGGAGTTTATCACAGCAGTTCAATTCTCCATGGACAATTATCAACATTACTGAGAAAACCCTGCAATTTCTCTGGCTGCTTGAGCAAAGGCAAACAGGAAAGCAAATGCAGACTGAAATCAGACTAATAACTCCCATCAAAAGGTGACTCTTCCATGACTAAAACCCTTTGATAGGGAAGAATGAAGGAACTTGCATTGCCACTGCCTGTGTTGGATCTCTGCTGTATTTTTTATTAATCCAAGACATCTCTGCAGAGTCATTAAACCACCACCATTCTAATTATGCACCGATGATTAAGCAGATGTGACACTGAGCGAGGAAAATGTTTGATTAATGATCCAGGTGTCTAACTTTAGAAGATTACATTTAGCAGTGCAAATCTGGGGACAGTCAAGCTCAGAAGAACAGGAGAGCTTTTGATTTCAGCCTTTCTCTGTAATGTTATCCAGTTAGGATTGTTGGCCACCATGTCAGACAGCAGAACATTTCCCACTGTTCTCTTCCAAACATACAACAAACTTGCTGGGCCTTCTGCTCTGTTTTCAGCATTTTATTATCCTTCCTCCATGTGAATACTAATTACTGGAACTGACTATTTTTAAGTATAACACTCTCAACTTTTGGCTGTGTAAAGAGAGGAGGTCTGCAGGAAAAAAAAATACATGTAGGTTTGGTTTTTTTTTCACCCATAATTACTAAATGGTTGCTTGAATATCACATATTTTGGATCAGTTTCCCACACTTCTAATTAATAGCAGATATCTAGTGTCTAGAGCTGACTTGGTTTGTGTGAATTGAGGATAAATCAGTTCCATAAAAAGCCCAGGGAAGAACAACTTTGCAAAAAGAGGTGACACCCCCGGTGTGAAGCAGCCTGTCCTTCCCAGCCCATCATCACCTGGCAAGGCTGGGGTGGCATGATGGCCTGAAGAGCCTGTCATGCTGGCACCACACTCTGGAGCACAGGCCAGACACTTCCAGCCAGAAGTGCCTGGATTCCTCTGTGAGGAGACTCAGGCCTTGGCAGTAAAGTCAATTCTGCAGCCGGGGGTGCCCAAGCAGCTGCTCAAGCTCGAGGATGCACTGAAGGCACCACACAGGCCTGGCACAGGCCTGGCTGGCCAGGCATGGGCTCACACAGCCTTGGTAAATGGCTAACAGGGAAAGTGCTTCCTAATGCTTGAGGGTTTGTACTTTACAGACATTCAGCCTTCCACTGATGGCTGTTTTAGCTTTTTCATTTTTCAGATTCTGCACTGCTTTAGTGTGTAGTTCTGAGCTTCATATTAGGGGATAGTAAGCTCTCTTCACAGAGTAGGGAGACAAAACAATTCCTTCTCTAGCTGGGGACCAAGGACAAGTGACCCAAATTTCAGGCCCAAGAGCCTAAACAACAGTGGACTATAAATGGACAATTAACTCCAATATGCAAATGGACCACAACTTACTAAAGTAGGAGACCTCATGATCGGTAATCCATTTTTTGACCATTTTGGGTTCACCTTGGGTGCAGCCTTGGGTGGGCTCTTGTGCTGCCCAAGGTGGATCCATTGAGGCCCTTCAATAAACACCCACTTTATTCTTTACCTCCATCTAGGTCAGCCTTCACAAGGCATCGCCACCCAGTTTTAATTGTGTCTGACAGCCTTTTTTGGGCTAAGAGGTCCCCTGAGGCACATCCCAGCATATGGAAGGTGCAGCTCACAGAAGGGGAGTCACACACACACCCACCCATTAAAATAGAATTCTCTCCTCCATCCTTCTCCATCTTTACACTGACCTAGGAAATCAGCATCAAATTATTTCTACTGAAGTTCCACTCCCCTTTTTCTTGTTTGAGGAGTTAGAAGTAAAGGTTCTGCTCTCCTCTTTCTTGTTTGAGGAGTTAGAAGTAAAGGTCACCTGAGGCTTTATGCTTTGAAAAGAGGAATCTCTATCAGCAAAGGCCAGGAACAGACCAGGAATAAAATCAGCCTTTGCCAAAGAGCGCTGATGAAAGTGAATCATCCTTTTGAGTCTGCAGGTGTAAAAGATTTTATTAAATTAAAAGTACAGGGATTAACAATAACAGCCAGTGGTCTGCATGGAGTATTTATGAGGAGAGATTGACAAGCCACACAATTAGGCTGCAAAACCCTGATAAATGAGAATTACAGGGTGGAATGTAAGTGGTATCCCTGAGAATAACAGTGCCAAGCAAAGCAAAAGAAAATGCAGACTAAAGAATTAAAGTACTTCTCAGCAATTACTGCTAGTCAGAAACCATTCTTGACCCTTTGCTGGTCAAGAGGAATAATCCCCAATCATCTATTCAGCCATTAAAGCACAGAGAAACAACTAAACCAGAGATTAATATGACATTTTTCTTTCCATATTTATTTCTCTTAAGGAAAATATTCCTACGAATCTTGAACAATTTCCCTCTTTTCTAATAGTGAAAAACTCTCAACATTTAAGTAGCACTCCCACCTTTTATGAAACATGTTTTCCTGATAGGTAGATTCCCCAGAACATATGCCAAGCATGATCCATCCTTCAGATGGTCTGAACAAAGCACAACCAACAGCAAATCCTGCAACATCCTGGTTATTTACACATAAACCAACAAATAACTTCATTTAGAAATCATTCACTGACAGAGGAATAGATTATATTTTTCATTTATATGCAGGTTATAAACATCTCCTCTAACTTTTAGATATTGTACTCTCTCCCTCCCATAGCAAGAAAAAATGTTAGCAGACTTTCACTGGGAGAGAAGCAGATAATATATATTACTTACAAAAGTTGTGTTTTCCAGTAATAATGTAGTTGTATTTGTTTCTACATTCAGTTCAACAACGTGTCCATTCCTGGTTTTATACACCACTGCTGTATCTGCAATGACAAAGAAATGAGCAGTCAGCAAACACACTGACAATTTAATACCTCTGTAAAGAGAACCAGCAGGTTAAATTAATTACAGTATACTTATTACTACACACAAACAAGACAGTTTTGTTGATTTGCCTCATGAGCCTCAAAATTAGCAGTTTATACCCTATAGACTGCTCCCCTCATCCAACACATCTATGTTTTGGCCATATAGCAAAGTAAAGTTTTGCAAAAAACCAAAATATTTTGTTGAACATCATATTCACATCTCCTTAGAAGTGATTCCAACAAAACTTCTGTACTGGTCTGTATTTCTGGTGACTGGATGGACAAATTATGACTATTTTAAGACAGTCCATATTCTGTGTGATTCATGTTGGGCTGCAGAATACTGAATTTCCTTGTGACCTGAATGTTAGCAGTTCACACAAGCTAACACAAGCAAAGGAGGGTTAAAGCAAAGTAGGTTCACTTGAAAAACATTTAAAACATTGTGGGATGAACTGTTGCAACTTTTTCCACTCACTTGATTTATCATTTCTTTCATGAAAAAGAATCCAACACATGTCAAGGAAAAAAAAGAAATCTGTAATTAATTGGGATTTCTATGAAAAATACTTTGCATTTGCTTGTATCAAAACCTGCAAAATTACCAAGAAATACACAATTACTACATCAGCCTTGAGTTAAAAAAAAAGTTCCAAATTTTCCACTATTTGTTACAAGATTGGAGTGCTGATTCTCGCAGATTATTCAAAACCCACGTAAGAGATTTATACTTAATTAAATGAAACAGTTTTATTATAACAATATAAAAAGCATAAGAAAATTTCTAAATTAAGCCTAAAGGAAACACAAAAGAACTTCCCTGATCTTCAGTAATGTCTGAGAAATTCATTACAAATCCCTGAATTTTATGAAGTGGGAAGTCAACATGACTGGAGAAAAAGGTTATGCTATCATCAAAAAAAAAATGCTTTGCTTATTCAGAAAAATGTAGCTCTATTTTAATTGACTCCACAGCAACTCAAGATATCCAGCACTAGTGAATGTCCTCTGGTAGGTTCTGTAAAATTAATGAAGCATCATCTGAAGAACTTACTAAGCTATTTTAGGGCCATGGCTGGAAGTGGGGTGAGATTGATGGAGTTTAGGACAGGATTATTAGAGCTGCTGTTTAGGAAGGCAAACCAGATTGTGAATTGTGGAATTAAGAGCAGCTCATTTTAAAGAGAAAATATTTCCAATATTCATTTTGAATAAAAAGGAACAGCACTTCACAGACAGTTATTTGGTTTCAGGTTACCAATTACAGAACATGGCTGTTTCTGCAGCTTCCTTTAGGCTATTTTGCATTTACTCTTTTAGGAACCGCAGCATTGGAAATCTCCAATGACACTGGATCACAGTGTTGAGTTTTATAGAAAGAAATGAAGTTGTCTAAAGAGCTGTCCCTAGTTATGATTGAGCCATATTGTGAGAAATGGCATAAATAACCCAGGACACTGAACAGCAGTGCTCCAAACCATGCATTTTGACCCCATAGGTGACACTAATGTGCTAAAATCCAAATGAGTACAGAATGTTACTCCTTCGCATTTATCTACTCTCCTACATGTCATTTGCCAACAGGATTTATAGCACTGTGCCTCATTAACTAATCCTACCAAAAGAAACTCACTCAAAAAAGCACTTTCCCTTAAAATTCCTAAGTGGACCACAAAAAAAATACACAGTCCTAAGGCTCTTCTTGCAAGTCCTTCACAAGCTGTGAAACAACATTTGGAATGGCAAATACTGTGAGAGACACAATACAAGCCTTTGTTCTAAAGTTAGAAGAAAATTTACTCAATAAATCAGAACAGAAAACTGAGTCAGACCTCTTGAAAAACCAGGCTTTACTGGGCAGGAATTATACCTCTCTTTGAACTTGGATTCACTAGTTACCTCCTGAAGGGCAGAAATCAAATGAATGCTTGCAAAATGTATGGTGATTTGCAGGTAAAAGATTATACCAAAATCTCATGTAAACACAGAGCATAACAGTCTTCAAAAGTAATAATAGTAATTAATATGGAAGTAACATGCTAAACAATATTTTTTTCAGGTTGGGTAATGTGATAGCTGATGATCACACCACATGATGATTTTTTTCATTGATTGCTCAAATGTTAATTAAGAGCCATAAACACAGATTTGTTTTTTTTTTTTTTATTTTTGTTATCTAGAATCAGAAATTCTACAAAAGAAACCGATTCCAAGTCCTTAGCCTCATCCAGTTGCACAGCTGACGGATTTTTTATTTATTATCTTGGTGCCTTCACCAGAAGAAGGTTCAGAGACCTCTGACACTTCACAAAGACATTCAGAGAAGTGGAGTTCTTAATTCAAAGGAATTCTCATTTAATTTGAAACAAACAGTAGTACCATGTGAAAAGCTCTCAGCTGGGCACAAATTGCAGCCCTGAGGAGACATATTATTGATCTGAGGACATCACCAGAATAAAAAACATCCTGTCTTCAGCAAAGGAGAATGTGAGGAAGCCTCTGTAAAGATGTGCTATTGAGTCACCAGCCCTGGATGATGAACACAAAAACAGCTTTGAAAACAACTGATTGAAAATTTCCTGATTACAATAGTTCTCAAATTTCTGAAAAGTTTGGAAACTTGAGAGCAGTGAATAACTGATTCATTTATTCTGTTTTACTAAAACATGAATACAGACAACCAAGGCTCTGTATGTAAGCTATCCTGACATCAGTACCAAAGAAAATAATGGCACTATAAATCCAGGATTCTCCCCACAAAAATAATGGCTGGCAATATAATGAACACCTAACAGCACTTTACAGAACATAGATCTTGTTAAAAAAATTGAAAGTCCTATATTTGATAGAGGCCACTCTGCTGAAACTGTGTATTGGGTTTTCATCCAAGGTATTTGATTTATTTTATGACCTCCAAAGCTTACATTAAACAGAATTAATGGGAAACACATTAGGAGGATTAAAAACAGTATCACTAAAAAAATAAAGAGGTAGACAGGGTTATTATACACAACTATAACTGGAAGAATTGATTGAATGGAAGAATTGATTCCATCTTGATTTTGACCTTATTTCTAAAGCTGACTGAAAAGGAGTGGACACACACCCCTGCAGGACAACTTGATGCTCAACAGGTTCTCTACAACTTCTTTGGCTTTCACAAAGAATGCAACATTAAATAAAATATTAGATGAAAACAAACTCAAACAAAAATCTGGGATTGTCACAGCAGAAAAATTCACCTTAGTCAGCAAAATCCTCTTATAGAATTGTGCTAGCTGCAGAACCAACAGGAATTCATTGTGAAGCTAAATGTCCAAATTCCTATACTATTGTATGTTTTTAAAAGTAAATATTTTCATCATCTACCCTATCTCTAGGCAAAGAACATGGAATATACACTCTGCTGAAATGGTTAATCCATACATTTTAAATCACAGTTTGGATAGATATAAATATGGCTCTCAGTGACAGCACTATTACATAAATACAGCGCCATGATAATCTCAAGTATTTTTTTTTTAATAAAAGCAATATTTCTTATAAATAGCTTCACTAAGACTATTGTTTCTGGTTTAGGTTTAACACTGCTAAGGGTTTAGTTTAAGATCAGGGTATGAGTTGGCAGGAAATGCAGCCCTCTACTGTGCCTGACATAATATAAATTGTTCCTGGGAATGTCAAAGTACAGGCAAACTATCATAAGATGAAAAGAAATCAATGAAAAACTTTTCCTACTTGACAAGCAGCTTGACCCCCATCAATTTTGCAATAATTTCTTTCCCTCCATTTATTGAATTTACCCCCATTTATTGAATTGACAACATGCTACCACATCCTAAATGCTACAGAACTCCTTTGTTACTCACAGTTACACAAGGTATGTTCACATGAACCAAAAAAATAATCCAAGACCTTGTAAATGCCAATGAAAAATCCTGTGTTATTTTGGGGGAAAATGGAGTAACTTCCAGTCTTAAATACATCCCCATATTGCAAATCAATCCCTGAATTGTCCTAGTGCAAGAATTTGGGCCAGAGGGGCCTTTCATGATTTATCTTTGTGACAGCAGGACACTGAATGGTCGTGGCCTATTTGAAGAGCATAAACTCTAGTTTCATGTGTCACTGAAATTAAGCAATTAATCTTGTTATTTAAATGACACAGACTGAATTGAAAAGACACACTACCACACACTTTCAAACCTCTTGAATTTCAGTCCAGTGTTCTATTCACTTTCACATCTATATTGATCCTACTTTTATTAGTTTGAAGTCTTCCTCTTTTATTGGTGGAATTTTCATCATTAGACATGTATGTGACACAAAAAGCTCCAGGATGCTAATCACATTTATTCTTTTTCTGCCATGGAGTCTTCCTGTGTGCCCTAAGATGTTGACACATCTTGTTGTTCTATCTCTGTAATTCAGCAGCAAGTCAAGAGAAGAGAATTGTGTCCTTCATGCGAATGAGCAAAGGGGGTGTGAAATGTTTTGCTGTTTCTGCAGATCCCTAAATCTGGGATATTTTACAAGAGATTGCAGACCAATAGACATATGAGACATTATCAACCAAGTATTAAAAGTCTTCTGTGTTGTACTTGGAAAGATCCAAAAGCCTCAGGAACAAGTGGGGCTTCCTTGATGAAGTATGAAAGCAGGAATCCTGCCCTGGATGAATAAGAATTTATGAAAATACAGAGACCCATCACAGGCTCACTAAAGCCACAGGACTAAGAAGATTACTGAATCTGAGCCTCCACTATCCTGTGAATATTTCATCTAAGCTAGGCAAGACTTGCATTTCTACCTAGTCTATTCCATTCTCAGAGGTTTTAAGTGATGATTTTTGAGCTATGAATACACATTGAGTTATTCTTTAGCCTCACATAGACATCATGGCAGCCCAAGCTTATTATAAAACTAAAACCTGTAAATCTACATTGCCATCATGTTCACTGAGATTATTCACATTAATTTCTGCAGCTGCTGGCACTGACAAGGAGCAACAGAATTAACAAACTTTTGAGTTTAAAAAACCTGATTCTTACCAAATTTACAGTACAGTTAATGTATATTTTGTGTGCCAAACAAAATTTTGACAAAATATTTGCTAGATTTTTATTACTTGTTGATAATAAGGCTTATTTCATGGCAACTTGTGTGGATTGATCAATTTGAATGGAAACAGGCCATGACCAACTTGCTAGAACCTGGACTAAAAGTGGTTTAGAATTTACTAATACTGATATTGAATGGTTTGACAAAAAAACTGATTTATAAAGAAGGTGCACAGATTGCTAATTGCTGGTTATTTGCGCAGAGCACTGTAAATCTTAGCCTAAGCTAATTGTCCAAAGGAGATCAGCACTCAGGCAGTTTTCTGCATAGAAACCATTGGGTATTAAGGCAATTTATCAAACAGTCTTGAGAGAGCAAGTAGTTTCTAAAAAAGTGGAGGAAAGAGAAGGAAATAATTCAGGCAATGCTGAAAATCTGTTCCATAGTATCTGGAATAAGGAGGCCTCAGGGTAGTCTTCTGAAATTGCTGACAGTGTTAACCTGAAGATTGCTAATGCTTATTTTCCCACTGAAAATATTTACCAAGTTTTAGTTTGTTTAGCTAAAATTCTGCTTTGCAGCACAAACAGCAGCATTAGCAAGTCACAGTCCTCCTCTTCCTTACATTTCATGTTTTTTCAAATGCAAACATGCAAGAAGGTTGATACCTTGCAGTCAACACATATGTCAATCAGCCTTTGCTGTACACAGTATTATTAGAACTGCAGATGGCATTTCATCAAATTGATTATAGAAAATGTCATGCTAATTAAAATAGAGAATGCTTTCTGATTTAATAAACAGAGGGTGCTAGACAATTCTTTGTCTAATGAAGTGTTTACTAATTAAATAGTCATTTACAGAGATATTAGAGATACAGACCAAATTGCAATATGTTACTAAAGTCACGTGTCAGCTGAGCAAGATTTCCACCACTCTTCTAAAAGGTCAGGCTGTTAGTAATGCTCTCAAGGCAAAAATTATTCTGGACTAGTTTTATAATGCAATGTACTCTTGGAATGTACTCCTCCAGACAATCCTTTAGTATTTAAATTTCCTATTCAAAATAGCTTGCAAAGTTGTACACACAGGTAATTCCTGCTCTTTCTGATCCCTACTTCCTTTTCCCATCTATGCCCAGTGAAAACAAGCCAAAAACCAGACAGAGATCTTATGGTGCAGCAGCTACAGGAATGGAGTGGCACAGTGAGAGTAGCACCCTGCCAGGCACAAATTAATTAGCTCTGCTCTTCCTACCTTCTTGAACTTCAGAATGAAGTGCCCAGGCATGGACTGACCTAGAAAATTCAAATTTCCATCCATACTCAATGTATCTTCTTCTTTTCCTAATCTGGTCATTGGTTTGCAAAGCAAGTCAAGCTCAATTCATGCCAATTTTCAGTGGTCCCAGTTACTCTGGCATATTGATGTATGAAAATCTTAAACTCTGCTCAACAGCCAATATTCATTTATGAAATCCATTTCTTCCCTGTCATGCAGCTGCACAGGATTCATGCCTCAGTATCACACTATCCCCATGACCACTTCAGACAGAACAGAGGGACCAGACAGCTCCTGAATATTAACAAATCCACTGGGGGATTGATTTACAGGGAAAAAAAAGGAAAAAAAGAAACCAACAGTGAAATACATAGTGCAGTCAAGCCCAGCTTCTGGAGTTTGAAAGATGAGGAAACATTCGCTGCAGAGCTGTCGGAGGCAAGAAAGAGGACAGTGACCAGCAGCCACAGGTCATTATGTCTGTGACAAGCTCAGCTGGAGGAACATCACTGTCTGCTGCCTAAGCCACTTCTAGACACGTTGGAAAGGTGGAAACACAAGGGAATTACTGCACAAAGGCAACAAAGGTAGAGGCAGATAAATTGAAATGCAGGTGGCCACAGAGAATGCAGCTGAATAAAGGGGCTCTATCCAAACGTGTCCTGCAATCCAGGTGTGCTGTCAGCTCAGTTTTCACAGCAAAACTAAACCATATATTCCTCTATGTACTGCCATGATAATGGAAAGCTGTTCTAATTTAGAAATTTCCAAGTTTTTCCAGTAAGTTTATCAAACCAATCATAACTTAAGTTGTAACTGTCTGAGGGCTTTGGTCCTGCTATCCCTGGCACAGAGCAGCAACAGCTTGTGGAAGATGTTTCTTCTCCAGTCTTCCTGGATGAACAAATTGTCATGCACTTCTCTTCTGCTCCCCTGGTACTCTGCTTGGCAGAGAGCAGAGCACCTTTACATGGATCTACTCACTCAAAACTTGTCAAATCAAGGCTGCCCCAGCAGGGTCTGTCTCATTTTCTGTTTCAAGAGCACACTCAGAATAATACAGCTATGTCTGAGCTTTAGCTTTCCAAAATCACAATCTGCAAGCAAGATGTTGACATTGTTAATGGAGTTGTCTATCAGCTAAAAGAAGTTGAAAGAAAATAAGAGTTGTGCCATAATTATTCTCCTAGAAGAAGAATTAAGTCTCCCTCATTTTAGAACACAACTGGTCAAAGCACTACAAAGTAAATTAACAAAAATAAATGAAAATGCAAAGATCTAAGTGCATGCCAGCATAAATGGGAGGCAGTTATCTAACCCAAAGAGCAATGAGTTGATGGACTAAAGCACAAAATGTGACTTTTTTCTACCATTCCTCCCCATGCTTTCCCCATCCCACTATTCATAATGCAGAAATCTCCATCTGTATCTCTGTCATTACTTGGAGGAAAATGTCAGGGAAATTCATTCCCCCCCTTAAAGCAAAGCACTAAACATGATTTCTTTGTGTTAAAAGCTAGGATAATAGACTTCAGTCTATTAGTCCATTCCAATTTGTTTAAAATGCAATTAACAGTACATCAGCACCAAGAGAAGGGGAGGGGAAGTGGTTGCATTCATGACACAGCCTTCCTGCTAGGCCACATCACTGCTTGAGTACCACACAACTTTGGGTACCTACACTTTTCTTTAGCCATTCTTTATGTTAAAAAAAAGAGACAGAGGCTTCAAATTAGAGAAAATGAAAAGAAATTTTAAAGATGATGAGCGGTGAAACTTCTAACAACACTTTGGTTTTCCCATTCCCGGAGTTCACATTACACAGTAATGGTGAAACATCAAAGAGTGGTATTTTGCCAGCTCTAAAATTCTGACAAAACTCCTCAGTTTTCCCAACTACTTGGGGACATTTTTGCTCTCCTGCATTGCACCAAGGGCCATTACTGGGCCAGCTTGGCAATGGACCCAGACATCTGCTGTCCAAATAGCGTATACATCCCTAGACTACTGTGAAAATTAGGGAACAAATTCTCCGTTTCAGTCACATATCCTATTCCAGCCTCTTCCCCAGAGGGATAATAAAGTACCACAGTAGAGCAGCACTCCTCTGGCAGCGTTGGGAGCTGACCTTTCTGCTGGGCCAGGGCAGATGGAGCAGGGACAGCTCCGCGCTGGGGCCGGCAGCGCGGCCCAGGCCGGATTTCACACAGGCTGCTCAGCTGGCAAGGCTGCACTCTGGAGAGGACACTGATTGCAATGAAGGGAGATTTATATGCTTCTCTACTCCTACATAATCGCAAATCTCAAATAAAACAGAGTATTTCAGCTTGCAGTAGGAATGTGAACACCCTAAGCCTTCCAAACAATCACTCCTGAGGGCTCCCCATCGTCTCTATTTCTGCAGTGCTCCAGATGAAACTGGCATTTCCTAGAAAAGCCCAACAAGTGAGAAAATTAAAATTCAGTGGCTATGAAGATATCCCAGTAAAAGGGCAGTGTCTGGAGCAGCCACAGGGCTGCAGTTTCCTCACTCCCTTTAGTCCCCATGAGGGAATATCAGCAAGCTGACTCAGGCAGAGCTGGTGGCTCAGTGCCCAGCACCACACTCAGACATGAAAACATCATAGCTCTGATACCCACATGGCCCTAGGACTGTCCTTAACAAGCTCTAACCCAGCTCCTGGGAGGCTGGCACACCCAGCAAAGCACATCCAGGGCAAACAGGGTCATGGAGTAGGATTTCTAGCTCTACAATGACAATGCTGAATCTTTTTTGTTTTATACTACCAAAGGACAAACAAAGAATTTTATTATAAAAGTAAACAAAGGGAAGCAACTTTCTGTTCACAAATGTTTAACTTGCTTTTTCCAATTCTCATTCTGATTTATGAGAACAAGATGTTGATTAAATGAAGATCATTAGCTTGGAAGAATTATCATGCACCCAGTAATACATAAATCACACCAAGGCACTGTTTTGCAATTTTATTTGTATCTTCTTATGAACCTTAAATACTTACCTATATTAAACTATTTCTACTGATCAGTCATCTGTACTTTGAATAGAAAATACAGATTCAAGAGTCACATGTGCCATTAAGAATTTTTGCCCAGAAATATTAAATTCTGTATATCTAAATTCGACTCACAAAATGAAAGCAATTTAGGCATTGTTTTCACATGTGTTCATCACATACCATAATACTGAAATTCTTGGGAAATAACCATGCCAGGTAATTGGAAAATGAAATGGTGAGTGTGTAGGCATCTAATCAGCATAGATATGGAAACACAGATTTGGCACCAGCATTTGAAAACACTGGCAGAATTTCCTTTGGCTTCCATTCATTTTGGATGCCATTGTTTCATCTGTACATGTAATTCCACTGTTCTGTTTGCAGTATCACAAGGACAGGGCTTGGCTGCACCCACCAGATCCTGCCCTGCCTGGCACACTCTGGGCAAGCCCTGTGAGAGCAGAAAGCAGCTCTGGAGAGCAAATGACCCAGGAAAGTGTCCTGTCCTCAGCATCCAAACAGAAAACTAAAATGTAAGCTCAAACTCACACAAACAAGCCTTCTGATCAAAACACATCAGCATTAAGCCTGTCATACTGGCCTGGAAAAGATTCTAAATTGCATTTTGGAGCACTTGCCAACAGATTTTATTTGGCTCAAAGATGAAGTCTCAGTTCCAAAAGGAAAGAGACACAAGCAATTAAGTCTCTATCTTAACATTATCATCATATGCTTCACTTTGCTTCTTTCAAAATTACAAAGGTGACACATTGGTAAGGGACATTTTGTGCAGCTTATCTCTACAATTAATTTAAAATAAAATGTAGCTGAATGGGAATATTACAAGAAGAAGAAAATCAAGGAGAGGTTGAACAATGGAATTCTTGGCAAGCCAGCAACTCTTCTGTACCAGCATGAACATTTAGTGGCAATTTGACAGCATTCCCAACAAATGGGGGAGCTCAGGCCTCCTCCAGGTATGATGTGCAAATGAAACAGTAAACCTATTCTCCATGCTTTAGTCATACATGAGTGTCAAAGAATGAATATTTAAATTATGTTTCCAAATTTATCCTAATAATTATTCCATAGAATTACACCTCCTACCTGCTTCTGATCAGAGAATTCAAGCAATTCAGCTTTTATTTTCTATTTGAATTAGGCTTCCTGATTAACATTATTATTCATTTTTTTTAGTTTTTGGTTTTCCCTAAGTAAAAGTGTCTTTTTTTCATTCAAACATTAACTTCATCAGTAAGTCCCCATTTGCTCAATAACTGCTTTAGACACACAGAAAATATTCTGTTCAAAGTTTAACACATCTGTCTGGATTTCTTTTATTTTTGTACCATGAAAAAAGAGGGAAGTAACTGGAAGGATTGAATAGAATAGAGTGCCATAGCTGAAAAGTATCTACCTGGTGCTCATAATTAGCAGTTATTAACTGGATCTAGAATAAGCACCATTACATTATGAGGAAAGTCTCAGTAGGAAGATTCTTGAATTTTCTCCTCTCCTCCATTACCAAGGATATAAAGGCATGCAAGAAGGCTGATCCAAATACATTAGCAAGAACAAAATTTGTTTTGGTGTAACTTTGCTTTTGGCAGAACATCCATATTTTCACACCTAAACATTTTGCTTTGGAAGAATATTAAACATATTTCTAAATGAGGGATTTAAATTTTGTTTACACTTACTCATTTTCATCATCTCTAGCAAATATTTTCCTGATGGTGGAATTGTCAAACAGATTTTGTTATTTTCATTTTTCACGCAATTGAGAAACGCAAACCCTTTGTGAACCTAATTGAAATACAGACAGAAATGCTGCCATATTTCCCAATTGCAGATCACTTTTAGTAGTTCTAAAGACAAACTTATTCCAGTTTACAGGTTGAAATTTAAGTCATTACAAGGAAGCCACTTAGTAGTTCAACATACTCATATGAAGTATATGAATTTGATATTGTTTTCCAAATTATATATTCCAAGTACATAAAGGCTGGACCACCAGAACTGATGGAATCAGAATGGATTGCACTCATTTTATGCAGTGCATTCAGAGATTTCAGGGCCAAAAGAGCTCATTATGTACTTCTATCCTGAATTCTTTCAGAGCCAAGATTACAGGATTTTGACCTGCAATTCTGGCACCAGGCCTGTAATTTGTGTTGGGTTTTCCTTTATGAAGAGCATGCAGGCTTGTTTTAAACACTTTAGTGCAGAATCCACCACACCTCTTGATACTACGAGCTGACAAAGTAAAAAGAACAAATCCTACTAGGATGCCATTAACACCTTACTTAAAGACCTTTCACTATAATAATGCCTGGGGGGAATTAGCAATAAAAGAAATCCATTTAATTTTGCAGTGTAATGTGAAGCACACTATGATGATGCCAGAAATTGGAGCCTGTTCTGCTCTGTTCTGTAGAGTGCCCAATTCAACTGTCTGAATCCAGTTTATGGCACTGAACAATTCACTGTTGGGGTAAAAACACAGGTTGTGGGATACAGTGATGTATCCAAAGACCAACTACTCAATTTCTATTAGATAATTTAATTAAGTTGTGCATATAAATTTCTGTACTCCATATAAAATCACACATATTCAATCTGCACACAGCAGAAACATTCCTTTTTCTGCCATGGCATTTTCCCTGAACATGAAACTCAACAGGAAGTGACAGCATTACTGTTTCTGTAACACTTACTTTCATCTTAGACCAAAAAAAAGAGCAGCATTTTATCAGCTTTCAACACACCGCCCTGAACTGGAAACAGAGGTATTGCACCTTTTTTCTCCAAGAAAAGAACCCAGAATTGGAGCTTCCCAGGAAGGAAACTACTTCCAGGAAGAAAATAGCTACTACATTTGAGGATAGCTGTCTTGTTTCTAGCAGGTGCCAAGAACTCTTGGCCTGATACCAATGACTCCAAGAAAGACTCTTCACATTCCTTACTCAGCAGCAGGGCAGAGGAAGAAAAGCTTCCAAGCTCCCTGGAGTGAAATATCAGCACCACGAGTCTGTGCTCAGTGATGAGGACATGCTTGGCATGTTTGGTTTTGGGAGATGAGAAGAGAGGAGAGTAGTGATTTAATTCTCACTTAAAAAAAAAAAAAAAAAGAAAAAGAAAAAGAAAAAATACAATAACTCTTGGCAGGAGCAGATTACTTATTCCATATAGCAAAGAAAGCAGCTAGGAGAAAAATGTAACTTTCAAAATATTTGAAACTCATTGCTGACAAAGTTTGGCACAGCTTGGACCTGGCACTTGCTTCAGGACTTAATCACTGCTCTCCTTCTCTCTAGGAGAAATATGGGGAGTATACAACATATAAAGCAAAGAAAAATATATTCATTTTCAGTAAATAAGCAATACCTACAGGAGTACCTATGAAATATAATTTTATTTTCAGCTATGAAAAGACAAAAAGCTGTCACTCATACTTCTGCAGTCTTATAGCCAGTTAAACACTCTTCTTCTGAGACACCAAAAGGCAATGGAAATAAAGCATAATGTGATAAACAATCTGCATCCCATTTTTTCCTAACCTGATTTTTATCCTTTTTTAAGACAAAAAGAGATTTGAAACTTTGAACTCTTTCACCACAGAGTTATTTCCAAGTTCTAGGTTTCTAGGTACTACTTCTAATCAGCATTTGAGATTCTAATGCATTTATTTTTCACTTAGAAAACACACTCTTGAGGGTGGATAAACAGTCCAATGTCGGCATACCCTAACCCACTTAAATGCTAAAGTGATGTGGCATCTAACTCTGTATGACATTTATTTTTATATATTTCATCAGAAAACGTTCATACACCGATTATGAATGCAAAAAAAAGAGTCCCATGCATATTTAACAGATTGTAAATATTAGCTACATTGTGTATACCACATCAGGATTTCTTAAAACCTTGTATAATATAATACTCAACCTTTTTAAGAGCATACTCATCTGCTACCTGTCTGACAAGTGTTTATACATTGAAATTATTATTATTATTCAATATGTCCAATTAAAATAATTTATGTCATATAATATGATTATTCATCACACATATTCCAGAATTTCACACACAGCTTATTTTAAAAAAGAATACATCTCACATTACAAAAATGTGAAGTAAACTCTTGTAAGTAGCAGTCAAGAAATGCAGTGCCTATTGAAATCCTGAGTTTCATGCAAAATGAGAAGAAGACAGGGTGATGTCCAGCCCTGTGAGGCCAAGCAACAGCTGAGATCTGTGGCTGAGCAGATGCACAGAGAGGAGGAGGAGGAGGATGAGAGCCCTGAGCCTGGGAAGGGCTCATGTCTGAGACCAGATCTGAACCTGCTCCCCTGGCACAGCACCAATCACTTCATCTAGATCAGGAATTCATTTAGATTCACTTGTGCACCAGGGATGCTGGCCAAACTAATATACAAATAAACAACGTCATTGACAACATGCATTGGCAAGTGGAAAACTAGTGATTTTTTTTTCCCTTTAAACAGGTTTTTCTTCCATAATTAGACTTTAATGAATGATTTTCATAAATGTCAAATGAAACATTTGAATAGTAAGCCAGTTTACAGAAAATGTTAAAATGTTTTAAAGCCTAATACATTGAGGCAGCTCTTGACTGGAAAGTCACAGAAGCAAAGCCCCAGAGCAAAGCCCAGCAGTGACAAGGGCACTGCTTTCTACATCACTTACACTGATCACATCCAGAGTGTTTTGCCTGTCACCCAGAGCAACTTCAGCTATAAAAGCATCCTGCCTGGCTTTGTATCCTTTGAGTTCAAAAAGATTTTGAGCAGCTTGAGCACAGAACCAGTTTATAATACTTTATTCTGGGATTGCTCACGGTGCCACTGGCAGTGACGGAGGTGCACTCTAATGCCTTCATTAGATGGCAGCAAAAATTGTGGTGGCCAGGAGAATTCCAAGCAGTCATATTTTCCATTTGGACAGCATATAAAATGGACAGTATTTCTAGTTCAGATATTATGATAGGTTTATTTATGCCCCTGCATCCTTCCATTGACAGCATACTGTAACAAAGATTGAACTGATGCATGGAAAGACTTGAGCTCAGAGTGGCAGCTGTGGGAGTCATTCCTGCCCAAGGAAAGGGCACTAGAAAAGGGATTCTGCATTATATTTCATGTAAGAAATTGTTGTCAAGTCTAGAAGAGTGTATACAAAAGTACGTTTCTAGTTTTTCTTCTGCATAGATGCCCTTTCCAGTAGCCCTAGGCTGCATCAACCAGAAAGATAAAGCATTTATTATTTATTACTTGAACCCTTGGATTACTCCTTTTTTTCCCCCATTCTTTTGGATTTTTTCACCAGGCTCATTCTATTTACATCCAATTTTCTCCAGCTGAACTGAATACTGGAAGATAAATGGGTAACACTTATGGGGTTGGTTACCTAATGACAGTTCTAGAACAAATCATACAGGCAGAGAACAGAAACAATGACACTGAAGAGTAAAAGTACTGTTAAAGTCAGCAAACCTGACCTCTTGCACATCATGTTGGGAAACTAAATTATCAAAAAGCCAGAAATTCTTCTAAAAGGCAGCAACAAGAAGACATAAATATGCCAAACAGAGTGTAACTTAAAAGAAAATGTTTAACAGCAATAAAGGTAGACATGAGTCTACACCCCAGTATCTCATTAATACTACAAAGATATTTCTAGATTCAATTTTTTGTCAGAGAAGATTGTCTGAACTCATTACACACAACTCAAGAATTGATAAAGAAAAATTTTAATCAGGGTTTGCTAGATATAGTAGTGAAGGAAGAATCTAAGTTTTTAATTTCTCTCTAAAGCTCAAAGCTAGAAGAAAATTAACTATAATCAAATGAAAAAAAAAAAAAAACAAAACAAGCAAGCAAAGCAACAAACCAAAAGCACATACAAAAACCACACAAAAACTCCAGCCAAAATCAACAACCAAATCCAAAACAAACAACTAAAACTAAAATCCTGGTTTTTGATATTTTTGACACACATTCCAGCAAAGAATCAGTAGCTGTTATCAGTCATATTTAACAACCATGAGATAGAGGAAGAGAAGCAGATGCCCTTACAGAGGACACTCAGAGCACAAAATGTTTTTCCAAATGTTCTTCATCTTGGTGGGAAGCATCTTCTACAAGAAGCAATAGATAAAATCTCTTTGCTGATATGAAAATAGAAAAGATGCGGGGACAATGCTACAGAAGACAATGGGCATTGCTTGTGGCAGAACCAGAATGAATATTTATCATGTAGATAAAAAAAATCTTAAAAATTTGTATTTGCTTGCTTATACAGACATGCAAAAATTCTTTCAGGTTGTTCACCAGTGAAATCTTTAAATTAATCTTTCCCCCTCAGAGGAAATGACTAACACTAAGAAAGAATATAATCATTGTGGAAGACATAAGAGGTTATTTCAGGTCTCCAACTGGTGATTCCAGTAACACAGAGAGACACAACAAACCCAAAATATTCCCATAAAATCTAACAGTTAGATTTTGCATTCAGTCAACATTAAGAGTTATTGCTATTCATGAAGGACCTATGCAGGTAATGTTTGAGTGCTACAGGAAATTCACAGCAAATAAAAGGCACTGAAGTAAAAAGTGAGTTCCCTGGATTTCAAAAGCAAATTCATCCTTACAGACAAACATTTCCCAGTCACTTCAAATCTACAGCAGGCAAAATGAGCTGACAAACCTCTCTTGCTCATCCTGCTATTTTTCAATAGATGGAGAAGATCTGTGAGTGGCTGCCCTGGAGATTCATGAGGAGGATTACAATATTATATTATATTATATTATATTATATTATATTATATTATATTATATTATATTATATTATATTATATTATATTATATTATATTTACATTATATTTACATTATACTATATTAAAGAGATACTATACTATACTATACTGTACTATACTGTACTATACTATAGTAAATTACATACCAAAGAAAATTCGTGACTGTCTCCTGACAGTCAGGACACAGCTTCACGTGATTGGTTAATTAATATTAATAAATAAATATTAATAAATAACCATCAGCAGAATCCAATTACCGAATTCCTTCAGGTAAATAATGTTCCCAACACATTCTACATGTGCAAAAAATAAACAGGAGCAGCAAGTAGAGATAAGAATTGTTTTCTCTTCTTCTTTCTGTGCTTCTCCAGGAAAAAAATCTGAGAGAGAGAATTATCTCCCTTTCTGTTCAGAGAATGTGAATGCCACACCAAATGACAGAAAGGTGCCACTTCTGTGCCACTCTGGCTACAAAATAAGAGTGTGAATTTCCTGCAGAAGCAACAGCACATCAATGGTGTGACTTTCACCACTGGTGTGACTTTCACCACTGGCTTTCTGTCATCTTGCAAGGACTTTATCCTCATTATATTCTATGTGCAGCACTTTATATGGTGCTACATGTAATAGTGCCACTGTAATTTTGCCTTTTAAAGCATCATACTAATCAATTTAATATGGTATGTGGTACCACCACACAGACTTCCCATGAAATAAGGCCATTTGGAGGGTTTTAATAAGCCGTTATCTCTTGGTGTCTAGTTTATAACTGTGCATAGTATTTCTTAGCACAGATCACCCCAGTATTGATGTGAGGTAGTAGCACAGGCTATAATTATTTAAGTTAAACTGGCTTTGAAACAAAATTCTACATCCAGCTTAACCAAGCACCCACATCAACAACACCTGCAGGGAACAGTGGCAGTCCAAGGGAGAAAATGAGAGCTCACAGCTTAAAATTCAGCTTCAGAATGCTGAAATATCTGAATCCTTCCAGCGATACAGAGAATTGAGTTTTACTCCCTGCAGATTGTATTCTGATATTGCCTATCACATGCCAGCCTGTGATATTTCTTTTAATGGGAAAAAAATACATTTTATAGTATATATAGCAGATATAACATTAGCACTTCTCCCACAAATTTCAAATACAGTGATCTTAGCATTCAGCATAATAGAAGCAGAGCCACTATAAAGTACAGCCAAATCTTGATGTTTATTTTAATGATGACCTATTTTTAATGACTTTTCTTTTACAGAGAGAGAAAAGAACTGAGTTTTCCCTAGACATGTTGTGATGATTGAAGATTCCTGCCCCTTCAATTTCTTTCAATATTAACTGATATTGCATAAAAGTTTGCAGAGAGAAGTCTGAAAAAGCTGGGAAAAATAAGAGGTATATAATAAATTTCACAGATCTACAGTTAGAAGTTTTCATTATTCCTCCAAAGGATTACTTTTAGTTCTGAAAGAGAA
This sequence comes from Zonotrichia leucophrys gambelii, assembly GCF_028769735.1. Classification (NCBI taxonomy): domain Eukaryota; kingdom Metazoa; phylum Chordata; class Aves; order Passeriformes; family Passerellidae; genus Zonotrichia; species Zonotrichia leucophrys. The sequence continues at coordinate 8,091,962 of NC_088177.1, read as the reverse complement.
ATTACCTCGGTGGCAGAAGCTAGAGGCTCCTTGGAACTAAGTGAACCACACTAAGAGTTTGATCATTAGGAGAGTCAAGCATTTTGGAGAAAGGGAAAAGAAAAATAAAATCTCTTAGATCAGCTTTTGAAAATAGAGCTCAAGCTGTGTGCTTCAGCTGGAAATGTTTTACCACTATGCCTTTTGACATAACAGATGGCACTGTCACCCAAGCAAGCACAAAATCAGGTTCAAATAACCTGACTGGCAATCACAATGGCTTTAAGCCAAGCTGTAGGAAGCAGGATCTGACTGACCTTACAGATAACCTGTCCCTGTCCTAACCTTTGTGTGGGTTGGTCCTAACTTTTCAGACTGATTGAACTGAAAAGACTGAAAAGAAGTTTGCCACATCTCTAAAAAAAGTCAGAAAAACTACAAGATAAAGAACTTTGTTTTCTTTCCTGTTCCATTAATTGCTCCTAAGACACTTTGTGATTCACACTTTACATTTGTTCAAAATAACTCAAAACCTCATTTACCTCAAAGTTTCCTCATTCACCAAAAATTCTTAAGCATCTGACCCACAATCACCATTTTTACATAATTGCACATATTTCCCTCTCTCTTTCTTCAGTTCAGCTGCTATAGCAAAACATGTCAGATTTTTAGCTGAAAATGAGCAAGCTTCATACTGATATCAGAAAGGACAAAAAAAAAAAATCACTTCAGCCAAACCTTTCTTTAATTACATGACACTCTTGGGAAAGACCTGAGAACTGCTATTAGGTCTGGGATCAATCAGTCCTGTGAAAGGAAAGGCTTCCAGAGAGGCTCCAGTCACACAGGCGCTGCAGCAATCCCACTTCTCCCTCTAATTGTCTCAACTTTATTGAAGAGGAAAACGTAACTCACAGAGATGGCAACTCTGTGCACATAGTGAATGCAGAAATACAATTTATCTTCTTCTTTGGAGATGCCTGAAAACAAATCCTATGATGAAATCTAATATTAACTTTAGCATAAAATCAGTGTATTTCCACAGGCATCACAAGTATATATAGTATTGTATATACATTTGATACTAACAAACTTCTCTAAGAGGGATTTCTATAGGTGAATATATTCCATTTCTAATTTGGATGATTAAAAGTCTCTTGCTTCAGTGATATCCGCCCCCACAAACCCCCAGCTGGGCAAGCAGCAGAGAACTTAGAACTACTCTTTTCTCACTACTGTTGCAGGTTAGAAACAATTAAAACTATCAGTAGGAATTAATTATTGTTTAGATTTTTTTCCATTCTCTCCATGAGGATGCAGAGATCTGCAGGTCACTTGTACTCTCCTCTTCCTGTAAAGATAAATCAAATTGATTGATTTGTCTTGATATGGGGTAGAAAAATAAAAGCCACAAAGTAGAGAAAGCCTCCCCAGTAGAAGAATCCATTACATTCATTAGTTTATTTTTTCCTTTACAAATATACCACTTCGAGCAGCAAATCAGATTGAATACAAAAATTATCTGACTTATGCTATGAACAGATGAATCATCTGACTAACATCAACAGATCTTGGTTTTTTTATGCTTTTTATTAAATGTATATTTGAATAGAGCAGTATTCCTGAGAAATCTCTCTTACCACCAGAGATTTTATAGGAAATGTAAAGAAACATTGTATAATTGTACCTGCTGGGCTGTGTATTTTTCACAAGATGAGCTGTTATGGAATTAAACTGCCTGTAAGTGCCATTCAAGTGTTTTTCCAGTGTTCTTCTTTGTCACACATGCCCCATGTCCCCGAGCAGGGCTCGGGATGTCCTTGTGATCTATAGTTCCTCTGCCTCTCATGGCAAGCAGCACCACAGCTCTTCTTTCATCAGAGGGAAGAGGAATACCTCTTCTCTGAATTGAGAGTTTTGATATTTCTAGTGTTTATCTTCTTTTCCTTAAATCCACCTAGGATTCCTTTTTTTTCCCCCCTCGTTTTACTTCATTTCCTTTAGAAGGGGATTTATGAGGAAAAGCCCCACTGCTTACTGTGACATCAAGCAGCAAGTGTTTGCATTGGGGTTCCAAAGTAAGTCATGGAGGGTTTTTTCCCTTTTATTCCTGCAGCAATGGTACTTTCAGACTTTGAAACTACTAAAGATTTTAAAGTCCCAAGAATAGTATTAGAAGCCCACATTTGAATATTAACAAATCAGCATTAGTTGGTGCATCTTCAAATGATAAGAGTGTAAATATTCACATGTAGGAGAACAAATTTCTGGATATATTAAGCAGTATTTTTAATACAATCTCCTGAAAAATAAGTAAACATTAGAGCACTCTGATATTAAGCAGTATTTTTAATACAATCTCCTGAAAAATAAGTAAACATTAGAGCACTCTTTGTTCAGGAGTAGATAAAGGCCATCCTATCCCTGGGTTCAGTTATTGGGGCGCCTCAGCTCCCAGTGTCTGCAAACATGGCACAAAGAACATGATCAAGCAGAAACTATAACACATCTCCTCTTCCTTCCCCACACCACTTTACCCCTTTCCATACTCCTGATGTGTGAAAAAAGCAAACATAAAATGTAACTTTACTGATCTGTGCTTCCTGACAAAGCATTGAAAGAAACCCTACCTATTATAAGTAGAATGAAACCCACAGAAACATCCTGAAAGTTATGAAATACGATTCAGTGATCTGCAAAGACAAAAAAGAAGTCTCTTAAATAAAGCTTTATGAATGATTCACAAGGCCCAGAACTCCCTCAATTTCCAGCCGTGATCTCAAGCCAGTTTAATATTTCTAGGTAAATAATTCATATTACTTTTGTTTCTAGCAATAACACATTCTCAGAAATGCTGGCTGCACAGTGTGCTCTGCTCCTTGCCTGGATTTCCAGGCTGGGCTGTCTGAATGTACATCACTTAATTCCACTTCCAGGAGTGATCATCACCTGGTTTTGAGTATGAATAAAGAAGAATGAATAATGACCAAGGTTTCAGGCACAGCTTCAGCTGTGATATATTAAAACGGCCATGAACATGGAAAAGTAAAGTTGGTATCTGTACATTAGATACAGAATCACCACAAATGATGGAGTACTTCTGAGAGCAGGCAGACAGTGAGAACTGAACGCTCAGGATTTCCAAGGACAGTCCCATGATAATGTGGAAAGGCACAGAAAGATTTGGAAGGGCATTTGAGTTAAGAATGGCCTCCTAATACAGACTTAGCTTTTATACTTTGCAAGGAAAGCAGTGCTGCTCTTTGACTCAAAAACTGTCCTTATATATGCCACTTTCTGCCACGGGGAAGGCAACTATGTTACAAAGATAGTTATTTAGCAGGTTTTTGCTATCATACTGAAAAAGATCTTCCTGTATATGATAATATAGATCTGTTGCATCCTACAGCACACTACAGCTGTAAACATTACAAGGTTACCCCTATTAAAACAGCCAATTTTGGGACCTTACAAAGGTAACATCGCTCCACACGTGGATTCTTACAAACAATTATCCCAGCTACCAGAACAAGCAGAGGATGATACCTCTCCTGAGCTATCTGCAGAATTATCTTTACCTTCCCAAACCCAGTGGGAGGCTGGAAATCTCGGGGTGTCATAATGTGGGCCACCATGGCCAGCAGGCATCACCCCAATGGCGGTGTGATTTACAGCAGCACGGAGGAGCGAGGAGCCGTGGTGCTCCTTGCTGTTTGTCTCCAGAAAAGCACAGCAGCTGCTCACAATTGACTGCTCTCGTTATGCTTCCCCCCACCAGCTTTATGTCACAAAACTAAGATGCAAAGCCATTATGCTCCACCCGTGATAATGCCTGCTGAACTGCAGTGTGCTGGGATAAAGCAGCTATTGTGTCACTCAAACGTGCATGAAATCACAAACTGGGAGGGAAATACAGCTATTCTGAGCCCAGCTGAAATCCTATCCACTCTGATCAATAGCAATAAGTGGGCTAAGATCAATTGCACCAAGCACAGTATCAAGCAATAATATAACTATTGCAGGGATCACACACAGACATAGGGAAGCTTGAGGTGGGAGCTCAAGGAGGGATACGTTTTATTATTCGATATACAGTTGAAGCAGAGACAAAGAAAAATGTAATTTTCAATAATATTTAATACTTATGTGCAGATGGGAATACCTCCTACACATTATCTGTTTGTTCCTATTGGTGATCTGCTTAAAGAACAGTCTATTAATCACATATTTTTCTGCCTTCAGCTTTGATTGTAAAATTGCCATGAATAATAAATAATTTCCTGTACCATCTCCAGAGGCTCAAGAAAAAGTACAGCAAATTCCTTTCATCCCCATATGTATCTCTCCCACAAATTTATGCCTCTTTCAATTTCAGCTCCCCCTCAAATGATTTCTAAGCTTTAAAGGGGGGAAGGCATGAGTTATCAGGGCATGCTTCACTCCTAAATATCAATCACTTAGTCCCTCACTAGCAGTGAAATCTATTTTATCATCACTAGTGGGGATACACTTCGATTCTGACAGAAGCCATTGAGACAGACTAATAACAGCAACCAACAGTAGAATAAAACAGAGTTTTCAGCAATTCCAATTGGTTTCAATGCCAGGGTAATTTCACCTAATCAACAGAGACTGATTCAAGTTGGAGCTCTAGATAGGTATTGATTTGAGTTTGGATTTTTTAAAAAGGAAGAGCCAACATCTTTGCTTCCAAACATTTCTGCAGCTGTCATCTTTGAAGCTGTAGATTTTGCAATATTTAAAAGTTTATGATAATTTAAGATAATGATTTGATGTTATTAGTTCTGCTGACATTTAAGAACTTCTCCTATCATAGTTTAAAAAAAATCCCTCTCTCTCTGCCAACTTAAAGGTACAAAGATAAAAATAAATAACACAATTACATCAGTAATATAATTCACTATAATGCTATCATTAACTTAATTGACACTACGCAAATTTACATTAGCTCTGGATGTGACTTTTATTTATAAAGGTTTTATTTTTAAAGATACAAACAGTAACCATGGCAGATCAAATCTTGCAGTTTCAGTGGGCTTAATCTACCAATTAAACCTCCAAGATGTAGTTTAAAAAAAGAACCTCGTGAAAAATTGATGTAAAATTGATGAAAAACAGGTGATGTTTACCTGTGTTCTGGGTGCTGGCAGAAATGCTACGCAGAATTTATAAGCATATTTTAAATATATTTTAAGAAGCACTTCTGTTGTCTGCTTTATTCCTGTAAAAGTGAATTTCAGTCTTTAGAGCAAAATATTTTCTAAGCATTGGTGCTAATTTCTCATGTTTATGTCTCAGCTTAGACATATCTTTAGTTATTTCTTGTCTTTGTCACTTGTTCTGTCCTTCCAAGAGGCAAACTTATATAACCCTGTCATTTCAGTGTGCAGCACCACAGATGAGAGAGGAGTTTGCAATTGGGAGGTTTCCAAAACTCAGATTTTAGCCCAGTTTCTATACACTTCAGATTGATATTAGAAAAGAATTCCAAATTTAAGTAACTGATATATCAAATGTAGAAATTCTTGATCTCTGTTTGTGATCATCTTTGAATTCCAGCCCCAAGGTAAGTCTGAACAATGATTTTCACATGGCAGCACCACAGCAGAGTGTACTGCATATGGAAGTATCTGGTATTTTTTTCCTAGTTTCTTTAGAAACCTGCAGATTCCATAAAGATTGGCTGACCCATGCTGAATTTCCAGCTCTCAGACTCCTCCAGGTCTGTGGTTCACTGACTAAACCCAGACTCCCATGAGGAGCCACAACAACACAACATCTACAAGCATGCAAGGGGAAAAGGTGCTTTCACCAGAAGAATTGGGAGCAATGCCATGGCATTCCTGCCAAGCAGCCTCAGGAGTTCCAAGGTGTCTCTTGGCAGGTGATTACACCTTTTCTGTGGTTTCACCCAGCCTACAGGCACCTTTGGACTGGCTACTGATTATCACTGCAATATTCTAGCACATAAACAGAAATTTATGATTTTAGAAAAAAGGAGAAAAAAACAAAGCCATTCTGGGAACATGAAAGAATAGAAAGAAACGTTTGAAAGTGAGGTTTTAGATTTTCCCCCCCTAGATGTTAAACTGCACTTTTAATTCCCTGAGAAGATGTAATAGGATAAAAGCAGGTCTGACAGCTATTCAACAATCCAGATCTTTCAGTAACAAAAAAACAAGTAGCTGTTTTCTGTGAGCACTGTGAAGAGTGGCCAAGTCTTAGAGGAACAATAAACAACTCAATTGTTCCTTGTCTTAGGGAAAAAAGGTCCACAGATATAAAGGACCTGAATAAAGGCAAGGCACAAGTCTCTTCTCATTCTCTTTCATTCATTCAGGCAGAGGCTTCAGAGAAGAGACATTCACTGCCTGAGCCTTGCCCAAATGTGGGCACAGTAAACATGAGAACTGAAGGGGATGGATTCTGACAACCACAAAGTGCACCTTGACATTTCAACATCCTGATTAACCTATGATTTCTTTAGTAAATTTGAAGATATAATCAGCATGTGAGTTATAACAATAACAACATAATGCACAAGTTCTTGCTTTTGGTTTTGGATTGGTTTTTTTTTTGTGTGTTTTTTCTTTAAAGAACACAAAGTCTATGACAGGTCACTTGGCTGGGCTATGCTCCTGCACCCTGGCCTTTCACCACACTGAGCCATTGGCAACACTCCCTGAATGAAGCTCCCACTTTCAGTAACTTGCACAAAAGTCATCTATCACTTTAATGTGCTCTGCACTTAGTAGATAGAGAGATGCCAATCATTCTGAGACATTTTCTTTTCTCCTTCTCTGGGAGAATAGTGTTCAGAATTATTTAGTTGTCAAAATGTGACACAATAATGCAATAAAAAAGGCTTCACTTGGTAATGGATATGGATGAATTTTCAGAAGAGTATAATCAACTTCTTTTGGGTCATCAGAATGAAGAACTGAACCTTCAGTTTTCCAAATAAATGTGTTCAATTCCTTAGGACCTGAAGCAAAAACTGTGATCCTGAAAGCCCTCAATGACTTCCTAAACACAGAGAATCTTAAATGGCAAATTAATTTACTTTTTAATGCCACCTTTTTCCAGGTGCTATGGCTTCTGTACATTCATTACAGGAACAGAGATGAACAGTATGTCTACCTGCACTCAAGCCCCAGTCCAGATCAATACATCATCTGTCCCACAGCTGAAATCCTCTGTGTTTCTTAATCCAGGCATTTGAAAACAGACAGAAAATGGACAGGGATCCTTCCAAACTGAGTAGAAGATGCTTTTGTTCACAGTCAGTTGGACAGAAAATCTTTCTAGCTAGTAACTGAATAATAGTCAGAATACAGAAAAAACCTTTATTAAAAATCTTCTCCTTAAAGATTTTATATTCCATCCCCTATGTCCCCTCAAAAATGCTTCCAAAATTGGGAATATCTCAACTGGAAAAACTATTCCTGTATTGAACCTGCCAATTCCACATCCTGAGCTGGAAGTGTCACCTCTCTGCTTCTGCTCCTGCTCAACAGCTGCAGGAGCTGTGGGCTGGTCCCACTTCCCTCAGCTGTTTTTTTGCCAGAACATCACACTACAAACTCACATGTCCTTGCTCATTCCTGCAGGTGAACCTTTCTCAGTGCCACTGGTTTCTGAAATACAACACAGCATGTGTGACTGCAGCACAGCCATTTCTTCCCTATAACTACAGGTATTAGTTTTAAAAGAAATACAAAATACTCTAGGTGTGCATATATTGTTTCTCTATATGACACAGATATACAGATTATTGTTACTGTCATGAGGATCTTAGTATCATTGACAGGGGATTTTAGCAGCAGAGATTGTTTGAACTCCCTGCTGAACAAACTGGGCAGGGTGGGACCCACAGCTCCACCGTGGGGAGCCCCATTCAAACCATTCTGATGATATTTTGACTTCCCATTGACAGGTACATTTTAAGGTCTGTCAATCAGCCAATTATTAATCCATTTAAAATGCATACTTCTATTCTGGTTATTGTGAGAATGAAATAATTTGCTTCATTCTAAATTACAATATTTTACTGAAAAGTCAAGGGCTTAAGTGTCCTATTTACATCCACCTGTCCTACTACAGAACAGATAAGCATCCACAGACTAGGTGGAATTTAAGTGTTTAAAAACATGTCCTAGAGATAACAAAGCTTTAAAGCTAATCAAAGTCTGTGTTTTAGTCTCTCAGCACTAAAGCCTAAGAACTACAGCCAAAAATCCTCCATGTACAGGTTACAGAAATGGGTGAAACAAAACAAGAGAGGATGGTTGGAAAAGCTCTTTGAAATGAAAAATAACAATGTGTGGCTGAATGGCTGCCCAGAATTAGAAACCCTTGACAGAGAGAAAGAGCAGAAACTGTGCTGCTGGAAGCTTCAATAGAACATGGAAAACTGACCACTCCAAACCTCCACCTACAGAGGAAGCAGCCTGATTTCCTCCTGAGCCCCAAGGGGCTCCCTGTGCTCCACCTCATCAAGGATTTCATCTGGGGACTGGGAAGGCAATGCTTGGAGTTTCTGTACCCTGAGAAACAAATTAACCATAAAATATGATTCCAAATACATAAAAGAAAATTGGCCTCCACCATCGCAATTAAATATACATTACAGGCAACCTTCTGACTGCGTTAAGATTTCAGTTCTTTCAAAAACAAACACTCGCTTCACCACAGGCAATTGCAGCTGCATTTCTGTGGGAAATTCCACAAGACACTCCTGATAGAAAGAGCTGATTTCATTCCTGAGAATTCATAACTAATTTAAATTTCAATGAAGCAAGTGCACACCTGTCTGCCCATTTTGTTCCTCCAAATCTATCAAACCTTCAGTACCAAGCCAGTGAATCTTTCAAAGCAAAAAACCCAAACAACACAACAAAACAAAACATAGACCCTCAAAACCAAAACCACCAAACCATTAAGTATTTTAGGAGTTTGGGATTTTAGCACCTGCCATTGAATTCTGTATTAGAAGCTGCTTGATATGCTCTATGCTGGAATACATTTATTGGCAAAACAAACATACTACAATAAAATTTTAAAAAGCCAATATCACATAACAAACATTTCTACAATTCCATCACCTTAATATTCACTGTGTTCCAAACTTACATGGCACTGACCCACATCTATCCATGAAAGAAAAAGAGACTGCATTTCAGTCTTTAATACAATTTTCACCAAACAAGGATCAAAATACTGTTTTTTCAAGATAAATGGATCCATTTTGGCTGGTAAGAGTCTTTCATCAAAAAAACAAATGCAATTTGGGTTTGTGCAGCTTTTTCAAGCAACAAAGCAGAGGAGTTTATTTGCTGTATTGTTTTTAATCCCACACTATTTGCAAATATTAGATGACAATGATAAACACAGACCAGTCAGCTATTTCTAATAATGCCCTGGACAACCTTTGCATGTCCCCCTCCAGAATATACATGGATAAATGTATTACAGTGACTTATAGGAAAGTTTTACTTTAAATATAGATTTTCAATGTTGGGTCAGTGCAGAACTCTTGAAATGACATAAACTGAGACAAGTGCACTATTAATGGTGAGCTGGTGAGCTGCAGAAACCACATTTGTGTGCCAAGAAAACATCAAATGGACCATCACCATGTGGCCCAAGGCCTTCACAATTTCTACAAAGGCACAGAATGAATAAAAATCTCCTAAAAACCAAACAAACAGAAAAGACAGCAAGGAAGAATGAGAGGTCTTTGAGTTAAATCCCCAGAATGCAGGAGTTGCCAAAATACATAAAAACCCCTCATCCTTTCAGAAATCTGTTTTTCTCATTTTGTTTACTTGCTTTTTACAGATGACCTGCAGTTAATCCTGATGAGAGCCCTGATCCAAAGCAAACAGTCCTATATTAAAGGACTTCAATGTAAACCTCTGGGAAGTTTGCTCCCCAAGAATCTCAAACTAGATTTGGTTGTAAGAATCCCTCTTTGAGCAGTAACACCACTGAATTCAATTCACTGAGTTAAATTCTTTGCAATGAGTAACCATTCATGCCATGGTTACTCAACATTAAGGTGTAATCCTCTGCACACTGTAACAAAAAATCAGTTCAGAAAACTCAGTCTAAAATATTACAACTTCCCTGATGTAAGAGCTTTCAAGCTAAGCCTGAGCATGTCATGAAGTCTTATAATGTGTTGTTCTAAATGAAAAAAAAAATGCAAATCTCTCTTGCTAGCTAATTACTGCTCTGCAGAGACCAAATGAAAGCTGTGTGTATATTCAGGAGAGCTGTAGCCCAGCAGAAGTTCTCTGTGGGCAGGAAGAGAGCTGGAGATCTGAGAAAACCCCCACAGATCCACATAACTGAGGAGCCCAAGATTGTCCCTGTACCTTCAGAGTGAGGCTGATTTAGGTCACAGTGCCCCACCTTCCCCAGGAATATTTGACAAGTGATTTTCATTGCGGAAATTCATGGTATAACAAAATGGCCCTTTCCAACTGCACTTGTATTATCATCTTGAGTGTTGTGTAAAAGCTGCAATGTTTCATCTAAATTGGCTCACAAATATCAATATGGTGATTCACATGAAAAGTTATGCTTCTGTGCTTAAGAGTTTGCAAGCCTGAGCCTTTGGTCCAGATGTTTGCAAAGTGCTGGATTAGAATGGCCACAAATTTGTTCACAGGTGTTTTGCAAAGTACAATATTCACTATTATTCATCAAGAGAACTCCAATAAAATCAGACAGACAGGGCTGGAGCTGTTAGGAGTGAATACAAATCAAGGTGTAGAAGTCTTCCTTTGCTATGTGTCATTTACTGTCCCTAGTGGTAGAAAGAAATACTAATTATGCACAAGCAAAAGATTTTACAATGACCTTGGAATAACATAATTAATATCAAATTAATTTCTGATACTTAGAAAAATATTACAGAGTCCTGTTCACAAAATGATTGTTAATAAGATTTGTTATGTGGGTCAGACACTTAGTTCTTAAATAGTGGCCTTTTAATTAACAGGAAAGAAAGGAAAGTAACTCTCATTAGGAAAAAAGGAAAAACTCTCACTGAAGTTTTGAGACTCCCCTTTAACCTTGTCACCTAAAGGAAAAACAGAGGCTGACATTAAATGGAAAGGCTTTGATATTTCAGACTTATCTTACTCTGTGTTTTACACAACTCACTCCTCTTGTAAAGGTGAGCACGGACCTGACTGAGAGATGATGAAGAAAGAAAACTGGCAGTGCAATGACCTCTGTGGTCAGAGCCAGAGCTAATAGCTCTGGGAACTGATCTTTGATTAACTTCTTCTCCCTCTTTGCTTTTCTGAGCCTTGGAAATCAGTGACAAAGTTCTCTGTGCTGACTGCGGTACCACAAGTTCTGTATGTACATGATGTTCTCTCAGAAGCAGCTTTGCAACAAATCCCCATAAAGAGAGAAGCTGTATTTCTCAATTCTCACTTCTCTGCTGCCTTATCAGCACTGCAACGTGCCACTGAGACAAGATCAGACAGAAAAACTGGCTCCATGCTCTCTGTGCATGCAAACCAGGAGAATTATCCTGGCTGGATGGAGTTTTTCCTACAGGGACATGGGATAGAAAAGCAATGTGGTATTTCTGGCATTTCTGGTGTATTTGTGCCTTAGCAGAGGCAGGAGGGAAGGGTATATTACATCATGTACACGTTTTTGCTTTTCATGGTTTAGGAGAGTGAGTCAATTCAAGGGGTTCATTACCCCTGGGCAAAGATATGAGTCTGGGATATAAAATATTGTGATTCCATTTCTTACACTAATGTAGAGGTCTCACTTGGCAGACTTATCACTCCTACTCTGACTCATTCCTTCAGCTATTAAAAAGGAATAAAAAAAGCTTTTTCATTCCTGCATAGATAAACACAATCATACCTGTAAGCCAAGTCAATCATACGACAAAGCAGTTTACAGGAAAACACAAAAATAACTATATCCAAAAACTGGTCTCTTCACCCTGTCCTTTAATTGCACAGATGTGACAACAAAAGATCTGTATGATGAGACTGATCACAACAACCACGACCATCCCAAGTAGCAAGGAACAATATTTTTATAATTTAGCATGGTTTTAAGAGTCCAAATATCACCACTGCTGCTGCAACTTGCCCTCTGGGGTCTTTAAGTTAGTAAGCAAATTATTTTTATCAAATTATTTTTATCAAATGAGCTCAAGGAAGTGAAAAGTGTGAGCATTTGTTGCGTGACTACTATGAATTCACAGCATCTATTTTTTATAAGGATTTTTTAGTAAGCAGCTTACCATGCACGCAATGATTTCTTGCAGCTTACACAGAATAATGATATTTAAAAATTAAAACAGACAGATTTCAGCCATTCCAAATTCCTTCCTACACGAGATTATTCCAAAAACCTAAGAATAAATGCCCATCCCACCCAACCCTACCCTGGTGTACAACTACAACCACTCTATTGGAGCTGTCACAAAAACCCAAAAAACCCACATCAACACTAATTACACTGGAATTTCATTCCAGTATTTTTCTTACCTTCTCTTTTACAAATTCTTTGTAGAATTTGTAAAAGCCTCATTCTGATCCTCACATCCCAAGAAGCTCATGTGCATATTTTTGCTAAAGAGCAGGAAGAACTCCCCTGATATTAAAGCTCAGCAGCTGATGGCACATTCAGTCATTGATTTCCACACTGGCCCTTGGTTTCTGGGTTTTTTGGGGCACAAAACCCTTTTAGTCCTTGCTTTCCATGTGGCATTAACTGCTGATGTAACACAGCATTGACAGCCTGGTGATGGACCTAAAAGCATTTAAAAATTCTTATAGAAAGTATTTTAATACCCAAAACTCCACAAAATTAGGTGAGAAAAAATAAAGGAAAAATTTTATGCATGAAATCTTTTCCACAAATCTACTTAACTCATCAAATTGAAAATGGCTAGGAGGAGCAATGCAAGTGTGATGACTTTTAAGCCACATTTCACATTCTGATTAGTTTTCTTTGTTTAGGCCTTTGTATATATAAATCACTTGGTTCTTTCCTGTTCTTTATCACCCACTGTCCTTTCTTCTGCACACAATGAGCTGCTAAATTTTGAGCCATTTAGTTATATCTAACCTTTATAGCATTTTTGTTCTGATGGATGTATTCTTACGAGATGAAAATTGTTCTATAATAGTAGAGATTTTTCAATAAACCAGTGCTCAGTATGCAGTAATAAAATGCTAATCACATGAACAGTTTTTCATTGCAGTTATGCAGCATAATATTTAATAATGTGGGTTTATCACAGAATTTCACTAAATGATGTAAAATTCACTACTGCAGTATAGAATTCATTCACTCACTTGTTCATGAGCTGTTCCCTCTCCTGGACAGCCTTGCATTCTCACTTCCAAAGTACAGGAAGGGAAAATGTTCTGACATATAAACTGGGAATCTGCTTTGTATGGGCTATTTCTTCTTACTGATGGACTCCAAGCATGGTTTTCTTTTCTTTTTTTTTTCTTTACTTCTCTTGGGGTTGTGTTTTGAAGGTTTTTTTATTAGTTTAAATCTCTTTTATTACAGGAGACTGGGTAAGAAAAATAAAGTAAAATAACAGGGAATGCTGCTTGTTAAACTGATTGGACGTGCAACCACAAAGATTGTGGTAGCAAGCATGGAAGTGAACTCCTTCAGTTTGCTCTAATACTGAAAAATACCATATTGCCTGCTGCCAAACTGAAAGTTTCTTTCTGTCTAAAGTATTAAAATAACCAGGGAAATCACAGATATATGATCCTTTTTTTTTTCTATTTCATCCCTAGAAAATATATGAAAATAATTATGAGGGAAAATACTCTTCCAATTGCCCAAAGCACCAAATTAATGGTCAGCATATTATATGACATTAGTAATAAGGTAAGAAAAGATTATAATCTTTAATTACAAAATAATTTGAATCAATTATTTTACTCAGCTACTGGTGAGCAATTGCAAAGAATATTTTCTCTGGTAAGGAAAGATAATAAAACCAATTATAAAATTCAACCACCCACAGAAGTACCTCTTTACAACATGTAAATACAAACATTTTTCTTTATAAAGTTATTTTTATAAGTTCTTCAACCATCACATTGTGTGCAGCCCTACCCATTTTAAAGTAGGGGCCATTTTATTCACTTTTTGAATAGTCCTCATAGTAGCTGACTCTTAGATACAGATAATGCTTTAGACACTGAGTGCTGAATATAAGAAAGAACTTTTTTGACATAAACCAGTGTACTACCATTGAAGGATCTCTTTTCATCTTGAGATGCATCTTTTCAAGCTTTTGAATTAAACTTGTATTAGCATTTCATTGACTAGCACCTTAAAGTATTCCAACCATTCAAAAGAAGGTCCATTATGTTTTTCTCATGAATTTTAATTGTCTTGAAGTCAGTGTTCTATAGCTGTAGACACAATAGTGAAGATTATCAAGAAAAAAAATTCTATACCAAGAAAGAGTATATTTTATTATACAAATAGCTTCGTTAGAGCTGGAGATAAAAATAAAGACAAACTAGAAGGGATGAAAACTTCATTGTCCTTCAGATGTTTCTTTCTGCTTTAATTATACAGGAGTTTGATTTTCAGCTGCTTTTCTTGCCATGAAGTCCCATAGTAAAATACAGCAGGATAAAATGCTACTGAACCATAAATCCTCGTTTGACTCAGAAAATAGTTACTAATGAGCTGAAGAAGAATCTGAGAAGAAAACATCTGATCAAAGCCTTCAGAAATGCTCTCCATCCACATGCCCTGTCTTTTCTCACTGATCCTTGGACCTTCAAACCAACAGTCACAAAACTCTGAATGCACCAAAAAATCCACTCCAGCATAGGGGAGAGTTGGCAATATTCACTGAACATCCGGTATTTATAACTCACTGTCATTAGCAGTAATAACCAAACATTGTGTCTGAAAGAAGAGACATTGATGAGCTCTCAGCACTGCACACTCAGATATTCACTGTGGAAAATGTTCTTTCTCTGGGGCAGTGGTTATTTACTCTGGGCCATTCTGGCCAGGGCAGTGCATCACTTTTCCTGAGAGCCCCTGCACTTGGAACACAAAGGAAGAAGTCACAGTGACAAAATGTCCCTCCAGCCAGGCTCACACTCCTCTGAACCCTCCTCTGGGGGCACAGGGAAGAACCTTTGTGTTGAAGAATACTCAGTGCAGAAAACTGCTCAGCAAATGATTCCTTTCACCAGATTCTTCCAAATCTTTGAACTGAGTTGGTCACAAAATTTGTCCTCTGAACCTGAATATTCTTCATCTATTTTCACTGTTATAGTGGATACTAAAAAATTCAGAAAAAATAAATTCAGAAAATTTCAGTAAAGAAATAGGATTCTTGGCTTTTAGATTTCTTTCCCACTTTATGAGCAGGATTCTATCACATTTGCAGTTCTTGAATAAAATCCCACCCTCATGGAATAAACACAGACAGAGTGTAGCAACAGATGACTGAAAACTCTAAGATTATTTGCAATTGAGATATTAATGAAAAATAACCTAAAATTAGGAGTGAATAAATACATAAATAGAAATGGATTCAGTTTTAAGGGGATGAAGCTTCTATTGCAATGAAATCAATGGCAAAAGTTTTAATGCCAGAAGACTCAGTAATCACAAGATGTTGCAAATTCTTTACTTATAAGCTGGGAAATATCTGTCACTCAGGAGAATCCTGTCCAAGATTGCTGCTGAATTTGTCCCAGGGTTTGTCACCAAATATGAGAAAGCATTTGTCCAATGAAACAAAACTGGTTCAGGGTTTTGACCAAGTCATCAGAAATTCCACTTTTCTTGAAAGAAATATAAATTCATATTATAATCATTGTTTTTAATTGGTAGAGGGAGTGGGGGAAAACAAACAAACCAACCAAACCCCAAGTATTAATGCAAATAACTGTACATTAATTCAGGAATAAAGAAGCATAGCAATCAAATCAAGGTGAATCCAGAGAGTCGACTTCAATATTGTATTGGAATCAAATAATCTAATTAGTTAAATTGTTGGATTAATACAAAGTTACTAAATCCTTTTAAATCCTAAGAAAGCTCTAAGAAAGCTTCTGTCAGTTGAATTATAAGCCAGAACTAAAGGCTTACAGCTGAATGCAATAAAATCTTTAATTTAGAGCCAAATAAATATTTTAATACCAAACTCCTAGTAAATCCTGAATTGATGCTGAACCAGGACCATCACTTTTTTCGCAGCAGATCTCACATGTTACATTCACTTCTTCTCCCAGCCATTAAGAAACTGCCATGCAGCCTTAAAGAAAAATTCTGATGAACTGAAGTCATAAAATTTCTGTGCACACAATGTACATTTAGTTAACATTTGACTATTTCAGATTCTTCAGGGCTCAAACAGTTCAGCAGGCACTGAGGAGCACATTCCCTAAGCTAAGTTTTAGAAATGGAGTTTCTATTCAATCATTAGAATATTTTCTACCCTAACGGCTTTAAAGATTTTGCTGTTGCTTATATGGCTTTACACACACCCATTAAAAGAATCTGAAAAAAAGGATTACAATAAAAATATCAAACTAGATATGAAAAAAAGCGCACAAACTCTCCTCACTGGCAAATACACAGATGCCCCAGGAAAAACAGTCCAGGACTATTAGGGTGCACAGCTTTTTTTTTTCTTTTTTGCCATTAGAAGCCCTGCAGCTGTGAAGATCTGCCAAAGGCTATTAGATATTATTCTTTGGTATTGCAATTTTCTCTCCATTTAGTCTTGGGATTCTGGTACATTAATGTTTTAAGAGCTCTGCTGAACAGCAGAAAGCAGATTTTTGTCTTTCCCTTGTCTCTCACAGTCATAGAACACAGAGCACAGCCAGAGCCTCAGCTCCAGTCACATTCTATACAAATCAGGCACAAAGCCTCCCTCCAGAGCACACCAACTCAGATTTGCAATGCCTACTTCTCCTAGCATCAAATTGAAAAAGCTAAAAGCTTAAAATTTGTAATTATGAACCACAGAAACATCAAAGGATTTCAGAGGCTAAAAACATATTTTCACTCTATGAGGTTTTATATCTTGAGACAGCATCTGAAATGAAATCCAAGGAATAACACTTTCACCAGGCAGCTCAGGGCACTCCAGATCATGACTTGGAAGAACCTTTCACTTGAGCAGAAAGAACAAAGCTAAATCAGCTAATCTCAGTACACTCCACATCATCCTCTCAGACAATCGTTTTTGCCTTCCTTTCACAACCCTGTCATCCCATACTGGGATATTTTAACACTAAAAGACAAAACAAACAAACAGAAATCCCATAAGAAGTTTTTGGAGGCATCTGGCCCAACTTGGCCTTGGTGAAGAAACTTTTTGATAACACATTTGTCACCAATTTACAGAACACTCGTCCCAAAAATTTATAGAAATTGCTAATGGAACAGAACTAACAACCACAGCTACTCAGCATTCATCTATCAGCACCATTAAAAATAAATTTTAGCTCCTTATGACTAGATGTCACCATTCATCTTGCAAACAGCTAAATTTAGTGGGAGCTAGGCTGTAAGTCAAACAGGCCACCTTTGAAACTTTTAGTCTGAGAACAGAACAGGTATTTCAGAGCATCACAAAACAGAAACCATTTAAGAACACAATTTAAATTGTATGAAAGAGCTGTTATCAGGCACAGGGTATTTCAGGTACCTGTAATTGTAGTGCGATAAAACTGTACAATAGTGCTGTAATCAAACATTCCAGCAAAAAGAAACCTTGGATGCTTTTTCTACTCCAGCACTACATTGCTGTCTTTTTTATTAAATTACATAAAAGCTTTTTACCAGCCACTTTCTATTCCAGCATGGAGGCACTTAGCTAACCAGAATTTAGGGAAATTAAAAAAAGAGAACATTGCA
This sequence comes from Zonotrichia leucophrys gambelii, assembly GCF_028769735.1. NCBI lineage: Eukaryota > Metazoa > Chordata > Aves > Passeriformes > Passerellidae > Zonotrichia > Zonotrichia leucophrys. Next base: position 8,074,040 of record NC_088177.1, on the reverse strand, counting down.
TTTTTCACAGCCAGTCTTTTCTCCTTTCAGTATATTGTTATAAATTGTTTTCCTCTTGGTCTTTCAGATCAACAGTATTTTGTTATGTCACTTGTCAGAAACAAGGAAGCTTACAGGCTCCTGGGCTCACCTTTGGTATCATTCTCTATTTAAAAACTCAAAGATCCTTTCTTTCCCATGCTTACTGAATTTTTACTTCAGGTGACCAAATAACTGGGATTAGGATTTCTGTTTAAAGTTTATAATTTTATAGTTTTAAGCTATGCAGCATTGGCTTGCATAAAATATGTTGGAGACTTTTGATGTCCAGTTTGGGAGTTGAATACCCCACGGGTGCTCAAGTGCCAATTACCGACTGTGCATCACTCAGGGCCAATCAAGGCTTAATCATTCGATCCAAAATGAAATCCCTGCAGCATAAAGCCCTGAAAACTCCCTGCTCCAGAGCATACCAGAGGGTGGTACTGTTGTCAGTCAGCTGGGAAACCAGAGCCAGTTTCAGATCCAGAAAGGATTTGAAAAGCAGAAGGGAAGGTTTTTGGCTGTGCCAGCACAGTCACATCACAGCATGAAAAGAATACGGGGGTAAAAAAAATCCAAACCAACCAAAAACCCCACTGTATACAAACCTGTAGAGGATAAAATGTTCATTGCACGTTACACAATGAGTTCCACCTCTGGACTACACAACACTTGATGGAGCTTTGAACCAAATTGATTTTGCAGTTTCCAAGGAAAGAATGCAAAAGTGATGAGGCTGAAAGACCACAGAAACTGTCAATAAAACAAAAAGGAGTCATCTGAATGTTAATCAAAAGCTCCTGCTGGTTGCTCCTGACAAATGGCTGGAGGAAGGGCTGAGAAACCTTGGAAGAATTTCAGAAGTTTAATGTTAATGACAACGAATGGAAATTATTTGCATCCTCTTGGACAGAGGATACTTAAATATTCAGAACTGTCTGATCTTTTCTTGAATTATGCAACATAACAATTATTTATCCAAAGTATATCAGAAGAGTTTTATATCTAACACTGCCAAAATAAAATAATGAAGCAGATACAGTAGCAGAAAGAAAGACATAAAATTTAATAAAATTAAAAAGATGAGACTGACCTTCACAACCATAAAGAAGCGACTTTCCTATATTTCTTAATTCAGATCTTCTAGGACCACAGCATTTAGCAAACCATGTTTATGCAGACTGAACAACTGTCAACATTTCAGTTTTAAAAGTCAAACTCCAAGGACAAAGGATGGATGAACCAAGGTGATAGTCCATCATCACCAATATTACAGCACTTGGTCTTTTCTAATAATGATTATTTTATTAATTAAATTAATAAAACCAACATGGAGGTGAAGAGCAGAGCCAAGAGTTCCTAGCTCTCATTTTTACCCCAGAATCTCATTTTACAACCTAGAAATATAATTTCTAATTATTTTTATTAAATATTTGATTCAGCTGTTTATGAGTTTTGTGTCTTTGCTCATCACTGCAATATCCAATATCAACCTAAATTAGTTTGATATAGAGAAAACTTCAGTAGGCTTCAGGAATTCCCTTGCCTTTGTTCACCTGGAAGTTCCCTGCAGCTCCCACAGAGCAGACTGGCTTTAGTTGGGATTTTACAAGACACAAGGAAAAGACAGGTAATAAAACCAAGGGCCAGAGCATGTAAGTGTTATGTTGCCTACAGATGATCCCATCAAGACTTTCCTCCACTTTCCCTCCTTATCTCAACCCCATTTCTCAGCTATTTCTTCTGCCCTTCCATGCACAGAGGAGAGGAAGTTGCCCGAACTCACTCTCAAAACTCCCCTGCAAGAGCAATTCCTTCTGACACAATCCAAAGCCTGTGTTTTGGTGATTATCAGCCTCTGTGAAGCCATCACTAAAGTTTATGAGTACCAACAAGAAATGTGCTTTTTACAGGAGCCTCACTGGCTGCAGAGTCAGGAATGCAGTATGAGTTCTCTTATCTCTCCAAGAGCAGCAAGGGGGAACAACCAGAGGAACATCATGAAAATCTGAGAAGCCTTTAGCATGAAAATAGATCCTCATTACACTGAGTCTCTTCTTCCAAAGTGACTGGAGGAACAGCTCAATAGCACAGACAACAAAATGAGGGAAGCAGAGACAACGATGAGATTTTGGTGTCCCTGAAAGAGTTTCAGAACCACTCCCTTACTGAAGGGAATGGAAGCCAAAAGAAGTAGGCACAGGACAATAAGTGAAGAGTCAATTTCAGTTCACAAACCTTGCTGCCCACAATTAATGCAGTTTTTTTTCTCTCCCTTTTAAGTGGGGACCATTCCCAAAGCTTTGTGTTGGTGTCAGGTAGCTGACCCAGCCTGCATCAGCTTGTGGAACTGAGCCTGGGGCTGGCCTTCAGGCAGAACCACAAATCTAAGTTTGTTCTGTGAACATCCAAGTTTGTTTTGTGAAAATCTAAGTTTGTTCTGTCTAAGTTTAATTCTGTGAATACCAACTTTATATCCCCCCCATGGCAGTTCTGTCCCTATGACAGATTATATCACAACCCTCATGGTGCATTTCAGCACTCTCCTTCCTGCTCCCCAGTGAAGTGCAATTGCCACAAAGCCAGGAACACAATGCTGCCAGCAGAGACAAACAGAGAGCTGTGTACCAGGAAGAACATTTTAAAGAATTCTTTACTAGAGTGAGTTCTGAATTGACTGCAATTTCTTATTAGGAAAAAAACCCACAGAATGAAACCAGATATATTATGTTTTCAGTGCAGTACAGGATCTGACTGTGAGAAGGGGAGGTGTTGAAAAAGACATGTTAAAACCAGCCATGTCATAGAGGTACATTTGTTTTATTTTCTATGACACAAAATAATCTATTAAAAGCAAAAGAATACAGTTGGAAACAGAAAATAAAGAAATTTAAGATTATATATTCAATTCAGGAAAAAGAACCTGATAACACCACAAGAACAGTGAAAAACAACATATATATTTCCTTTCTTCTCTGAAAGAGAACGGCTTCCTTGATGATATTAAAATGAAGATATAATATGGATAGAATAAAGATTTTTCTCAGAACATGTAATGAACCTTTTGATCCTGCTGTCATGGGACATCTTGATGCAACCAGTAATTAGACTCAGGAAAGCTTTGACAGCACATTTATGGTGAAAGCATAACCTTGAGTAACATGTCAGAAGTCCTCCTGATTTTAATTGTAATGTTCCAATAACCTCAGGACCACAATGAAACAGTATTTTCCAGAAAAAGAGGAATTTGCCTAGTTTGAGGTCTCTGGTAGATGAGATCACTACATGCCTAACTTCATGCTCTCTGTAATTTTATTTTTTTTAGACCTGGCATGCACTTTGCATGTGTCTTTTAAATATTTTATGGAAAGGCCAAAACACCAAAAAGCAAGAAATCCATCTCTGGAAGTCTGTCCTTCATGCCCATGAGGCATGACACCCACTTCACTGTCAGCATCCTCCACTCCCCTGGGAATAAGCACAGCAAGTCTGACACAGGGCACAAGGGCAGAGCCCACCCCCTTCCCTTCTTAAAATTGTCATTGTTTGCATTGGAGCACCCACAACACGATTTTTAAGTGACCCCATTCACCCATATATTACATCAGACTGATGTAATTCACAAATTTAGAATTATTTACTGGTATTTTTCTTGGCACAGCCTGGTGTTCTCCCTCCTACCCCCATCTGCCTAAGCAGAGTCTTTCTCACTAGAGCTCCTGAGATCAATCCCTTCTGCCCTTCACCTAAATTTAGGGTGCAAGGCTTTTATGAAAGGTCTGTTTTTGCAAATGTCCCTGCAAGGTGCTGCCCATTACAGCTCCTGTAACAATAAGTGTGTTAGTTAGTAATTGAATTTTCTTACAGTCTTGATGCTTCTTAGTTTTCCCTGAGTTTATCCTGCAGGAGGAAAAGAAAAAAAGAGTTTGTCCTATTTTGGGATCACCTGATTATTCAGGTGCATACTGCTTTGGATTCAGCAATGCCAGTGATGTTAACAGAATTACATGTGCATTCAGACCATTCATTTCCCAGTTTAGTTAGGAGGGAGCTCCTTCTCTGTTCTCAGATCATTAGGAAACAAAGATTACATCTAATTCCTCCTGTTTTGTGTGATCAGGAAAAGTAAGATAATCAGTGAAAATAAAATTTTGAAATCTTATTTTTCATAATTTCTTCTCCAACTATGCACAAGGTGCTACAACACCAACATACAAATGGGATGGCTAATCTGAGCACAGAGGATCCAAAATCTCTACAGTGCAGGGCCACATGCAGCAAACATCAGCTCCTATACCACAAATTTACTGCAACATTGACATTTTCACTTTAGCCACTAAATCCCTTTGTTTCCTCCTGTCAGAAAATACTCTTACCTCTCCAGCAAAATAATATTTAAAAATTCCCATTGCAAAGAATAAAGCTAAAAAAAACCCCAAATAACCTCTGGGAGAATAGAATCACCTACTGTGAAGCTGATCACTAATGGGGTATCTCAACAAGATACCTAAGGGTGTTCCCACTCATCCCTGACACATTAAACATGATGGAGTGGGGCTGTCAGTGCAGGGGTTTTACAGGCAAGTGTGGAGCACATCTCACAGTGCTCTGAGAGGAGAATTCAGCTGCTCACACTCCTGCAAGGGCTGACCGGTGTGTAGCCATGATGTTTTCCTGAAAAATCCTTTCACTAAGATTTTTTCTCCTGAGATGCTGAGAGGCCTCAGGAACAAAATGTAAACAATGATTATCTGCTGCTGTGGAATGCAACAGGTGCATCTGTGATTGGTCTCATGTGGTTGTTTCTAATTAATGGCCAATCACAGTCAGCGGGCTTGGACTCTCTGTCTGACACACAAGCCTTTGTTATCATTCCTTCTTTTTCTATTCTTAGCTGGCCTTCTGATGAAATCCTTTCTTCTATTCTTTTAGTATAGTTTTAATATATCATTGGGTATCAAATTTGCACTATTTTCAGATAGTTTCTGTCAGGACACACTGTCAGCCAAAACTGCTTTAAATTTGTGATCCCTCACCAAGTACAGAGTAAGTGGTTTGCCTCTGTTACCTCCCTGTGGGCAAGTGGCATTTTCTGCAGAGCAATTCCCTTGAAATTATTTTTACACAGATACTTTTAAAGGTTTGCCATGTTTCCAGGCACAGTGCTTGCCCTGGCAGTACAGCAGGGAGCAGGGCACAGGCTGTGAGCACTCTGACCTGGTTTTATGTCACTGCCATATTTTCTGAAAAATCCCTTCACCAGGATTCCTTTTCCTGGGAAGCTGAGAAGCCTCAGAAAAGAATGAAAATAATAATTATCTCATTGCTTCTCCTGCGTTTGCTGCTTTCAAATGTGGTCTGGGGATTGTTTACCAACTGGCCAATGTTTGATTGGTTTCATGTGAATTGTTTTTACTTAATGACCAATCACAATCAGCTGTGTCAGACACTGAGGAGTCAGTCATGAGTTTTTAGTATTAATTCTTGTTAAGCCTTCTGTCTGTATCCTTGTCTTTCTTTAGTGATTAATATAATATAATATAATATAATATAATATAATATAATATAATATAATATAATATAATATAATATAATATAATATAATATAATATAATATAATATAATATAATATAATATAATATAATATAATATAATATAATATAATATAATATAATATAATATAATATAATATAATATAATATCACCCTTCTGAGAACATGGAGTCAGATTCCTCATCTCTCACCTCGTCCTGGGGACCCTCACAAACTCAACAGTTTCACTCATCCCTTGGTTTGTTTAAGCAGCTCTGTCTGATTGGTTGCTGATGTGCACAGGAAATTTTAGTTTTTCAGGAAAACACCCTTTCTAGAGTAACACTCAGGGATTCCAGAGTTCTGTCTTTGGCTTTTACTGATTTCTCCAACTTAAGCACATTTCTTTATGTTTAACCTAAAATGTATAATGAACTGATAAAGCAGCACATTAGGGCAGGGGAAAATATGGAGGCTCAGTAATAAAGCTACTGAAATCCACTTTTTACAGCAACTCCAACTTGAATTCCCTCAGCATTCCTGTCATTGGTTAGAGCACGATCACTCCTGTTTTTTCACTGAGTGCTAAATACTGGCATTGAGACACTGACAGACAGGTGTACATGAAAAAAAAAAGGTGATTGGAAAGATTTTGTCAGCAAAATGGAACTGCAGGTCTAAATAGTGCTGTAAGATATTATTATTCAAAGATGCCATTAATTTATGTTTTGTACTGACTTGAATTTTTTTGCTTTTAGCTTTTTGGGGAACTGCTTATTTAAAAATGGCATGCCAAGAAGAAATTACTATGTACTGAGGTTTGGACAAGAGGTGGCTCCACTCCAGTAACATGTATTTAATCTCTCTAGAGCTTCATTCAATAGAAACAGGAGTGTGTGAGTACATTCTTTATAAAAGCATCACCATAATAAGCACTTTTCATGACATTGAAGTTAAAACTGCCCATCAATTACCACACACTTAAAAAAAATAACTTTCTGCTAGAATTTTAGCTCAGAGTAATCTTGTTAAATAAAAATAAGTTTCCTACAGTGTTGGGCACAAGTTTAAAAAAACCACACAGTGTTCAGTACCTAAAACCCAAAAGCTAACACACAACTGCAATTAGGTTATTGAGTATCCCTCCTTTTTGCATCAAATCCTGGAAAAACAGCACACATACAAATCTGTTTTGTTGTACCTACTGTAAATGAGAATATTTGGGCTTTATCAGAGAAGTTATGCAGCACCAATCTTTAATCCTAGTCCATGAAAGTCATCCACCCTGTGATTTACTGCAAGGCTTCACAATCAGCTCTGTGGCACCTCTCAGCCACCATGAGATGAAATAGGCAAAAATCATTAAGCAAAATTCTCCTCTTCATTCAAATCAATTAAATAGCCATTGCAATGAGTTTAGTACTTAACTGTAAATGTCAGTCTAGACATACCACAAACATTTTTTGATTGCTCTTGGTAATCAATTAAGCCCAATTAAAAGAGATCAGCAATGTAGCCAAATCCTGGAGGATTTAATATACATATTATGCAAATTGAATCAGCAGATTTTTTTTTTTATTTTAAATTAAACTTTACTCTTTATTGCTACCCAGGAGTTTTGGGTGAAATAATTTTATTGTTTTACAGAAACATTTTGCAAGCCTGGAATGTATTTCTCTCAGGGTTTGGTACTGCAAGGCAGTCATCACTATAATATGCAAGATGTACAGAGATAAATCACTCTAACAATGCTCATGATGGATTTCCCAGGCTAATCAATATTCCTGGTGAGGAAGAATGTCCTGCAATAATAAAAGCACAGAAAAAGGAGCAAAGAAAGCTGAATTCACTTTGCAGAAACACTCCCTTCCCATGATGCTATGAAAATTCTATGAACTCAAAAATGAGAGAAGACAGACCAGAAAAGACATCAAGAAAGCTTTTATCCTCCTCTCTCAGATACCTTCGCCCCTGATCTCTTCCTCCTGCAACTTCCCCTACTCTGCTGAGAGCCAGCTGCATCCAAACCCCTCCTGGAAGGTGCTTGTCTCAACGTCTCGTTTCTCTCCCTTTAACAATTCCCACCCCAGAGCAGCCCCGGATCAGAAACACTGCATTGCTGCACAGTGAAACAAAACTCCCCCAGGAGGCACGTGGTGCATTTCTGCAGCTGGGCTGCAACAAACCCCCTGTGAGCACACAGGGAGGAGCTGCTCCTCACAGCCCCAGATTCCCTCTGGCAATCCTCTCCTGCAGCCTCTCACCTGCTCATGGACACAGACACAGCCTGAAGCAGCAATCTCCCACCATCTCCACCCTGGAAATATGGAGTTTGTAATTCTCCTCTCTTTCCTTCAGCTACTGCTTTCATTTCTTTAGTACTATGCCTTAATTTCCTCATGTCAAATCAGGGATAGTGATTGTGCTTCTCATTGATAAAGCACAATGATAAAGAAAATACATCATGGAGATGGATGCAGATCTTCATGCAGATCTTCACTGAGGTCATTATTTCCATAAGACTACTGCTCAAAGCAGCAGCTCTTTTTGCATTGATGCAACGGGAGGAACTGCAGCCCTCTACCAGGTAGTGACTTCCTAATCCAGCCAAACTTTGTCTCACAGGACTTTCTTTATGAAAATATGCATTATAATACCCAGGCACTCTTCAAAAACTGTGAATTATAGTTGCATATGGCCCTCAGTGAAGAACCAAACAGAGATTTACATCACACTCCAATCTTAATTCAAGAGAATTTTTAAGTTTACATGCACAGAAAAAAAAAAAAATGCTGGTTCTAAACTCAGGTATGACAACTGATTTTATAGAAGAAAAAAGTTATTTTTTGTTTAGGTTATAGATCTAACCTACCATAATATATACCATATACCCATAACCACAGAGAAAAATCTTGGTTTCTGATACCAAAGAAAAATTATTTAATCCTAATCAAACATAGTTTTTGTAAGTAGACAGAGGTCTAGGTGAAATTTATTCATATATAACATGTATATTCATACATCATATGTGTATTCATAAATCAGCCTCAATGCAGCTTGTTCCTGTTTTCAATAAAAGCATTTTAATCCATTCTCCAGTTGTGCTGAAGCACAACAAAAGCAAGAAGATATATATTTATATTTTATATATTTATATATATATATTTTTATATATATAACCTGTTAGAGCAATTGATATATCATACTCAAATTCCAAGGCAGAAATCTGTAGTTAGGGCTGACAGCTCATCTGTGTCAGCACAACACAAGCCACTGAGATGGTCTTTTTCCATTTCACAGCTGCTTTAAAATAAGACAGACTGTCATCCTTAACTCTCAGTTTCTTCCCTTTGTCATTTCACATCACAGCTCTAATTTTATTTAAACATCCTCCTCTGCTGAGATTACATCTCTCAATTTGTTGCAATACAAATTAGAAAGATCCGTGCCAGCTCTCACCACTATCAGCAGAGTTCTCTCCTGGTGCCTTGATTAATTGCCCATTTTAGCAGATGAAACAACAGAACTTACAGTTTTGAGGCTGTCTTTTGTTTGCATTAAGGGAGGAAATCTGTGTCCCCACAGAGACTTGCTCTTTTGCCATTACCATAATTACATGTTTTCAGACTAAACTCTCATATCAGCACATCCACACTGCTGCAGTGAAGGGTGTCAGGATTTTCATCAGCAGCTCTGCAGCCAGGTTGGATGGAGCCTGGCTTCAGTCAGCAAGAGAAAATGGGAAACTCAATACACAAATACAAGAAGAAATTTTTCTAAACGTAGAAAGAACTCGTACTGGATAATATTAAACTGGAGACAAAAAGAAATAGAATCCATAAAACGGAGCTGAATATGTCAGGCAGACACAACATCCAAAAATAAAACTAAATTACACCCTGACCATAACCAGAAACCTGCTCCCTCTTTTTGGCAGATTGTCTAGGTGATGCATTTGCCAGCATCACAGTTCCTCAGGCCAAGAGCAGAAAAAAAAAAAAAAAAAAACACAAACCAAAACCAACTTCTGGGGATTCCAGGTTGTGGCAAAGCTGAGCTGCAAATTTTACATTGTTTGTGAACAAGAATGAATATGAAAAGTATCATTGCATCCTTACTGATCTTGCTCAGTTCTGAGCTCCACAAATCAGAGCTTGAATGCAATTTGTATTCCTCAAGCCCCAAATAACCCCTGTGGCTCACAGGGAGGTTTCAGCCTTACAGAGGATTTGTCAGATGCTTGGGCACCTCCAAGTGTCACACATCAGGGAGAAGCAACAGAGATTAATATTAATAAGGTACTTTTAGGGAAAAGAAATAATTAGGTCTCTTTGGTGTAACTGATTCATCTTCTTTCCCTTTGTGCTGATCCTCTACACTTACAAGTCTCTTCAAAGAGTAAATTGCTTAACTGCTTTCAGCTCCCAGATGAACCTGTTGCATCTGCATCACCTTCAGTGTGAGTGACTTCCAGCAACAGCTCATCCTTGTTTTCCTCCAAGCCATTCACACTCCTCTCAAGGGCTGTTTCCTGTTTGCAATCAGATTGAAGCACAGGACCCAGGGACAATTTATCTGTTTGCTGAAGCTTGTTGTTTTCTGCTCACAACAAGATTAAGGCAAGGCATAAGGAACAGAGCTCTCTTGTCTATCTCAACTTCAGCCAGGTAAAACTTGATCTGAGGTTAACCTTGAAATTGATCAATCAAGGGAACAGATATTCAGCTGTCACCTAAAGGCAAGCAGGGAAAGAGACTGCCAGAGGGTAGATTACATATCTAGGAATTAGATGTGAAATGTCTTTAACTATCAATATGTCACAATGTGATTTCAACTGCACACAATACTCATATTTACAAGATTTCATCACAATATGTCAGTCAACATCAAAGCATTCACAGAGCAACAGGGAACAGGAGAGAAATTCAGAAAAAAAACCCCATTTCAACACTAAAGAATCTCTGCTTTCAACAACATTTCACATTTCCTTTAAGTGTTATAACTAATTGGAGTGTAGACTCTTCAAAGCATAAATGCATAACTCCCATTAGCACTAATGGAAGTTAGACACACTCATCAAAGAGAGAATATACTTCTATCTTTACTAAAGTAATCAGTGTGTCACAAAGCTGTATTTTTCTGAAGTTATCCTTTGCATGCTATGCAAGCTGAGTACAAAGGTTTGCATTAATTTAAATTCAGATTAAGCACTTAAAAAATATTTCTCCTTCACTGGAAGAACTGAATGCAGCAAATCAGTTTGCTATTATGTAAAAAAAAAATACATCACAAAATGCAGTAAAAATAATCACCCTTATAATTAAAGGCTGTCATGGTAAAATGCTTAAAAATAATCCATTATTGAAAGAACATTTCACTCCTGTTCTGGGAAAGATATAATCAGGCAATTCCTCTCTGTGGTCCTTTCTTTAATACCCTCCCAAAGAATCACTCTGAGTTCAGCCACCACAAACTGTTTTGCTATATCTTGGTTATCTATCATTTTTAGCAGTGTCTTTTGCAACAGGACAAGGACTAAAGTTTTGAAGCTGAAAGATGATCAATTTAGATCAGGAGAAAGGAAGAAGTTTTTTACTCTTTTTACCAGAACAGGCTGCTGTGAGAGGCGGTAGCTGACCCATCCCTGGAGCCATTCAAGGTTGGATGGAGCTTGGAAAAGCCTAAAATAACAAAAACTCCCAAGCAATTTTAAATTTTAATTGAAAATTAATATGTAAATTTCCTTTTTTGAGTCACTGTAATAATGAAATGTATTTTTAAAATACGACAGTGTGCTGAAGTTCACTGCTAAAGGAATGAGTAGCTGCAGATATATCAGCGCACTCTGAGTTACTGAATGAAGTTGCTTGAGAAGTTTTGCTCTGAAGGTTTTTATGGTTTGTTTAATAAGCAGGGACTAAAGCAGATACTAAGTCAATCTCCACCCTAACTAAGAACTGAAATAACCTTCATCAAACACATTACCAGTGTAGGGAATTAGGAAATGTCATGATTTTCAGCAAAGAGACTCTCAGAGAGCAGCCTGGAGTCAGGCTCTCAGTGATGCCTCTTCCCCACTCCCAGCTCTGCAAAGTCCTGCTCTCAGATAAAAGCAAACCCTGCTTCAAATCCATTTCATTTCCTGGCCTTACCCAATGCAGAAAATCACTAAGCAAACAAACAAAAAAAAAAAGAATGCAAAATATTGAATATTCAGACTTGTTCAGTTTCATAATGAGAAACAAAATGAAATCCACTGTTAACTCAGTGTATGTTTTAATCTAGAGGTGAGGCAATCAGTGGTTGTGTGTTGCAGTACTCAGGACAGACACATCCTGTACTCAAAAAGTGTTTGGTTAAAATTAATAAAAGGTTATTTTGAAGATGGTAGTGAGTCAGGAAGCATTTAGTCCTAAAAGACACATTATCTGTCTCTATTTCCATATACAAATCATCAAACAATGACAGTGGTGATAACAGTAACTCAAGTAAAATATTAATTTATCTTCACTTTCAGCTCTTTCTCAATACTCTTTGCCTTGATTTTAGCTAAGTAGGTAAAAATATAATTTAATATTTTAACTTCTGGAAGAATACAGTAGAACTGTTGCTGTTATTTCAAATATAGTAACATGCATGAGGAAATCAAGGTCTTCAGCAATAAGTTTGAGTTTGAAATTGTTTCCAATTAACAATTTATCAAAATAAGAGCTCAGAAAATAGCTAGGGAAAAGGGCAGAGTATTTAAGCAGAGAGGAACATTTATGTAACATGTTATAAGACCATTTTAAATTGCTAAAAAAAGAAAACCTAACTTGCTGGAACAGTGAGTCCTTGCCTCTAGGAGGACAAGGTACAACACTGTGTGTAAAAATGGAAAAAAGATAAAAATTCATAGCTTACATAAATTTCATTACACGTGCAGTTGCCCAGAAAGCAAAGAATTAGCATCTACCTTTGAAGCACCTCATAACAGGAGCCCATTTCCATATCTCTGTACATCTGGAATCCATCAAGAATCCATGGAAATGCTGCAGATTATAATATCCACTCTGCAACAGATTTCCATTCATGGAACATGACATCATAGTTTGGGAAATTTATAATGTGCTTTAATTGATAATATGGCTTAGAGCCTCCTTCTCTACATTGCCCATAGAGAGGAATAAATATTGGATAATGCAATCATTTTTATTCCAAATTAGAATAAATTGAAAATTTCATACATCACAGTTTTTAGTTAAAATATTCCTCAGAATTTCAAATAGAATATGTTGAAATACTTGTTTTTAAATGTTGAACTGTTCACTCCAATAATACAATACATAATTTCTGCATGAATAAAATAGTGTTGCCAAGTAATATAAAACACATTAAAATAACAATGTCAAAATGAAATTATTATGCCAAAGGTAAGATTTCAACATTCAAAATTAAAAATCACATTGTCCAAAGTGTGAGAAAGCTGAAGCAAACTATCTAAACCTTCTTCACTAAGTTTATACAGAAAACACTCTTTCATACAAAACTTGCAAGTGAGAACCAAAAAGAAAAATAAAGTATTGGAAAACATTTCTAACAGGTTTTAATGCCTCTTAATCTGCAGCCAGCCATACTTGTCACTCTGAATCTGACAGCTTAGTGACCTTTACAGATGAGCTCTCTCAGCTGAGATCCTGATAACAAATTCATAATTATCTGAACCATCATTACAGAATTAACAGACCCAGTCTGGCAGACAAGATCCAGGCCTGAGAAGAAACAAAGCTGCTTTTTTATCCCAGAGACAGCTGCTCTAGGATGGGGTCAAAAAACAACTTTTGAATTTAGTCAAACTAATTCTCATGTAGTGCCAGTCCTGCATTAAAAGAGATTCTCTTACTTACTTCATGTATTGCTATTGCTCACAATGACAACCCAAAAGTCCTGGGTTTTCACAGCCACAGTTTTAAAGTGCTTCAAATTTTTACTTTTAAAATGCAAGTTATAGATTTGCAGTAAACTTTAGGCTTCTAAGTCGCTTTGGCTGAACTTAAAAATCAATATTCCACATGCAGAAGAAATTCAGTCAGTCCTATGGCTAAAGTGGGCTGCAAGTGCAGAAAGCACACTCTGCATTTCCCTTTGAGGCACAGTTAAATAAGATGCTCTGCATTCATCAAGTCTCAACTATGGACACCCTCCTCAAAACTAAAACATGCTTTATCCCGAGGAGAAAGATATCATGGAAAATACAGGCAAAAACTGGGTTAAAGTAAAATGACTCTTAGCATGGGAGGCTGATATCTAAATTCTGCCAGAAACCTGATTGATTCTCCCATTCCCCTGTTTGAGTAATAGTTTTTTCACAAGGTGCCTGGAGTTTAATTTATCTCACTAAAGAGACTGAGTTTGCACTGCAATATTAGTGGGTCAAAGCCAATCTATATTTACAGATGTGGAAAAACAATGCATGGCTACTCTAATGATTACCAGCTACAAGTTCCCCACACAAATTGCCTATAAACTTTGTCAGATTGCAGAAACAAGCAAAGATCAAGTTGCTTCAGGTTCCTCTCAACACTACAGTGCCACACAGAAACTGTGGGGGACACATTTGATTTTTACAGCAGTAAATTAAAAATGTCATTAAGTCCAATTGCCAAAAATGTAATAATTTCAAGTTCATAGCACTGTTCTCACTGCACTTCACACTCTATTGTGAGAATTGAACAGAATTGATGCACTGAATAGACCTTGAAAGAATCCCAAATACATGAGCTCAGTATTTGCAGACAGATAAATCCAAACATACTTTCATAAAAAGATACTAAAACCTAAACATACTAAACCTACTCAAGTCCTTTTGCATCACACTGAAAGAGATAACAAGCAAAACTGTTCAAGTGCCAGCCAGATTTTCATAAGAAGAATAACCCTGTCCAGGGCAAAACAGACCAGGAAAATGGATGGATGAGTGGCAAATGTGAGTCAGTGTCTATGAAATCTGCCACAATGGAATCAGTTAAAGAGAGCTAAAAAAGGACTAAAAGTGAAATAAACTTATATGTGTGTATATATATCTTCATAGATGCAAACGTGTTTAAAAATGCAATTTTTATGGATCCATTATGCAAACATTTGAGCTAGACAGAATGGTACAGAAAGCACTGGTTTTACTGCCTCTTAATCCAAGAAAAAACATGAATGGACAACAAAATGTAAGGATTAGAAATTTAAAACTTTGGCTTTTAGAGATATTGACTTTAAGCACTGCACAGCTTACTTATCTGCCATAAAACACAACTGAGTGTTTGTTAAAGAAGTGTCTAGAAAGAAAACTGACAAAAATTCAAGGATTTGGTTTAGGCAAATGGAAACAAGGCAGAATCAGCCAGCTGTGCTGCTGTTGCATACAGCTACAAGTCCAGCTACAAGTCCCCTCCTGCACAGCACTCCTTTGAAGACAATCCAATTGCTGATGAACAAATTAGAGCAGACTTAAATGAGCCTTTAAGAAGGACCATGAAGCCAGCTGGAGGTATAAACAGCAGCTCCCAAAGGAAAAGTGAACAGGCCACCCCAAATCCATCCCCTGAGGGAAGGACTGCAGCTCCAGCTGGGCACTGGGTACACTCTGTGCTGGCGACAAGTGGGGAAAGCTCAACAAGCAGGCACAGGGTGAGAATATCACCCTCCACGTGTCCATGAGCCTGCTGGAGCACACAGACACATCCCTGAGGTCTTGATGAGTAAGAAAACACAATGTGGAAGCCTGGAGGGAGCTCAAAGTCTGCTGTGGAGCACCCACCATCTGTCACCATTCCAAAACGCTTCATCCACTGCTCAGCTCTGCTCATGCAACAAAAATATTCGCCCTGGGGGGCTGTTGCATCCTAGGAGTAATGGTGTAGCACATTCAGTTTGGACTTGTTGATCACATTAAAGACTGCTGGCTTAGCCAGAAATGTGTTACTGAGAAAAGGCCTCCCTGTTCCACCAACATCACTATGGAAACTATGGGAATATTTAAACTTCCTCCTGCACTGCACTCAGGAGACTTTTGCTTCAATAACAGGGAGAATTCAGGTTTATTTAGTGTCTGGTCCTCTTTCCCAGGGCTTCACACACAGAACTGATGTACTTAACCTTTCAGCATTAGGTTACTATCCAGAAATACTGATTAGAAAATGTAAATCATTCTGCTAATCTCTTTCAAAAGACACCTCGTGCAACAGATACACTCTCCCTGTGTAAATGTTTTCTAAGGATATTGATGTCTTTGTTAAATTCTTAATGCTTTGGGCTGTGGAATAAGTAAAAAATCAATAGGGACATAAATTTTAAGAAGGATTGCAATGATTAGCTGTGTGTTTGGCTATTGGTGGCAAAAGGTAGTTTGACCTCCCACTAGCTGGAATATCTGATTTCATTTTTCCTGACTTATGTCCCAATCTCTGGATTTTGTCCCATACCTAGAGATTTCAACTAGCATGGAATCAGGCTACATCTCAATAAATACAACTAGATGTAAGTTGTTCCAAGAAGCAAGGACTCTTAAGGAAAATATATTTCAAGTATTCTGTGGAGAGAATACAACACACCTAGTAAAAATCAAAAACGTAAGGAAAAAAATGGCCAGGAAAAAAAATTTTGCAATCAGCAATGGTGATGCTTGAAGGAAAACAAGAGTCACAGGATACTGCAGAAGTCAAAAGTAACTCAATATTGTCCTGGTGTACAAAGAATGCTGGTGGAGGAAGGAAGAAGTCATTTGCAGAATCCAGTGGTGACACAAGTTAATGGCCCTGAATGCTCAGCACTGTTTAATTCCTGTTCACCATCATTAACAGTGGCACCAGTATTGATGCAGCCACAGGGATTAACTGAGCTGAGCACAAACTGCCCAGATCTGCTTCTGAGGAGGCAGAAATGTGGCACCTTGGGGACATCAATTACAGGAGAGCAGAAAGGGGCACAGTCCCTGCAGCAAGTCCTCACAGTGTGCTGGGGCAGGGAGATCAGGTGAAACAGCCACTGAGTAACCTTGTTTAAAGACTAGACCAGAGCCAAAAGGAAAAATTACTGATTAAATTACCTCATTGTGGTACACACTGTGGAAGAAAGAATTTTAATGAGGACAAAACACCAAACCACCCACAAAAACTAAAACTAACGAGAAAATAAAAATTCTTCCTAAACCAAAATGTCCATTGCTGGAGAAACCACAATTCCTGGAGCAAAGGACACCGCAATGCACATTATTCTTGATACAGGGGTGGTACCTCCACAACCTTTCCCTGAATGACCAATTACCCACCCACAGCTGGCTCACAGAAAATCTTTAGCATCAGCACAAACACAGCCCCAAACTCCTCCAGTCTGTTCCCTAATGAGAGAATTGAATCACTCAATCTGTTTCACAAAAACATTGCTTAAATTCTTTTGTTTAAGAAGTTATTTTAATAAACCAGTAGAATGGTATCAATCAAGCCTTTTATTCCCCTTTTTAGCAGTTTCTGAGAGAAATATCAGCCAGCCTGGAGATGCTTTATGTATCTTCTCAAATTTTCTGGGCCTTTCCCAAAACATTGTCTTCAGACTTGGCAAAACTTGGGTGTGTATTTCACACAACTTGCTGGAGTTTTAGGAAAGAAGAATTTCAGCTGAAAGCCTCCAAAGATTGGAGTGCTATCTTAGGATTTTTTTTTTTACTTGTTCTTCCACAGGCTGCTTTTTGCAGCACAGAGAATCAAAGTGCAACCCCCTCTGCTGCCTTTCAGAAATAAACCCTTCACAGACAAGAGACAACAAAACAACTCCCTGGCCCGGCTTCCAGCTCCAGGCTCTGCACAGACAGATTCCAACAAAAAATGAAAGCTCTGTGCAGAGCTGGCACAGGTAACACTGAGCACACCCCTCTTCACTTCTGCCCAAGAGCATTAGTTGATTAATTAATTAATTAACATCACAGCAAATTCGTGAGCACCAAACAGCCCCTGCTACACCACCAGGGCTCTCCTGCACTATGGCTGCACTCCAGGTTGGCCACATCCCACTCTCATCTCACTTAGGGAATAAAATAACATATTTTCACTCTTAATATCCATCCCTGATTGCAAGGGTAACACCAACACTCATAGATGTGTAATTCTTAAAGAGGTGCTTTGTTTCTTCAACTCAATTTCTGGAGCAGAATCTCTTCTCTTACTGCTCAGTGCTGGATTATTTCTTGCATTGACCCATATCCACTGACAAACATCACAACACACTCAGCTCTGTTAAAACAAGCTCGTGTTTATCTCACACACAGGAAAAGCTTCTTTTAAGAAATGCCAAATGTTTTAAACCATATTTTTACTGCACAAACTTGGCATATCTGCTACTGTGAAATCTGTGTGCTGTGCTTCCCAAACCACTTCCATTTCTATCATAAATCATTTAAAAGCAGTTTCAACCACCTTCATGGCAGGTTTCCCAGGCCCACTGTTTATTTCATTTTTCAGGATAGACAAGAGACCCAAGGGAAGCAGCAGCTCCAGCACCGGCCACTGCCTGCACATTTCACTCCCCAGGTGACAAAGGCAGTGTACAGCATGAGAAACGTGCCAGGGACAGCCACAGGTAAAATTATGGGCAGACACTCTCTCAGTTGCTCTTTAAGGAAAGAAAACATGTTATGAGAAGCTGAAGTAATATTTCTTCAGCCAGGTAATATCTTTCCATGTAAACTGTAATACACAGTCTACAAAACATGACAGTGAAACCACTCATCAACTGTAAAGTAGGAATGCTTCAAATTTTTTTTTCCTTTTTTTTGGAGAGACTACTAAACAAAATAAATGTTTTCAAAATAAATGTGAGGAGCAGAAGGATTTCCTCCGTAAACCAATCCCATGTTTTCTCTGATGTTCAAAAGGGGTGTCATCACCTGCTCTCTTTTGTCCTCACTGCATGAAAATAAAGATGCCCATATAAGAACTAGCAATTAATTAGCAAATGACAGCTTCTGCTGAGGCTAATATAGGAAATCTGGAAACACCATGAAACACAAAAAAACCCCCACCAAGTAAATAAAGTTAATGCAAAGGCTTGAGTTAAAAAAAACACCTGGAGTGAAAATATTTCTGAATTGGATGGAGTGGTTTATTATAATGTCCAAAGAAACAGATTAAAACTGTAAAAGGAGAAGAAACAAACAAACAAAAAAGATGAAGAATCTTTGCTTTGAAAATATACATGTGTCTTGAAAAATTATTTGCTTTGAAAATTAAATCTGAACAGGGTGTGCCTGCTTGGCACAACCCTGGATTTTATGGTGGAAAAAGTGATAAACCTAATTCCAAAACAGGGGTTTACAATAAGAGAAAAAACACACAAACACACAAAACACACACACACACACACAAAAACCACACATACAGGCTCAGGTGATTTAAAATATATGAAAAATCCTGTCATTATGCTGGCTATGCACCCATCTGCCACTGCCACCAAGGAGCCAGTTCACTCCATCATGTCCAGCAAAGATTGGCAAAGAATGTCTGGACAGAAAAAAATGCAAGAGATTCATATATTCACAGAGAAATACACAAAAATATTCTGAATTTTATTGTCATTTACAGCTATAGTCCCTGGAACAGGAGATGTAAGTACAGACCTCAGTAAAAGAATGCAAATCTGTTGAGTCCTCAATATTTCCCTAAGGGCAGCACACACATTTCTAAGTAACTTGAGAGAAATTGGGAAAATATCCTGAAAAAATTCTTCACTCTGCCCCAGCTGTCAGTTTCAACCTGACACATTCACATTCATTATTCACTGGCAGCATTTTAAATTCTTATTTCCTATTAGAAAACCTGAAGATCAATAATGCTAGAGGGAGATGTACTCTCATTCAAGGTCTCCAAAACAAACCAGACAACTGGAATGCCTTCTGAAATTAAACATTTTTCCAGCTAGCAGGGATTGGACTGGTTAATGGTTGTGTGCACTCTCCACCATGTCCTTTTACAGCCAAAGTAATCAGATTTAAAACTGACAAAGCTTAGTGCCCTACTAAGTCATTTACAACAAAATTACTGGCTATCATCCCTATTTTCTTATTCTTTCTATGTAAATTCTTTCAAAGAGAAAAAAAATCAAAGTCATGTTAAAAAAATATATATATTGCCTTTGAAATAAACCAAAATAGAAAGAAAAAACAAATGAAGAAGAAATCTGGATATCTGCACAGGTACATCTTCACATACTATATAAAATGGGAATATATTTTGTCACTTTTAAGACTAGCTCATAGTGTTTCTTTTATTTCCTCAGCAACATCTGATTATCTCAGATAAAGACCAACATCTCCTCTCCAACTTTAGACATTTGCATAATTATTAACTTTGGTGGCAAGCCCATAAAATTGTGGACTCAGTTTCAAGCAGGAAAGGAAATGGACTGTAAAAAAAATCTGCATTTAAGGGCTGCTCTTATTAAAGAGCAGTCTAGAAATAGCTGCATGGGGATGGAGTTTGTAGTGGGAGAGCTTTCAAACAAGCAAGAAATAATGCAAGATTGGAAGATAATGTCAGAGAAATGCAAAGATCAGTAGGGAAAGTTTCATTAAAGGGCAGCAGTTAAATACCAGGCCTTAGCTAAGGACACAGTAATTCATCCACCACTTGAAATCCTTAAATCTTTCTTTTTGTTTTTCTACAAAACATGATCGAGACCCTGAAGACACTGCTTACAGCAGGAGCCACTATTTCAATCTCTATCCCCACCCCTTCCCAAGAGGGAAAGATGATAAAACTTTCAAGTGGATACAAATTATCCCATTCCAAGAAGAGCAAAAGGTAGTAAGTAGCTATTTATTTTCTGCTAAAATCATCCTGTGCAGAGTTCACTTATCCTGCCAATATCCAAAGAAAGTGCCAAATGCTCCCCTCCAGCTCCACAGTAATGAATCTGAACTTATATATTTCATTTTCCATGCATATAATGCCATCACTGCAATGCCACAGTGCCAGGAAATAAAGTCTTAAAAAACAAAAATAGAAGCAGGAAGCAGAAATGCTGCTTTGCAAGACTACTCCTTGGGTTTTTTTATTGCCCAATAAATTGGATATCATTAACTATACTGGCTATTAAAAAAAATCCCAAAACCTATACATATTTTTTCTGTGTTTATCAAAAATACTAAAAAATTTATAAATCCTTAATTACTCCCACTTTTTCTTTACTTCTCATACACACACACATACTCTAATAAACAAAATGTTCTTTTTTCCTGTTTTTTTGTACTATTGGACTTCACTGTTTCTTTGGCCAATAAATTCAGGAGAACACCTGAGTTTAAAGTAAAAAGCTTAGAAGTTTTCACACTGACTCAGAAAACCATCATTGTAGGAAGACTGGATATTAGTACCAGTGTACTGTTAATAAAACACAGGGTCTTTCTCTAATAAATAGCATTTCTAATATTATTTTCAAGAGATGGAAAAGTTCATACCTGTACAATCTCATAAATACAATCTCATACCTTTTACACTGGATTGTTTACAATAATTTTTTGCACGACACTAATGCAAATTATATTTTTGCATGATGCTAATAAAATTCTATTTCACTGCAGGAGCTTTTAAAGATGGATTTTGAAGACCACAGGAAAAACCTGTATCCAAGCAAGAGTTTAGCATCAAATTCTGCATTTCTTTTTTACCACATCTGGAAAACTCATAAAAGAAGCTTTGCTGTTACTACAGGCTGTAGAAGAGAGTTAAGAAATACAATTAACTACATGTTTTATAGCTTCACCAATATTTAATGTAGCTCCATCCACAGCCTTTTAGTTTTATTGTCCTGGGTTTTGAAATTAGTACTACTTTTATGCATAGAATATTATGCACATGTTATGAGGAACTACTAGAGTTCTTAGGAGAATAATCTCATGGATTTTTTAAGTAACAAGAGGAATGGATAGAACCAGCATAACGATGTTCTTCCACTGTGTACTTCCCTGCTTTTAGTGACCCCTTTAGTTTACAATACTGGGTCTGGGATAACTTTATTTGATAATTAGGACCAGTGTTTTTCAGATAGGGTGGGGTCATAAGCAGCTGTTTTGTGAATTTAACAGAGAAAAGCAAATTGAAAACCTGCTTTTATGATTTCATTAGCAAAAACACAAGAAACTGCTCCTCCTGGCAATAGAACTGTTCCAGCTTTACCCAGTATCACTTTTTTTTTTTGCACTGACTGTAGACAGAAACCAGTCCAAAGAAGAAACTAAGGGCAACTCAGCAGAGGTGAGAGGAAACTAAACTGAGTGTCCCTTCTCTTAGCCCTGAACTAATGGCTAACAAAAAACACCAGAGCAGGTGCTGGGGGAAAAAAAAGACTGACCATACTTTTCTCCTTTTTATGCTTTTGCTTTTAAATGCACTTATGTTTATTATAGCCACTTCATTCTTCAGAATTTATCACAAAGCAATAATTCAATCACAAAACTCCCTGCTAAGTAAAGCAGTTCATTTAGTAAATCAGAATACTAAATACAATTTGTAGTCATCAGAAAATTATGTACAAGTATATTGTAAAAGTATAAATGACTGTACAATTATATTGAAATATTCAAGTCTTTTCCAAATGCAAGGCAACCAGTTCCCAAACCCCAAAGTTCAGACATTAATAGAGTTGATTTTCCTGTGAATCCACAAACAAGATCCAGTTGTTAAACACAATTCTTCATCACTGATTCCAACTGAGTCAGGAGCATGAACAGATCATTTTAATGGGTTTCTACTAGACAGAGCTTTAAAATTAGAAAGCCACTTCAAAAATTAATGCAAGAAACGTGATTCAGAGTAAGAAAGAAAACTGGGACACTGGCCAATTTCAAGAGGGTTTGAAATTTTAACCGATTTTATTTTTTTTTCCTCAGTGACTGGATAATATCATTCAAGACTTAAAATTTTTACCTAGTTTCAAATTAAGTGAGAGTTTATGAACTTACCATTAATCCATTTGGCTTCTGGATTATGAACTACGAACTCTTTTCTGAAGAGATCTTCCAAGGATAATCTGTTTTCTGATGAATTTGCAAGTTCATCTAAAATAAACACAACAAGTTCATTTTAGATAAATATTGGAAACAATATATTCTCTGTTGTTTGCAAAACACTGGCATTATAGAACCATGATAACAATACCTTGCTCTTTTGGGTTTTTTCACAACAAGTAAAAGTATCATTTTTGTTTAGTAAAATTTCAGGAAACAAAGAATTAGTACCTTTTGGACAGGAAAACTACAGGATTTAGTGTTTGGCTATTTATTATACTGGGACTTTAAGAGCAAAGCTCTTCCTTACCACAGCCCCACGCCACAAAAAATTACAAACAACACCAAAATATCCTGGCCAAAGAATGTGGGCCATATTGAGTACCATACACTGAGAGAAACTAGATAAAAATCTTCTGCGAGTAAATTTGGAACCAACTTCACCTATTCCACAACTTAAAATAAAATTTAAAAAAATCTACATTCACATTTCATAGCCTGTGCTTGCTTTCTAGTGACAGGAACACCATAACTTGGCTAGCAGCCTTGTGTTTTTCCCAAACACGACCCAGGAACACTGTGCTCCTGAACATTAGCCAACACTGACTTACAAAACAAAACAAAATAAACCAAAATTATTTTCCTGCATCTAAAATCATCTCCACACTTCAGAAAACTAAAAAAGGAGCTCTGCTAAATATCAGTGTTCTTGTGCTGTAAGCTATAAAAATAAGTATTGAAGATTTCAATAGTGAAGATTCAAGAGAGAACTGCTGCACTAACAGTGGTAATGTTGAACCATTACTATTAAAGCAAAACTTTTAGTGTCAAAAGACAAAACCACCAAGTTTCCAAGCAATAATCACTGCCAGCAGCTTGCACCTCACCTGACTGCTTTGGGCTGTTTAGAACAGAAAAAAGATGCCAAAAGCTGTGCTGGTTGTTCCCTCTGCAAAAAGATGCACCTGTGCACTTCTCACACAACCAGCCCAATGTCCTGCCAGGTTTTTAAAATAATTTTATATTATTGGGCAGGTTACCATAAATTACTGCACTCTTTCTCTTCTCTATGAGCTTTTCTTTCCTTCTTTGTGTTAGGGAGGTTTTGTCCTTTTAGATATTAAGCAGTGCTCTGGTGACAGGCACATACAAAGAGAGTATCTGCCATCACAGCAGTCAAGCATCTTTGTTACCTTTGTGTCAACCCATGAATGCTACCCGGACATTTTTAACAAAGAATCCTGCTTTGCAAAGGTCATATCCTGTAACATATTTTGGATGAAAATGTGACCCTTCAAAGAGAATAAAGTCAATCAATAGTTTTGTTATTGGTCTTTATTCAGCCAAATTTCTCAATTATAGGGCCAGCAGAAAGCTTACTGGAATCAACAGCAATATGTTATTTTTGCCTTTGAATGTCAGCACTGCCTGCTGCAGCCACTTCAGCTGATATTAATAAAAGTGCATCCTTGGTGTCCTGAAAACTCCCTTTTAATGCACATCATGAATTTACAATGGACCCAAGGCCATCCCAGCTGCTCACTCCACAGCTCTGCTGCATTTTTCACGTTGCTCCCTCCCAGGTGGCAGCAGGGCTCTGGAAGCACTCACCCACTGCAATCAACTCCTCTTGCACTCCACGTCTTGTAAGGATCCTCCCTCATAAGACAAACACTCTAATCCTAAAATAAGCTTTTTCCCTCTTCCTACCTTCCAGGAATCAAAATAGCCTGTTTAGGTTTGTTTTTATTTTTCATCTGCCAGTCCAGCATGGGACACAATATTGCACTTGCAGTCTTACTGGGGCTTTACAGCAGAGCAACATTATCTCTCTTGATTTATACCTAATCCCTCTGTTTACACATCGTGGGACCTTGTTAGCTCTTGCTCCTGCCACACACTGTGTTTTTATCTTCAAAGTGAGCACATGTTGTTATGTGTGCTCTGCTCAGCTCCACAAACACATTCCTGTGTCTTCAGAACACTGCTCCTGCCTTAACAGCAGCAGACACTGGGCTCTTCTCATGCCCATTATCCCCTTTTTCCACAGCCTTACTGACAACCTTACCCTGCACAGGCTGTTTTCCACCACCTATTTGGATTCCACACATCCTGCTCCTGATGCTGTTTGTAATTCCAAACGTGTTCCCCTTCTAACCTCACCTGAGTCTGTTTCTACTCATTGTGACCCTTTATTTCCTGCCAGTTTGCCAACTAGCAATCAAGCCCACACAAGCTGTTATGCTGTCAAAGATTGCCTTACCTATGACAGATTTTTTTTCCAACTGCTTAAATAAAAATCACTAAAATAATACATCAGCTGAGCACAGAGAGGCTATTCGAGAAGGAAGGAACACCAGTCTGTTTGCTATCACATCCCTGGCAAGAAATTTCAATATAAATTGGATTTTAAAGTAAATTTTAAATTATAGTTAGCATTTGTAAACTGAAAAAAAAAAAAGGTATCTTCTAGCAACTTTAAAAGATGTTTTAGAAGTTTGGTTTGTTTATTTCCTAATGGTAATTTTTAACCAAATTAGAGTCCTGTTTGTAACTCAGCTCCACCTTTGCCCTCTGCCAATATCTCAGATGCCCAGTTTATCTATAACAGGATGAATTACACATCCTGGGAACCCTCAAAACATCAGTGGGTTAATCTGTATTGAGCACAAGCACAAATTAATTTTACCCCACCACATTTGTACTCAGAGGCAGGGGAGAACAGGAGGGGTGGCCCTCTGTGTCAGGGACCAGCTGGAATGCATGGAGGATGGATGGATGGATGTGGATGGATGGATGGATGGATGGATGGATGGATGGATGGATGGATGGATGGATGGATGGATGTGGATGGATGGATGGATGGATGGATGGATGGATGGATGGATGGATGGATGGATGGATGGATGTGGATGGATGGATGGATGTGGATGGATGGATGGATGGATGGATGGATGGATGGATGGATGGATGGATGGATGGATGTGGATGGATGGATGGATGGATGGATGGATGGATGGATGGATGTGGATGGATGGACAGACGGACAGATGGATGGGTAGATGGGGTGACCTGACCTTATGGTCAGGATTAAAGAAGGGACAGGGATAGGTGACATCATTGTCACCTCGGGGGCTGCAGCAGGCCACCCCAGCTGGGAGAGCAAGGGCAGGGTCCTCACATCCACAAGCCCTGGTCCTTGTGGGTGACTTTGGCCACCCCAATACCTGTTGGGGGGACAGCACAGTGGGGTATAACCAACCCAGCAGGTTCCTGGAATGCACTGTTGGTAACTCTTCTCCAAGTGACAAAGACAAGGACATGGACCTGTTGGAGCAGGTCCAGAGGAGGCCACAAAGATGCTCAGGGGGCTGCAGCATCTCTGCTGTGGAGACAGGGGGACTCCATAGGGGGACTGCTATGAGACTGAGAGGGACTTTTGGGCAGTCATGGAGTGACAGGAAAGTGGAACTTTCTTTAAACTGAAAGAGTGCAGGTTTAGATTGGGGAATTCTTGGATTCTTCCCTCACAGACTGGAGAGGTCCTGGCACAGGGTGCCCAGAGCAGCTGTGGCTGCCCCATCCCTGGAAGTGCTCAGAACCCTGACAGGGCTTGGAGCCACGTGGGATAGTGGAAAGTGTCCCTGCCCATGGCAGAGTGGTTGGAATGACATGATCTTTAAGGTCCTTTACAACCCAAACTAATCTTTGATTCTAGGATGTACCTGTTTCATTATAAAGACTTCCTTTTACTACTGTGCATTTATCACATTGCAAAATAGCCTACTGTCTCTTTTTCATTTCCCTGTAAATTTTATTGAATTATTCCTTAAAGGAATGATATTTCCAATGTTCTCAGACTATTTACCTCAAATTTCTGTATTTCAGTCTGAAATTGGATAGATAGACAGATAGATAGATAGATAGATAGATAGATAGACAGACAGATAGATATAAATATACATATATATATATATATATATGTATATATGTGCAGCAAATGACACAGATTACAGAGACACAAACAAAATCAAATGCTAAAGACTAAATGACTACTTCTTAATTGTACATCCAATTAAAAACAGTTCCAGTACTGGCATGGATTAATTCAAAGTGACAAACCTGTTTGTGCTTACTAAACTAGAAGGCTCCAAAACTTGAAATTAATGGCCTTGCTACTTTTCATGAGTTTACAGGATATTATTTTTGCAGGTTAAATATAGTCTAAACACCTCATAAAATCTGTGTTCTAACTTAGCAAATAAAACTAATAATTATGTACTGTAGTATGCCATTAACTGAAGCTCCCTACTGACTTTGCTGTGGAAAAAAAAAGGTTTTATGCTAGAAATTAGGATAAAGGCTTGATGTTAAATTCCATCTGAAAAAAGAAAAAAACGCCACTAGTAAATGGTATGCAAGCTAGCATGTGTAACTGGGAATTAGCATAGCTCACTTTGTGTTATCATGACAAAGGAAGAAAATTTGCCAGAAAATAGTTGGGTATCAAAACCTGCCTGCCAATTACAGTAGGTACAGGGAGCCCATACAGAATTGAACAGAAACCTGAAACTGCTTGCAGTAAATATATCCATATCACAAAAAAAAAAAAAAAAAAAAATATTAGTTTGCTTTCTTTTCCTTTAAGAGTAGTATGAGAGAGAGTATGGAGAGGTCAGTCCTAACCCTGAACAGTTTATCTACTGGACAAAATCCAAATGGATTCTCTTCCCAGAGCTTGATTTTACTCAGTAGGCATGGTTTAAATGCCAACATCAGTATCTCACTAATCAAGACCTAGTAAAAGCATTTGAGTTTTCCACACATTCAGAAACTGTAAGTTAACATGAAAGTAGAAATACTGACAGTCCCAAAAGGAAAAATACAGCTTTAACAATTGTGGCAAAACACCTGTTTTGGGGAGGCCAAATCCATACAACGCTTAGGCTGTTCTTGAGGGGTTTTTCATATAAAACTTTCAGCTGCTAATACTTTCAATTGAACATTTGTCAGTTCTGAGACACAGATCAACAGACATAGGCTCATAAGACAGGTCTTCAGATAATTCCTACAATGTGGAACTGTCATGATGCAAAACAAGAACCAGCTGATTCAAAGGGCGGGAATGATTTAAAGGCACTGTTATCTAAAAATCTACCCACGACTATTTCAGTATATGCAGGTGTGAGATGAAACCTCAAAAGCATAAAATAGAATAAAAGCAGCAGAAGAAAGGTGCCTGTGTTATATTTATACTGACATACAAACCAAATGACGGCATCTGTGTCTCTGCATTGGCCACTAATTCCCAGTATAAAGATAGATTTACAAGATTATTTCCAAGGTATTTTCTTTTGCCTTCTTAAATAGTTCTCCAGCAATCCACTCCAAATTTTAAACAGAAATCACTGGATTTATAATGCAGTTTCCCCAGAGAGACTTCCAAGTCTTTCCACTCCAGTCCTCTGCTTTAACAAGGGCAACTTCATTCTTTGGCATCTCTTTGCATTTTCTTTATCATTGCACTTCTCTAATTTTGAAGAAAACCAGTAGGGATATTTGCCTGCAAGCCTTCTTCTCCCAGGTAAGGAGCAGTGTAGCAATTTCTACTTGCTGGGAGCAGTGGGGTTTATTTAATGTACTCCTTAGTCCATGGGGCTCACAGAGAGTTCCTGAGCCCCAACAAGTGGTTACTGGGCTGAGAGTTCATTCAGACTCTGCCACTAACGTTTTATATCTCTGGATGATTTGTTCTTCTACTTTTCCATCTCTTTTTGAGAACACTCAGACATTTATAAAGATTGTGAGTATTATCATAGATTAAAAGCAAGATGAAATGATCAGAAATGTTACTAATATTGTTGGTACAATACATTTACTCAAACCACAAACATAATTGTAACACAGAGGTTTCAGATTTAAACAAAACCCAGGATATTAATAGGTCAAAATACATCTCTTATTTCAACAAAAATCCTGCCTAGTATTGTATAGTCAAGTTATATTTCATGTAATAAAAGATAATACAAAAAGAAAATCAAGAATTTCCTTTTAGTTTAGCATAGTTTCTATCTTTAGTGGAAGCTGAAGCCTCTGAAGCTTTTTGCAAATGAATTACATTTCTTTTAAAAACATGCTATCCCATATGGAAGCATTGATCCCTCTATGAAAAGGCAGGAAAGCTGTTGTTCAAAATCTGAGAGAAGTCAAATGACAGCTGTTAGTGTACACAGAACTAAGAGCTTCTTATACTGTGGACAAAACAACGTGTAAATAATTACAGGCAAAAGAGATCATTGCTGTTGTGTTTGGCATATCAGTTAAGTACACGTTTGCCTCCAAAAAATACCAGTGAAACAATCATGCTTCTGAGCCATAACCATCTGAAATTATCATCATTTCCATAAAAAGAAGCAGCATGATGTACAGTGTTTAGGGGAATTTACATGAAATCTAAGAAGCACCCATCCATACAGGCAGAACTAAATAGGGAGAGAACTCTCTGATCCTCAAAACAGTACCAGAAATGAACACTGAAACATCCCAGGGTAACAAAGGACATTTGCACTGAATATCTTCATTCAGACCTGTTATATTTTATGAGAAGGATTTTCAAACCCAAATATTTATAATAACAAATTAGCATCAACTTGGAACTGAGCACTTCACAATATCCAGATGCGAGTGGGGATCTCTACTTTTTTCCTCCCCTCAAATACTGAACATCCCAATGTGATCTTAACACATGTTCATGACAAAGAAGTGTCAGCTATAATGCTTAGAGTAGCAAAATATCTGCTTCCCAAACCACTAATAATTCATAATAATCAAACAAATTAATAACAAAAGTGAAGGAGGAACAGCAATAATTAGGGCCAAAAAAGGAAAATTATCTATCCTACCATACACCTCAAAGCTTTCCATGGTGAGCATTTCCAAGCCCAGTTTTGCAGAGCTAGATTGTTCTGGGAGAAAAGTTTTCATTCCTATCAAGCTTCACAGTCTCTATGGGATATCTCAGAGCATCTGAGCTGACAGAACCAGTTTCCACTTGCATGACTTCAACTGAAATGTAGGTCCCAGCTTACACAAGTTTTCAACCAAGATCTCTGGATTTTGAAACAGCCTCAGAGATGTTGTAATTCACTGAGCTTTTTTAATATTTTTTTTTAAGTTACCATTCCCCTAGGTTGTTTATTCTGTTTCCATGAGTGCCTTCAAGGATTTCAGCTTATGTTTTACATCATTAATAATTCTATGTAGATATAAGAGCCACAACTGAAAGTTATTATTGTAGGTTCCAGCAAACACTTGATATTTCATAAGTCTTCAAAAAAAGGGAAACATCCTCCTTGAAACAAAAAACAGTCTTCTGCCTTAGAGTGTACTAGGATACACTACCATGTGCTCTCAAAACCTCTTTTTTCTTATTCCCTGAAGAAGGCTCCTATTCACTGAGACTACAGCAGCACAACTTTGCTTTTATTTCTCTCAACTTGATCTAAGTGGAAATAAGCAAACAGTTATTTTGGACAGCACCCTGCATAAGGAGTAGATATTTATACAAAACAGAGGAAGCAGACTATCCCATAGTGTTCCTGCCTTCTCTTTCCAGCTGCCTCATCCCCTCTGACAAGCAAAGCTTTCTGATCCTTTTCTATTTATCCTCAGCACCTTCCTTTAAAGCAGCAGCCCTGTGCTGCTGTACTTGCTCATGCACAGCTTCCCTCAGTGATTGCATCTCGTGGCCAAACAGCCTGGAACCATTATTTACTGAAAAGAGCTTCATTAACTTTCTGGTTTACACAAACTGAGCACTTCCATGGCAGAATATTTGCCGACCAATATTTACTATCCAGGCATGCCATGCAAATCAGGTACTTTACACTCCAACTTTAAAACTGGCAAAAGGATTCAAAGTTTGGGGTTTTTTTAAACTTGTGGAGTGTTTTCTCTTTTTGTCTACTTCTTCTCTTTTTTGTCTACTTCTTCTTGCCCTCTCCCTTTTTTTCTCTGTGACTGAGCCATTACTTTTCCGTTGTTGTTTCTGAAAGAAAGAACTTGTGCATGTACAGATGGAAGATCCATGTTCACGATTCAGTGAGAAGTTGCATTCCATGGAATACAATTTTCTCTTAGCTCATCTCTGAATCTGAAATTACACAAAAAACCAACAAAACACTCTTGCTCACACTTGCTGAGGCTCAAGGCAGACACAACCCTAAGGATTGCCAACTCCAAATATTGCTAACTCCAAATATCTCTGCTCCCCAAGGCCTCCAGCAGCTCCCGAGTCCCTACAGCACCAAATTTACAACAGCCACAAGTTAAGAATGCTCAAAGTCAAGAGACACTTTAACATCCATTGCTTTATGACTGCATTATGAATCACAGACCTTTAAGAAGATAAAATAAAGAAGAAGGTTACCTGGGGTTAAAAGAATGACAGACATGGTGATGAGTGAACAAACAACCAGAATCACCAGCAGCGCAATTGCAATTCCCTTCCAGTTCCTCTGCGGAGGGCTGTTACTTCCAAGTTCCTACAGGAATGGAAAAAAGTGAAATAAAAGGAAAAGACCACATTTCTCAAACATACATTTCCAGAACTATTAGCAACAGGAATATTGCTCTGTGCATGCTCATAATGTGCATGGGAGGTGATCATGATCTCTCCCCTCTCCACAGCACACAGAGTCATCCAAAGGTGTGCAATTCTCATGCTTTTTTAATAGATTTTTTCTTTTTTTTTAATATATATATGCAATTTTGTACCCCTAAGAGACAATCCAATGATGTTATGCAAGCTGTCCAAAATACAACTGGTGTTAAAATGTCCTGAACATAAACTTCAGGACAATATCAACTAGCAGTTTATAAGATAATTACAGAAATGAAATGTAGCAATTTACTGTAATTCCACCTAACATGGTATGGACCATAAAGGTTTAAATACACATCCTTTTTAATGCACACTATTAAACTTATTTGTAATAGAAAGCATTAGCAAAACTGCCTGAGGCTGCATCTATTCCATCTGAAGCTACAAGCTCTTTTTCTCTATGCAGTAGATCAACTGTAAACTGCTCCCCTCTTAGTTATAAAAAAACAACAGCAGCTTATAACAAATGTTAAATGAATGCTTCTCTAAGTACCAGTGCACTTAAGCCTCCACCCTCTGTGCTACATGTTTAACTTCTGCCAGGCACCATTTACAAATTTTCAATCCTAGCCATGCACTGCCCACATTCCTGGTACAGTTTGAGACCAAACAGCACATAAACAGCTAAAAACACATTGACAAAACTAGTGCAATTGTTTCTTACAACCCCAACACTCCCTCAGAGAAAACAATATTTTATCTATCTAGATTTGGCAAGCAGAAATGTTTCTCTACCACAATTACACATGCCTTTAGTTACTAATCATTTTATTTCATAAACAATTATTAATAATAATAAGCGATGAATTATTAATTAAATATGCTAATTTTTGCTATGGTAAATCCTTTAATTTTATTTTGCTATAATTAAATGCTATGGTAGGATTGTAAAAAAAAAAAACAAAAACAAACAAACAAAAAAACCCTCATGCTATGTTTTACAAGCTTTCAAAAGCATGGTAAAATTTTTTCACATTCCCATTATTTCATTTTATATTTCTGGGTTATAATGAGTGTGAAATGAATAAGTCTTAACAGAGAGGGGCAATTTTCTTGTGCCTTCTTGGCTCACATGCGCCACTTCAGCATCACAGCATTGCCCACAGCAGCAATTGTGTCTTTAACTTCTTAAATGTTGTTTTTTTAACTCCTTGCCAGTTCATTTCTACCTATAAAAGACACCTTCTCTCCCTGGTCCTGTCTTCCAGAAAATAAAAGGGGAATTACCCAACACAGGCTCTAAGCAATCCCATGGGGAATTCTCACAGCCATCCTCAGCACATCACAGCTCCCAGCAAGGAACGTCCCCACATCTGCCACCCATCATGCTGCCCAGCCTACCTGAGATTGCTCATTTTTGAGATTTTTACTCTCATCAGAGCGGCAGAGCAGCCATTCTGTCTCCTCAGGGCAGCCCCTACCATGGCTTCAGCACTCAGGGGGAAAAATGGTGTAAACAGGAACTCCTGGCATCCATCCCTTCTCCACCCCATTGCCCCTGCTTCCCAACCACTTTCAAGCTTGCCTGCTTCCCTCATTTTCCTTCCTCCCTTGTGAAATGCTAATTACCACAGCCTGTGTGGCCTTAGACATTGCAGGGATCCACAGCTTTTCCACAAAAACACAGAATTTCTGCGTCCTGCAGGTGAACTCAGATCCAAGCTATGGTTTTCCCTTAAGTAAGGATTATTGTAATAGCACAGTCTAGGAAACACAAACTTACTCTAGAGCATCACAGTGTTACCCTTATTTAAATGACATCTGACAGTCCAGTTTAAGACAGGAACTAGAAGCTCACAGAACCAAGTGCTGGTGAGAAAACTTTAGTTTCCCTGAGAGAATTGTAAAACCCTATTCCAAAGAACTGACTTAAAATGACAGAAGCTGGACAACTTGATGAATGCCAAAGCTTCTAAAAAATGTACCAAGTTCTTATTATTCACAAGGTTCTTCTCTTCAGACATGAATATTGTTCAGTTTCTAAAAATAAAGCTTCATTTTAAATACTTCTGCAAATCTGTGAAAGGAGAATGCCAAAGAGATGAATCAAGTACTGAGCATACAAAGCTTAATGGTACCCACAGTGAGAAAGAAGAGTTTCCAGCTAGCTGAAAACATGGGGAATGGCACAAAAAGGACTATCAAATTAAGATATTCAGTTTTAATATTTGAATAAAAATTACAAGTTGTATCAAATTATTATATTGGAAATTATTGAAGTCATGATGATGTTATTGAGTGACAACATTCTTGTAAGACATTTATGAAGTTACTGAACACAGTATTAGAAAATTGAAATATTAGAAATATTGATGAAATATGAAGAAAAATTGAAATTAAGTTAAATGAAATATTAGCAAAATTACTATAATGAAGTTAATTCATAGCACAGTCTCTATCGAGGGCATCTCCAATTAACTTTTTTGATGCTAACCAATGCAACTCTTGGGCTGTAGCCT
The DNA here is from genome assembly GCF_028769735.1 of Zonotrichia leucophrys gambelii. NCBI lineage: Eukaryota > Metazoa > Chordata > Aves > Passeriformes > Passerellidae > Zonotrichia > Zonotrichia leucophrys. The sequence continues at coordinate 8,040,341 of NC_088177.1, read as the reverse complement.
ACAAAGTTTTAAAACAGTGTAAGCTGCAGGCCTTCAACAATAAAACATTTTTAGCCTCGTGCTGCTTTGAAATGGCCACGAGCAAAAGGCAGCTAAAGAGATCTCTGGGCTGTGTATCAGTGGCAAGGCAGAAGCTGTGATTTCTGAGTGTGACAAGAAGATAGAGCCCTTCAAGAGGAAACACCACAGAGAGCCATACAATGAGAAGCTTTTGACAACATGTAGTTTCCCCATAACTATCTGCTAACTGGCACATGACAACAATGCAGACACAGATGGAGATTTAAGCATTTAATCTCCTAAATAGGCTCTTTTATTAATGTGGTTTGAAAAAACACCAGCTCTTGAATATGGTGGTTTATATATAACACTACCTATAATGTTATTATAGATTTTACAACCTAACTCTAATGAATCAGAAAATGGCTGCACAAAGAATAACAGAATTGCAAGTTTTCTCATTATTTATAGCAGCTTTTTCACAAACCATTTAATTGCATTGTTGCCAAAAACAATCCTCAAGTAATAGATATTTCTGAATGCAATTTGTGACTGAGTAATACCTTACTAAAACACAGCTAAAAAGAGAAAAATGAGAACATTTTTGCACAAAATCCTTGAACACCAGTGTTAGAGGTTCCAATGCATGCAACCAAAGGACAAAGCCTAAAGCTCCTGCTTTGTGATTGTCTCCATCTAACTTCTGTTGAAAAGACCCCTAAAAGACTGATCTTACAAAGCATGCACCACATGTGTGATGCAGCACCATTTACAGAGGCTGCAAATCCTGCAACCAAAAGAAAGGCTAAAGTAACCAAAAGAAAGGCTAAAGTAACCAAAAGGAAGGCTAAAGTAACCAAAAGGAAGGCTAAACCAAAACCCTGCAGGGACTGGGTGTAGGACAGGTGAAGTGTAGGACTGGGGAGGTAGGACAGGTTGAGGCTGTCAGAGGACAAATGAGTCATTTCAACACTTTTGCAGCCCTCTGTGCTGAATCCCACTCACCACTGCAAAACAAGGTATTTCAGAGGGAAATGCTGAAAAAAAACCATCCAGCAAATATGCAAAGTAAATATAATTTGAATAGGCTGAAGCATCTTTCTCTCTCCTCTTCTAGGCTGTTTTCTAGATATATAGTCCATCTCCAAACACAGTTCTCAGGCTGATGATGAACTGATTCACTACAGGCATGAAAATCTTTGAAGCAGCAGCAAAACATGGCTTTGAGTACCACAATCTATGGCACAGAATCATAAACAGTTTGGGTTGGAAGGGATCTTAAAGATCAGCTCAGTCCAAGCCCCATCTCCTTCCACTAGACCTTCTTGCTCAAAGTGATCCAGACTGGCAGGAGAACCCACAGCTTCTCCCAGGAGCCAGTGCCACACCCTCACAGTGAAGAATTTCTTTCTTATATCTGATGTAAACCTGCTCCTTCAGTGTGAGGCCATTGTCCCTTATCCAGTCACTACGAGCCCTTGTAAAAAGTCCCTCTCCAGCTCTCCTGTAACCCCTTTACAAGTTGCTCTGAAGTTTTCACAGTTTTCACTATCCCAGGCTGAACAACCCCACCTGAACAGCCTGTCTGTGCAGGAGAGGTGCTCCAGCCCCCTGAGCACCTTTGTGACCTCCTCTGGACTCCCTCCAACAGGGCCCACACCCCTCTTACCCTGTAGGCCCCAGAGCTGGATCCAACTCTGCAGGAGGGGTCTCACCAGAGCAGGGTACAGAGGCAGAGCCCCCTCCTTGCCCTGCTGCCCCAGGGGATGGATGCAGCCCAGGATGCAGCCCAGGATGCAGCCAAGGATGCTGCTGATCTCTGTCCTGCAAGGGCACATTGCTGGGTCACACTGAGCTTTTCACTCTGCAGCACCCCCAAAGTCCTTCTCCTCAGGGTTGGTCTCAATCCATCCTCTGCCCAGCCTTTATTTGTGCCTGGAATTGCCACATCCACATGGAGGACTCTGCACCTGGCCTTGCTGAACTTGAACACAGGCTCATCTCTCAGGCCTGTCAGGGTCATGTGGGACAGTGACAAAAGCCTTGCACAAGTCCATGGCACTCTCTTTGCCCTGATACACCAATGCTGTAACCCTAGAAGGCTGTACTCTCATTCAGCAGTTCCGTTTGTTCTCTATTTTTAAATAAAATACAGATTCTGACACAGATGTTTCATATTTAGAATAAAAAAACCATGACATTGCCTCCATAATGGTTGTATTACACCATACTCTAAAAAGAAAACCTAAGTTCCTATTACAACAGAAATAAAAACATGAAACTAAATTCAGCTAGATTTATTTCAAATAAAAATATTTTTTATCCCTTGACACAAAAATGCAAGCACATATCTTAAGTAGTATTGGGGATATTGATTTGAGAAAAAGAATCACTCAGAATTAAGAGATGTAGTAGAAGAATGCACAAAAAAAACTTTCAAATATTTCCATATTTCTACCTGAACAAACTTGCAATCTTTCTTGTAAGCAGCATAACCAGAAAAAAAAAAATCACAGCTTCCTTCCTGAAGCTCATAGAGTCTCACAGTTTTATTGTTAATCAATGAGGATAAAAAGTCTTTAAGACATAATTTTTCCAGCAAGTGTGTACAACTAAGGTTGTTGTAAGAAAACAAAAGGTCAGAAAATATTGGCTTAGCATGCTGCATTAGTAAGTCAGGTTTCTGAATTATCCTAACAGCATTTTCTGGATTTCTTGGAAAACTCTTTGTGCAAAGCACAGCTCAATTTCCACCATGGAAATCATGCCAGAAGCAACAGCAGAATGCCTGGTGGGAGCAGAAATGTGGAAGGGCACTGGGTAAAGCCTGAGGAGTTCTGAGTGCCTCTGCCAGGCTTTTGCAGAAGACATTGGGTAGTTAAAATGCAGCATCCCCTTTGGGAGAAGGAGTGAAAATCAAACTTTCAGAGACAAGCTAACCCTGACAAACCAACCTGCTTTTTCTCATAGAGCTTCTGCTCAGGCTGCATCAACTCAGCTGATAAATGCAGAAAATATGCATTTCTCTATAATAAAGGTAAGAACAAGAATTCAATAAGTTTTAACTATTTCTGCTGGGTTCAGCTCAAACTGAAGGCAGAGATTCTGGCACAATTTCTGCAGTCCAGAGTGAACTTTACCAAGCTGCTGTGCCTGACAGCCCAGGTCTGCAGATGCACGTTGGTGTTTACCCCTAGACTGTGGTTATTTGGAGCACAAAACCCACCAGCAGTGTCTGGGACTTGCCTGGTTTTGTGTTGAGGCAGGTGAAAGATCTTAGAGGAGCTTGATTTGGGCTGTAGCAGTTTCTGCCAGCATGGCATCTTCTGATGCTCTGAATAAATCACCTGCTTTCTTTTGTCTTTTTTTCTTTTTTTCTGTAACCAGGACAAAGCTTACAGAGAAAAGCACTAAGGAGAATTACAGCCCCCTCCTTATTTTGGCAAGAATTTCAGGGGCAAAGTGCATTAGAGTAGGAAAAGCAAACGTAATTTGCTTTGCAGTAGGAATGAGAATGAGTCTCACTCTGCAGCTCAGATGTAATCACAACAACATCACTTCATTAAACTCTTGCCATTTGCATTCCCCAAACATAAAGAAAAGGTGACAAAAGAAAAAAAAGACTAATAATTTCATGTCACATTTTGGGTGTTTTAAAAGACAGACTCAATACACTTATAATGGAAAGATTGTATTCTTTCCAAAGCTCTTTGTAGAGCTGGGCTTGCAACTGATATTAAGTACTACCTGCCCTGGGTTTGCAGTGTTCTATTTGAAGGGAAATTACCCCAGCAAGCCTTCTGATTTTGTGATTAAGTGATTGTGTCCATTCCATTCCAGCTGTTTTTGACTAATCCCACGGCCTAGATAGCAAGAGAGATTAAAAGACAGATCCACAAAGTGGCACAGGATAGTTCTAATCCATTTGCATAAGTACCTATCATTTTCATCCCTCATGTTCCCTTTACAATCCTCTGTGTTATAAGATCCTGTTGCTACAGTTCTTGTCTCAATGATTATGGTCACACAATTGCTTTCCCCGGTCAATATCTTTATTCATGAAAACATTGGCACTTCTTTTCAGAGTCACTGTAAAATGCCACTTTCAGAGGAATTCAGGATTCTGTCAGCTCCATGGATAACTGGCATTTTAGAAAGAGAGCAGCTTGTTAGCAATTACCCTGCTCAGAGCAGGTGCAGGGTTTGGATATGGGAACAATCTCTCTTCATATTTTTATTTCTTTGTGGTTCTCTGGTAGAACAAAGCCATCCTTTTGTATAGCCTAAGTGAAAACAAACCCAGACCAAAACAATCAAAACAAACCCAAACCCACCCCTCCTAAGGAAAAATAAATTAAAGCAAATGCGCACATATAAGTCATTCTGAGAAGTGTTGATCACTCGCACTGGTTATTAAACTTAAAAAACACTTTGTGCTTTCTTTCAGCTTGATCATTTTTGCTCTAAGTAGAGAGATCTTTTCCTTGGACCTGCAAGTGTCCATTCGTGAACTGGATCTTGGTTGTTTGGGGTATTTTGGAACAGCTCAGTCAACACCCTTAGTTCCAACTACTAACAAAAAAAAAAACCAACCCAGAAACATTTATGGAATCTATTTAATGTATTATGGCCAGCATCAAGAACACATTCCACATCTTCCCACTCATTTTGCAGTGCACCTTGTAACACTTACTCAGAGTCAATGAGCTAGCTATTACACTAGACAAACAAGTAAAAGCTTAACTTCTAAAGCAGTCTGCTGAAACCCTTGTTCAAGGTCTAATCCCAGCAGATGAGTTTAAACCTCAGGTCATTATTCCTGCATGTAATAAATACAAAAGCAGAGATTGGTCAGCACAACTGATCAAAACAAAAGGGAAAATTTGTGACCATCACTAACACAGCAGCATTCAAACAGGGAGGGGGGGGAAGTAAACTATCACAGTTCTCAATATTAAAGAAACTCACACCATGCCACGTGTGCTTTTCCTCACTCCAGTCTCATCTGGAAGCTACTGAGAGCTTTGATTAGGAAAAGCCACCTCTGTAACTTGAACACTGCCTGGGAGATTACATGGAAATGAAGCAAGCAATTTCCAATGAGCCCGTGCACCATTTCTACAGGAAATCAACATTTACTTTGCCATAATTAAAGAAAATTCTTAGGAGTATTTCACTAAAGCAAGTAAGGCCAAGGACAGAAAAAGATGACAAAGCAGCAGGCATAAACATGAATTTATCCAGGTTACTGTGATGTAACACAAGAAGTCTGTATAAACACATAAATGGTGCAGGCATTTATGGCCATAAAGGTATTTTCACATATTTCTATTGATCCCAAGTCTAATGAAATGTCACAAGATAGTAAAATATGTCTTCCATTCTTATTACAGTCCTCCAAGTAAAATATCATATCTCAAGAAAAAAGGACTTAAAAAATAAATGAATACAGGCTATCCCTGTTGCATACCTATAGGTTTTTCTTCAGATATAACAAAGTTGCTGCTGGAATTTGTACTTTTCATTGCTCAGAAACAAAATTATACTTTGCCTGATTGCTTAAATAAAAAAAGGCTTTAAAATGTATTTTTATTTCCGGATATACTGGCAAGGTCCCATAAGAAATGATCTTTAAGACTGACATCAACAATTTCAGCATTAATAAACAGATCTGCTTGACAACACAACACTGCAGTTCACTGAAGGTTAGATAAACAGCAAAGGTTACCAAACTGCAGCAATGTCAAAGTCATATTCAGATCTGTGCTACATAATTTTACAATTTAAATTTAACACAGTGCTCCTATTTTTAATGGTAAAGAACTGCACTGGTGCATGACTTTCAAGTAAGTTCACTGTTAGAGCAGAAAGAACAAAATCAACTTTTGGAGCTTCTCACTGTTCAGGTATCTGTACACATGCTTAATTTTATTTAACAGTCCTGGAGAATGGATCTGACAGAAACTATTTTAGATGAGTGAGATTAAATCAAGATTTATCAACCTATGAAATACATTTGCAAAGGTTATTTTGCAAATTTACATCAGGATTTTTCTATTTGTTTTCAGATTTACATATAAATTACATGCAAATAAAACAAGTAGTTTAAATCCAAATGTGCCTTAATAAGACTGTGCACATACATATGTACACATGCACATATCACTGAATATATACAGAGATAAATATTATTGAAGTTAACATTCCAATAAACAAATAAAAATGTTAATTAACCAAGGAGTGCCAGTACCAGAAAAGGGAACACAAATAAAATCTCTGTGCTTATAGGATCTAAAGCAGGAGAAAGTTACATGACTTTGCCAAGCTCAGGTGAGAATGGGAAACCTGCAACTCTTTATGGAAATATTTGTCAACAAAAATTTAGCAAGCAAAATTACTCAGTCAGTATCACTGGACTCCAATTGGAAATTCATCATTTTATTTTCCCAGTCTGATTCACCATTAAATTACCTGTTTTTCCAGGAAATGGAATTCTGTTTAAAGCAGTAGAATACTATGATCAGAAATGAAGATATGGTTTTTTCCTGCACTTTTTTTAGGATAAAAAGACCAGAGAGGTGATGAGGAAATTGGTAGATGTAATACATTATGCTACATTATATAGAGTTAATACATATATATAATGACCCAGCAGAGCCAAGATCACATTTTGCTTTAAAACAGTGTAAATTCTCACAGGACTAAGAACATCACATTTTTCCAACACTCATACACACATCTAGAGCTTATAAAAAAGCATTTATAGAAAGACAATGGGTCACAAAATCATCTCTTTACATACATTCCACTCAATTAAAAAGCAAATTTAGTACTAGGAGGACAAAAACATCAGGAATTTCTTGGCTGTTTTACCAGATTCATTGAATTTTTCAGTATACTTCCAGATAATGTAAAAATCCAGCTTTCCTTTTCCTGCAAAGTCATTTTACCTAATGGCCAAACCTATCTGCATAAAACACCTCAAAGGCCCTCTATCCACTATGTTTCTTTGGGAAATGTGAGCCACCCAAAAACAGTCAAGGTGCTCCTGTTGGCAAAATTGCAATTATATTACAGTTTATTATAATAAACTGTAATACAACAATGGTGCCAAGAAAAGCAGTGATGCTGTCAAGCACTCCATGTATGCTTTAATATTTTTACTAATAAAGGTGAGAGCATATCACTGTCTTAGAAATTTTGGCAGAAATCCACCCAAACCAGGAGTTTTGACTCAGAGAAAGAAATGAATGGCACCTTTCATTTTCCCCAGAGTAATGTCTTCTTTCTGTCTGATTCCAATGACAAATAAAGCAAGGATGAGCTCTATAAAACACATCATATCTATTTCTTTTGGCTTTCTTGACATTTAAAAGTTAGAAGAGTTATAATTAGAGTTCTGATAAACAGAGATAGAAGAGAAAGACTTTACCAAGGCAGAAGTGGGTACTTGCCTTTGGCAGAGCTGTTACACTAAACATGTAATGATTCGTGATTTCATTCAATGATTTCATCATTGGATGACAAGTTCCAAGCAGCCCTGTCACTGAATTTTCCATTAATGCTCTGGAAGATCATTTGTTGTCTACAGATCCAGCACTCACAACAGGCACTCAGCTCAAAACCTCTCCTTGGCTCTGAGCTTTAATATAAGAGCCAAATAATTCCTTCAGATCCATTTCAACAGCTCCTGCTGAAATGTCTGGAGGCAAATATTTGACTCAAATTAAGGTGTTGGGCTATGAGACAGGCTGTACCACTATGGCTTTTTTTTTTATACTATAGGCATTAAATAAAATGGATTCTTGTGATACCTCATAATTCCCCAGATTAATAATTTAAAAAGTGTCAACCTTCATTTCCTTTTTCTAAATACTTGTTTAGCTTTTAACAAGAATGAATAAACATATTCAGTGTGTACTCAAAAACAAGCTGCTAGAAGTCAGAATCCAGACCTATATGGCCAACTAAACTTAATAACTTCATTAATAAGCTACAAAAGGAATTTTCCCATATTCATGCCATGCAAAAATGGGTTCACAGGTAATCTTGAATGTTCATAAAATACAAACCACTTTCAAAGCAAAAACAGGAGGAAAAAAAACAAATTAAAGCAAACAAACCACCCACAGAACAGAAGTCTGGATTTTATCACAGATAAGTGCCAGTGATTAACAAATGTATTTTCAAACTGATGGAAACTCGCCAAGAGTTTGGGTTTCAGCTAATTTACATAAAGGGAGCTGTAAAAAGTGTTGGTGTAGTTAATACCTGACTTTTGCAGGAGAATTTCTTTCTTCACATTTTGTGTTGATTTGATACCTGTGGGGTTTCCTCCTGTTTTCTGCAGCTCACAGCACCGTATGCTCCTTATTCCCCCCTGAGTAACTGAATAATCTCTTACATCCCTGTCTCCTCTGTGTAAACAACTTATGAAATTTTCTGGAAGCAGCTACGTTACAACTCCTGAGATTGCAACTTTAGGCAGCTCTAGCTGTTCCCACAGGATCAAAATTTTGAGGAATATTAAAATAAAAATTAGCAAAGCTCCTTGCAGCTGACCTGACACACGCCAAGTGGCAAAGCCAGCAGCTGGCTGCAAGCTGCTCCTGTGATTTCTGGCTAAACCGGCCCTTGGAGGAAACAGCTCCTCAATCACAGGGTGTGGAGATGTGCAGCCGAATCCCTGTGGCTCTTTCCTAGGCACAGGCTACTGAAAATAAAATAAAAACACCAAAACAGCACTAAAGTAGCTCTTCTGCAGCACCTGCAGTGGGAAAACAAAACCCAGCGACTGCACTCCATCCTTTCTGACTTCTGCACCTACTCAAACAGAATACATTAAAAAAAAACAAAACCCAACAAAACAAAACCAAAACCCCAAGAGCAAAACAAACCAGAAGTGACTCTGACAAAGCTGAGTTGGACCCAAGTTGGCCTGATGGACCAGCTGGTGGAAAATCTGGTGTTTCCTCACCTCTGCCCCCAGTGTTCCTGCTCATCACAAGCTTACAAATCACTCCATCCCACTCTTAGCAACAGAGGACACCAAAGCATTTTTCTCTGCACACTCTGCTCACCCAGACTTGATTGGAGGTTAATGGGGACAATTACAGGTTTTTTTGTTTTTTTTTAATTTTGTCATGAAAACTAACATCAGTAAAAAGCTCAGCTTCTAAAATCCAATCAATCCTATTTGATGATGGAGCACTATTTCCATTAGTGCTTTCTACAAAAGCCTTTGAAAGCAAAAAACCATCACTTTTCACATATTTGAAAGTGAAATAAAAGTATTAATCTCATCAGTTCACAAAGACTACCTGTCTACAAGAGAATGTTCTGCAAAACAACATGATGCTTTAATTGCATGATGTTTCAGCAAGATGCAGCAAGAGAAATTGAAGCAATACATTTTATAGGAAAAGAATTTGAAGGTTCTAATCCAGTATAACAACTGCATATCTACATTGTTAAAACTGTTCTTAATTAAAATGTATCAAAATAGTTTCTTATGTACCACAGTTGGAATGTAACAAATGTTCTGACCTAGGAAAAAGTTTTGGTAGTAATTGTTCAATTATTTCCCCTAGAAGGGGAGTATGCATGCATTATTCTATTTATACTTCACATTGCACACAGGATTTTGCAAAAGAGATGTCTGACATTTTGACTTGATAATTTTATTACCTGTGTAATTTTATTCTGAGCATTTGGGAGGAGTGTTTACTTCCTACTACAAGCAGAAAGCTGGATTGTTTTTTAAGAATGGAAAAATGAATAAAAATAGCAGACATCTGAAAACATCCAAGAGGATAATGAAGAGTTTTGCAATGTACAACTGCAACAACAGCAATTGTATACATCAACTTGTGAAACAATAAGCTACTAAAAATATACAAAATAATTCTTCTGGGTGCCCTTAACGAAGTGGGAATCAAAAACTGCAGTTTATCCAAAAGCTGCCTCATTACCACTCACTATCTAACCCCAAGTGTACCACCCATCTCTGAATATATCTGCATCAGTAGCCAACACACCGCAAGGCACTGCAGTAAGAATGTTTTATTTTCTGGTTTTTATGCACTCCCTGTGGTGTTTAGTTGCATATTTAGGTAACTTTTGTTGCAAGTGAGCAACAAAAGTAACCCTTGGTGCCTCTGTCAATAATTTATTTAAGAGCTGCAACTTCAAATATTTAAGCATACCAAGCAAGAAAAGGGCTTAAGATGTTAACAAAAAAAAATGAGACCCATTCCAATTCTTCCAGCCACTCAGTAATTACTGCGTTAATGTGAAGGTTACAAAGAAAAGAAAAACATATTATTGAGATTACAAGTGGAGCTATTGTTGCAGGACAGAGGATAATTAAATCAATGCCTCAAGTACAGCCCCTTGATGAGGAAGGGCCACAAACAACCCTTGGCAGGTCCCTTGGTGAGCATGGACATCTCCCCAAGCCTCCACTTGTGCTCCAAACTGAGGGTGCAATTAGGGGTGCTCTGACTGCAGCCAGGCTGATCTGCAGACTGCACTGGTAATTAGGCAGGTGAGTGGAAGAAGTCATCAACACAACTAATTGTGGCTTAAATGTAGTTTCTGAAACCCTGGTCAGATAGGAGTGGGGGAAAAGAGGAAATTCCCTCAGCTCAAACAGCACAAGTAACCACGAACAGCTCTTCCTCCCCTGTGACCCCTTCCTTTTGTTCTTATGGAAAAAATAAATTATAATAAGGCCACTCATCTCAGAGGAGAATATCTTCATGACCCACACCTGTCCTGATGCCTGTACCTGAGCAGCCAGTCAATGACACCTAACCAAGGGCAGATCTGGGTGCTGCCAGGTAGCACCAACACAAAAACGTGGATTTAAAGAAATAATGTCACACTTTCAATCATAAATCTGATTTTCAATCATACACCTTTTATGGGTCACTGTCTTCTGAGATTACAACAGTAATTTCCACACCTGAAAATTAGACTGATAATCACAGGATGGGTAAGACTTCATGAAGTCCTTTATCAGTTATAAGTGGCTCTGAACCTGGCTGCTGTTTAATGAACCAGAGATGATACAAGGTCAAAGGAGAATAAAATACTTGGAGTATGGAAAATTTCCATCCCCGAAGCACCATGATTATCTAAAAATGAAGAGAGGCAAAATGTCACTATGTAGTGCATTTCAACTTTTTTTTTACTCTTATTTACAAGTTTCTCATCTTAATTGTCAGATTTCTGTCCATGTCTATATCCAAACTGGTACCAAGGTTTCCTTATACCAAAAGAATGGAAAATCCAGGGAAGAAAAAAACCTTAGAAGACAAAACATACACTCAGAAATTCAAAATTTTGTAAGGCTGGCAAATGTAGGTGCCTAAAGCTTCAGAAAATCAGAGCATTTTAGAGAGCTTTCAGTAGACTGAGAACAGCAATCAGCTTGTGGTGTATTTCAGAGTAGTGTTTTTTGCTCTATCAGTGAGTGCTTGACCATCTCAGCAGAATAAAACCAATAGAATAAAATTAACTTGGCACTATTTTAAAGGTTTTTGACTCATTTCCTAAAACCTTCAGAAGGTTTTTCATTTTGTCATTTTGCCACAGAAGTAATCATCCAGAAGAAAGACTAAGGAACATCTGAACCCTGGTCTACTCAATTCTTCACAAATGAGGCATTAAAAATGACCACCTGAGTTGCAATTACTACCAGGAGTTTTTAATGATTCTTAGATTCATACATCTGTCTTGCTGCTTTACAATACAATTACCATGTTCAGTCTTCAGGAGTAGCCACTCAAGCCTTTAGAAAATTGCCAATACTGTCTTAAGACTTTTCTTCAAAATACTTAAATCCTCCCTACCACTCAATTCCTTCATAAATTTTTTTTTTTATTCTGTTTGGTAAAACTGGAATAATTTGCAGAGAACACTGGCTATAGCAGGTGACTGTAATTTCATTCCCCTTCCCATTTTAGCCCATTATTCTACACTTACTCTTGGTTTTGTTACCCCTAACACTGATAGAAGAGACTTTAAATTATCTCCTTTTCTTCAAAAGCTCTACACTGCCTCTCATCTTTACCTGCCCATTTTACAGACACCATAGAACTCTATCTCCTCCCTTCCACAATTCTCATTTTCTATGCATTGGAATTTTACTGTCTAGAGCTACAAGTAATTCTGTTAACTACAGTGACCATTAGAACTGGAAATGTAAAGCCAAATCACTCTGCTTTATCAAATTCCTGTGGACATAAGAATAACTTCCAACATTTCTAAACATATATAAGTGCACAGAGCTGTCTTTGGAAAGGATTGTAATAAAAAAAGACTCTATTTATGAGCAATGCTGTGTTGTGAAGCTAATTCCTGGTCAAACTACATTTTATGCAAAAAAACAAAAAAAAAACAAAAAAAAAACCAAAACAAAAACAAACAAACAAAAAAAACCCCAAACTTAAATATTAAGATCTAGACAACATTTCAGTGATCTTCAAATGCCTATGGCCCTGGTAAGATTGTTTTAGCTACTCCAGCAGAGGGGCCAGGCTGACCCCTGGATTTTCCCTGTGGGAATTACCCAGAGTTCTCCCAGAGCCTTCAGCACCTCCTGCACCTCTGCACTGCCCCCAGCCCACAATGCACAATGCAAAGATGATTTTCATTCCCTCCAAACACCTGATAATCTCCAGGATTTAATGCTGCAACATTTATTAGCTGACATCAAAACAGATTTGCCAAAACCAAGCAGTGCTGCAAATCAAAAGAAATCCTCACAATTCTCTGCTGTTGTGGACCAAACTCTTTTCTATCCACTTGTTCTTTTTGAGCTAATATTGTATTTTTTGAATGAAGGAAGCACATTGTGGGTCATTGCACCATTCACAAGGAAATATGTTGTACTAAAACTTTATTCACCACAATGAACATCTGCATAACTAAAATAGAGCACAACTAACCTAGCAAGATGATCCTCCTTCAACTTCCCACAGCAACAACCAAAACTTCTAAATGGTAAAAACAAGGGGCTTTAAAAAAAAGTAAATGGATTGTGGATTGACCTTGAGCAGATGCCACAGGTTCAAATCAAAGGTAAAAATTGCACATGGAGACAAGTCATTAATTTGAAATGAATTTTGCATATCAGTTTTGAGTGTGGACTCTGCTCTAATCTAATAAGAAAGAAATTATTCTCCAAAAAATAAGAGCTTCACAGAAACCTCAGAGGTGCACCATTTTGCAATCATAAAAGTGGGAAAAAATAATTCATGTTTATAGGCAATCACCTCCTTTTTTTTTTATTGTAAATTACTGATTTTGAGTGTGTACTCTCTGTTTGTACTGTAGGTACTTTGTAAGGGTCCACATGAATTAATCATGTGGAACCATGGATGGATCTCAGATCTGCTCTGAAGTCCTCAGCAGTTTCTCAGGGTGACGCTTTTAATAGCACCTAAATTAAGTCTCTTTATTTCAGTGGAGATGACTTATTTTAAATCAGTACCAAAAGTCCCACTCAAGTCCTAATCAAGTTGAAGTACTACGAAAAGCACTGCATTTTAATTTCCCTGCATTTCAGTATTTGCACACAGAACCATGCAAACCTGCCTTACACCACCTGGACACTATCCTTTCAAAAATTAAAGTCTAAAAGCAAAAGTGAGCATCAGTTCAAAACTGCTTTTGAACTAACACAGTGATATCTGGGTTGATTATCCCACTGTACAATCAGAGCAGATCTGCCTACCTGCCTGGAATCATTCCTTATTGACAGAGCTTAGAAGATTTAAAGAGGATCAGCCATTCTGCACAACTGGGAGCCAGTAATTAAGCCACAGCACAGAAATCTGAAGTGATGCAGGGATGGACAAAGAATTGAGATACAATTTCTCAAGGTTTTACAGGACCCCAAAGCAGCCAGCAAGAGTTTTGTGCCCAAGGGGTGAATAAATGCTGATTTGTCCTGAAAATGGGCTTATGTGAAGAACAGCCACTCAGCTCAGAGATGAAAATTGTCTTCTGACAGAGGAAAGTTACCAAATATATTTGGGTAATTTCATTTCTTCCACCGGAGGCACTATATTCTGTAATTTAGAGGATGTGACTTAATGGATTTATAAAATACATTTTGCATATCAAAGCATGTAAGTTCAAAATAAAACCCAAACAAAAAAACCCTTAAAATTGTGGATAAAAGCATTGAAACATAAAATGAGTTTTGCAATGATGTCATTTTGCTGAGGCTGAAATCCAGAGTTTTAATGTATATAGTAGTTTTTCTTAGTAATTATTTTTCCAATGCAAAATCAATTCTACTGTTAGTGTCTTCCAAGGGATGCCTCTAACTCCTCACAGATGAATTTCCATCTCCCACACATCCAAATTTCAGGGATGATAATCTTATTTTAGCAGAGTGGCTGGAGACACTCTGAGCCTACTCAGATGGGAATTCTCTAACTCCAGAAAGGAAGAAATCCCAGAGCTGCTTCCATCAGTGCATGTACTGTAGCAAGGCCATTTTGAGGGCAAAGCCTAATTATCATTTGGATACAGTTTTACCTTCAAATCCAAACATGAAAGTAATAGTATAATATGCCTCATTTCCCTTGTCTATTTTTTCCTGTTTTAATTTTCTGATTTTAATGAACAAAGGCACTCCAGAAGCAGATTCTATACACATAAAAATAGAATTCAGTCTTCAAATATGACCTTTTAATTAAAATATAACAGATCATTAAAAAAATTATTTCAACAGCTGAAAACACTGGAAATAGAATTATTTTAATACAATATAAAAGACAGAAGTAGTGGCCAAAGTTACTTTCATTCTCAAGAGGAAACTCACACTGTTTGTACAGTGAGTGGGGCACACTGTGCATCATAATTACACCAACTCATTTTAAGCTGGACTGAGACAACTGAAACACAACAAAACCTTCGGTTCCCACCAGCACAGGTTTGGCTGCATTATTGAAACAGCTGTGAAGGACTTTTGGAAGGAGGGGATGACAGAAGATGGAGTTGTGGTGTTTTCCCTATTCCAGTCAGAGCATCATCCTGGACACAGCTTCCACGGAGTGCTCTACATGCCTGGCTCAGAGCAGGGGCAGGAAACATGGCTCAGGAAAGTTTAACTGAGGAGCCAAAGCTGCTTGGAGAGCAAGTTAGATAGAGCTCAGGGGCAAACCTGCTAGTGTTCTGTGCTCTGACTCAAATAAAACCTGTCCCAGTAACCCTTCACAAAAGTCACATCAGGGTGGGTGCTTGGAAGGGGTGTTGTGAATGGAGAGTTTCAGTGAACCACCCATGCAACAGACAGAACAAGTGAGGGGGAAAACAAGGATATGTAACAGGTCTGGCTTGAGCAAAGACTCAACCAGGTTACTACAGGAATTTGTTGCTGAGGAAAGCCTTTGAAGAGGGGCTGCAGCCAGAGGGGAGGCAGAGCCTGGGGGCTCATCCTGCTGGCTCTGCACAAACACGGCTGGGCAGCCCTGGATGGAACAGGAGCAAGGGCCTCTTAGCAATGCAGGATGCCTTGTAAGCAGCACTTTCCCCCTGGAAACTTCCCTATTTCTGCTCTTCTTGACAGAAAGCACTGCCTAGCAAGAACAAACAGAACAGCAGCAACCACAGAAACAGCAGGTGAGCTCTGCTGCCTTCTGGTCACTCCCACCACACAGCCTCCAGAGGAGTGGATGGGGAAGGAGAGCCCTGTGCTTTCACAGCAGAGAATGAGGTGCACACATGCTGAATCTCCTAAGGAGTCTTGCAAAAAACCCCAAATGCTGACTTTCCTTTGATGTTCACCCAGAGATGGGGCAATTTCCATCATCTCTATACAGACACTGTCATCACTTCCAATCCCAAAGCTGTGTGTGCACTCAGCAGTCTAGCAGGAATGATGCTTCATCTTCCCTAGAAGCTTTTAATGGAGAAAAGTCTCTTTTTTTCCTTCTGCTCTTGATGGCAGTAGTGGAAGAGACAATTCACAATACAAATTTTCTTCTGCACTGCAGAAGAAGCCATTAAAATGATCTCCTTAAATTTTCTTCTAAGCCAGTAAAATTATCTCCCTCATGTCACGCTCATTTGCACATCACTGAAGACAGGTTTGAGGGCTGTGTTTTATTGTAATTTCTCCCACTAAGGAAACTCTTTTTATAAATATTTCCTTAATTCCAATTTAACAAGAGGTACCATTACTCACCCACTTCACATCTCTCATGGCATATCTATCTGAACAGATATTTTTATTCATTTTTTTTCTCCATTAGTTCTGACCTAAAAGACACATTTTTCTTGGACTGTTGGTGACAGAGATAAGATAATATGCAGAGAACAGGCATATATTGATTTCCAAACATTTGGAATTGCTAAGTTTCAAGGAAACTTTCTGGGTTCTGTCCATAGCCATGGTTTACAGGGCAAATAGGTGCCCTAGATGTCTGCCTTTGCTAGAGTACACAGCAAAATATTTTTCAGTGGCTGCACAGTGTGTCTTCAGCCTGCCAAATCCAGAGTTTTATTATTAGGCAGAAGGTAACAATTCACACTGCATTTCAAGTCTCAGTATTTGTTTGATGCCTCACTCCATTACTCAGAGGAGTTCTGATCTCTGTACTTCAGATGCCAACATGGATCAGAGCCAGCCTTAAAAATATGTAAATTTGAATTGC
The DNA here is from genome assembly GCF_028769735.1 of Zonotrichia leucophrys gambelii. Lineage (NCBI taxonomy): Eukaryota > Metazoa > Chordata > Aves > Passeriformes > Passerellidae > Zonotrichia > Zonotrichia leucophrys. Next base: position 8,023,668 of record NC_088177.1, on the reverse strand, counting down.
CAGAGAAGTAATGATTAATTAAATTCACAGGAAGTTGATTCAAAACATGTTTGAGGTAACATTAATTTTAAAAATGCCTCAGTTAGTATTCCACACACATGCTTAGGATTTTAAATATTGCCAAACATTAAGAAGATGACTTTTGAGAAAGATTATGAACAGCATGAGTTTTCACAACAGTCTCTTTCCCTTTCTGACTGCAGAAAAATGAGATATACAAGACTTTCTTTTTTTCTTTCTTTCTTTCAGCATCTGGAAATGTTCTTGTGATTTTGTGAAAATAATTCTCTTTCTACCTTGTATCAGTACTTCTACCTTGTATCAGTACTTCTACCTTGTATCAGTACTTCATTAACAGCCACTTCTTTACAGAAAATAAAGCCAAAAAGAGAGAGTAGAAGATTAGGGTTGGTCCTGCTTCAGAAGGGTGCATGATACAGTGTGTATCTTCACAAGAAGGATATAATAAGAGGCTTTGGAGCTCCATTCATGTCCTAAGCAAAGTTTAAATGCAGAAGGATTCAGATGAAGCACTGAAGCTTAACCAGACTTCCTTAGAAAACAAATCAAAACAAACCCCAACATTCTGAAAATAGATTATTAGCATTGAGTCATGCTTGGTTCATTGTTGTGATAGACCAGGTTTGGGCTATTTTTTAATAGCATTTTAAACAACACAATACCCCAGATTCTGACTTCAGCTGCACCTTTGGAGCCAAAATCAGAGATGACTGCAGATGAAAGCCAGACTGAGCTCCTTTTTCCTGGTGATGCACTGTGTATCTCACCAGGTTAAGGCATGGGAGTCACCCAAATATAAACTATATAAGTCATGGTCCAGCAGCACCTCATAAACCACATCAACGATTTGTGCATTGACACATTGACATGAGCATATTTTAAAGAAAAGGCAGAAGGAGCCCTACTGAAGGGATCAATACAAAAAGCTCTCCTCCTTCTCCTCCATGAGGGCTCTGATGACAGTGAGACACACCAACCACCTCTTTTACCACCTTTTTTCACCACCAACTCTTTTACACCTTTTTTTCACCACCACCTTTTAAAAACTCCTCAGGCACAGAGGATGGGGATTGAATCTCAAGGTAGGACTCTATATAAATCATCTTCTGAAGCTATGCCCCTGATGATCCCTCAAAGCTGCTGTTGCTTTGGTTGGGTAAGCCCTGAAACCTTCTAGGACTGAACACCTTTACTCCTCTAAGCTCTTTTCACACAGTACTTCAACAAAGAAAGTTTTTGAAGCAGACAATTCTTTATCGACTCCTTCACACATCCTGAAATGCTCTCTTAAATTTTATGGATCTCTCAAGATAAATGGAGCACCCTTCTGGAATTTACACAATAGAAAATGCCCTACAGTGTAACTTTAAACCTGCTGAGAGTTTATACACACTCATCTGAACAAGTAACAGTAATTGTGTAGTGAACCTGTATCTGGATCATAGGTGTCCATCACAACAATGACTCCATGCTAATAATCTATTTTCAAAATGTTGGGGTTTGTTTTGATTTGTTTTCTAATAAAGTGCAGTTAAGCTTCAGTGCTTCATCTGAATCCTTCTGCATTTAAACTTTGCTCAGGACATGAATGCAGCTCCAAAGCCTCTTATTAAATGCTCATTCAATTATGCTCTCCATGGATGGACCACAAAGCTGAACTGTTACTTGTGACATTTACACTCAGAAAGTTTTAATAATTTTAATTGGTAATTGTTATGCAGCATCCTACAAAGCTGCCCTGGTAATCACCTCTAATGGTTTCTACAGCTGGGTTTTGGACCTAAAAGAACTCTCCTTTCCAAAATGAACTGATTGCAGATAACACAGAGAAAGCCCTCTTACAGTAATGTCTGTCTCCATTATCTACTCATTTTTTTATTCCAATCCCTCCCTGTTCTTTCCCTATCCTTTAATAACTTTCTACTTTTTTGCATATTTTAGTACACTTTTGTGGCAAATTATTGCTGTTCTTGTCCACCAAATACCCCTAACCTCTCTTAAAGAACAGTCTAATCTAGTTTTCCTATGAATGTGCCATATTCACCCAAATTCTCAAACATACTCTGGTTTCCAATTCAGGTTTTACATTCCCTACCTATTTTCAGAGTTCTCTACTACCCACACTATCAGTGCTTATATAAATAATAACAAGCACCTCCAGCTCTTCACGAATTTTGGGTCATCTTCTGTGGATTCATTCCAAAGAACAAAACAAGAATCTAAGAAAAATGGAAACAAAGATTGTTCTGTGCTTTAAAAACCAGGCAAAGGAGCACAACCAACCTGTGCCTGTTCCCGCTCAGCCTCCAGAGCACACAGAAAGACAAAACCCCTGCCTTACTCCTCTGCAGACATGCAACACTTCATAGGTAAAGGTAAGCGACAAGGACATCTCTCAAACTCTTTTCTTCAGCTCTTTATTTGTTCATATTTTCTGTAATGAATTCCATAATTACATTCTGTAATGAATGTTTACCTTTTCCCTTCTCTACAGTTCTAGTATTGCATTACTAACAGAAAAAAGTGATTTATATGGCTTTCTCAGCCTTCAAACTGGCAGAGAATATATGACTTCCTAGCCCAGATGAAGAGACTTTCCCATTTTTCAGTGTCTACATTATTCCTGCATGCTTATTGTGGAGTATTCAGGTTTGAATACTCAGCCAAAATTGTACCTGTCAGTTCTGTGAAGAATTGCAGCTTCCTAATAAGAAACAAAAGACCAGAAAGGGGAAAAATATAAAAAAGAGAAAAATTCCAAACCACAAAACAACCCCAAACCAGTATAATCCCGGTTTGTTGGGTTTTTAAATGGATTAAAACCAAACACAATAAAAATTAAAAGCATCAACAGAGTAGCACCAACTGTGAAGTTAATAAAACTCCTCTTATCGTCATGAACAATGAACTGGAAAAAATAGATACAGCCTTTCCCTCTTCCATTTATGTAACACACTAAATCATTCTAAGTGTTCAAAATGCATATTAAATTATTGACCATACCAATCTCCCTGGCCCATAAAAACCCTGCAGAGAAAGGCTTTGCCCACACAGCTCTGCTGGCTGCATCCCTGCTGCACAGCACTGAGCACAGCTCTGGGCATCTCTGGTGCCTTAAAACACTTTTATTTACTTGTGCAGGACTTTTCTGGCTGAAGATGCCCAAAATAAAGGAAAGCTGTGTTGTCTTGTTAAAAGCCTGTTTTAACAGCACACAGCACCAAGGAGAGACACAGCAAGTGCAGAAAACCCATCTCCATGGTATTTTTGGAGTGTTGGCAAAACACATGGAGTCTGGGCAGGGATGGCATTGCAAGCCTTGCACATTTCATTCTTATATGTCTTTAATTATCCATTAAAAAGTATTTACATGCATTTTAAGTGCCACTACTTATCTATAATTAGATATACAATATCAGTCTGACATTTAAGATATTTAAATATCCTGAAAATCAACAATATGTAACTGGATGTTTGGAACACTGTTCTTAAAAATCTTGTTGCAGTGGCTATGGACAAGCAGCAGCTAAAATTAGAAAATAATGATAGGTTTTTTTCATAGGACTGGAACATGAAATATAATTCATATGTCAAAGATGCCACAATCATTTCCTGAGGCAGATGACAACAAATACCATCAAAATAGCTTGGTTATATGAAAGTACTGCTTTCAGGACAGCAAAACAAATTATTTTGCAAGTCCAGTGCAATGGCAGTACAGGAACTTTATGCTGTTTGCAGCATGTTCTAGAATCAGGAAATAAGAACAGCAACAAGCAGCTTTGTTGAGGATTAAACACTGATACAGTGATATGGAGAGAGATACTGAATAAATGAGTATTCAGGATGAGTTCATTAAGCTACTGCAGCAAACTAGGCAGCCCTGTCTCTGAGATGGATGTGTTTGCTCTCACTTGAGCACTGCAGAGTAAATATCAGAGTTCAACCTATTCCAGGAGAATCTGAAGCCAGGAAAGGTAATCTGCATAATAGCAGCAATTTCCAAAAGTATTTACTATTAATTAATAACATGATTGAAAAAACTTGCTAGCAAACTCAATGAGGTTTCAGTTGCTCAAAAAACCCCATTAGTACTCTGCCTTTCTTGAACCTTAAAAGCTGCAAAAATCTACTCAAATTTGCCAGTGGTACCACATGAAGCCACTAATTCTTCTGTCTTCTACATTTTAAATTATTTATTTTGCACAGTGCATCCAGTGTATTGTCAGTTGAACTAGAGATGTTCTTGGCAGATATCTAAAAAACTTCCAAAGGAAAACTCTTCCCAATCAAAACAAGCTGCAAGTACCATAATAGCATCACACCTGCCTCTACACATCCTGCTGGAACTTTGTGCAAAATGGGGCAGAAAAGTCACAATGTATGTTAGCAATGTCTTTTAAAAGTCTGAAAACTCACTGAAATTATTACAACTATTAGTTATTATTATTAGGTATTCTTTTATTTAAACTACAGAATATTAAGTAAATATTGATATGAACCCTTGCAGCACTAATTAATTTTTAAAAATATTGTGAGGCATTCCATTAACTAAGATACACATCAAAGCCACTGCCAGGACATTCACAAAAGAAAGCTGGCAGCCTACAAGCCTGCATCTGCCAGGACACTTCTGCCCTCCTGTACCACAGCACCACTGCAGGGATTATGTCTGCATCCTAATGCCAGGTTACAACAAGAAAATAAAGACTTGGGGATCTGCTATCCAACACAACATCACGTTAGGCTGCACTGTACTTTGCACAATTTGTGTGCTGGAGGAAAAATCTAAGCCTGATTTTACAAAATTGAACTAATCTAGAGTAGGAGACACTTCGGGCAACTGTTCAGAGTTCCTATTGTTTCTAGGAATACAGGAAAAATTGTTTTTCTGTCAAAATTTCACTACAGGTTCATCTATTAACACTTGATTTTGCAAAACACTCTTCTAAGTTACCTGCTAAAAGTTGAAAAAAGACAAGAAAATGATGACTCTGCAGTAGGTTCATTAACTTCTTTCCTAAAGATCGAGACAATAACATTACATATGTGCAGATTTTCCTGCATCTTTTATGAAAGAGGAAAAACATCAGTAGCACACTGCATTATTTTTGCAAATGGTTTCCAGCCAGTGAGGTCCAAATGACACAGAGCCCTGCAAACAGCCTTGCAGCACAAACCTGGAATGAAATACATTAAATACACCTCTGAACCAACCTGCCTCACTCTCTGTGCAGCTGCTGCTGCTCCTGTCTCAACACAGAACGTGGTTCCGTGTAGGACAGGCTCAGCACTGCTCACACTGACACCATGCTCGGAATATTCACTGCGTTTGCTGAGATAAAACAAGCGCCAGCTCTGCTGGCAGCAGCTGAACAGCAAACATCTTCCCCCACTGGCTGATGAAAACGTCAAGGAGAGTGAGCTCCAGTAGGATAAATGAGGTCACTGTTTGCAATTCCCTGCCAGCCTGCTGGTTGAAGAAAACACCATTCGTCAGTAAACCTAAAGCAAAACACACTATACCACAAAGCTGTCCCAAAGTCATTACTCATCCCGGCCCAAAACAAACACAAGCAAAAAAAATTGCATTTAATTCCAAAAGACAACCTCTACACCTCTCACTGCTATAAGCATGATATTCATTTAAACACTGAATGAAAACTAAAATTTAAAAGTAATTTCACAGTAATCACAATCTACTTTAAGAAAAAAAAAAAAGTTGAAAAATAAATGCAAAGCAATGGCTGTAGCACTGCTTCTGAAGCACTTCTCCGAAATCATTCTATAAACCCTTGGAGGTCCAATATTTATAAGGGGCCCTGAATTCACATGCAGCACGTTCATTGTGTTAATAGGCATTAATAAATAGGTCCACCCCAGGGCTTTGGGCAATCCTTTGATGCTCAATCTGCCTGCTTTGAGGAACTGCTCCAGGAAATTATTTCAGGACTTTTAAATAGAATATATAGAGAGAAGGCAGCTGTGCTGAAGGGTTTAGAGGTGCTGCTCATGGAAATGGCATGCTCAGCCCATGGCTCTTGGGAATGCCCAGAGATCACACTAGAACCAACTCATGGTTTAAATCCCCTTGTGTTACCACAAAAATCAGAGCTGCACAGGACAGTTCACTCCAGGACATCTGACTATCAAGGAAAAAAATCTTTAACTTGATGCATTTTTAATTAGGCTTTGTCAATAAGAAAGCCTGGCTGAGCTTTACATAGGTCTCTACTCCTGCTGCATGCAATGCTGGCACTGTTTATTCTCAGCAGCTCTAATCCTGCTTTGAAAAACCAAGTGTCAGCATCAGGAATTAAATGCATTAAAAAATGAACACGGGAATGATCACACAGGCCATTTGTTCCCTTTAAATGCTGCTTATACATAAATAGATAAAAGTATTTGCTGAGAAAGCTGAGGAAGCTTTGACAAGCCTCTGGGGAAAAGAGTCTGCTGCTGGCACAGTGCAGGAGCTCACCTCTTCCAGGAGCATTAAACAGAGGAAATATGGCACAAGGAGAACCTCTGACCCCTCCACAGACCAGGAATCAGAGTGGGATGCAAGTTTAGGCACAGACCCACCCTATGGCTTTGAAGCAAAGCTCCATCCTGTGGACACTGCCTCTCTGGTATCTCTCTGATGCCCCAAAGGGCAAAGGTGGGCCCAAGGTTTTGTGGTTACTCCTTTTCCCCAGTGATTCAGACCCAAGGAAGAACATTGACATAGTGCTGGAATTTACCCCGACCCTGAATGTTTTGCATCCTTGAAGTAAGAGGAGAACTCAGTTCCTGCAAAGCATTCAGAGAGTGAGAGATGATGCCAGGGGTAATTTGTGGTAGCAGTGATGGTGGATTTTAAGTCCCTGTGCAAAAACACAATTATTACATCTGCTATCCTCCATCCCTTACTTTTTTCCCTTTCTAAGCAATTTGCCAAGCCAGCAGGTACAGGCAACTCTGCATTTTTTGTTTTTCAGGTTTTGTTTGGTTTGGTTTTTGTGTGTATGTGTGTTAGGATTGGATTTAAGCCCTCGACCTAGAGGACACCTTCAAAGAGACACAGGGGATAGAGCTCTGCTCCTCACTTCCCACCTCAGATCAGGACCAAAAGGCACTGTCCATTACTGGAGAAAATCAACACCTTCTTCCCCTGGGAAATCCCATGGGTATGATATCCACCACAGGGCTCTTTCCTGGGGGTCACAGCTGTGCACCCTGCTGTGGGCACAGGTGGGATTCCAGAGGTGAAGGAAGTTCTGACAGGATGCAGAAATTCTGTAGATCAACTACAGAAATTAACCCCATGACTTAGGTCACACACTTCTGCTACCTGCAATGCTCTCTACTCTCAATACACAGCTTTGCCAGTAAAACAAACCACACAATTAATTCTTTTAATATACAGTAATGATCCTGTTTCTTCTGTGATCTTGAGATGAAAGCACAGCAGATGAATACAGATTGCTGTGTTATGGCACCAGGGCCTTCCAGGAAACCAGCACCCTGTGGATGCAGCTACAGCCTGCCCAGCACTTCTGAAAGCAGCAGAGATCTCAGGAGGGTTTCCTCCTTTTAATAACTGAACAGCTTAATACAGGAGGCACTGACAAAAGAAATATATGAAGCACAATTCAATTATTTCCAACTGCTGATTTTACAGTTTCTTAAAATGCCATTTCCTAGATGGCTGCTCATGCTTCCTGATGGGGGCTGTGCTTTGCCAGGGAAGGGGCTGCATTTTTGGGGGGCTCTGTCCTTGCACTCCTCTTGAGACACCCAGCTCCATCCTCCACCTGCAGATCGAGCCCAGAGCTGAGCAGCTGGGTTTGCCCAGGGTCTCAGACCCAGCAGATTTTCCTGAGCATCCTGGGCAGATGCTGGAAACATCTGCATCCAGAAGAGTTGGGCAAAGCCACTCCCAGGCTATTCTCAGCAGTGCACAAAGGAACTTCCAAACACCATGCCCTGCCACCCTCGTTCTCAGTCACTCCTTGATTTAGGGAATTACAGACTCACAGAAATGGGCACATACAGAATCCCTGCCTGCCTTTAGGTGTTCATGTAACTTCTGAAAATGCTGCAGCTGCCAGGAGCCCCTGGAGCTCTCGGCCATGGACAAGGTGCCACAGCTGGCAGGGGCACATCCTGACACGGATCTGATGTGCAGAACACACCCAAATCACATCCAGCAGTCTGGAGCTTCCCATCTGATTAACAGGACACCTCAACTCCCTAAAACACATGGGAAGAGACAATCACATCAGCACCTGCCCTGGCCCAGCAGCACTGCAGCAGCAACAAGTGGGTGGCAAAAAAAAAAAAAAAAGAGCAAGATGACAAAGGCCATGGATGCAAAAATGAACCCCAAAGTGTCCTGATCTCCAGTGGGACACTATTTGTGTCTTAGGGCTCTTGCCTTGATGAAAAAAGCTGCATACAGCCTGGAGGATCACTAGCATGGCACCTGTAATTTCTGAGAGCAGTTTATGAGTGAAGATCTGCTACTGCCCACTTTCAAAAAGAAGGAAAAAACAGTAAAAGGATTCTGGGGAAACCAAAACCAGCGCATGGAGAAGATGGATTCCAGAGGCAAATAAAAAATAGCTGAAACACGAGACACTTGAGAACTTTTCATCTCCAAAAGATCATAGCTGGAGCCTTTCATCTTCTCAGCACACCAATCCAGCAGACACACAAGTGGGGAGCAGCACGTAGTGGGTCCTTGGAAAGGGGGGCAGGTGAAATAATATTCACTTGAACTCAGCTTTGGTCTGAAGCTGCACAACGTGCTCTACCAGCTGAGAGCATCCTGCAGGCTCCACTGCAGAGAAAGGTTTTAGAAATGTACCTTTCACAAATGTCTCCCATCAGAATCTCTTTTATCTCTCACAATGATAAAAGCAGTCTTGCACAGAAATGACTTTTGGTTTTACCAGCTGACATCTAGAGCTGTCTGTGAGACATTTTTCAAAAAAAGTCCCAGCAACATTACTATTAGGAAAGACTTTACATGATTATTATTGCTCTTCATTAGAGAATCTTTTGCTATGAAATGGTTATTAATAACATAAATATTTAAAACTAATCACACATTGATATGACATAAATCTTCTTTTTGTTCTTTTGTGGAAAAAAACATGTAGATTGCATCTTGAAGATGCACTTATACCACAAATGAACAAAAAGTTTAAAAACATTGCTGGAAGTAAGAAATCTCTCCTTAACCCCTTACTGCTGTCAACAGTATCCAAGCTACATTTTCTGCCAGGTTCTATCCCATGGGGTCCCTGCTTGGTCCCCAGACCTTCCTGTAGCAGGAACTGACACCTTTACACTGTCCATACTTGTTCAGACAAACCTGGATCACCTGAAGGATGTGGGACAAGGATGTGGGACAGCCCTGGAGTCACCTGCCTGTGCCAGAGCACCAGGGAAGCAAGGCTCATGCTGTTTTCCTGCACAACAAAATGCAGGGAGACAGTGTGGAAGGCAAGGGGAAGTCAGGATGACTCTGCAATACAGCCTGTTCTCTTTGCTGCTCTTTCTCATTGAAAATGCTGTTTGATCACAGGTCAAAAATAATTCACCTCTGTCACCTCCCTCCTTTCAGGGCTGCAGGGATGTTCCTGGGCTGCTGTGCCAAAGCAGAGGCAGCTCAGCAAAGCAAATCCTGCGAGCTCTGAACAGCCCCAGCCACCACAGAGCTCACCCTGATGCCAACAAGTGAGGCCATTCAGACAGTGTAAGAGCTCGGGGCAGTGGGGTCAGCTCTCTCCTCTGATAAACAGGAGTTTTTAATCCTCTCTCCTTCCTTGCTGCAGCTAGTTTTGGTCTGTACAGAACAGTTTTCCTGACTTCAGCCATCCAAGGGTAAAACTGGGTTTGAAGCCCAACAGAAGGCACACAAATGGAATGCAGAAAAGCTTTTTATTACAACTTGATGAGAACACTTGGAAAAAAAAATACCACCTGTCCTGTAGCTGATGCTTTCAGGAGAAAGGTTTTTTTTGTCTTTCACTTCTGAAGCCACGTAGTTGCTATGATGGTGATTTCCACTCTCTTCTTGTGACAGCAGGAACATAAAACAAGCCTGTTAACAGCTTGGGCAATGCTACATGAGGGAAATATCATTCCTTTAAATTGCAGGGGGAAAAACATCTCAGAAGTGAAAAATGTAATATTTGTGCTACACTGTTAAAGTGCAGATCTCAAAGCATGCTCAGGTCCTCAGCTCAAGCCTCACACATATCAGTATGCTGTCATGAACAGGGCCAGGAAACAACTCAAAGCAAAGTGCAGTTTTTACTGAACTCTAACTATGGCTCTCATTACACAGAAAAATGATTTTTTATCCTGATCCACACTATATTTCTCTGAACAGCTTGCTGGTTGTTTTAAAAAAAATACACAGTAAAAAGGTCTTTAGCTTTCTTGCTGTTGTTTTTAAAAAATACACAGTACAGAGGTCCTGAGCTTTCTCTAATGCTCCCAATTACAAAACATTAATCTTTGTCAATCACCTTTGTCTGAGGTTTATATTTTGTGCCACCAGAACACTCTGACACAATGCCACTTTCTCTCCTGGGAGCCAGCAGCCCGAGACAACTCTGAAATCATGACATAACTCTGACAAACCCCCAGAATGATGCCAGCACTCTTTGGGTACAAAGGAGCCCTGAAGCAGATGCTGGGAATGTATTCAGCAGCCTCTCACCCTCCCTGCAGTGATTCAAAGGCACTGCAGACCAAGCTCCCTTTCTCCACTGCCCAGGACAGGCTTGCCTGGCTCCTCCTCATTCTGTTTGCTCTCCATTTCAAAAGGAAATGCAGGCAAACATCTGAGGGAAACCCAGCTCAGACATTGCTATGTTTTATGCAGAGGAAATGTTCATAAAAATCGACTCTGAGAATGTATTTTTAATAGCGACGAAGGGAAAAAAAAAAATTTTTGGATTGGAGATTTAACCCACCTGTACTGGGATATGAAATCATTTCACCAGGCTAAGATCCAGGCTCATTTCACAATAATTGCAGGCATCTAATTTAAGAGCAAAGTCACCCAGGCTTCCCTCTATAATTAACTGCAAAAGACTGATGACCTGAATTGTTCTGCTGAAATATCTAAAATTTGTCTAATCCTCCCTGCTGATTTAAGAACTTCATCTAAGGCTTAAAGTCAGGTAGGAGGACTTTCAAATTAAAAAGAAATTAAAAGAAAAGAAGAAGAAAGAACAGAAGGCAACCCAGAAACCTAGAACAGAAGATTAAATTTGCTTTAAAAATACAACAGCCAGACATCTACTCAAGGTCCACAAAGTATTTAATGTCCATGCATTAAAATGTTACAAAATTGAATGGTGTTTACAGTTTAATGAAGCAGATGGACAGAGCATGTGCTGTTTTCCCTGCATAAAAGCCCAATCAAAGTAAAACAGCATCCCTTCTGATGTCCACATGTTGGTAAACTCAAGGGATTAATAACTATGCAGTCAGAGTCGTAGTGCTTTGCTTCAAAGAAATTTGCAAATGAAGATTAATTCTAACAGCTTGATGCATATCTGATAATAGCACTAGAAATACAGAAAATACATGTTTCAAAGTTGTATTTTCATGAAATTTTTTGAAAAGGTTTTGTCATAGTGGCATGAAAATTGGTTACTGTCTACTGGTTTGTAATAATTTCTGCCTTAAAGTGGTTTTCAGACCCCCAAGTACCTCGGGGTGGATGTTGTGAGTGTTTGGCATTTCTGAATGTTGCTCAGTCACATTCCAGAGCAAAGTGTTTGCAAGCTCAGTCTGTGATTTTCTTCCCAGCTTTGCCAATGGCCAGGAGAGCTGAAACCACACACCATGAGCATCTACAGCTCCACAGAACCACAGAATCACCAGGCTGGAAAAGACCTTCAAGATCATCGAGTCCAACCCAGCCCTAATACCTACATAAACCACGGCACCCAGTGCCACATCCAGGCTTTTTTTAAACATCCAGGGATGGTGACTCCACCACCCTCCCCAGCCAGACCATTCCAGTACTTTATCACTCTTTCCATACAAAACTTTTTCCTAATATCCAACCTATATTTCCCTTGGTGCAGCTTAAGACTTCGACCTCTGGTTCTGTCAGTGCTGCCTGGGGAAAGAGCCCAACCCCACCTGAGCACAGCCACCTTCAGGAGCTGCAGAGAGTGATGAGGGCACCCCTGAGTCTCCTTTTCATAAGTGCCTATGGTCTCATTTGCACTTTAGTTCAGACACTAATATTACTTCAGGAGTGGGATCCTAACATTATTCCAGCAGATCTTAACATCAGTTGGTGTGACAGTGGTCACAAGGGTTATAGGATGAAGAGAGAGGCGAGAATGTTGGCTTCATGTTCAGAAGGCTTGATTTATTATTTTATGATATATATACTACATTATAACTATACTAAAAAGAAATAGAAGCAAAAGTTCTCAGAAGGCTAGCTAAGCTAAGAATAGAAAAGAATGAATAACAAAGATCTGTGCCGCAGCAGAGAGCGAGAGCAGCTCTGCCGTGAGTGGTCAGCAAATCCAAACATCCACAGGAGACCAATCATGGATCCACCTGTTGCATTCCACAGCAGCAGATAACCATTGTTTACATTTGTTGCTGAAACTTCTCAGCTTCAGCAGGAAAAAATCCTGAGAAAGGATTTTAATGAAAAGATGTCTGTGACAAGTTGGTATCAAAGGTGGATCATAACATCAAATTGGTGCCAGAAGGGGATCATAAGATGGAATTTTGGTACAAGACCTGACTCACTTTCTGCATGCCCTGGTCTGTGCCATGGTGCACGATGGGTGGCCCATCCATACCATACCTCTCTTCCCAGCCTTTAAATTACCAACACCTTGTCTAAAATCTGTGACTACAATATTATAAAACAACCACAAACTGTTGCAATATTTTTTTTCTATTTATTTCATGGGTGTATCACTATCCAATCCCATATGCCACTGCAGGAGCCTTCATCCTGACCAGCAGTACAGCAGTGAGAGGCAGATTACATCCAGATAACTGGTGGTTTTAATATGCCACATTTCTGAAAAGGAAAATGGGATTGGGTGGTTTATCTTAATGTTCCGAGGCTGGGAATGACTGGATTAAATTTTTTTAATCACTGTTGTGTTACTCTTCCCAAGACTGGGAAGCAGTCTTTATACAGCAGAGGACAAGGGGTGTTAGAGGAAAGGGTTATTTGCTGTAAGCTGCACTGCTTGGAAGCAAAGATTAATATGGATCACATCCAGCTTCACCAGTTCAGTGCCTTGTAAGAACACAGAAACTCCTGTAAGGCTGGCTTCTTCAAAGCCACAGCATGGTGAATTAGAACTCAGCTACTCTCGGAGCAGCAGGGCTACCTGTAGTTTCCTTAAGATCCAAGAAAATATCGATAAAATCTCCAGCTGAATTTACACAACACATGTCCCAAGATGAAAACTTAAGTAACTCTCTACAGCAGCAGCTACATGTTTATGAGCCCTTCTAGAGTGCTGGGGAACATTTTCAAAGCACCTACCATTGTATCATTTCAAACTGCATCACAAATGCTCACTGCCCAAAATGCAAACTCTCCTGGGAAGCAGGTATCATTACATCAACTACAGCTTGGTTTAGTATCACAAGTGATTTGATGTCTCCAAACTTGCAGGTTCAACTGCAAGCACTAGGATAACTTCCAGGAATGTGAGTGTGTTTTGAAAGAAAAGATGAATAATCCATGGGGGAAGCACAGACAATAGCTTTTACACGTGTCCATAAATCATAAATCCAGGCAGAAAAAGGCTTCTCTTGGTCAGTGGCAAAATAATAAAACCCAAAATAAACTATTATGCTTCTTCCAGAATTAGACTCTTTACAAGTTTTTCAAAGACTCTTTGGGCACGAACCCAAAAAGGGGGAGAAAAAGTCAATGTCAAAGCCTTGAAATGGGATGAATGTACTCACAATCCTTGTCAGAAGTACCAACTGGTTAATCTTCCAATTACTGCTTCCAGAGGCTTTTGGCAGCATCCACCTTCACTGGTCCATCCTTTGGGTATGACCCCCAAGGTTTTGGGGCACTACAGCAAAGCAGGACCACAGAGTTCAACACTGGGCATGGCCCAAACAACTGGAACTTATCCAGTAGATTCAGGATCAACTCTCCAAGTCAGGATATACAAAAAATTATAACACAGACTGCAGCAGATTGAAGTTATCACTATATGGTATGCTAAAGACATTAAATTAATTCATTATATGCATAGAATTATTAATACTCACCAAAAGTCCTTGAGCAAGGAAGGCCACAAGGAAAATAATCCTAAAGTTCTGGTTAAATGTTTCCACGCAAATCACACAGATACCCTCAGCTACTTCTTTTCCTAATACATAAACTCATTGCCTCTTTTTCCAATTTGATGGGATTGTTTGCAAATATTCTTTTTATGTCGTGATTTTTTTTAAATCTAATCACTTCAAGAGAAGGAAACATTCTTCCCTCCCTTCTTGTCTATCTGGAAAGACTCTCTCCCCATTTCAGAGACAGCCAATGCAAACTGCTGGTAGCTTTGTCAAATCACACCAATTCACAGCTATTTTAGAAAAGCTGAAACAGAAAAATGGAAAATGGAGATAACAGTATTAATTTCCATCCCCTTGATACTTATCCTATCTATTTAGACTGCAGAAAAATGCTTTTGTTTCCTTTAATGTTCCAATTGCAATTCCATCTTGGATGACGATTGAAGCCCTGTCACAATATAAACAAAACTTTCAGAAATGCTTAGAATTGAACTACAACTACTGAAGTACAAAACCACAGAAACAGAGTCTTTGGTGCCATGCAGCTGAAGAATTGAGCCCTCAAAAAACCAGCAGCTGCTTTGAAGAGAAATAATGAAAGGTTCCACAGCCCTGTACACCAAAAAATATGGGATATTTCAGTGACTCTGACAGATTCAGAGCTGGGGGCCTCTGTACCAAGAGCCCTTCAGATGTTCATAAAGGAACAGGCTTTTCTTGGTGAAAACAACTCATCCTCACCCAGATTAACCTCTTGTCACCCTCCAAGTCCTGTTTTTCCTTAGAAGTTTTATGCTTGAGGTGAATTTCTGGAGACACAAATTTTGTGCTTCCCACACATCACAGAAGGCTGCATGCTGAATGCATTGCCTTTAGGCAATATCTTAAAAGCCAACTAACTTCTGATTTTTCCCAAATGATGTTAAATCTTGATAACTGAGAGCTGTTTTCAAACACTTCAAGGTAAGGCACAGACACCTCCAAATCTGAGATGACTGCAGCATGATCAGAAAATAGACTTATTTTTCATAAGTATTACTAAAAACTAAATCCATAAAGTGCATGAAGGGCCCCTATGATAATGGACAAGGAATTTTTCTTGTAGCAAAGAGAGTCACAGAGACAGGAATAACAATGAAACTGAGCACAAAACAAAAAGGGGAAGAAAACCATAAAGGGCATTGCAGTGTCACTGGTTCATCCAGGTCGACTTGCAGGAGAATTACTACTGAAAACACTTTCATACCATGAAAATGTTATCTCCATAGGAACATACCTTTTCTCTGATGGGATGAAAAAATCCTGATTAAAATAAAATACCAAAACAACTTCATGCAAGGTAGGGCAAAAACAAAGGGAGAATCTTTTCCCATGTGGAAAAAGTCTATTCATATCACCAGGAAATTTACATCTCTGTAGAACAAAAATGTGAAACCTTTGCTGATTAAAAACCACCTGTTACTATGCTTTCTCCAGGACCAGTGGAAGCTGATGAAGGGTCCCTTAAGATACTTCACATAGCTCACTAGTTTTTCATGGATTTGCCTCAAATGTCCAAGAAATTGAAAGGATTTACACTCTTGAAATGTCTCTCTCTTCAACAACCAGGGTTCTTCTAACATGCATTGCCCTTTCTAAGCTTTGCACGGATAATTTTGAGCAACTTTGGTTTCTTTATTTTTTACAGAAATTATTAGGAGAGGCCCCAGACCTCGCTGGAAGCTGTGAAAAAGAAACTGGAAGGATCCCAGGCAGAGGAACAAGGTGGTACAATGCATGGGATGGGCTGAGAGTACAGGAATGGAAACACAAGACATGCAGGACAAGGTGTGCTCACATAAAATATCCAAAAATTACGGATGAAAATTATGGACCAAAAAAAAATGATGGACAAAATATGTCTCCAGATCTTCACAATGCCCAAGGAACACTGTCAGAAGAGTACAAAACCTCAGTGTTATTATGGAAGTAGCCCTCTAAAAAGCAGAGTCAGAATAATCAATAAATACTTGCACAGATGAGCTGTCTCACTCTGACACATAGAGGATGTTCTAAATTTGTGTCTTAGGTGTTTTTTTGTTTTTCCTGATAGGAAAGACGATAATGAGAGACAACACTGGAACCTGCAATAGTGAGGTCTGATTTGCTGTTGGATTTCAAAGACCGTTCACTGGTTCCTAACAGCAAGTTTAGGTATCCAAAGGACAAGGTACTCAATCCAGAGGCGCTAAGACAGGTAAAGTTTTTAATAGGCTGAAGGAATTCGCGCATTGATATTCTCAATGACTGGAAAAAAGAAGGAAAAAAAAGAAAAAGCCAAACAAAAAGAAAGTATGAATGAGTTACAGTGGCCCAGAACTCTGCAGAAATGCAAGCACAGATAATTTATGTAACGTGTGTGTTTCACACTCCCACTGTTCTGCAGCACTCTGTAAAACCTGCTGTTATTACATGCTATACTGGCATGTCTATTACTTTCCAACAAGAAAATCATTACTTTGGCCTGCCTCCTGGTCTTGCTGAGTTTTGTATAGCTCACCTGGCCATTTCAAAAACACAAACTGAAAAATTGTCTATAAATCAGATACTTGACAGGAAAAAAAAGTATTCTGCACTACTTAGCACAGCTAGGGCTGTACTGCATCAAATTCTACTGCCTGCTTTTTAACAATGCCATCACTTAGAAAAAATGGCACTCATATAATGGTTCAATATTCAGTGTAATGAAGTGGGCTCAACAGCATTCCAC
The DNA here is from genome assembly GCF_028769735.1 of Zonotrichia leucophrys gambelii. Taxonomy (NCBI): domain Eukaryota; kingdom Metazoa; phylum Chordata; class Aves; order Passeriformes; family Passerellidae; genus Zonotrichia; species Zonotrichia leucophrys. The sequence continues at coordinate 8,006,588 of NC_088177.1, read as the reverse complement.
CAGTCACAAAAGAGACATTACTGTCTGTCGTTTGTGAATAAACTTCCTTTTGTTGGGATTTAATCAACCTTCATTTTTAACCTGCATACATAAAACATTAAATGCTAGAAGCCTTAATTACTTTGAAAAACACCTGAATAATTTAATCTCAAAGCACAGCTTTTTCCACACCAAGAACCTCAAGAAACTCCTCTAGGGCAAAAGCCTCTCAGTAATCTGTCTGCTAAATCCAAGAGCCTTTGTAGAACAAGTTAACTCATTTTCAGTGACTAAATGTTGTTTCTACAAATACTTTTAAATACAGACTCTGGCTGCCTACCATGTGCAGTGTCTCAGGAGTAATCCCAACACACCAGCTTTAAAACAAGATTTGCTGGGAGGAAAACCTGAGGTACAGAACAAGAGATCCACCAAACAGATGGAGTCACTCCACTAGAGCTGGATGGACACTACTGCATGTGCATAACCCAACATGGCCCTCCTAAAGCCACCAAACAAGTGTTGCTGTGGTTTTCTGCCTGCTTTAACCCAATCACCATCCTGCACATTCACAAGGAAGACACACATCAAGTTGCTTTCACTGCAATACAAAGGATATGTGATAAAAAGGAAAGGGGGAAAAAAATAAAGTCCTTTCCTCAAAATCTTTATAGCAAGTGAGATGCTATACAACCCAAGTTCTTGCACTTTCAAGGAGAAAAAAGGAAAGAAAAAGAAAAAAAGAAAAAAAATGGCATAGCACTTACAGCCAGATCAAGGTCCTGGCATGAGAGTTAATGCCAGGTCATGGATGAATGCTGACCACATCCAGCCAAAGTGCAGCCTTTGAAATCCTTTCCACAGTCACAGCTGCAGCTTTCAGACCCCAGAGTAAATATATATTAAGTTTTGGAAAACAGTAGAATTCCATACTTCAGTCTGCAGCTCTTCAGGAAAAGTTCTCTTTAGCTCAGATATAAGATAACCTATTATTTCTTTCCTATTACAACAAAGATTTACAGTAGCACATAAAAAGGGAAAGGAGGAACTTTCCATCATTGTCAAGCAGCAGAAAGGGGGTGAAAAAAAAGAGAGATGATTGTAATAAAGGTTTGTTTTTGTATCTTGTAGGAGTTCATTTCTATCGACCATCAACAACAGTAAAACTCCCAGAAATTCACTGATCCACCAAGGCATCCCCATCATTCCATCTCCTGTACACTGCATCCCATTACATTTCCTTGGGATACCACCTTTACCCAAGAGCCAAAAATTTTTGCTTGGGCATCTTTCTGGAAACCATTTTTCATTACAAAACATCAAAAGGTGCAGAGTTCAAAGCTTACCTCAGCATTTCTATCCCAAGGGTTAAATTGCCTGCCTTGAAAAATATGTTCCTTATTTCACTCTCCTTTTTCCATTTTATGTGCCTATTGTTTCTTGCTATGATTTGTGCAAGATCAGGCACTTGATTGCAATGCAGAGCAGCACGTGGCAGGGATTTCTCACACTGTGTCTGTTTTCTCCCTTAACTGGTCACAGCCAGAGATTTCCACCTCATCCATCCCATCCCTCCTATTTATGTGCCTTGTTTCCAGCAAGCCTGTCCCTGCCCACATTTTAGATGGTGGATGTGCTCAAGTCCTGCTTTTAATGGAAATCCACTACAGTAAAATAGATAACACCATTTCCCTCATTAGGGGAAGTGTTTCCATGTAAATGTGACCGTGCCTCATTACTCCATGCTCTACTTGAGCACACTAAGCACAACACAGGCAAAAAAAACCAACCCAGTTCCTCTCAGGTTTGTTGCAATTTGCTGACATTTTTGATGTGCTGCTCCTCTCCTCCTTATTACCAGTGCAAGTTCAAGTTCCTAGAAATGATGGAAATGCTTTCACAGTGGTGTGAAAGCAATACTCAGTGCTGGGTCCTCAGCATCCACAGATCACAGAAAAATAAGTGAGTGATTAAGAGTCCCTCCTGCTCAGCTCAGTCACACTGGATTGTGCTGGCAGCAAGAACTGAGGAGGAATTTGCAGCCCAAATCTGCTGGGTTAGATAAACAGGTAATACTAATTCTACCCAAAATTATAGAATTATGCAGATAAAATGCTGCTTTTAGCACCATGAGCCACTTCAGAGATAATCACTGGAAGCTCAACTGGATCATACCCAACATTCCTAGGTATGCTCTTTATTTACCATTTTCCTGGAATAATGGAAGGAGAAGGGATAGTAAAAGAAAATGAGATTAAACTGATTTTTCTAATACAGTCTCCACAAAAATTTTCTCATGTGAGACTCCATTCACAGACACAATTTGTATTGAAACAAACAGAAAATGTTCCACCTGGAATTTCCAGGTTGCAGAGATGGTCTTGAGGGTGAGTAATGACCAAATACCAAAACCCCTCAGGATGTGTTATCCCAGACACCTGTGGGGCTGCTCCACTGGCACAGCAAACACAGACACATGGAAGTGCAACACTTTGGGAGCAGCAACTGCCCCCTAAATGATAACCACTGTGACCATTATGTTTCATATCATCTCAGGTTCCTGCCTAAAGGGCACAAATCCAGACTCTTAGACAACTACCAACAACACCAACCTTCCTGCAGCTCCTCTGGATTGTGAGGCTACTCCTAAATCTTGGTGTTTTTCTCAGAAAAGTGCACAAATATCAGTGAGGCACTGTGTTACTAACAGAGCAGCACACGTGAGCCCCTCCCAATGGCATTGCTCAGTAACATTTTTAAAGGCAGTCAGCTTCCCCTAAACGTGCACTGGAGGTCCATCACAGGCAACTCTGACATTTCAAATTCCCAAAACAATAACACAGCTCAAACACTGACATTATTTCTGAAATTGCAGCCTTCAAGGATCTACCTAAATCACACAGAAATTTTGCAACCAGTCAAGAACAGAACAAGGGCTTTTAACCTCCAATTTCGTAATCTCCATTCTCTTTCAAGTTAGTGGAGCCCTTTCAGATGCATCCCTCTATGCAGAGCTAGGAAAAAAATCTCAGTTGCAGAAGATCATATGATCTATAAACCTCCTCTATAAACCCTTTGTTTATGCACTACTATAAACAATCCTTTTGTTTCCTGCTGTCTATTTCAGATTCTGAGTGGTCCTCATGAGCATCTCAGTGAAACTGAGACCTCTCCACCACCTCTAACTCACTTATTCATGTCAGTACATTTCTGTCTTGACTGGGGAGGCAATGAACACTGGTATGTTTGGAAAATAGCAAACAAACACCTAAAAACATGTAAGAAACTGATCCAGTGTTGCAATGAAAAAAACCAAAGTCATACAATGTAATTGTATCAGGCCTAAGCCAAGTGAAAAAAAGAAACGAAAATCATAGAGCTGCTTTTACATATGACTGTATTGATCAGCTGCTGTATTTGTTAAATTTGTGTAGCAAAGAGAGAACAGCAGAACTGCAAAGCCATACCTGTTAAGTGTTGCAAAAAGGTAGAAAAATTATAAAAGGCCTCATAAAATCAGGCCTGCTCTGTCAGATCAGTGGCCAGCTGGTAAGCTGGCACTTTGCAAGTTGCCATGTGAAAGCAATCCTGGTGTGAACAGTCCATTAACATAGCAATCTATTCCTAGGTGAAAAACAACTAACACCTGCATAAACATTAAATCTATCCCATGAGAACCAGTGAAGAAAATATATAAACAATTTAAGAATAGGGAGATTTGATGGACAAGTAAAATACTAACCAATTACTAATTACTAACCAATAAAGTAATTGGCAAGAAAGCTACCAACCAACTGGAGTCACACATGAAGTCTATAAAACTGTATAAAAATGAGTTATGTGAATAAAAAAGGGTTTTTCCCTGCATGAAGAAAATGGAGTCTGGCATGATTTATTCCCATAGTTAAGCACCTGATTTGCACACCTTCTGTATTTCGGGGCATTACATGGGCCAGCTCCAGTCTGATCCCAAGGACCTGATGCCCACTGAGAGCTGGTGCACCCATCAGGTTCTCCTGGAGCACATCAGCTTCCTTCACTTCATCCCAAGGGAATCCAACTCTGAAACTGCTCCAAGGTGCAAGACAAAATTCACCAGGGTCAGTCAGGAAATGCTATCACATGCTTACCCAACTGCAACATCCTGCAGGCCAAGGGACTCTTCTGGAACTGCACTGACTTAAGTCACCGAACTTTTAGAGCAATTACATTTTATTTAGAATTGTTATTAGACCACTGATTTGAGCAGCTCTTCCTTAAGACTCAAAACTGCAGCACACCATCATTCATAATTAGGTGGGCTTATGCTCAAATCCTTGTTCTGAAGAACTCCCCCAATATATCTTAAATGCTTTGATTTAGCCAGGCTCTGAAGCCTTAGGATGGAGAAGGGGGAAAGGAGGTCAGCAGTCTCTGCACTGCCAGGGGCAGAGAGAACAAACACTGGGGATGAATGATCACTCACACTGACAGTGTTTGATTTACTTTCTTGCACTTGCCCAGCACTTCAAGCAAGTTTTCCCATTGGCAATTGGAATTCTCTCCATATTCTCAAAAATAAAACTTCAATATTGGCCTGCTTTGTTTTTTTGGAAAGCTACAAAATGCTTTTCTTTCCTCCCTAAAGGAACTGCAAATTGCAAATACTGCCCCAGGCAGTCTAAAATATGCCCCCAAAAGCTTTTATAGAATCATTATTTTCCTTAAATTATAACATTGTTTAATACTCCCTAATTGATTTTCTTAGGCAATATCCTCCAAACGCCAGAGGGGTTTTATCTTATCTATTTTATCTTGGAACCGGTCAAAACTATTTACAGATTCTCTACATAAATAACACATAATAAGTTATGTGGCTGTTGCCAGCAGTGTTAAGAAAGATTAAGAAAAGGTCTCTTAGCTTCAGCCTCAGATCTGTAGGTCATCCAATGTCCTTCCTAATGGATAAATACAGTAATTTATCATCATCAGTCACCATCAGCATTGTTCTTTTTACTATCATATATTCACAGACATCATTCGATGCAGCTGAGTGAAGTGGAAAAGAAGTGCATGATTAAAGTGGAAAGGGACAGAGTTTGAAACATCTGAGATTTTGTGACTAATGCATGCACTTGAAATATGACACAGGTCCTGTAAGACTCACAAAGACAGTGCCAACAAGTTACAGGTACCTGCTGGCAGGACACAGGCAGACGTGGCAGCAGGTGAGACTACCTGTGTCTTGAGATGCAATGCTAAAGAAAGTAAAATATGTGAAATGCAAATTTGCACACCTACAAGTCCTTCCATAGGTCAGAAAAATTTCAAAATTCTATTAGTTATAAAAAAAAAAAAGCCAAAACAACACAACGAAACACAACAACAATGATACCCCCTCTAGGGATCATTTATTGCATTATTTACTATCACCACGGAAAGAGAGTCTGTGGTCACATTTGTGTGCCACTAACATATGCATATGATATCCAAATGCCTCCAAGTTATTAAAAAGTGCTAAAATGATGGGTTTCAATTTTGAGAATAACATGAAACAGCATCACTGTTTGCTTTGAAGCCCCAAACTGCCTTTCCAATCAGCATTTTGCAACCTATGTATCTTGCTACTGCACAAGAACATAATTTTGTTTTCAGTGGTACTTATAGGGCATTATTGATCAAAATGCTTAGGCAGAGCCACGAACTGAAAATCAATCCTAAACAGTCCTGTCCCATTCCACGGTTAGCTAATCACGCGACCCCTAACGCTGGAGCCATATCCCATATCACCGGCGGGTGGTCTCACGGGGGTTCGCCCCATCCACATTCAGGAATTGCTGATGATGCTGTGCGCCAGGTTACTCATTAATCCAAAAGCAATCCTGGTGGATTCTTCTGTTTGAAGTTTGGTAAGCAGGGCAAACAGGAAAGAGAGATAGGGATAGGGGAATTGACGAGCTAAGCATGTTCAGAGCCAACAATGTCAAACTGACCCTAAGAGCCTTGCCAAGCCATGGGGACCAAGCCAAGTACACCGGGAATTGACCATATTAGGATAGGAGTTCAAAGGTTTAAAGAGGAAGACTCATCAGGAGACCCCTGCCAATGATGAAGGCAACCGGAACGGCCACCAAAAAGATCCTCAAAAGGGATGTCTCCGCCCACACCACGCCTCTTATGAATATGCATGCAAAGACATGATTATGTATGTGATATGATGTAACCCTGCACCCAAAACTGTATAAAAGCCTGCTTCTGTCATGAGATATTCAGAAACCCCTTTTGTGATTTCTCCGACGCGTCGTAATAAAATACCTCCTGTCTATGCTGACTTAAATAGAGTCTCTTAGGCAGTTATTCTTGCCTTTTGGGGCAAAATTCGGCATCAGCTTAAAGAGTTCCTCCCTCTTGTTAATTGTCAAAATAGTTTGCCAGAAGCAATACTTTCAATTGGAAGATGCTGGAAAAAAACACAGGGTTTCTAAAAATAGCTAATACAATAGGTATGTTCAAATATCTGAGGCTACTATGTAACCTACAGCATGCCTGTAATTCTTTCTAACACAGAAGAGCCAAAAAGATTGCTCTGTTTTACAGTTTTTGATTTACTGCATTAGGTAATCCCTTTAATCCACCTGCAAGCAGAGGGCTCTGCATGCAGGAAATTCAGGTGCTGTATGACGCTGCCCAGGTCCCCACATGCTGTTCTGCAAGCAAGGCACACTGCAAAAAGGCATGGGAACCATGAGGGGAGGGTACCACGAGCAAGAGAGCATCAGCATGACCACCCTGCCCTGTGTCCATCAGAAGAGATAATTTGTGTTTGTGCCCCAGGGCAGAGGCTGGATAAAGGACTGGAAGGGTCTTGGTGAAGTTTTCTGCATTAGGAAAGTGAGTTTCTGACCCTTGTTGGACACTCATCACTTGTGAATTTGAGGGGTACAGAGAAATACCCCCATGTGTGTAGTGGTGTTCACAGGGGTCCCAGGATGAGGGAAGAGATGAAAATCTTGACTCCCTGTTTCAGAAGGCTGATGTACTATTTGATGATATATATATATATTATATTAAAACTATACTAAAAGAATAGAAGAAAGGATTTCATCAGAAGGCTTGAAAGGAAAGGAATGGAATGGTAATAAAAGCTCCTGACTCCCAGAATCAAAGATGCACTTGTTGCATTCCACAGCAGCAGATAACTATTTTGTTTTTCTTCTCCTCTGAGGTTTCTCAGCTTCTCAGGAGAAAAACCCTGGCAAAGGGATTTTTCAGAAAATATCATAACTACACATGTGCTCTGCAGACACTGAAACACTTGTGTGGCTCAAGCTCCTTGAGATTGTGCACACACTCAGAGCAGGTACCAGGTGTCACAGACAATGATGCTCCTCAATTACCAATCAGGAACATCTCACCAAAACCAGATCCTGCTCACCCCTGCCCCGTGGAGCTCAGAGCAGAAGACAAGAACTGCAGTGAAGGTGGAAGACAAGCTTCAGGCTTTTTGTGCCAATCACCAGCATCAGTACACGGCTGAACTACATGGAAACAGTCACAGGCAAAGAGAAAGGGAGTAAAGGCCACATGTACTATCTGAAAGATGACACATCTGTGCCTTCCTCTAGAATCTGAATCCTGAGCAACATTACAAACCACCACAGGTAACACATTTTCCTATGAGCTTCTTGTGAAGCTGGTCACACAGTCAACAGATACTGCAAGCCTGTCATCCCCCTTCTGGATCCAGCAAAGATACAGTGGGGCCTCTGTAGGATGTAGTGACAAGAGTTTAAAAGTTTATGTTAATATTCAAAAAATAACTCTTTATGAAATATTCAGGGCATAATAATGTAACCTTATTTTACCACTACTACTGTCTTTTCTTACCTACTGCATATGACATGGTGTTGAACCTTGTTGAAAGCAGAAAGTTGGGTAAAGCACCACAACAAAGCAAGGTAAAAGTTCCACCAGGCTGGTAAGCAGGAAAAATGCAAAGTCACTTTGGATTATTCACTACAACTGAATTTCTTATTTCAGCCTGAAGCCAGCTCTGCACACAAGCAGGAGGAGGAGACATGAATTTGGCCACCTGATTGAATCTTTCCAGGACTGGAACTGTTGTGTGTATGTGATTAAGAGTTCAAGTTTCCTCCTGACCCACCAAGCTCAAACTGACCCTACTGGGGCAAGGGAGAGCCCTTTCACCTTGATAAAATCATAGTAAGGTGAATCATCATGATAAAATCTCATTAAGGTGAATATTGCTCTGGACAGACACAGCCATCCATCAGTGTTTCTTCCACTACAAGATCAGTCCAGTTTTGGGAAAAGACAAAAAGCAATGAAGAAAGACATAAAAAACCAAATTATTTTGGCTTTAGGGACTGAGAAAAAAAAATGCAGATAATTGTCTTTTATTCAGATGTACTTTTAGAATGTGCCACTTGTCTGGTGACCACCAAAACTGGTCCTGAGACAGAAAAAGTCAACTCCTGAAATCAAGACAGTCAATAAAACAGTAGTCAGTTGTCCTTGGTTTTTCACTAAACATGTAATTTAAATGCTTACCAAATAATGTCCCAATTTAGTACAACACATCTGATTTGACTTTGCCTGTTTTAAAGAAAAATAATGTAGTAGATTCTAAAATTATATACAGTAAAAAATCTGTAAAAAAACAAAACAAAACAAACAAAACAAAAAAACCAAACAAAACCCCAAAATCAAAACAAAACCAAATAAACAACAACAAAAAACACCACTTTTTTCTGCTTTAAAATCAATTTTAAAAAGACATCAGGTTGAGAGAGTAAAAGAGGCTCAGGAGAAAATTATAAATTTCAAAGGTCTGTCTTCTGCACACACAAAGAACAGCAAGCAGCACCAGGTGGTGCAGATCATCTGGCTTCTTGTAAACAGACTGAAGCCTCACAAAGGTAATACCTAGAGGAATTATCTCAGTTTTTCATCTGCAAAGACAGAAACATTCATCACCTAGCAAGTCATTCAGGTACATTATATTTTTCAAATATGTTGTGTCCACTGACTACCAAACTGTTGTGCCTTCTAAAAAAGATCACTAAACATAATTGTCCAAGACCCCAAGACAGTTCTTAAGAGCTACAAGATGAAAAACACTCATTTTTGTCCTCTAAGGGGAACTGAAGGAGCCACATTAACTTCTGTCACAGCACTGAGCACTTGGATAGAGCATTCCAGAAATACAGATAATTTACAGCTATTTTCCTTTCTGCAGATATATCACCTGAATGTAAAACTGTAATTTTTGCAATAAATATGACTCATCATTCAGCAGCGAGGTGAAAATAAATCTGGCTAATTTATCAAACCCAATGCCAAAACATCATTAGCACTGTTAATGGAAGTTGTTATTGGATGCCTTGTCCCAGGGGAGCCTTGGTCTAAAAGTACTATGAGAGGAAGTGTTGGATATGAAATTGTATCCAATTATTCATAAGGTGATGGCTGTGGATGCTTCAGTCAGTCAATCCAAGTTTTATTTAAACTAGCCTGCTGTGATCTGAAATCCCATCTTGGGTCACAAGCCTATACATTTACCAGAAATGCTTCCCCTTTGGTATGACTGCTCTCAGAAAAGTCTTTGGGATCAAGGAAGAGATTTACACTTAGAAGATCTTGGTACAACTCCTTATTTTTTCTAGGACTTTCTACTTCTCCACCAGAAAAGAAGTGCTGGTTGTGCTGCCTCAGGAAACCCTTCTCAGAGCAGACACCTCCTTGTTATAAATAGGTCAATAAACTCCAGGTGTCAAATGCAGAGACACTAAAAATTCACACGAGCTCACTAACACACAATGTGAAATGTGAGTACACACGGATTTATTGAAGGCCCCAAGAAAGATGCATTGTCCATATGAGCAAGCCCATGAGAATGCTGAGGGGTGTGGAAGAGCAGAGTGAACTTTTGAACCCCTTTGCTTCTTCCCCCCATGCTCACCACAGCACCAACTCTGCACTGCAACCCTGAAAAGCCAACAAAAAGCTTTGAAACTGTAATATTCTTTGTCAGGATCACAGCCACATCCCAGTGCTGCACCAAGGATGGTTTCCAGCACAAACCTGAAGTCAGACACAGCCTCTGGTCCAGCCCTGCCCAGGGCTGAGCGTGTCCCATGGATCTTGGCTGCTGCAGAGGGGCATGGATGGACATCCACAATCCTGGCCTCATTCTGCACAGAGCCCACTGCAGGATTCACACCTCTGTGCTTATGGTGGGCATTCAACCCATAGAAAGACTTGCTATCCACTAAAAGCAACATTTTGCATGCCATAATGTCCCTGGCACTTAAGACAACAGGCAACCAAAGCTGATTCAACATCAACTCTAATCAAGAAAAGCAAACTTGGTCTGAAAAATGCAATCCAAATATACAGCACTTCCCACCTACACTTCATTCAGCCAGGCCCACAGACAAACCAGTGGCTGCCACATCCACCACTGAGAGAGGCTGAAACTCCAGAGCACTCAGGCAGTCATATTTCTATATTTAGGATTAAACTCTTAATATTTAGTGTGCTTTAAATTGATATCTTACTGCTGTTCCTCATTACAACCTAAAAAAGGAGTCAAACTGGTATTTTTTTCATACAATATTAATCCTGCTTTGAAAAGATTTCCACCTCCAACAACAATTGCCAATTCAACACCTCTGAACTGAATATAAAGAAATAGAGATTGGTTAAGTTCAAGTACTTTTTATTACATCTAATAGCAGTATCCCTCTAAAGCAAAACAATGTCCTTGAAATTTATGAGCTCCATGAACCTCTGAGCCTATTTAAAATGATCTTCACTTTTCCATAAATTCTACTATTTAAGCACTGGAGGAAGTTACCCATCTATTTCAGATCATGTAACTTAGGCAATTAATTTATTCAAGAAGGATCAAATGGATTATTTTACCAGCATTACACGAAAATGTGCCATAGTGCATACATTTTTGAGCAGGGAGCAGAGCATAAATTTATTTAAAAGAATGGGTTCAGTGATTCTGGACAGAGTCCTCAGATCTGAGCGTGCAGCCTGGCTGTGCCTGCAGGACTGGGTACCGGGGCTGGCTAAAGCAGATCTGAGCCCAGCAGCTTCCACTGCTGGCGCTTTTCACCCAATGCCAGTGTGCTGAAGGAAAGCTCAGCTTTGGATGGATGTGACAAAGAATGAAAACGTGAAATGCAGCTGCCCACGTCCTGCCAGCCCGTTCAGCGAGCCGGAGTTCCGAACCAAAAGCGGCGCGCACGGACAATGTGATGATGTGCAAAAACCCCTCTGCTGGAGTTGGCGTATTTTCCTGGGGGAGAGGGAGAGCTGAGCGCTGCCGAGGGGCTCTCCCGCCGGTACCGAGGGCAGGAGAGATGCTCCGGCTCGACCCCCGCCCGCCCCGGCTACCGGCGGCTCCCCCGGGCAAAGCCCCATCCCTCCCGGTGCCTTCGATCCCGCCGCCCGGGAGCATCGGGCGCAGTGATCTGGTGATGAAAACTTCAATTTTGTGAGGATGACATCCAAGTTCGGCTGCTCGCCGGTACCATGTCTCATACGCCGCCCGAGACTCGAGGCGAGCCGGTGCCGAGAGACACCGGTACCGAGAGCATCCCGCCAGCCCCAGCCCCGCCGGCCCACGGGGCGGCACCGCCGGGCCAAGGGACGTGACCGCCGCCCGGCCGCTGCCAGAATCCCCCCGGGAAACCTCCCCGGCCTTGGGGCCGCTCCGTGCGGAGCGGGCGGCGATGAGGAGCGCCCCGCACCGCCGGCCAGCCCGGGCGCTCCCGCGGTGCCACCGCGGCTCCAGCGGCCGGGGCAGCATCCCCCGCACCGAGCGGCTCCCCCGGCGCAACTCGCGGGGAAGCGGAGCGCAAACTCCTGCGGGAGCCGCTGCTCAACGACATCCCAGCCCCGAAGCGGGTCCGGACCGGGCTGGGTCCCCTCCGGGCGGCCCCAGCGCATTCCCGAGGCAGCTCCGCGGGGCTCCCGGTTACCGCCGGCCGAACCGCCCCGAGGGCGCCCGTGTCCCCCGTCTCCCTCCCGCACACTTTTCTCCAGCTCCGCACAACTTCTCCGGGACGGCGGCCGCCCCCTCCCCGTCCATGCCAGTCCATCCCCGGCCCCTCGGCGCCTCCCGCCGCGGGTCGCACCTGGTCGGGCTGCGGCGGCGGCGGGTTCCCCCTGCCGCCCGGGTGCGCCGGCTGCTCCTTCATGGCTGTCATCGCAGGGGCTCGGCGCGGCGCCTCTCACTGCTGCTGCGGCCCCGGGCACCCCTCCCTCGGCGCCAGCCGCATGACACCAGCCTCCCCTGGAAGTGGCGCGGCGGAGGAGGAGGAGGAGGAGGAGAAAGAGGAGGACGGGCGGGGGGCGCGGAGCCGCCGCCGCGGCAGCGCCGCTACCGCAGTGCCCGGCGCGCCGGAGCTCAGGGGGCGCCCGGCCCCGCCGTGCCCCGCACCGGGGGCGGCCGCGCAGCAGCGCCGGGCACCGCGGCCGCGGAGCGCCCCGAGCGGGCACGCTGCGCCCGCCCGCCCCGCTCCCCCCGCTCCGCCCGCGTGGGCCGGCCCGCCGCCGCCAGCAGGTGTCACAGCCGCTCCCGCCGGCCCGGGAGAGACCATCCGCGCCCCCGCCACGGGGGCGTCGCTGCCGGCTGCGGCCGCGCCGCCGAGACCGCCCCGCGACCGCCCCGCCGGGACCGACCCCGCCGCTGCTGCTGGAAACACCAGAGGGGATAAAGGGGAGGAAAGGGTGAAGGAGCCCGGCTACGCTGCTCGCTTGCTGAAACGCTTCTGGTGCCAGGGAGCGCCGGACTCGCCGGCAGGGCAGGAGCTGCCCCGCCGCTGTCCAGCCCCGCCAGGCGTTTCAGCAGCCAGCGGCCAAAGGCGCATCCCCGGCTCTGCTGGAAGGAATGTTGCCAGCCCCGGACTGGGAGGCTCGGCATGGGGCACCACAATCCTGGTTTGCGCCAAGACACTCATCTTGGGAAGCCCAAGGTTTTGAAAGGCGTTCCAAGGACCGTTTCAGCTGAACTCATCATAGGAGGTCCTGATATGGGAACTGGGAAAAACGGGAACATCAGGGAAGACCATAGGGATCCAGTTTATCCTGTGTCCATATCATCAGGTAGCTTCAATAGGTGTTCTATGCAAGGATGAATGAAGGAGACCATCTCCAATTTGACTCTAACCATCAAGAAATAAATAGCTGAACTGTAAAGACAGATGCTGACTCAAGACATAGTGAACACAAGTCTTTGTAAGAGAAAAGAACCTCAAACCCAGGCAGGTGGAACACCCAGGCTTGGGCTGGGCTGCCTGGTAATTCAGGCTGGTTTCAAGCCCCATGACTCAGGGGGATGCCGAACACAGGACTGTGTCCAAGCAGGAGATGGAGCACTGGGATGGGAACAAGTGGCTGGCAGGAGAGAGCCCCAGCATTCCCAGTCAGCCTGGGTCTCGGGAGGCTGAGAGGTAGAAGGAAAGCTGTCAGCACACAGTGAGAGGAGCTTTTGATCATTTTTAATATATTTTTCATCAAACCTTACAAGAAAGGTCGATTCTGACTGGATGGTGAGCATAATTAATAGCAGTGACAGAGATCTAAGATTTCAGCCTGTGGTGGGAGTTGTTTAAAAGGGACAGGAAGATGACATGGGACTGAGGAACTACACACCAGGCAGCCACAGAATAGAGAACTGAGTGTTTCCACCTTCCACTATCACCCATTGCTGTGTTGACTCTTCCACCAGTCAAGAGGCACAAAAAACCCTAAGGAAATTAACTTTGCAAGCATCTAGACAAAAACTAGATGATGACTAATAGCCACCATTAATTTGTCAAGAGTTTATCACGTCAAACAAACCTAATTTCTTTATTTAACAGGCTAACAAGCCTGTCAGCAGGAGAGCAGTGAATGTCACCTAGATTGACTCACAGGGGCTTCCAGCACTGTCTTCCAGGACAGTTTCATCTGGCAGAGAATAATATCATCTAAATAAAACTAAAATATCCACAAAACTATTTTTCCAGCATCATTTTCATTTGCTCCTGCCAGTGCTGGCAGGGCAGCTGTTGAATACAGGAGCCAAGGCCAGGGAGTGCACAGCAGCACAGACATGTAGCCAGGAGAATCAGAAGTGTGGCAAGAGCATGTTCTAAAGGAAAACAGAAAATTACCTGGATTGGTTAGTCTAAAGGAAAGAAAACTGGGAGCTGATATGGAAACTATGTTCAAATGCTTAAAAAGTGCTACCAAAGAATGAAAATAATCTTGATTATTGTCTAAATGTCTCTCTGGAGAAATATGAGTACAATTGGTGATGCCTGGAGTAGGAGAACTGTCTAAAATAACTGATTCAATCTCTTCTTGTTGCTGACTTTATGATCCCTCTCCAGCAAAACACTGAGGGCCACCACAGCCCCCTGCATGAGACCCAAGTACAAGATTGTTCTCACTGCACAGCTGCTTTCTCTCAGCTCAGGAATCAGCATCAGAATCCTGAGTTCCTGTGCTTCTATTGACCCCATCTCTTTCCTTACATGTCTATTTATCTCCCTTTTACATATCTATTTTCTCTCTTATAATTCATTATTTCTCATCCCAGCTGCTCTCAGCCCTGCCCCTTTACTTCCTTGCCCTCTGCTGCTGTCTCATTTTATTTTAACATTTGCACCATGCAAAGAAAAAGCAAAAAGGGCAGCAAAGGTGGCATCCTGTGCACTCCCATGCCGATTGCCCTGCTTTACTTCCACAGAGCAGCCTTCATTGCCTTCATTTTGGCTGCATTCTGTTGGACCTGGGGTCTTGTTTGCTCTGAGCAATGTGAGAGACTCAGATTTTGCCTGTGGCCTCTAGGTGCTACAGTAATACAAATAATAAGCCTTAGAAGCAGACATGTTCTGATTCATGCTGTTTATGGCACAGGTCTATTGCTACTCAGCTAATTATTGGGCCCTCATCAAAGCTGAAGAATTCTAATGATTTAGGGTTTGAATAGGCATGTTTCAATCAAGATTACTCCCAGCTTGTTTTCAATAAGACCCATTGTGATGGAGTTCCACTGTTAATCAAGAAGGAAAAAGACATCAGCAGTCATTTAGCTGAAGTTTGGTTATTCATCAACAATATATTCACTGTGAGGTTTTATCACTCTAATGGATTGAGATATGCAGCACAAGCTTCACAGAGGTTGTGCATGCTGGATTGGGTTTTCATAAATAAATTAGAATTATGGGGAAAAAAAGTATTTTTGGGGAAAGACTTTGGGAATCGGCTATATACACAATGATTCTTATAAAGCTTCCTAAAACCAAGGCTAATACTCTTATTTACAGCACTCATTCTTACCTTTCATCAATAATTCTGAATGTTGGTTCATTGGTTTATAGTATTGATGCTTTGGTGATATTTAATAAATTCACCAGTTTTCACTAATGCCCACATCAATTTTTATTTAGGACTTTTTTTGCAAATTACTGCTTAAAAGTCATTTGCCTGGGCTGTTTAAAGGAACAGACATTTTTCATCCATTAATAGGACATATCATTGAATCTGGAGCCTGGTACTAAAACTGCTGCCATATGGGTGAAGCAATTAAGTTGTATGGTGTTTATGGTGCTCCTTGTACCATTTTCACCCAAACACCTCATGGTATCACCGGGGAAAGCACCTAAGCCTTGGTTAAAATAGCTGCAGAAAGCCATAGAATTATGGTCTGAATCTGTTCTTTTACATTAATCCACCTTTCAATGGCAATTTTATCTTTGTAACTTCTCCATCTTCACACATGAGATTTGGGTGCATGAGTCAAAACACAACATGATTATTTTATCTTCCACATAAGCTGAAAATCAGCTCCATCAGAGCATTATCCAGTCATTGCAGCTTGCAGCACACCATGACTCAACCACACATATGTTCTGTTGACACAGCAGACTAATGTGCAGTAAAAATTTTGGACAGAAAGCCAGGAAACTGTTTAAAAAGTAAAGGGGCCAGACATATGTGCAAAAAGAAAACAGCACAGGCTGCCATATGCAAGGGCAATTGTCCCTTTTGTCCCTGAAGGAACCCTGGTGGGGTTTCACTCTCCTGGCCTGTCACCCTTCAGGTGATGTTGGTGCCCAGGTGCCAAAGGCTGCCCAGGTGTGCCAGGTGTTAATCCCTGCAGAGCCCTGGGACAGGGGCTGGGAGCTGCAGGACAGACAGAAATCCTGGTGATGATAAAGCCCTGGTGATGAAGAGACTTCACTGCCCTGTGTCAGCAGATGCTGCTCAGTAGCAGCCACCAAAAAGAAGAGCACACTGGCACATTGCAGGTCCTGGCCCTTCCTCTGGCAGACAGCTTTGGGTTCTGCTGCTGCTCCAGTGGTGGAGTTTCAAAGAACAAACCCGCATCAGTTTTGTTTTCTGTATATTTTATATGGCTCTCTTTACTGTGCAATTGCAGTGAAGGTGTAAATACTTCCTATTTAAAATCATTCCCATAAAAATAAGAAGCCACCCTTTATGTCCAGCTGAGCCATTCCTACAAAGAATGTCTGGGTTTTTTTTATGATCAAGTCAATTGGTAGAGCACCAAGTCAGGCAGAGTCCAAGAAGAGTTTAGACAATCCCCTCAATCCCTTAGAGCACACACTGTGACTCCTGGGGATGGTTCATGAAGGGCCAGGAGATGGATTTCATCATCCTTGTGGGTCCCTCCCCACTGAGCTTATTCTGTCATTCTGTCATTCTGTAGTTGAGATTAAGACTGCCAATCACATCTAGCCAAGATGTTCAGCACTCAGGCTCTTAAAACTGAAGGGAAAAGACTCTCATCACATCTCCCACAGCCTCTGTGCAGTCCAGCTGATGACTTTATGAAAGCTGCAAGGTCATGGCTTGAGTGCTTGTCGATAGCTTTTTCAAATCAAATCTTATGAATAAACTCTGATTATGGATCTCTGATTCATTTTAAAGCTCTGGCAACCAAGCTAAAAGAAATCCTTGAAATTATAAAGGTGAATTTAAAAATCAAACTAATGTCACCAAAACCCAAGAAAAGTTAAGATGATTGTTCCTCACTTGTGTTTGAAGTGGATTTGTGGGCTTGCAAAAACTAAAGATAGTCCTCCAGAAGAAAACCACTCTGAGTCACATAAAGCTGAAAAACAGACAGATTGTGGTTTTGCACAGAGTGCTTTTTAAATTATGACTTTAAATAACTGAATATTTGAACTTTGCTTCTTAAGAAATTCTTTGATAGAGGGAAAATTCCAGGCACCTTCTGTATTTAGAAACACATTTCATTCTAACACCTGCTTCAGTGAAAAGCCATTTTCTTTGTGAATAAATTGTACTCATGTTTTTCTCTCCTTGTCTTGTTTTAGATAAAACAATCAATGCAAACATTGAGTTAATACAAATAAATGCAAATATATTCCAGCAGGAAAGTTACAAGACTTATTAAAATACACATGCAAATATGTCAATGAAAGTACAGAGAACAAGACCAAGTACAGACAAAAATAACTCTCATTATCCAACAAACAGCATATTCTAGCAATAGTTCAAAGTTCAAAGGGCAGGCTTGACCTGCTCCCAAATTCTCCATGGGCCAACTCTATCCAAATGTATTAATGGAGTTTAAATCCTAATGGCAACTTCCAGCAAAAGATCCAGACCTCACAAGCAGTTCACTAACATGAAAAAGCTATAATATAAATTATTATATTATATTATATTATATTATATTATATTATATTATATTATATTATATTATATTATATTATATTATATTATATTATACTACTGATGCTTATCACTAACACTACTTTCACTGAAGAAAGCAGTCATACAAATCATAGAATAGGCTGGGAAGAGGCAAGACTAGATCTTAGATTTTGAAACATGCATTTCCCATACTCTGACCATTGTGCTGTATCTTTAACTGGGCAAAAGTTACTTTAAGAGCTTCTCACCCATGGTAATCTGTTACAGCAGAGTTTGTGTGTAAAAGCTTTCAGCTTACTTTGTAACTCTTAAGAAGACACACCTGAAACTGAGGGAGAAAATAGTACAATTTGTAGTCAAGACCAGCCTGTACAGTTAAAAAAAATTAAGGTTCACACCTTTAAAATACTCCTAATGAATATTTCTAGTAAAATATATGAATTCAGAAATACTGTGTAACCATATATTTTCAAATCTGTCAACATTTTACAGATTAAATAAATTCAAATTTGGTCAACAAATGACTGGTCTGGGAACTCAGAATTCTCCTTTTAACCTATTAATATAGGTACACATCAGAAATGTGTCTAGAAAAAGCAAAAAGATCACTAGAGCAGCCTCATGGTTAAAACCACAAATGAGAGGCTAATTTCTTTTTCTCCTTGATGGTTGTCACACAGCTGTTCCTCAAAGAACTTCATCTGCATGGATATTCTTTAACAGCAAATGGTTCCCTAAGGATCCCCTATCAGTGGTGAACAACTGATAAAGAACTGAGATTAATATGCAGGCCCAGGTTATGACCTGAATCACAGCTCACAAAAATGCAATTGGCCTATTCAGGAATCCAAGATCACCTTGCTGCTCCTGGAAGACTTGTCAGAGTCGCAGATATTTATTTAACCATGAGGGATGCAGGAAGCAAGCCTCTACAGATTAGGCACTTACTACTAAAAATCACCCAGATTGAATGCTTAAATTCATTTGAGCCAGAGAGAAAACATCCTAATACCAGTAGAAATTATTATCTTCTCCTATTCTAAAATCTTGTAAAAGTCAATATAATTCCTCTGACTCTTTTGATCAAAATTCATTTTTGTAGGCTGATTTTCCTCTGAAGTATTTTCCATCCAGCTCCAATTCACTCTACAAGTAAACCAACAACCCTCATGATGCTGACAGGGATTAAACACCAAATTTCTGTCGAGAATTGTTTTCCTTTGAAACAGAGATATTACTACATGCACTAACATTATGCTGAAAATTACAAAAATCTTCTAACATTGCACACTTTGGGTTTTATAAATGACAACTTCACTGGCCACCATAATTCTAGGATGCTTTAAAACACTGAGAGGAAACAGTGGAGAACAGCAGTGCTTGTTCTCTGTTCATTACCCTTAATTCTGATTAGCAGTCACTGGATAGGGCAGATCTTAGCATCCCACAAGACTTATGACTACATAAAAGGGAAGGAGAAGAGGTTTTGTGTAAAACTGGACAACTGAGCTTTTTTCCATGCTGTTACTGCAATATGAAATGGGGCTGCCACAGAACTTTGTGCTAAGAGCCTGCTCATCACTGCAGATGTTACATAATGAAAGGCATCAGACAGTTGTACAGTAATACATGCATCCATTATCCAAGATTTGTGTAATACCTTTTCCTTCCCAAAGGATCTGAAAATGTTTTACAAACTGATATACAAATTATCCACACAGAAAGCTATTCATCCATCAAGGAAACACAACTACAGCCCAAGGCAAAGCAAAACAACTATGTGAATACATACCAAAAAAAAACTTTAGTAAATGAAGGAAGTATTCTCCAGTCAAGGCTGTGAGGAAAATATTAAGTATACAATATGTGAATATAAAAGAATTAGAAGGAATTTTGCTTTTATAATGCAAATTCTTCAATAAAATACTGTAAGATCTCTCTTGGACATTGGCAATTGCAACATTAAGTGAAATAAGCAAATATTTAAGAATATTAAGTATAGCAATAAGTTCTAAGACTTATAGTTCTATTGACTATTATTATTATTTATGTCTTCCTTCATGTTTCCAAATACTGTTGCTAGATTTAAAAAAAAAATCTATTGATGTAGTCTATCCCAGAAACAGAAGTATCTAGAAAAGAGAGGAATAATTAGGAGAAGACAGTACCTTACTCAGCAATAGTCTGCTCAATTCCTATCAGCACAAGTTAATGCAACCAAGTGTTTGCAAAATAAAAAGCATCACCCCACATGAACCCAGCATTTAGACTGCATTATGGCTGAACTCTCATTTCAGTCCCACGTGTGATTATGGTGACCAGACATTTCATTTGGATCTTATTCTGAGACTTTTCAGCTTGGCAGTCACTTCAGCTCAATGAAGAAGGTGGCAGAGACACTCGAGGGTACTCGAAGTCATGGAGTGTGATTTGAGGCAAAAAGAGAGCTCTTTCCCTTTCAGTACTGGTACCAAGAATCTCTAATTAGAAGCAAAGTATGCAAGGAAAAATGCAGGCAGTGGGAAAATAATCCAGCTGAAGACTGAGAAGGAGGCATTGAGAAGTGTTACAGAAAGTTTGGGATTATTTTTAACTTTGAGAACTGGGCACAAACCTCAGAATTCTCAAGTGTGCTGACAGTGTCCTCTCAGGAGACTTACACAGAATCACATATTGACACACAGATACTTTGATTCCAAATAAATACCTAAAACCCAGCCTCAGCACCATTACTCATCTGGGAGCTGCATTCAGAAACCCTCTTGAGGCTTTTGACAGGCTATTGGGCAGGAGAGGCAGATAAAGAATTGCTGATGCTTCTAACCCTGGAGAATCCAGGAGGTTTGAGAAAAATAAAATGCTATTAAGGAGAAGAACTATCCTTCACATTGGACCCCTAAGCTAGGCTGGTAGAGTGAAAAAAATCACAGAGATGGGCAAAAAAAGGGGATATTATGAAAGTCTGAAATTCTCAGGTCAGCTATTTGCTTGGGAAATTAAAGCAGAATTATAGGAAAGGAAAAAAGGGAACCTCCACTTAAGTATCTAAGGTAGTGATATGTAAATGTCATGAAAATGACAAACAGCTGTAAGAGGCTGAAATTTTTGCACAAGGTCAGTAATGGAAGCAGCACTAGAGCATTAATGGGATGTGCTGTGGAACTGGGATTTTGCTGTAAAAGGGCAATAAATTGTGCAAGAGGAGCAGGACAAGGGAAGGGGAGGTGTTGCCTCTGTATCAATAACACCTCTGCTGGTTCTGAAGTCTGCAGCCCCACCAGCCAGAGGGAATTAATGTCTCCTTGAATGACTGCATAAAGATAAAGGGAACCACAACCAGGGGTGCTGTACTGCAGGGACTCATTCTTTCCCTCTTTAACCTTGAAAATCAAGCACAAGCCCCAGGCTCCACAAACATCCTGAGATTCATGTCTATGTATTGATGGGAGCAATGTGCAGATGCACCCTCAGGATGGATCAGGCAGCAGGAAGGATTTTTATTATACAGTTTATGTCAACTTTCTGAACACAACAGGGACTGTATTTTGTCTTCCAAAAGAAAGGAGAAACGACCAGGGAAATAGAAGGAACATAAAAGAACTGGTTAAGAATCTCAAGTTATTCCAATGAGAAGATTAGGGAAAAAAATGAGAGAAAGGTGAAAGAGAGAAGTCTTCTGCAAAAGCAAACCTCAAAAGAAGAAGGAGAAAAGGAATAAGGCTGATGTTTCCAATACTCCTGTCACACAAAAAAAACCTGAGTCTAGATACTTAACTATATGCTCCCAAATTATGAAGACAAGAACATGTAAATAAAAATATAAAGGAAGTAAACAAATAGATAAATCAACAATCCAATCAACAAATCAATTTCACTCAGAAATATTTGAGGCTTCAGCCATCTCTGAACTATTTAAGAGAAATCTCTGAGAAGTTCAAAAAGACTGGGTAATTCTGGTGGATTGGAGAATGGCAAAAACTCTAAGGAAGGATTGAATAAAGTTCACACAAGCAGCTTCGTTGTTAGGTCTCAAAAAAGAAAAAAATATATACCTAAAAAACTTAGGTTTATAGACAATAAGGTGATAAAAAAAAGCCAGCATTAATTTATCCTGACAAGATAATATCCAGCCCATCTCATTTCACTCAACCAACAAACCAGGCATAATCAGGACAAAGTGCTCCAAGACATCAAGAACAATACCACATGATTTTCTTGTAAGAAAATTAGATTTAGATGAAATTATTGTTGCACAGCTGTTTGATAAGCTGTGTGAAATATCAGTTCCTAATACTGAATTGTCAAAAGGGGAAGTAGTTTCAATTAGGGACTCTCAGGGACCTTTCCTGCAAGTCCATCACTATTCATCACTGTTTCAGCTTTTGGAGTGCTCTTACAGACAGTTAAGAACAGAATCAGAATTGGAAACAGCCTGTAAAAATGATCGAAAATCAACAATGTGAAACTCAATCAAGAAGTGTGTGAAGTGCTACCCACACAGAGCTGAAATCTGAGCAGAAAAGCAACAGGAGGATGAGCTGCAGCACAGAAACAGCACAGAAACATTGTCCCTTGCCCCACCTTGCAGTGGGAATCATCAAATCATGGAATGTCCTGAGCTGGAAAGGACCAACAAGGATGGAGTCCATGATCCATGAGCTAAACAGGACTCTGCAGCTGATGCTGTTACCCAAAAACCACTTCTCAATCCTGAGAGAGATGAAGAGCAGGGCTTATACATACGCCAGCAAAACCAATATTTGATCTGATTAATATTGATCTTGTGGGTCTGTTGTTAATTTTGGTCACTGCACTACCAAAACAAAAAAAAAAAGAAGAAAAAAAAAAGAAGGTGGGGAGCAACAAAAGGAGTAATTAAGAAAGTCTGAGGAGCAGTTAAAGAAATTTGATTTTTTTTTAATCAAGAGAAAACACGATTAGATTTAGCTTCCCTGAATCTAGTTAATCTCCTAGCATGTGATAAAGTGTTAAAAGATATTGGACACCTGGGTTTTTCAAAAGCCTGTTCTGGAGCAAGACAAGCATTTTCACTACAGAAACCACAGGAATGCTTCAGGAGCATGACTTTTCCTGATGATAAGGAATTTCCCTCATTACCAACTGGATCTGAATTGCCCAGGTGCTGCCAGAGTGGTTTTCAGGCACTTCAGGGAAGGAGCAGGAGGAATTTGAGGATTTCCTTCCAACCCCCCGTTTCCAGGTGCTTGGAATTCCCTTCCCTTTCTGTCCCACACTCGTCTCTGCATGGCAGCAGGGCTCAGGCCTGGATTCACTTTCCAGCCACCCAGACTGCTGTATAAATAAACCCAATGACACTTTACCACATACCTGAAATTAAGCACTCGCTTAAGTGCTTTGCTCAACAGCAATATACTTTAAGCACATACTTTAAAACTCTGCAAACTGTGTCTTTATGGCTTTCCAAAGTCATTACAACGGTGACATGGGTCTAAATTATTGCTACACAGGAAGGTAACTGCCTTCTATAAGAAAGAGACCTGGAAAAGGGGAGAAGAATGCAAAAGAAGACTGCTAATCTTCATTTTCTACCTTCACATCATTTTCAGGGCAAACTGATGAAAATTATAGACTTCTGCATAGTCCTGTTTTTAGAGAAATCAGTTGTGATGCCCATTTTATCTTTAATCACATTCACTCAAATATAGGTGACTCAGACTGTAGCACTCCCATACACTCATGGGAATTTAAGAACAAGCTCTTTACCCCTGCTCAAAGAGCTTTATGCAATGTACTCAAATGTAATTCTAAAGCAGAATGAATGGGAGGACTTTCTAAAGATTGGATGTTTTTCAACCAAAAAGAATGCAAAAAACACTAGATGGTTGCCTCAATGCTACCAGCTATGACTGATCTCATAACAACTTTTTTTCAGAGAAGAAAAATACCCATGAGTCCACATGCTTTCATATTTTCTTGTCTGGATCCCTTTTCCATTTCTATCAAACATATCCTTATTTTGACTCTTGGTTTCACACACTGACAGATATTTCAGGTTAGCCAATATTTAGCTGTCTGATCAAAGGACCTTCAACAAAAGATAATCTCTGTGTTTGCTTATAAAGTAGCAGGTAAAAGACATTGCAGGACTGTAATTTACTGTATTACCTGTCACTATGAACAACTTTTTTTTTTAATTGCATACTTTATGGTATGCTTTAAGTGTGTTTAATTACTTGCTGCAGAGTGAAATCTTCACAAGGTTATTCGGTATCATATCTTTCAATTTGACTTTATTTAAAGGAGATGTCTTATTATCTTCCTAATCTTGAAGCACAGTCTACCATGTGAAAAAAATCATATTTAAACACAAAGATTTAGACACTATTTTTCTGAAAATCTGTCACCATTGGATTTTCATGGAAAGAAAGATAGGAAGGGAAAGTCTTTATCTAAAAAGCAGACTGTCAGAAAATTATTAGTAATTCTTAGTGTTCATACAGTCACTGTTAAAAGTGACATTATCAGTGACGTGTCATCAAGAAGAAGAATTGCAAAGCCCCAAAGAAGACAAAGTAATTTGCAAAAGCACAGTAGCCATCACAATGATGCCAAGATAGCTTTAAATGATAGAAATTCGATGTATGTTTATGCACTAAAGAGTCTAAAAAAACACTGGGGTCAGGTCAAACTTTGACATAATTTTCACTACATTAATTATATTTAATGACTAAAAATCGGTGTTTGATAGCACATCCAAAATGATTTATTTCCCACAGAGGATTTGTCCTTGTTTATCATTTCTTGCTCTATAATTAAAATAAATAAATAAATAAATCACAGTTCTACCAGAACCCTCCATTGCTTCATTAAACATGAACAGCTTGAAGTCACATTTTGGAGGTGGTTAATGAAATGGTGTCAATAGGGTTTACACCACCTTATCCAGCAGCCACAACGTTTTACAACATTTTCCCCTCGAAGGAGAAAGAAATAACTCCAAATAACTCAGGTTAATTTTGTTCCTAGGCTCTACTCTGGACAACAATCACCAAAGTTAAAGCCTTTTCCAGGCTCCTGCATTTCTTCAGGGTAACTCAGCTCCAGCCTCAGCCAGCATAACTTGGGAAGCAACAGTCAAATATTCAGACACTAAAACAAAGAGAATCTCCAAATCCTGCCAAAAAAGGTATTTTGCATCGGTACTTAGGTCAGCCTTCAAATGTAAAATTGGGTACCTCATTACAGCAGACATTGTAAGCTATGAATGTCAATTGACTGAAATGACTCAGGTTAAAGGGGCCTCCAGCTCTCCCCAGGTTTGGGAGAACAATTCCCAGTTCCAAAGTGTTACTGAAGCATTAACTTCAGTGCTTCATCTGGAACCACCTGACAAGAAGTACAGTGGCAAACGTGCAATATGTGGATTTTTAAAGCAGAATTATCAGGCTGAGGGGCTCAGCAGTCAGTGAGTCTGGGAGCTGGACCTGGCTTCCTGCCCTTGCAGCACTGGCATCTCTGGGACACCAGGAGTGTTTCACAGCCTCACATCCTGTTCCACCTCCAGAACTATGGCCAAACAGACACCTAATCATTGATTTTCAGACCAAAAGACAGAATAGCTGTAAAGTTCTTTTGTCTTCCTATTCTCCACATAAAACAATCCACCCTTCATCACAAAAATGGGAATAAAACATTCTGAATTTCCATCTTTTCCTCCTGTTAGTGCTCATGAAAGAACACTACATTTATTAAAATGAAAGAACACTACATTTATTAAACCTTTCTTAAGAGCTTGTCAAGTACAGCAATAATCACATTAGAAAATAAGGCTGCAGATTTCAGGATCAATTGTTGAAGTTTTGTTAGTTTGTTGAAGTTTTGTTAGTCTGTTGTAGCATAAATTGTATGCTGGGTTGCCCCTGTGGCACTGAAAGGTGCCACTAAATTTTTGCTACAGCTCAGTTGTTTCTCATTCCCAGGGAATAAAGAGAATCAGCTATGTTAGCCCTGCACAAGATCTCTCCAGTGAATGCTCCAGTGAATGGATGCTCCTGTTCATTTTGTGGTATTACAAATGCCAAATATTGAGCCTGCTTTGCTGTTCTCCTGCATTCTTTGCAGTCATGACATCTCTGTAAAACAAGTAATATCTACATTTAGGGTAGCTCTTCCTGTGAATTTTGAAAGGTGTAAACAAGGGGATAATCAAACCCACAACCTAAGGTTATTATTCTTCCCAAATTGCTCTATTAACTTCTAGCTTCTTTCTATCCTTGAAAATTATTGCTGGCTGGCAGAGAAGTCTATTTCAAATTTTTAAAAAAAAAAAGGAGAACAAAGGAGGAGCAATCCAGTCTTTTGGTAGCATGTAAACAATATCAATTACTTTATATTTCCATATAAAGATCTGATTAACATAGCTCAAGCTTTATAAAAGATGAGAGATAAAAGATATTGGGGAAACCAGCACCTACCACAAGAAAAAAAGCAAATCCTAATAGCAAGAGCAGCTACAAACTTGCTGTACAGGATGTATTACAGGGTGTAAAAAGGGGAACATTTATTTTCTAAGCAAATTCCAAACCAAAAGGCAACAGAAAAGCAGCATTATGTGTATATTCCACACTGTTGTAAAAAATAGTTTATATCAGCTCACTGAGAGCAGCCACAATGTATGGCTGTAGAGCAATAATGATATTATTATTAGGTAAACCCAGCCCTCCATGAAAGATGCATGCCATGGATTTTAATCTATGGGAAAAGCAACGTGCAACAAAAAAATTGAATGCATAAATCTCCAAAGACCCTGAAAATTGGAAAGCATCAGCAGAGGCAATGTGTGAAACAATGAAATAATGAGTCCAAATGAGTCACCCATCACAACAATGCCATTAAATCCCAAGAAAGTGTGACAGCACCAAAATATTTTATTTGAGAGCAATTCTGACTTCCTAAAGAAGATTTCATAAATGGCCACTTGACAATAAGATGAAATTAGTACCATGCACCACAACCTTTAAACAATCCTGCCAAAACTCACAAGTTTCCAGCACTACTGCAGGAAGGAATACCTGTAGGGATGTGTATGGTGAGCAGTGTATTTCTGCCCTGACTTTAATGGAAACAACACTCTCTGTGGACATCATTATGGACAAAGTTGTGTTACACATCATTCCATGAAATGGGGGGGGTTTAACCTCCCTTTCAGTTCTGAAAAGAAGGTTAACAGTCCCACATTTTCATGGCCTGTCTCACCAGACTGAGGGAAAACAGAGAAAAGAGAAATTGGAAGCTAGGACATGAGATAAAACAATGTATCTGATGAGCTGTGATTTTATTTCAAAATACTGACAACAGTGGACTTCTGATCAATGAAGCTACTGCACGAAATCAGCCTGAAACTTCCACTGTTGGCACAAAAAGCTAACAGAGCC